>NC_132936.1:19730833-20449166 GCF_034638445.1 Ciconia boyciana | reverse complement strand
CTGCCTTTACTATATGCATTGAAGGATTAATTAGAGATACGGAAACATGACTGTGCACTGCTGCATAGGTGTCCACATCATTCTTAGACTGCATCACTTGTGAGGTTAGACATTCTGGGCTTAAATTTCCTTCACTGACCTGAAATCTAAGAGTTTGGGGGTTTTTTGCCTCAAAGTTGGATCTTTGCAGACTACTTTAACTGCTTCAGTAGCAGATACTGCCCTTTCCCAATCAGTTATCATTCTAACCCTTCTATTAAAGTGAAACATGGAGGAGTCCTTTGTTTCACTTGAAAAAAGAAACAACAAAAACAAACAAAAAAATCAGTGGATTAATTTAGATAAAGGGAGAGTATAGAAGAGGCAGACTCTTCTTTGAGGTGCAAAGCAACATGATAAGAGGCAGTGAACATATGTTGCAACATGGGAAAATTCAGACTAGACATTAGGAAAAAAATTCACATTCATCAACCATGAAAATACTCAAAACTCAGCTAGATGAGGTTGTTTAGAGGCCTTGTCCATCAAATCTACTTTGAGAAGGGGGTTGGAATAGATGATCTCCAAAGGTCCCTTCAAACCTACATTAGCTTGCGATCCTATGAAACTCTTGCAAAGTAATCTGAGCTGGTCACGCAATTTGCACAATTATTACCATCATCAGAGCAGTACAGACGGTCGTGACAGCTCCTTTTGATGGGAGCTGATGTAACAGATTTCCGTCCATATTTCTAACACAGTCAGTTATGCACCCACTGGATGACTACACCTTACTTCTACAGTGCGCTTGTTCAAATACTCTGGTTTGAGCAGAAACAGTGCTGACATATACCTGATGTTGTTTACTTCAGAGAGGTGACTCCACTATTGAAAGCTTAACATCCCTTTACATGCTTAGTTGAATCTATGCCACAGAATTAAGTAATTTGCTAATGCACAATAGAAAAGAGAGTATCAGATCCTGGAACTGCTAAAGATTCTGGTATCTAGTAAGCCTACAAATAAAACTGGCAATTAACAGACTCGTGCTAGACTGCATTGCCCTTATCAAAGACAAAGGTGTAGATACATCTCCCTGACAAGATGTAGAAAGGATACTTACCTGGGAAAAGAAAAAGTAATATAAAATGAGTTTTAAAAAAAAATTTAAAGGGTTGAATATTGATATCAGTAAAGAAATATTGAAGAGTTTGAAAGAGTTCACATGAAGGCTCTAGAGATTTATTCCAATATATTTTTAGAAGACCAGATTTACACCAATATGAAGAAAGCCTTGCTACGTCCACCCAAAATAAGGCCAGATTAATATTTCCTATTTGTGGGCAAATAAAAATGAAAGGAATAGTGTATCACCTCTCACGAACTGGCTACCAGTTTGTAAGAACACCTGTGAAAATGATTCATGGAAGAAAGGACTGAAAGTTTGGAACCAGTCACACACCTTTGTGAATCAGATTTTGTTGAGCACCCTGTGGGCAAAGGACAGAGATCCTGTTAATATGCAGGAGGCCACCAAACCGCCTGATGAAGATATACCAAAACATGTTTGAGAGGGAAATCAAAAAGCTGAGACATATTAATTAACATCACATATTATCCTCAAAGGGTAGGCAAAGAAAACAAAAAAACAACAAAACCTGACTCATAGGAAACTAGTAGGATGTTCCCAGAAGTTCATAGGTTAGGTAACCAACTAGGTAGTCTGGTTTCCATGAGACAAGAAAGAAAAATAACAAGGAACATGACCAAATTTTTTTACCCAGTGATGGTCATGGGGAAATAGGTGCAGCTACACATCAGGGAAAAGCTAAAACTGCCACAAACTGTAAGGAAACAAACACAGGCTTGAGCAAAGACTTGAGCCAACTCCTACTCCAAAAAAACCCAAACAAAACCACCACAGATGTACTTATCAGGAGAAACCCAGTCCCTGAAATGTTATTCCTGTCAGGCACACATGCTTAACAGATCCTACTGCATACATAGTAATTATGGTCAAAAGTATAACAGGCTCACACTGAATTAAGACACAGCTTTGACACCACATAAGCTAGTTGCTCCCTTGTCTTAGAAACGGGTCCTGAAATGCATTACATGTAAAGGAAAAGGACAACAAAGACTTAACTGCAAATCCACTGGAAAAATAGACATTTATTTATGCAATGCAAAGGGCATGCAAAAACCTAGAATACAAGCATGACAAACAGCAGCATAAAGATAAAGCAGAAGAAACAGCAATCATTGTGCCAGAATGCAGGAAAGACTAACTGGAGACTAGGCATCATGTCCACGCCTACACCAAGCTCAGTGTGATGGTGGGCAAAGACCACCTTCCACCTTACCGTGACAATTTAGACCACCTGCAAAATAATAAAAACCTCTGAGAGAAAGAAATAGAACAGAGCCTGCAGAGATAAGGGTCCTTGACAACAGCAAGAGATGATCCAGAGGAACACAATGACAAACTTCAAAAAGGTAAAGAATGTTGGTTTAAGGTAAGTGCTTTATGGAACCGTAATGTGCTGAATCTCTACACTTTGTTCATAAGTTCTCCCGAAACCTTCCCTTCTTCACATCTTTTTGAAATACCAGCCAAATACACAAAATTACTGTTTTAATTAGACTGTTACTATTCAGGGCATTAACGGGCAAAGAAAAAAGGATCAGTACTTCTTCAATACATATTTTCTTGCTGATGTATTGCACTGGTTTGGTACCAGCAAAGAAGAAAACATATACACTGACCCCAGCATTTGATTGTTTGCATTAGGTGTAATACAAGCAAAAGAATTTATGCAACCCAAGTATCATTTGAAATGCATACAATCAATCTGTACTAACAAGCACTGAACTTGCAATACAAAATGTAAAGGACAGTATTTGGCTTGCAGTCCCCAAATCTGCATTTAAAGTTATTTGACCATCTGCTTATGCTCAAAACCAGAAATAGTATGCTGCTACTTGGGAGGGTAGGAGCAGAGAAAGGAAGAGGGAGAGGGCTGGCTTTGCTGATGCCTCGTTCTGGAGGAAAAATACAAGGTTTTTTCCCCCCCTCTAGAGAAGCCCTAGGCTGATGTCACGAATATTATTTCTGCCTTCTGGCATAATTTCAATTTTCAAGTAGGTACACTTTGATCTTTACTCAGGTAGGACAGCCTTGTTTCCCCACCACAGTAGGAGACTTTGTCATCGACTGTGATAAGCTGCAGTGACTCTATCAGTGAAGAGGCTGGCAGCACACATGCCCAGGTGACCTTTAGCGCTCTCAGACAGCTGCTTTCTCCAAGTCTTCCACAGCACAAGAATTCCCACCACTGACGTATTTAGTGCACTGACCCTATTCCAAAGACTGACAGATTCTGTAAACCCTCACACAAAGCCTTGCATAGCACAATCATCCTTAGAAATCCAGCTTTCACACTGTCACTGTTCATTTATCATGAACCATAATGGTAACAATCATCTTTTAATAGTTCCTTCAAGTTCACATAACTGTATCTTCATATTGCCATTAGTATGTACCATATCTAATATTATCAAGATCCTGCAAATTGCTTGAGGGTCCTAAAAGAAATAGTTTCCACCTGATCCACTTCATGCATTATGAAGATCTTTGGGGCATTAGTTAAGAGAGTTTTGCCACTTACCTACTTTTTTTCCCTAGTAAAACTTTAAACCTAACAGTGTAATGGACTTCCACAAGAAGTCTTCCCAACTGAAATGCTGCCCTCAAGAAGTGTCCTGAAGAGGGAGGCAGACAGGAAAACAAGTGAGAAAATACACACTCAGCCTGGATTAAAATATACAGGATTGGCACTCATGAGGCAAGTAGTCTTAGAAAAGAAAGAGGACTGAGACAAAACCTAGGAATTTCACTAAGACATTATCATACAGTTTCTTGAACCGATTCTATTTTCAAAATAAATCCTCCAAAGACATCTCTAAAGCTGTATGAAAATTATTACCTACATTCTGCTTAGGCCATTTTCTCTCATCCCACAAGAGACCAAAAAAAGCTCTCCCAGGGAAGAGAACTCCACTGCCAATAGGAGCTATGGCCTCTGCACCTGCTCCACTCCCATACTGGGAGCACAGCAAAGCCTGAGGGGCAACACATGTTTCCCTGGGTACTACACAAGTGACACACACCTTCCTAGAAAGTCCCCTTTTCCCCCTCCTTCTAATAGACCTACACCTGCTTTCTACTCCATCAAAGGGAGGTCAACTGAGCTAGTCTCAATACATACTGTTGTGGTGTAACCTGGCAGGCAGCTAAACACCACACAGCCATTTGCTCACTTCCACCCACAGTGGTATGGGGGAGAGAATCGGGGAAAAAAAGAAATGTAAAATTCGTGGGTTGAGATAAAGACAGTTTAATAGGACAAAAAAGGAAAATAAAATAATAATAATAAAAGAATATACAAAACAAGTGATGCACAATGCAATTGCTCACCACCCGCTGACCGGCGCCCAGGCAGTTCCCGAGCAGCGGTCCACCCCCCAGCTTATACACTGAGCATGACATCATATGGTATGGACTAGCGCTTTGGCCAGTCTGGGTCAGCTGTCCTGGCTGTGCCCCCTCCCAGCTTCTCACTGGCAGGGCATGGGAAGCTGAAAAGTCCTTGACTAGTGTAAGCACTACTTAGCAACAACTAAAACATCAGTGCGTTATCAACATTATTCTCATACTAAATCCAAAACACAGCACTATACCAGCCACTAGAAATAAAATTAACTCTATCCCAGCTGAAACCAGGACACATACTGATATTATGCAGATATTATGCACATTGTAAGAGACCTGTGACCAATCTATTTCAGTTGGTATTTTGCATTGCTTTAAGATTCTAAGAAGTCACATTTAGCTTTAGGGAAATTAAGTTTCACCTTACTCTTGCAAACAGGCAAGAAAGTTCTAAAAATCAATAGTCTCTGTTCAGATTCATAAAACCTGTTAACAACTAACTGACAACACAATATGGGCCAAGTATTCCTTATTCAAGAAGCACGACAGGACCCCAATGCAGTACACAAACTCTGACAAAGTAGTAGCGTGCTTTTTTTAAGTCTGCTTCAGCCAGACCCTATCTCAGGGTGCAGCTGGAGTTGCCCTTGCATAGTATGGCCCTGCAGTCAGCCAGCAGGCTTTCTGCTGTCCTTTCCACCTGCTCGTCATGCTTCTCCCTTGCAAGTCTATGTACTTTTGACACATAACATGGAGTAGGAGTATCTGGCATGATGAAATTCAGCTCAGTATTGTGGTATCCCCAAAATCCATTAAATGTGACAAACATATGCTCCGTAATTATCAGTCTCTGGCACAAGCAATGTTCCTGCTCTCTCCCCCCATGATGCTAGCTAGCTTCTGTATGCTTTTAAACAAGCGAGATGTAGGCTGTCCCCCCAAGAGTCACAGCTGGCATTGCAACTGTGCCAAACACCTATCCTGGAAAGCACCCCTCCACACAGCTCATTTCCAGGGGTATAAGCATCATCCAGTCAACCTTAAACTAAGGCCAATACAGTATTTCGAGACATTCAGTAGTGCTTATACACCTACTGAAAACATCACTGTTTAAACACTCAAAGAATAGGATGGGGAAAATTGTGAATCCCTGAAAATGAAGCCTATTCAACATAGGGTAAACACACCGGGTACTCCAGGTTAGATCATAAACATAGGTCAACTCTACACTGGACAAGTAAGAAGCATATAATTTCACTGACAAAAAATAGCACTTAGTGGTACCCTTGAGAACCCATTTACCACATCCTCATAATCCAGGATACTGGTGAAGCCTAACAAGGTTCCTTTCAGAAAAACAACCTTTCTGTATTGAAATGTTCTGCAGCTACTGCTGTTGCCCCATATTCATCATCATGATCCACAGTCACATCACTCAGTCCTCAATTCAAGCAGCACCTCACATTTTCACTCACCACCCATTCCTCTGTAATTTTCTCATTTTCGCTACAGTTGGATGATCAGAGCAACTATGGCGGGATACTGTCTTTAAAAAAAAAAAAGTCGCAAAAAGAATCACACACCCTAAAACTCACAAATATTTTGTATGTCTGTACAATGTTCATATAGCTCACAGACACACTAAAGAGACAAAAAACCTGACTCTGGGAAACAACATTTTTTGACTTATATGAACGTTATAAACAGCACAAAAAGAAAGATTTGCAGACATCTAGTAAATCAGGGGGAACTAACCAGGTCAAAAATTTAACTAGTCATGCAGAAAACTGAATTCATCACTAGTTTTAATCTTGTTTTGCTGTTAGATGTTTAGCTTCCCCCCTCCACCCCAGAAAAAAAAACAACCCCAAAACTATTTCTCACTGTTACTTGGTAAAACTTTTGCACATTAGGTACACGTACTAAGTAATTATACACAGTTGTATAAGGGCTCAAGATTTGTATCTTTAATTTCCATTCTCACATGTCAGAACTGTGAGTGATGGGGTTCTTCTAAGTAAGACTTCGCTGTTCCACTAAGCCTTTTTTTGATGAAAACTGGATTCAAAAAAGAGAAATATGTATTTGTTCATTATTCTAAGTTACCTTACTTATGCCGATACATCAAAACACATTTTGCACATAAAACTGAACACCAATTGTGCAGAAATAATTTTACGTTAGTTGACAGATAGCACCCTAGGAGGAATCAGCTTTATTTTCCTATAAACCTGGCCACGCTGGATCAGATGAAAGGCACATCTGCACAACTACATTTTCTCTGGCAGTGGCCAAAGACAGATTCTTATTGATTGCTGGAGCCACATGTAGCTTCTTAGTCTGCAATCCCTCATGTTGCTTCTAGATGTCTGGGTTTTGTGACATACAATTTTTATTCGTAACAAGAGTAAGAAGATTCCTCCGTCTTTTTAATACTTTATCATCTCAAATCTCAACTTTGAACAGGCTTGTCATAGAGCTGAAGTAAAGACTGGAAATAACAAAAAAAAAAAACCCCAAACATAAGAAAAAACAACAACATTCTTTTAACTGGGATGAACAATTCATCTGAAGAGATGCTTTCAGTCACAGTGCTTCTGACACACACTGGAAAGAAGCTGTAGTTGTGATGATGCAGCTAGCCATTATTATCTACCAACACAGAAGAAACCAGGCTTAGAAAAAATAATAATCTTTCTTATTAGACTTGGAGATGCAAGTTGGAAAAACCATACCAGTTTTAGGTTTAAGTCTCTCCATCAAAGCCTTTTTCAGAAAGCAGAGAGATGCATTTTGTTTTACAGCCACACTGGCAGTTAATGGAGATCAGAAATAGAACCTTCATCTCTACGCTCCTTTTCCGACTTAGCCATAAGCCATCTTTTTTTTCCCCTACCTTCTCTCTAAATGATCTGTATTAACTGTAATTTCCTTTGATTACAGCCACTCTCTTAGCCCTTTTCCTTTATCCTCCCACCAGTCAGCCCTGTTACATACTTTGCAGAAGAAGAGAAGAGGTCTGTAGGAGATGTAGGATTTGGGGAGGTTTGGGGCACAGGTCCATGGGGGTCCCAGACAACACACAGGCTACCTTTCCAAAATTTCTGGAAGACTTATTATATGTGACCTACAAGAAAGAAGCTATGAATTTTATTAAGTACATCATATATATTCTATTCTGCAAAAGAGATTTAAATATAAGTTTAAGTTTTATCAATTTTGAAGTAGGAGTTACAGCCATCTCTAGTCAATGACAAAATGACAGCATATTATCAGACTTCAGTAGATTTAACATTTAGTACAGGTGAATATTATACACTACCTCCTATACAAGAGGAAAACCAAACAAATATACAATTTGCTAAGGAGATATTGGTATAGTCAGGATTACAGAGCACACAACTCAGTAGCCAGGACACCCAAATCTGTTACAGAGAACCTTCATATATCACTTTCCACAAGCGCTTTGGTAGAGATGCCTAAAAAAAGTGCACGTGTACATATTTATATTACTACGTCCACTGTGAGCTGCAGAAGAAACACAGCGCCTCCTATTACAGCTATAATGGCAATGATGATATGCCAGCTGTTGCCAAAAAGAACACATAACAGCTGAGTAAAACCCTTATTGTGGGAAAGAAACATAAATCAGGGTCCCTCTCACCCAACCAGCTACCTGCTGTTTATTTTCCCAGAACTTGTAGAAACTTTATTAAACGCAAGACCTGTGTTCCTCTATGAAGATGATCAGTAAGTTCCTAAGTCAGACAGTCCAACAACAGTCCCATTTGCTTATAGCCATAAACACCAATATGATGGACAGATTTGTCCTATAGGACAAATGGACAGACATAGAACCCACAGCAAGAGATCCCACAAACCTCAAATAGCTTTACAGTTGGGTATGCCCAACTAAAATTTGGAACTGGCCAGAAACAGTTTCATGCCCTCTCCTCACAAAAGCTTTTTTTTTTTTTTTAATTTCTGAAAACGAAGAACAGCTACAAGAATCGCTTTGAGACTACCGGTATTTTGCTATCAACCCAGAGCAAGACAAAGACTTCTCCAGGGGTGGACCAGGGACTGGTGACAGAGCAGGAGCCCTACCAGCCAGGCTGCGCATGACCATGAGGGAAACAACCCCTGCCCCCGGCCCCTGCACCCACACTGGCGCACCTGCCCCACAAACAGCAAGTTTTGGAGCAGGGACCAACTCCTGCCCCCTGCTCAGCCACCTTTAAAAACCCCAACGCGACGGGCATATGCCAAGAACCGCCAAAGCCAGCAGTGCCACCGGTACCGGCTCAGGGGGATGAGAGGACGCCGGTCTCCCCGTGAGCGGGCCCCACAGCCTGCCACGGCACTCCCCGGCCCCACTCCACGCACCCGGCCCCACTCCACGCACCCGGCCCTACAGCTACCACCTTCCCAGAGGTACGACCGACATCTGCCAGCTCTCCCTCAGTCTTCCCCGCGCCCACCTGGAACTCCAGCCCGTAAATCACCGGCGCATCGTCCTCCATCGTGGCCGCACAGCACAGCACAGTTCGCTGCCCGCCGGCCTTTCTGATCCTCGGCACTACCCGTTGCTCGCCGCTTCCGGCAGGTGCGTTTGCGCGTGCGCACGCCCGCCCGCCCCGGCCCGCGGCGCAGGCGCAGGCGCGGCGGGGAGCGGCGCTCGGCGCTGTGGCGGAGCGGGGTTGTCGCTGTCGCGGCGCGGAGGTGAGGAGAGGCGAGGGCGGCCTGCGCGGCCCTTGCGCTGGCCGAGGGGCGGCCGTCTGGGCGGGTGCTGAGGCAGCCTTGGGGCCCCGGCCCTGAGGGAGTGCGGCGGCGCCCGCCGGGCCTGCGCCAGGCGGAGGCTGTGGGGGGAGGCCGCGCCCACTCCCGCCGCGGGGCGGTCGGGGTCGGGGGGCCCCGCGGTGGCTCTGGAGGCAGGGCCGATCCCCGGGAGCCCGGGGCCGCGCCTGCGGGGCGGGCGGCGGCTGGGGCCGCGGCGGGACGGAAGCAGCGCTGCCGCTCCGCACCCTGCGCGGCCGACCCCCGGCTCGGCAGCCTGCACTGGTGACAGCGTGACTGCGTTGCGATTGAACCCACCCTTTCCTTTTCTTAAACGGGGACCGAGGTAGTCTTTGCAAGCAGAAAGGGAAATATCGTTTTGTCTGTGTTTAGGGGGAGGCATTTGCTCTTTAATCTCAATATTTTTGCGACTTGCAAAAAGGATAAAGAGAAAGCCTTTTTCAGAATTAATTTATTCTGTGGGTATATGTTAAATGAAAGATGTGAAGTAGTGAAATTACTATATTTTTAAAGCAAGAATTTCAGTATTTTTATGATATTTAGGAGTTTCAGGGTGGCACCTGAGCAATACCTGAGTAATAAAACTAATACTTGTTTTGGTGGGGATTTTTCCTTCTTCAGCTACCATGGAGAATGATGAAAGTAATGCTAAGGATGCAAAGAGCACCTCGGGTGAAGATGACAGCAGAGATATAGTTCAGCAGAAAACTCAGGAAGAAATTCTCTTTCATGAGGAAACCATTGATCTTGGTGGAGAGGATTTTGAGTCTGAAGGGAATGAAACTGTGTCAGAAGATTCAAATAATTTTGTAGATAAACTTAATGAACAAATGATGGAGAGTGTCATAATTTCAGATTCTCCAAACAACAGTGAAGATGACACAGGTGAACTTGGTTGTCTCCAGGAGATTGTAGAACAAATGGAAGCTAAAGATAATCAAAAAACACAAACAGAAGTGGACAAAGAAGAGTTTTTAAGTAATGAGAGTGAAACTGAACACGAAGAAACACCCAAAGACATTTCTGAGATTGGAACAGATGATCAGGCGTCTTTAAAGGAAGAATCCATTCAGGAAGTAGTGCAGGAGGAACCAAAGTTGGGAAATAATGTTCATGTTGAAACAAAACCAAATAATATTGATGAAAGCAAACCTGAGGACCAGATATCGTCACCCAGTACTAGCAAACCATCTGCTGAGGCTGAGCCTATTCCTGTGTGTACCATCTTCAGCCAAGCAAGCAATGTTAACACCCAGCCACAGTTGTTCCTACCTGATGGTTTTGAGCCTCAGATGGTAAAATCTCCCAGTTTTAGTAGTATAATTGAGACTCCAGTGAAGTCTAATCCACAGGTGGTTCAACCAAGTCCTAGTCTAAGCAAGTTCTTTGGTGATACTGTTAACACTAATACTTTAGCTTCTGATTTTTTTGATTCATTTACCACATCCAATTTTATTTCTGTTAGTAATCCCAATGCCAGCTCTTCAGTTCCAGAACAAAAGTCCTCTCTTTCTAATGGCGGAGACAGTTCTTGTGCTTCATCTAACCCTACTTTCTCTGTGCAAAATGGGAGACCTGAAGCAGGTGGTCCTCCATCATCTCTAGAAATAACTCAATCCCCCAAGCCGTTCTCACAAATCCAAGCTGTTTTTGCTGGGAGTGATGACCCGTTTGCCACAGCCTTAAATATGAGTGAACTAGATAGAAGAAATGATGCTTGGCTTCCTAGTGAGGAAACCAGAAATGTTCTAATTTCAGTTGCCACGCAACAATACAGCACCGTGTTCATAGATAAAGAGAATCTCACCATGCCTGGATTAAAATTTGATAATATCCAGGTAAGAATCTGTTATTGTATCTTAGCGTATGATTATATTTTAGAAATATTGTATAAGAGCTGTCCAATAATCTGTATATCATAGTGGTTCATGTTGTGGCTGATGGTCACCTTGTGTGTATTACTTCAGTCCTTACTAGAAAATTTAATGTTGCTGCCTACTCATACATGAAGGGGCTAAAAGCAGATCTGATGTATTCATAGTGAAATTTGTTGGGTACGTTGAAAACCAGTGTTGACAGTTTCCATAGAATCCAAATCTGGTTGTATTTTTAAGTAGTTTGTTTCTGGTCCTCCTAGTTAGTAAGATAATGCTTGCATTTGGAATATATACAAAATCAGTTTGCCGTACTACAAAGTCTGAAAGCAGACGGCTTTGTTTGCTTGTGGAATTCGCTGTTGCAACCAAGTGCGAAATAACATTTTTCACTGATGTTCACAGTGCTCTTAGTAATGTTGACACTGGTGAAATTGCATCATTTGTATCTTCCCTAAGCAGGAAAGGTTTCCCACCAGGTTTCCTATAACCTGTAGGAAAGATTGAGTGCTGGAGCAAGCTACTGGGAAGGGATAACCCCAAAATTAAAGGGAAAACTCCAGGTGAGATCGTGAATGGAAAAACATAGTAGTGGAAACCCATTTCCTTGTCTTGTATCAGAGTTCCCAACTAGTGAGAAGGCATAAAGTGTTTTTTCAGAATTTGAGAAATTTCATTCAGATCTATTCAGTATTTCTCATGAAGCAATTTTATCCTGGCTGCTCAGCCCAGGCTAACTATTGTAATGGAATTTTTTTCTTGAAATAGGCTAATCCTACTCTTTCATATCTATGTCTCTGGATAATTGAATTGTTGTCTAGAGAGATGGTGTTGAGGTTTTGGATACTTTAATCCTTAATTGTAGCATAACAAAGATTATCAGTCAATAGTCAAATACAAGCAGGGAGCAGTCTGCAGTAACTTCCCAATCTGCAGGAACTATCAAAAAAGTTTCTGGAGTGAATCAGGTCCAGATTTGTAGCTGAATTATCTGACAAATCTTAGATTTCCATCACAAGCAACAAATGATACCAGTTTTAGACATACTCCATGCTGCTGCTACTTCTTGGGTTAGCTTTATCTTAAAACATTTGTTTGTTGTCACAAAGCCCAGTCATTAAAGTGAAAGAAAACACTGTAATAGGAAGCTACTCCTCCACTCTTTCAAAAAAAAAAAAAAAAAAAAAGGAAGGGTCCTTCCCACCTTCCCCAAGAAATCCCTTAGACCTTGATGAGTAATTCAAGAGTATGTAGTATTTCTCTCCTGACAGCTAATGGGATGGATAGCAGTAATGATCCCTTCTGCAAGCCCCAAGTATGAGGCCCTCCTTATTGCGGGCCTCCTTTTTTACAGTAGTTCTCTCTCACCTTCCTCAGTCCAGTCAAGGATTAAAGGCTATTTTGTGCTGATGATTCCCTGAATATATGCACATGCATATATGCAGATCTGCTATTTAGTACATAATTGAAAAGAAGGCGTTATGGCAATGTGCGTGATGTATTTCTACAGTAAGACGTGATGTAAAATCATCAGTGGAGTTAAAGGGGATTTCTGCTGCTTTCTTAATTGATTATAATTTACAAGCAGTCACATAGGCATGTCATCAGGGACAAGGTTTGAAGTGCTTTATGTTTATACAACTTTCCTCACTTCCAGTTACTCCTTTTCAGTGGCCTGAGTGCGTGCCTTGACTGACCTGAAATCCCCTAGTTTGGTATCATTGTTCCATATGCTTCCAGTAGCGCAAATTGTGTGTTTAACTGAAACTACAATTGTAAAGTACTTGAAATGTCAACTGAACCATTGTGGGAGGCATGTTTTCAATGTTGGATCAGCTTCCGACAATGTTCATTAAAGCTTTGGTATGAATAGTTTGCTAATGTAAATGTTAATGCAAGATGTTAAACCAGGCTGCATGCAGTTGACAAAGAGGTTAGTCAAAAAGAGCATTTATAGTGAACTGTAAGTGTGCTTCAGGGAAAGACTGAAATTTTCTATGATGTGTATTGAAGAGCTCAGTACTTTTTTTTTCCCTGCTCACTCAGAAAGTGTTTGTTCTTTTTACAAGTGTGTTGTCTTAAAAGTTAAGTGAATAAATCACACCAAGAAAAATAGTCAATGTTCTTGATTTCAACTGCTTACTACTTTTTTATGATCATCAAGCAACATTGTTTTTTAAGCTATCTTGGATTGCGTATGGTACAGATTATCTGAACCTGTGCTCTTTGAGTGTGGGAACAAGTTGGAGTACTGCTTTTTATGCTCTTTCCATTATGCTTTTTTTCATCAGTTACTGTCTGCTGTCATGATGTCCCTTGTTTCATTACATTCATTTGTAACATTTCCTCCTCCAAAGTACTGTTGGGGGGGGGGTTAAAAATTCTTTTGTGTTTATGCCATTTTGCACACACTGTCTGTTCTTAGTCCTTGAGACTCTTCTGTCTGAAAGATGGAAATCTGGTTTATTCATAGGATAGGTGACAGCATTAGAGGTAAAATTTTCCAGGTAGTGAAACAGTTGTTGCAGTCTCATTCCTCAAGAAACTAGACAGAAAACACAAACATATTTCCCATCACTGTCCATGGGGAAAGTGCAAACTGTTAATTGTCTTTACCATAGCTAAGCTTTACTGTGTTTTATGCAGCTCACCTGTTTTTAGGCAAAAGGCTTTGTGGCTTGCTTTCTGCTCTCTGTGCTAACAGCTTTCTGCCTCAGTTATTCAAGTTAATGTTTTCATATTCCTTTAGAGAGATTTTTGCAAATATTCCTTTGTGTGCTTACATTTTTGTATAGTCACTTCCTGCTTTAACATTTTAAATATTGCATACTGTTCTAGATAACATAGATCTGAAAAGATATAATGGAATTAAATTGGAGAGAGAGGAGGGATGGTGAGGAGTGCAGAGGTTCTCTCTTGTGAGTGGTAGCTAAAAGGAAGAGGACCTTTTGACTTACAAGAGCAATAATGATCTAAAATTCATAAAAGAATTAATGTAAATAGAGGATTATGGTTTGCTGTTTTTCATGGCAAAGGAACTGTTGAGTAATAAGCATAACAAAAGGAGTTACTGTCCTGCAGCCCATGTAACTGTTTTTAAGTTGTAGAATTCATTGCCCTCAGGTATACTTTTGTTGAGAAAAACAGACTGAAAAATGAGCAAGACAAATGTCATGGGAGGTATGTCTATCAATGGGTGTTTAAAAATGGTAGGCAAATATGTCCCCTGGCACAGGTGGACCATAAAGTTCTGGCTGCTTTAAGTTGGGAAAGACCAGTATGAGCTTATTCTGTTTCTTACGCTGTTTCTGCGAACTTCTGCTATTCACCAACAGGATGGTGAACCAGACAGATCTTTACTCTGGCTAAATGTGGGTTATAAATTGCTTTCTGTTTAAAAACAAAAATACAAGTGTCGTTGTTTAGCCCCAGACGGCAACTAAGCACCACACAGCCGCTCGCTCACTCCCCCCCACCCTCGCGGTGGGATGGGGAAGAGAATCGGAAGAGTAAAAGTGAGAACACTCATGGGTTGAGATAACGACAGTTTAATAGGCAAAGCAAAAGCCGCGCATGCAAGCAAAGCAAAGTAAGGAATTCATTCACTCCTTCCCATGGGCAGGCAGGTGTTCAGCCATCTCCAGGAAAGCAGGGCTCCCTCACACATAATGGTTACTTGGGAAGACTAACACCATCACTCCGAACGTCCCCCCCCTTCTTTCTGCTTCCCCAGCTTTATATACTGAGCATGACGTCATGTGGTATGGAATAGCCCTTTGGTCAGTTTGGATCAACAATCCTGGCTGTGTCCCCTCCCAGCTTCTTGGGCACCTGGCAGAGCATGGGGAGCTGAAAAAAGTCCTTGACCAGTGTAAATACTGCTTAGCAACAGCCAAACCATCAGCATGTTATCAATATTATTCTCATACTAAAACCCAAAACACAGTACTACACTAGCCACTAGGAAGGAAATCAACTCTATCCCAGCCGAAACCAGAACAACAAGTATATTGTTAATATAGTGCTGATAATTTTCCTTCTTTTCAGACGTTTGCTTTTCTAGATTACAAACGCATAGAAACATAAGATTGGCAAAAATCTTACAGAAACAATTTCTGTACCTGCTTCTGGCACGTGGTGACTTTTGACACCATAGGGGATTCTCTTGTACACGGTAATGTGTACAGTCCCAACGACTAGGACAGGCCCCCCGCACCCTGTCCTGCACTCTGTATTGGCAGAAGTGGTACCTGAAGAGTGTGCAGGCAGTAGTAGTACAGTTTTCACCATCTGTCAGTGTGTGGTCCACAGTTTTTCAGTAGCTCCTTGACGGTAAACTTGAATTTCTTGATTACCTTTTGAAAATCTCTAGTACACAGAACCACAAGGATGTCAGCCAACAGACAGGAAGGCACAGAAATCAATAGTTGAACAAAGATTAGAAGGGGAAGTTGAGGCACAGAGAGTGCCATATACAGAGTTATTCAGTTCATTGCTAGCAAAGCTGGAAATAGAACCTGGATTTGAACACTCTTCCTCTTAGCTGCTCCATGTTGTAAAATGTAGAATTAATCTTGGCTAACTTTAGAAATCTGTTTCAAGTGTCTATGTCTCAACTAGTCTCAAGTCTTGAAATTACTGAAGTCTGATAACCCAATTTCTCTGACTGATTCCTGAAGTTAATTCTTTTGAAACTAAGAGTACTTGTTGAAGGGTTGCTGTTTACTTGGCTTTATGATCTCTCAAAGTTTATTTTCTGTGGATACTTAAGGCTAGCTGATCATATGCACGTTTATCTTTGGTCAGTAGATTGCACCGTTCAACATTAATATCCATTACAAAAACCCGCAAAACTTACTGTGTTTTGTAAGATCTTTGAAGGATAATAATGTGAGAAGCAAATAAGCCTGAATGTTTCTGTGCTAACTGAAACCTAAACATTGAAACAAGAATATAGCAAATGATGTGGAGTAAATCTAGAAGTTTTCATTAAAATGCTGTAAATATATATACATTTATATTCATTTCACACAAAAAGTACTGGAAAATGAGCATTTCTCAAAGGGAAAAAAATATGTTGCTCAGCTTTAATTCAACATTTTATTTTGCTAAAATAATGTTTAAAACTGTTTTTTTAAAACTGCTTCTTTTTCTGTTCCATGAACACCAAGGGAGATGCAGTAAAAGACTTAATGCTTCGCTTCTTGGGGGAGCAAGCTGCAGTGAAGAGACAAGTTTTAAACGCGAACTCTGTAGAACAGTCATTTGTAGGCTTGAAACAGCTAATTGTAAGTAACGATCTTCGTAATTCAATGTATATTAAATACCATGCTTCCCTCAAGATAATTGGGAGCTACTGACTGTGAGGGGAAACTAGAAAAAAATCTGTGTATCAGTCTGTTCATCATCCTGCAAAAGTACTACCCCAAAAGTCCAGTAGTTTTTAGTGGGAACGACACTGGGTTTTAAATATTGGGTTTTAAACTATGTAGTAAACTTTTTTTTTAATATGCAAAAGTTAGAAAAAAAGTAATTTTAAGTTACTATGCATTTTATCAGCTGTTAATTTTTATGTAATATAAATGGTTGCAAAACAGATTTTAATGGCTATTTGTTTATCTGCATATGTATTATTTATGTTTTCACCTCAGTGTTTTACAAAAGGTAAGACATACCAGTTGTTGTAAATGGTAAGCAAAGCTGATGTGCTAATTTTGACTGCTTTCATTTTTTTATTTCAGTGCAGGAAAACTAAACTAAATTACTTCCAAATTAAAGCTTAATTTTCTCTAAGTTTAAAAACCTTTCTTTAATGTAAATATTTTGGACCTGGAAATAGTTGCATCTAGCAGCCTTATGAATCTTGTCTTGTTCTTTCAACCATTGTGTTCCTGTATGAAACTCATTACTATCACATGACTGAGCCTTACTTAATCTGTTGAAATGTCAAATATTTTAGGCTGATTTTATTTTTGAAAAAATGGATGAAAAATTACTGAGGAAAAGCAGTGAGAAATTATAAGCATTAGGACAGTCTGTACTTAGTATTTAACATCTTTTAATTTAATTGTGTTACATTACATGTAAAGCTCCAGAAGAGACTTTTTGTCATGTTAGGAAAACTCTAGGTGGTCTCCTCAAACACTGTTAAAGGAATTCAGAGGTAATTTTTGAAACTAAACCTGAAAAAAACAGATTGTGATCTTCATCCTGGAGATAGATATTTTTCTATTCGTCTTAATGTTTTGCTTAAATTGAGAGTTTGGAGGGGAAAAAAAAAAATTCTGTTAAGAAATCTTGTCCCCATCAGCGTCTAAGTAGGAAAATCCTTTTTCCGCACTTCCTTTCCCTCTCCCAGAAGAGGAGTTTTGACGTATGGGAAATCTTTTTCTATTTGGCCTGGTAGCTGTGTCGATGCAAAATGTTATTCTATGCTGCAGACCATCTTGTACCTTTAATACAGTGATGCCACTGATACTGTTTTAGCTTTGAGTGTGCTCTTAAGCTCCAGAAGAGCAGTGTTAAGGCTTTTAGAATCAAACCAGAGAAGATAAGGAGGCAATCTGCAGCTGTCAGATTTTTTGCTACCTGTAGCAGATTTTTTTTTTTTTTAACTTATCTTATGAGAAGGGGTTTTTTTTGGTAAAATTGCAGCCATTCAGCCAGAAATCAGGATGTTCGTCAGTTTTCAAGGCTTCCAATCATTAGCTGTTGGTTTTTCTTGAGTATGCAATATAACTATTTATCAGTTTTGTTTGCAGAACTCTGTTTCTTTTTATAATAAGAATTAGTTTTGTTTGGTTTTTTTCCTTGCAAACATTGCTGTTTTTTTCTGAAGCTCTTAATGTGGAAAATGTATTTCTGATTGGCAACAGTCTTAAAGATAAAAGGTGTTTCAGACTTACAAACATTAAAATCCCATGCTAGATGATATTAATTAAAAAGTTCTGTGCTTTTTACATATACAATAGGCCAGAATAACATATTAGTGCTCAGTTACCAACCATCAGTTTTACTTTCTTTGAGTGAATTCCTGACCAAATATGTTCAGTGAGTATATATCTTCATGCAAAGAGCCACTTACAGGGAATATTTTCATTAACATCTGGATAAAAACTGGTGAAAGTTGGGGATATTGCTATGCAGTTTCCATAAAGTTAAGATTTTTTCCGTAGCTGTTTGGTATCCATGTGAACTACACATGAACATGAAAATTAATGAGATCGTTTCAGTCACCCAATTAAATCCCTTGCAGCAATGGACAGCCACTTAAAAGAGTCTTTTTCAAAGGGGTCCACAGTACAGAAGAGAAATGCATAGAATTAGGATAGACTGATACCTGTTATTTAGGTGTTTACTTGTGAGCTGATGTCTGAACTCTTAAGTCAGAACAGATCTAATCAGTACAGTTATTGATCACATCTAAATTTAGATGTATAAATCTGGGATCCCATCTAAAAGTCTCAAGAACTATCGCATGCTGTAGGAAGGCACCAGTGGCAGCTGAAACCAAAAGTGAATGTTAAGTCCTGTTATGAAGAAATTTGTTAGGCTAAAATTCTCAGATGATCTTGGGTGAACTCCCGTCTTATTATGGGAAGGAAAGAAAAGAAGAAAATAAAAAAAAGAGCAGTATTCCAAGCCTGTCTGCTCCAGAGGAAAATGCTTCATTTGTATCTGGTTACTGTTTTAATCCTATGTGAATGGGAAAGCATGCTAAATGGCTCATCAGTATCCCAAATCTTCATACCACAGGTCTTCAGCTGCAACTCTGGAGCTCCTCTATTCTACCATACAATTGCTTCTGTTAGCTTATTTGGCTGTTTTAACAAATACAGATACATTGCCACTACTTTCAAAGGCTATTCCAGAACTTCATTCCTTTGGTGGTTAATCAAAGGAACGCTAATCGATCCTCTCTCAAAATCTTTTTTTCTAATCAAAGATAAAGTTGTTTACAACAATTTAACTCTTTTGATCTCGGGTTGCTTTTTAAGTCATTTGCTATTCTCGGGATCTGTCTCCTCTTCCCTGCTACTTTGTATGGGTAGACAGCAGTGACATTTCCACTTCTCAGTTTTTGTTTTTAAAGGCAAAAATAACTCTTCTAGTCATCTCATCATGAATGTCTTCATAATCATCCTAGGAGCTCTTCTCAGAATCTCTTCCAGTTGAAGCCAACATCTTTTTATTATCATTGTCTAGAACTCAACACATTATATTGTAAGTTACATAACTTTCTATGTTAATCATTGTGTTTTGCCTTTTCTATTATTCTGATATTGTAAATCATCTGATCCCTGTTTAGTGTTGTGGTCCTTACATATATTGACAATACTTCCTAGGTTACATCTGCAAATGCAGATACGAGCTCTGTTCACCAGGGTCACAACAGAATATCTTAAATTGGATTGATTCCAGTGTACACCCTTGGGTAGTAACTTCTCACTTTCCTTATAAAAGTTCCAGTAAAAAACATTTACTTGTACAAGTTAAAAGACAGTTCTGTGGGTAAGATGAAGTTAGTGCTTGCAGCAAAGAATGTTGGAGTCTGAAGTCCTTTTTGGGGATCATAGTGGAAACAGTCTGCAAAAGTTTCCTCAAGTACAATTAGTTGTCAGAAAACAAATATTATCAAGAAGGTAGTAAGATGAACTTCCAAAGGTGCACCTTTTCTGATGAGACCACCAACAGCAGCATCATTTCTAAGACAAATAGTTGTTCACCAGTTTAACTCGGATTGTTAAACTCGGCTAACAAAACCGTTTGTTCAGCATGAATTTGGTCTATAGTTGATTTGAGTGAGATTTGTACCAGTAAGCCAAAGATGGATAGTTGGTTTATTGAACAACTGTACTCTCACATTTTCAATTTCTGCTATGGAATGGGACATAGTGAATTGGAAATGCCTTACTGGTAGGGTAATGGTGGAGAGGTGGTGCAGTTGAACTAGTTTTACAACTTTGAGGCTTTTAAGAGATATAGGAGTGCTGGAGCAGTCCAGCAAAGTAATTCTATAAATCTGTGTGCTTATCATTGAGATGATAACTTCAAAATAGAGTTATACATCTGTACAGGCTAAATGTTTATGTTTTTCAACTGAAAACACAAAACCTGAGTTTTCAGTTTCTGAAAAGTTTTATTAATCTGGTATAGGAACATGCATTTACCTCTAGAGCAAATAAATGTAAGCAAGAGCTTGTCTTCACAGCGTTACTTTGTTTTACAGCCGCACATAAAAATTATACATACAAGGTGCAAGCTGCAATTATGTTAGTGCCTGTTATTCCATATTTTAGGTTAATTGTTTACCCTCATTTGAACAAATAGCACAGTATTTCTTACTAGAGACCTTTCTGATATTTTGAGTTGTAAGGTGTTTGCAGCCATAGGAAAATTACGTCTTTGATAGTTGTCATACCGAAGAAACAACTACTGTATCTTGCCACTATAAATACGCAAAGTTTGCTCTAAGTATGCAATCGTTTCTTCAAGCTACTAGACCAGGAAAGGGTTACTAACTACATTTTCTTAACTGATGTGAAAGTGCTCTACCAATGTAATTTACAGGAGAGAAGAATGTCATAGCTAGTGGAGGAGGACATTTTAATCACTTTAATGGTGTTACATGTAGAGTTAATGACTCCCTTTGTGTCTATTTAAAAAAAAAAAATCATATACTGTTACTTTTGCACGTGATTAATGTTGTGCTCTTACATATATTTTCAAATATAACAAACTTGAATACAGTGGTGTGGCATACATATTCACTTTAATAAGTCAGAAATTATCCTTAAAAATAAGGGGGGGACACTGTGTTCCTTTATTTCTAAATCAGTGAGCAATTTCCAACATTTTTGTAGCTGATTTGAGAGAAGATGGGAGACACAAGTAGCACCAACAGTAATTGGGGACTTGTGGGGGAGGTTGCATTTCTACACTAAAAAGCATCAATTTATTGGATAAAATTTCAGTAGCTTACCTCTGAGTCAAAATTGTTTTCCTGAGAGACTGAATAATGTTATAAATTCTCTTCATGTATCAGGTGAGTTCCCTTTTCATTGAACATGTTTTCTGTAGATGTCCAGTCTGCATGACTCTCTTTGCTTGACAGAATAATTCTACCTGGGTATTAGCCGTATTTGTTGCATCACCTCAGCTGCACTGCTTTCATTCAGGAAAACAATGTACAGTATTGTATACAAAGGAGAAATATGAATGCTTCTGCAATCACATGTCTAAGATCTTTTTTCAACCGTAATTAAAAGATCAAGCAAAATTGATCTGCACGAGGAGACTTCCAAGGAACAGTTATGCATGTGAGACAGTGGTATTCAGCTATTCGGTAGTATTTTTTTCAGTCCAAATCAGTGAATATCTTCATAATAGAATGAAAACAGTCTTTCAGATATAGTGAAAACTCATAATTAAAGTTCTTATGACACTTTATTAGAAAAGGAAGAAATGTAAAAAATATTTTTCCAGTTTTGGCTTGTATTGGGTCATTTTACTCATTTGGAAGTTTTCTTCATTTCTGAATCTAAAAAATATATCTTCAGTGCTATTCTTGTATTTGAACTAATGACATTCTAGTTTTAGTCACTGGAATTCTTTCCTACCCTACATCCCATTCTTTTATCCGTCTTTGTAGAAAATAGGCTTATTGAAGGCATTGAGATGTACAGAATATCTCAGTTACTTTTAACTTTGACCAAATGGACTAGAAGTATTACCAGATCTTTAGATGTGGATTTATCAGAATTTATAAGTCCTATCTTTTACTCCATTTCAGATGTTTTTTAGGCTGTTTTCTTTTATTGCTTTTAATAAAAGGGGATCATGATAGCCTTAGTCATGTTATTTTGAAAATGCTGGAATGTAAGTCTGTAAAATGAGGAGTTGAGAGTAGGTCACCTTACACTCATTTTTATCATTTTTTACATGTCATTTTATCTCTTAAAGCTGCAGATACAGTATTTGGTTAGGTTGGAGGTGCAATCAAAAGAAGCAGTAAGATAATAAACATACTGTATTGGTTCCAAAAAAGGCATGTCAGATTTGTGTGCAAGGTAAGCTCTCATTGAAGAGAGAGGAAAAAAAAAAAAGGGTGGACAGGGGGAGCTCTGTAACACACAAGCCTTATCACCTCAAGCTACATAAAACTTTTAGTTCCTACCTCTATGGGGTAATAGCCTGTGTTGGGTTTGCGTGGCGTACCCCTGCCCACGGAGGTTAACGATGGAGCAGATATCCACCTGCAGCCCATGGAGGACCCCACGCTGCAGCAGGTGGATGCCCAAAGGAGGCTGTGACCCCGTGGGAAACCCACGCTGGAGCAGGCTCCTGGCAGGACCTAGGGACCCATGGAGAGAGGAGCCCACGCTGGAGCAAGTTTGCTGGCAGGACTTGTGACCCTGTGGGGGACCCACACTGGAGCAGTCTGTTCCTGAAGGACTGCACCCCATGGAAGGGACCCACGCTGGAGCAGTTTGTGAAGAACTGCAGCCTGTGGGAAGGAACCACGTTGGAGAAGTTCGTAGAGGACTGTCTCCCATGGCAGGGACCCCACGCTGGAGCAGGGGAAGAGTGTGAGGAGTCCTCTCCCTGAGGAAGAAGGAGCAGCAGAGGCAATGTGTGATGAACTGACCACAACCCCCATTCCCTGTCCCCCTATGCTGCTGGGGGGGAGGAGGTAGAGAAAATCAGGAGTGAAGTTGAGCCCAGGAAGAAGGGAGGGGTGGGGGAAAGGTGTTTTAAGATTTAGTTTTTATTTTCTCATTACCCTACTGTGATTTGATTGGTAATAAATGAATTTTCCCCAAGTTGAGTCTGTTTTGCCTGTGATGGTAACTGGTGAGTGATCTCTCCCTGCCCTTATCTCGACCCATGAGCCTTTCTTTATATTTTCTTTCCCCTGTCCAGCTGAGGAGGGGAGTGATAGAGTGGCTTTGCTGGGCACCTGGTGTCCAGCCAGGGTCAACACAGCACATAGCCTCACAAAATCCTGGCACTACTGTCTACTTTTTTTATTTAAACTTAGAGTTATTGTATTCAAATCTCAGACAACTTAAGAAGCTCAATGAAAAGATAAAAAATTATTGGGCTGGTTCTGTCTTTATTAAAGAAAAAAATTAATCCTTTTTATTTGAAACCTCTTTTACTGTGCGGTTTCCCCATCTGTATGTAAACCTCCCCCAGGACCTCTTCCGATTTTGTGAAGAAGAGAGAAGTTCTGCAAGGGCCAGCAGGAGTAGGGAAGTGATTGTCCCCCTGTACTCAGCACTGGTGAGGCCGCAACTCGAATACTGTGTTCAGTTTTGGGCCCCTCACTACAAGAGAGACATTGAGGTGCTGGAGCGTGTCCAGAGAAGGGCAACAAAGCTGGTGAAGGGTCTAGAGCAGAAGTCTTATGAGGAGTGGCTGAGGGAACTGGGGCTGTTTAGCCTGGAGAAAAGGAGGCTGAGGGGAGACCTTATCGCTCTCTACAACTACCTGAAAGGAGGTTGTAGAGAAGTGGGGGTCGATCTCTTCTCCCAAGTAACAAGTGATAGGACGAGAGGAAATGGCCTCAAGTTGTGCCAGGGGAGGTTTAGATTGAATCTTAGGAAATTTTACTTCACTGAAAGGGTTGTCAAGCATTGGAACAGGCTGCCCAGGGAAGTGGTTGAGTCGCCATCCCTGGAAGTATTTAAAAGACGTTTGGATGAGGTGCTTAGGGACATGGTGTAGTGGTGGTCTTGGTAGTGTTAGTTTAATGGTTGGACTCGATGATCTTAAAGGTCTTTTCCAACATATACAATTCTGTGATTCTGTGAATAATGCAATCTCATTGACTATTGGGTGGCTAATCTGCTTGTCCTAGCTTTGGTGTGTTTACAGCAGTCAGTACTGAAATGTTTTGTTTTGTTTTTCTTTTTTTAATTTTTGGTTATGCTATATGGACCCAAAAAATCCCTTCACAAGTTAAACATCTGGACTAGTAGTGTGTAAAAAGTGCAGAAATCATACAGGCTGGTGGCTTTCATTAAAAGAACAACAGCTCCATATTTTTTGTGAAAAAAAGATTTGCTAATGTCACGCGTGGAGAGAAGTTCTCTTCTGCCAGGCTGATACTGTGTTAGTGAACTATTTGGCAATAATATTTCATTGATGGTATTTTTTCTAGGAGAAAATAATGTTTTCACACAATTGCTCCTGGAGGACCATGTCCTGGTCATCATGGAATAATTATTTTATTATTTGAGAACATTCTTTGGTATTTTTGATGCTATATCTGAAGCTGTAGTATCCATAGTTGCTTTGAGCCTCTACTTAATGACTTACAAACAAAATTCATCCCTATTACTTTCAGGAACAAGGGACCTGGGTTGTAAGGACTGTGTGGCTGTAGACCACAGGAAATGTGAAAGTGACTGACCTGCAAGGTTTTGAGAGGTGTTTGAAATGACTGGATAAAGATTTCTGGTGGGCTGGCAACTCAGGCAGCTGTAAGTCTGGTACAATTTGCCAGAGATGATAACGTGTCATCCTAATTTCAAATTAAGTTATACTACCAGGAGCCTTCTGTTAAGTTTCCACAGAGAGTTATGCTCCATGACCAGCAGGCAGCTCTAATTTTGAAATCATGATGAATATTATGTTTCATTTTCCAGCAAAGACTGTTTTTCCGATGGTTGTCAGACTTGCTTCTCCTGGCTGTCTTGTTCTATAAAGGAAAAGTATTTTTTGTCCATGCCTGAAAGAGAATTTTAAAAATTGTAGCAGCTAAGTTTGTCATAAATGCTCCAGTATTATTTTTGGATCCTAACTCTCACTTGGGAAGAAAAGTTGAACAGTTTTAGAGTCTGTGTCTGCTTCTGTTCTAAGGATCATAAGAAATTAATTTGCCGAAGAGGAATAAATTTCAGGTAATCCATGTCCGTGTCTTTCTGCTTTTCTAAGTTGATACAGATGTATGTTGTTGAAGGATGCTATAAATGCATTATCAATTCCTGCTGTTCCATAAGAGCGTAGACATCTCAGAAGCTGCTGTGCTGCTTCGTGGTCTTGCTGTCAGCCGACTTCTGCATTTGCAGTGAAACTCAAATTTTTATCTGAGTTTTAACAATGCAGAGGAGAGAAATGAGGTGGTCAGTGCATGGTGACCTCTGTAGTGGCCCCTTGAACTATATGGCTGCAAAATGGGGGCCAGAGAGTATGAAAACACTTCAGCTGTTACCACTATTTTTTCTGTGTAACTGCTTGCTGTATTGACATGTTTTCAAAACTAAACATTGGAGAGAATTTAATAAAATACCAATTCAAGGTGAGTACCTGAACTTTGCAAGCACCTATACAAATATATTATATTCCTTTACATTTCACCAGCCAACATGCCAGTTTTCTGTTACATTTGCCTTTTTTTTAATGTGTTTAAGAAACTATTTCAAAAACGATTACTTTCAGGAACAAGATGTATTTGTTTTATAATGACCTTCTGCATACATGTCTCTTCAAAAACTCTTCTGTGTGATAGAAAAGTACGGTAGCTTAAAACCTGTGAAGCGTTAGTCTTTGCATTTTAGTTTTTGGTAGTTACCTATTTACATGGCTGCATTAGCATATACAAGGCAGAAGCATTAATAGGATGACAGTGTGACAAGACAGTTTGACTTGTCTAACTAGGAATGATTTTGTTTTATGAATAAATATAAATATAAAAGAATATTTTTAAGTTAGCCATGCAATGGAAATTTAAATGTTTACATTTTATAGGTGAAAGAATTGTTATTGTTCTGAATTTATCATTTTATGCATTGTATTGTTTCTTGTCCTTTCTTCTTAATTGATAGGAATTCTGTGTTCTGGGCAATGTTAGGGAAGTCTGTTTTCATTAAATGAACTGCACTAGGGGTTATAATCTGAAATATTGAAGTCAGTGAGGTAGGAATAAGCGTTAAAAACTTTATAACAGTAGAGTAACTTGGGTGTGATTATTGAAATATGGCTGGCAATTTTTTTCTCCTTTTGAAGAGAAAAGAAAATTTTGAATATTACAATGTATTCAGGTATATTAGCAAACATGATATAGCTTTTAAGTTTAGAATCCCATATGGTGTTGTATATTCTTTTGTTTCAGTGATCTGATAATATTAACTCTCTCTCATGCTTGATTTCACTTTTTGCCTAATTAGATGTGCAGCTTTGACAAATGACATTCTGCTGCTCACCGGCCAGCTCTCCTGACCTTGTCATTATTACTGATGGGTACATGTAGCTGCTTCAGGCAAAATAAGCAGTTACGCATTTTAGGGACTTTATGATTTTGCTACTTACTCTTTTCTTCTTCCCAGAGCAGTAAAAACTGGAGGGCAGCAGTTGACTTGTGTGGGCGGCTTCTAACTGCACACGGTCAAGGCTATAAAAAAAGTGGACTACCTACTAACCATACAACAGATTCTTTACAGGTATGTTTAAAGATACACCCATGTCACTTTTTTCCAACAATATTCACAGTGGCCTTTTTTTTTTTTTTTTATATTATCACACTTCTTTTCCCAATTGTCACCTAAAAACTGAGCTTATTTTAAAGTATTGTAGTAAGTCACTTTTTCCGTTTGCTTACATAAAGTAGGTCTTCATTTAAAACAAAATATTTTTATTAAAGTAAAATTCTCTCTTGATTGTATGTTTTTAAAGGTAATTACACTAGTAAAAAGGAATATGTTTTGCTGTCTTGGAAGACTCACTGTACTGAAGTTCATGGACACTATCTAGAGTGTGAACTTTGTAGTAAGATTTCAAATGTTAGAAGTATGTTTACTGATGATAAGAAAATAAGAACCCAAATTAATAAAGGTTCATGAAACATTACAAGGGTTTTACTGAACAAATGTGACCAGATGACAAGTCATGGTTCTGGCCCTAGTAACTATAAAGCTAATGGAATTTCACCAAAATTATAACATATTTTAAGAATTGCATAAAATTGGAAAAATAATTAAAAATCAGATTGATAATTCTTACATGCTAACTCGATTTAAAGAGAGATGTTCTAATTTTCAAGCAGGCTAGTTTTTAAACTTCATCTTCAAAATCTCAATACCTTTACAAACAATTAAAGCATCAGTCCTCTGTGTTTTGTTTTACTGATCTTACGAAAAGCATTCTGTGAAAGAGCATGTAAATATAAATCTTCATTCTTATCAGTAAGTAACATAGAAACTCTTTACTCAACTTACTCAGAAAACCTTAGAAAGTTGAAATTGTATTTGGATGTGGCTTGTGGTTGAAGCTAGTAACAGACCTTGTCTTTTCCTTTTTTTATATGTATTAATTTTTAGCTGTGGTTTGTGAGACTAGCACTGCTGGTAAAACTGAATCTATTCCAAAATGCAGAAATGGAATTTGAACCATTTGGAAATTTAGACCAGCCTGATCTTTATTATGAATATTACCCTCATGTGTACCCTGGACGAAAAGGTAAGATACTTGATTTATAAAATACTTTTTATTTTTGCCATTTTTATTAGTTGTTATAAAATAATGGATTCAGGTTTTTTTAATTCTAAAGCATTGGTGAACTTTGGATTATTTCTTTTTTTTTTTTCCCCCCCAGAACAACATGATTAACTACTATGTTAAAGTATTGTTTGCGTTATGGAGGTAGCAATAAGGAGTAACAATAAGGGATAAAACTATTCCATCACAATATAGGTAGGCAACGTGTTTCATGATGCTGATACAGCATTGATTTTAAAGAGGAATGTTTTTAACAAGTAAATATAATAAAGTAGTTTAGTTCTAGGGTATTGAAATTAAAAAACCCCAAACTTTAGTAGTTCATTTTAGCCAGAAACAGGCTGTGAAAGGTGATGAGAGAGTTTGCGAAACAGAATCTATAAGCTTTACTTCTTTAAGTTCATCCAGGTACTGTCAATATACTATTTTTAACACTCACATGTCCATGCACATGTGCTAATACAGGTATTATTTTCTTAGGTTTCCTGGTTTATAGGATTTAAAAAAAAAAAAATTAGAGCTAATTTTATAATTTTCTTTAATTAAAAAAATACTAGTTAAATGTAATATTATTTGCTTAGTAATTGAAACTAAATAAAAATCAGTAATATACTATGTATCCCATTGTTGAAGAGGAAAACAGACACCACCAGCCTCAATTCTTTATAAGTGATTTATCTTGAATTATAAACGCACTACTTCCCACTGCTTCCAATAGCCCATAGGTTAACCAAATAGTTGCACTATTCTAGTGGATATTCTAGTCCTCCAGGAGTCTGAATTTGAAAAGTTGCTATTTTTAAGAGCAATTTCACTCCTGTTCAGGCTATTCTGAAATTTTTATTTTCTAAATTTGTTATTTAGAAATAAATAACTCTCTGATGCAGGTACACTGAGTGATCTTACTGTTCCTTGGCTTTCATATTTGAACCACAATGTATAATAAAATGCTTGTAAGTAACAGTTGTAATAGGCAGTGCCACTCTGAAAAAATACAGTCCATTTTACATAAAATGCTGGTAGTCTCAATGAGGAAAGCTAGAAAGATACTGAGATTTTGAGGTTGCTGAGGAAGGGAAGTTGGTGTCAAGAAAGTTCAGGATCTTTTGCAGAAGATTGTTTCATCTGTTCAGTGATGCAAAGGATCAGTTGTAACCCAGCACGACCAATGTGGACTGCCTAGAACAAGTCCCTCTGACCTTACTCAGCATCTTTCAGGCAATCACAGGCAAAAATTTCATGTTTTGCCTTGAATATATTCAATGGACTGAGAAGGAACTGTGTTATTTTTAAGAGAGAGGTTTTGGTCATCAGGTTGGACAGCTCTTTGGATCTGGTTATATTTTGGCAGCTTTGCACATGATGCAGTGCTGCACAGGAGTAGTCTTCCCCAGGCTGTATGTATGTTTCCACATCTTTTTTCAGTATTAAAAATAAGTTATTTTGCCTAAGAAAAGAATCCTTGTAGGTCATGTCAATATTTGAGGCATTTCAGTCCTTCTGGCACAGTTCTGGACAGTCTGGGCAGCTGTTGCAACACCTGTCCTGTGACTGAACTTTGGATTCAAACTGCCTTTGCAGCAACCACTCAACCACTGCAGCTATTGCATACAAATTATGAAGGTATCTATGGTAAAAAGGTGAGCATAAAGAAAATATTCTATTTCATGATTATGTGCCTCAGTTAATTTTTAACAGTTGAACATACCAACTGGGACCATAATCTGATCATCTGTAAGGAAAATAAGATCAAGGTTGGATGGAGCTGACCTGCTGGTTGTAGAGATATCATACAAATACAATGTGGGAACAGCTATCAAACCTTCCTTATGTAGTTTTGAGGAGAGAGAGATGCTGTTTGCAAGGATGTAGGAGAGAGCAAGCAATTCTCTTCTAGCTAGCATTAAACTATGCAGTGCTGGATTATGGATGAAGAAATTTAGTATATATGCATCATTAACCAGCTAATTTAAATAATAAAATAGATATAAATCATTCATATATTTTGGTTGAAATGTATTAATATGAATCCACAATCCACTGCTGTTTGGTAATTTTACATATCATTTTGTGGTGTAACAAGCATAAAAGGAAGAGTTTTGTTTCAACATTTTAATTTTGATTCATGGTATATAAATGGAGTAAGCACTTAAAAATCAATTTAAGAAATGAGAGTGTACGTATAAATAATGTACACATTAATTGTAATACATATAATATTTCGCATCATTTCTTTGTATTCAAAATATTCATAATAAGAAATGTAATAAATTAGAAAGTTTTCTATGCTTGAAGCAAGGAAAGTTTATATACCTGAGCTTCTTACAGCAGTGAGGACAGTACCTCATCCATTCATCTCTGAGAAATATACCTCAAAGAATTTAAATTCCTAGTAAATGTATGAGGAGTGGAAGATGTTATTTACATTAATTTAACTTAGCATTGCCAATACGGTCCTCATTTTTTCCTCTGAAGCTCTCCCAAGGCTCTTTGCCTTTCGGCAATGCTACTAATCTCTGTTTCATCCTGAGATTTTGTACGGCATTTGCAGCCATACTGTGCATGGGTCCCATTACTGTTGTCTTCATCACAGCTGTAAGATCTAACCTTTCTGAAATCTTCTTTCCTAGTTTCTACAGTCTCTTTCTTTGGTCATCTCCCTTGCCTGTAGGCGTGCACCATCTGGTGGGGTGGAATCTGCTGAGGTCCTTGAATCAGCCAGTGAAATTGGTTTAAGTCACTCTTTGATCATTCCTGTCTGATACGGGGCAGAGAGCAAACCATTCTAATTTTACAGTAAAATCTTAAAATTATTCAGTTATGGATTTTTCTTCCAAATTCGTTTGAGGAGAGAAGCTGAGAAGTCCGATTTTACATAAATTTTTTTTGTTATTTACACAGTCTGTCCCACTTCTATTCATACTGTTTGTTTCTGTGTTCCTCATGATACTTCATAAAGTCTCTCGTATTATAGATCAGCTAACTTGAGATATCCTTTCCATTGGTAATGCCTATGTGTTTCTGAAAGAGTGAGTGCCAACAATTAAAATGGAACATTAAAATGCTATTTCATTCTTTTATGAGATAATTTGGTCTTGTTTCTGCTAAATAGACCAGTAAGGTACAGAAAAGTTAATGCTACCAAAATCAGTGTTCTAAAGCTACAATAATTTAGAATAATTTATTTTGAATTACAAAGAAAAAAAAACCTGTGCACAAGTAAAAATAGGACTTTTATTCCCCTGACCAGATGTTTATATGTATAGGGGTGGGTTTTTTCCTTTCCTCTTTTCATTCTCCTTGTGATGATACAGCATCATCTATATTCCTCTAACATGAAATCAGTCTTCTTTTGTCTGGTGGAAAGAATATAAGGAACATATTCTTAAAAATTTAGTTGTATGTGCTCTAGAAACTGATTTCATACTGTACCTCTTCCCATCAACTCTGTTACTAATTCTAGCACAAGTGTTTGGGTTTGTTTTTTTTTTTTAAGGCGTGGCTGTGTTGCAACCATAGGGATACATTAGTGTGTGCTGCAATAGGCTGATACTTTCAGATGGATAGTGACAGTTTAAAAAAAATATTTATATTATGCATATATGAAGTATATATATTTTTCTCAAAGTAGTGTAAGTCTAGACATCACTCAACTATTGTTTCAGCATATTTCACTAGGTCTATGCTACTTTTGTGACTTTACTAATATCCACTGTAGTTAGAAGTTGTAGCAGAAATACATGAAAAAATCGATACAAAAAATAGGTGGCTGTGTGAAAGTTCATTTTTTTTGTGTCCTTATTTGCTCAAGCAGAGCTCTTAATTTGTTTCTTTTACTCAGTTTAGAAATTCAGATCTCCTAAAGGAATCCTATCGTACGTGGTCTAGAACTGTCATTCAAACCCATGTTGTAAACAAGTTTTCAGTGCTGATGTCCAAGGTGAAATGTAATAAATTATTATTATTACATTTAATAAGCTTATAAAATAGCAAAAGATGTAAGAGGAAACTTGTCATATGTCTGTTGATGCAGAGACACTGTGCTTACTGTGAAAACACTCATCCGGAATTTTTCTCTTAATACCCGCAGAAGGCATTTTACAGACATTTGGACTCTGTGTAGTGCAGAGGACTGTGTACAGCTCCAAGGTCTGCCTGCTCTCTGAAGCTTGGTCCTGCTTCTGAATGTCAGACTATACCATAAGGAAGGAGTGGCATGGATTGGGGAAATTATCTCCTATATGCTTTCGCAGTAAACGTAGTGATGCCTCTACAGTGACATTTGGCCATTTTAAGTTTACTGTCTTCCTTTCTTCTCCTCTCTCCTACTTGTCTATGCTAGTAGGAGGCAGCCTTGCTAAAACTTCCTCTTGTTTTTTCTCAGCATGGTTTTGGATGATGCTATAAATGAAATGCCCTTTTTATTTTTCATCCTCATCAACTTTTGGTTAGTGAGGGAACTGTAGCAGAATTGGAAGTGGTATGGGGGAAAAAAGAAAAATAGTTGTGGTGGGTGGGGAGGCAAAAGGGAGTAATCAAGGTTAAAACAGGGATAAGAGAAGAAATGCACAGGCTAAAGAAATTGTAGCATATAGAGTGCTCCTATCTGTTAATAAATTTTGCAGGAAAACAGAAGAAAAAAAAGACTACGGTCATTGTTATATGTGGTATTGGTTTTCTCATATGTTACCACAAATACTGCTGTGCCTGAGCTTACACTCCCATGTCAGACTGCTTCAGTCTTGGCAGTTGCTTGGAAGAGTTCTTCATTCAGGCTCCTGTTGACAGTAAAAAACATTAAAACCTCTAGAGGAACTGGTTTGCCAATTATTTTGTTTACAGTACTATGTACATCTCTCTATTGTCTCTTTAAATTCGCTGTCTGTTCTGTTGCTTCAGAGCTACCTTCTACCTATGAAATCAGCTAATACAACTTGAATAAATACCACTGAAGTGTTGTGGTTCCAGCTGGCTTTTCAGAGTAGTCGGACTTGCAAATGGAAATTTTTCTAAAATAATATAGATATTTTAGTTTAGAAATGTATGTATAATTTTAAGGGGATAGAGTGCTGCTAAAATATTTAATTGTGCTTATGTGTATATGTATGTATAAAGTATGTATGTATAATGTATGTATGTAATATGTATGTATGTATAAAGTATGTATGTATATGTGTGTATATGTATGTATAAAGCAGACTATCTTTATGAAACTGGATTTTCTATATTTCTCTTTTACCCAAGGAAGGAAGGGTTTGTTTCTTTGTTTTGGTTTTTTACTGTCATAAAATCCCACTTTATACTTTCAGTAAATGATAATTTGCCCTACTGCTGCTTTTTGGTATTTAAAATTTGCTGAATAAGCTGTTGAAGGCAGATCAGAAAGCATTTCTGGTTACTGATTTTGCAACCAGACAATATGAAGATAAAATGGCTGGCCATTGGAATCCTCAATTTTATACTCTAAAAGCGCTGCAGATGAGGGCTGCAGTTTGAATTTGATTGGCATGAGGTGATGTTTATGTTATGACAGTTATGAAAATGTGCAGCTGTTTATAAAGAAATAGAAATTGAAATCTGTGGTCTTAGAAAATTCTACCTGATCTTACTATTTATTCCATCTGTTCCCATGCTTTTAAGAGTATCCATTTTCCTTTCAGCAGACCTTTTTTCATTTTTTAGTTTTGCTTTTTGTATGCTAATTATATATATATGAATGAGATTAATTCATGCCAAAGTGACAATTAAAAATCATATTCTTTGAAAAAAATTCTCTACTGCATTTAAAAGTGATAGCTAAGAAAAGAATTGTCTTAAAATTAAACTATTTTTCCATTATGAGTTTTTTATAGATAAAATTATTATGAAACCCCAAAAGAGGAGCAACAGAGGTCAACTGTAAAACATCAAGCTAGAATAAGACTTATTTAACTTAAGAATAACATTTCAATACATAGCAGTAATTGTAGGGTGTTGCCTTTTGTTGAAATCATCTAGGCTTAGTTGATGTGGTTTCGCTGTGTAAGAGAGCATTACTTCTTTAGAAATCCAAAGCATGAAGTAGAGAGCAAAGTCCATTCTCCTGTGCTCTTAAGTAAACATTTTAATTACAGGATATGCTGCTTGTTTTAAATATTTCCTTGACATGCTGCCTTGTTAAATTCAGTATTGAGTGAAATACAATAGAGGACATGGGTTTGATTCCAAATAGTTTTGCAAAAGGCAGCACATGCCACAATCCATTTTATTTTATATAAAATTCTTTTATCCCTAGTAGGATATCACAGGAATATATATGCTCACTTGTATAAGAACCTATTACAAAGAAATATGTGTTACACTGTGTGCCTTAAATATGTGGCCTAACAGTAAGCAAGTAGGTGAAACTTTCAGACAATATAATGTCATTCTTAATCTAACAAGCACATGTATTTCTGTTACAGCTTAGTGTTAATGTAGTCAATCTTACTTTCTTGTTTTGTTTTTTCCCCAATGTAACTGTGTTTATTGAGGCAAGCATATTTTTTCCCTGCTGTTAATCTGCTTTTTAATTAAATTTTGTACTCTGAATTCTACAACCTGCCTTTCAGACCTTCATAACACTATTATTATTGATCTACTAGAGTCATCAACAGATGTCATTTATCTCTTCCCAATTGTTTTCTTGTTAATCTAGACAATGTAAAATGAAAATTACAGTGTTTTCTAAAGTCTCAGACACGCCTTTTTTAGGCCTCAACTCTTTTTCATTTGTCACCATCTTCATATTAAAATGCTAGGGAATACATATCAGAAGGCTCAACTTCTGTGTCTTGCAAGACAGAGTGGAAGCTGTGTTTTTGTAGATTTGTGTGCAGTTTCTTTTTCTGTCATTTTTTTAACGACAGGAATGGGCTCTTCTGCACAGGTGTTCTTTCAGCAGAAAAAGGCTAACTGACGAGCCTTTGATGCAACATGATATGGTGACATCATAGAACAACATATCCATGTCCTGTTGTTTAGACCAAAATTCTTAGTGAGCTCAGAGTTAACTGTTCCAAGTCAGCAGTTTCTGTGATTCTCTTATTTTTTGCTTTTTACCTTTTTATCAGTGAACTGATGTGGCTTTGATGCAGATTCACAAGAGTCATATTACGGTTTGCCTTTGCCTTTTTCCTGTCCTGTTCACCCCATGAAGCTCTGCTGGGCTGCATTTCAAACCCATTATGCTCACGATGTTCTCTTCCACCATGGTATGCACACAGGTCACTTTGCCAAGTCCTGTGAGAACAAAGGTTCATAACTATCCACCCTGTGAAAAGATTTTTAGTAACTTGCTGTTGCTTCTCTCAGGCTCTTTCTTGACATTTTTGATTCAGACAAGTTCAAAGATGATTGTTCCATTTTCTTAGATTGAGAAAAGTATAGATTCAGATTTTGGATGCTGGAGACCATACCGTAATAGAGAACTCGGGGTGGGGGGTGTCAGTTTTTACACAACTACTGACCAGGAGTTACAGAATTATTTTGGTGAACAGATCTCTTCACATGCATTTTCTATTACTGCCATGTGTTTCTTCCTGAGAAATGTATGTAAATTGTATTAGCACTTTATATAAGCAGCACTCATTGAAAGCTTTACCAAATCTAACATAAATTTATGGTCATATTTTTAACCAGAAAATCACTTTATTAATATAGAATTCAATTAGATATATTATCCATACCTTATATCATTTAACTAAAAAGAAGCTTACTTGGAGACAGGAACTTATCTGGGAAAATGTACTTAACCAAAAATCTGAGTTTCTTTTTTATAAACAGAGTATTTCAGGAATATGTTTGGATGAGTGCCTTGGATAAGCGCTGCAGGTTTTTTATGAGCAATTTGCTTATCTGGTTTGACTTGAAGTTACAAAATACTGTTTAAGTGGAGACAAACTTAGATTAAGCCTAAGACAGCCTTACCAGTGGTAAAAGCTCGTTTCTTTTCTCTTCTGTTTTCCCCAGTTGCCACAGTTGTGTGAGAGCACACGTACAGTTTTGTGCTTTCTTCCAAAAAAAAAAAAAAATCCTTCTGCTATTCAGAGGGATTACAAGGAGACTGAGGAAGAGGGCAGAAACGGTTGGTGTTTCTGAGATTTTAAATAAAGTTAGCAGCCTGTTTAATAAGCAGTAAGTAACAGAAATTCACTGGATGGATTTGCTGGATGCTTACAGTAAAATTTCTTGCAGGATACTAGTTATGTCATGACTTTCAAAAAGAAAGAGAAGAAACAGATGCTAGAGTTTTAGATCCTCCTGCGTGAAATAGTAATATAAATTCTGGTTTGAAAAGTCATTACACTGACTACCCTTACGCTGTGGGCCAGCTTCTTTCTGGTTTTGTTTGAGGATCTGTCATCACGCTTGACATACCTACCGAGGATCACACTGGAAGGCTTTTTGGTCACATGCTATAAAGGAAATACTAAGTGGTTAAGAAATAATACATTAATTAAGTACATTTCAAAGTAATATAGTTCTGAATGCCTATTACAACTGAGGTCTTCGTTGTGATAGGAAATAAATCAGATTCTTATGGCGTCTAAGTTGGCCTGGAGTTGCATTCATCATTCTGACATCCTCTGACACCACTTCTGATGATGTAGATTGGTAATGTGTTATTCCTTCCCCTCACATGGATCATAATAGTGTGGCTTCATTTAGCAATATATAAGATCAATACTTTACAATATATGCAATCCCAAAAAGTGTTTTATAAAACATTATATAAATTTTATAAAAATGGATAATGTGAGACATTTCATCTGCACTCCATTAAATACCCGTCTATCTGTTGAGCTGTTCTGTTACCAGTTCACATTTTCTGTATGAGTATTTATTGAGTTGACCTTTTGCCGCATTTTACAAGAGAATGTAATGATACAAATTTGTTCAGCGTTGAAAATGCTAGAACACAGTCATTAACCAAAAATGTTGCTAAAACTTTAGATGCCTTTTGTTTTGTATCTCAGATTTTCCAAAGCTTTACTGATGAACAAAACTTTTCCTTTTTTTACCTTTGCCTCAGAAATCCTGTTGAGTGCAGCAGTAGGTGCATGGTTCATGTATTAGCAGTAAATTAAGACTACTTCCTCCAAAAGAACAGTACCAGACTAGCTGGTTTTAGGCACTGCTTCTTTTGGCAGGATTACCGTTGGATGGTGGAGTTAGAACTTGGTCACCAGAGGGGTGGTAGAGATGGAACTAGCCACAGGTCACGTTTGCTTCCATAGGTTGGCAGTGCAGATTCTTAAGTTTGCAATGTGTCTACAAAGCAATTTTTCTGTGGTGTTCTGGCGCAGAATTTACTCTTAAGTTATTTTTGCCTTCCTTGTCATTGTTGTTCACCCCCCATGCTCTGACTGTGTATCCTCACTTGTGTCATGCTAGATACTAGTCAGGATACATACATAAAATATTTCCCATCTTTTGTTACTGGTTGAATAACATTTTACACTTCTCTTAATAGAATTTCAAAGGCAGTTTTGTTTTCTTAATCTCTATTCCATATATGATGATGCATGAAACTCGTGTGTACATCTGTTACGGGAACACAGCAGTCACGGAAGCCATGGGGAATAGTTAGCATTGGCAAAAGATAATTTATGTAGATATAAGTGGCTTACTCTGAAGGTCATAATTAGTGAGTTTTGTGATTAAAATTTTGTCAACCTTTAAAAAAATGTCTAGAGGCAGTGACTCGTATACAGCATTTACCTCTTTGACATACAAGCCTGTTAAGAATAGATGCAAAAATCTTTCTAAAAAGCTCCTGAGTCCTATTTTTGAGGAAAGATGAGGCAAGAGGTGACTTGAGAGCGAAGATGATGTCTTTAGAAGATGTCTAAAGTAATCAAATGTATTATATTAAAATATTAGAACTGTAGCATGGTATTTTGCAATGCCTATTTCCCCATTATGCTAGCTGTGATTTGTTTTTAATAATAGCATTTAGTTTATGTTCAGTATTATTGTCTGTGTATCAGGATATGCAGTTATCTGAAAGCAAGTTGTTGCACACACTAGGATTCCCTAAAGCTTCTGAAACTGCCCTTGAAGTCGGCCAGGATGCTTATAAACTTAGAGGATTGGGTCTTTGGTAAATATTGTAATAATAATAAAGATAAAAGTAAACTAGTAAACTAGAAATTTCTTTTTCTGCCCAAATATTGCTTAAAATTCTTTATCTATTCTTTGATGTTTTCAATAAACCAGAAAATACACAAAATACACCATCTTTATGAAGAGTCAGTCTCACAGTATAGAGTCGTTTAGTAAATCTTTGTGGAAGAGCTAACATTAGTAAAGTAAAACTCACACTAAAAGTCATCTTTAGAGCAGTGAAATGGTGTCTGCTTAGCATAATGGACTCAGACCTTTACACAAACCTGTGGATATTAATAGAAAAAAAACACAATATTTTGTAATGTGTTTTAATTTCCCGGAGGACTTAACATATTTTTAGATTTAATGTGTCTATTATAGTACTATTATTTTTGTTCTTCATTTTTATTTTTTATTTCTTTTGACTCATGTTGGTTTTCTGTTCTTATTTTTTTTTCTGTAATATGGGGGCCCTTCATAGCAAATTTCTGGTTTTTTGGAAAAGGATTACATAGAAGTGGTTTTGCATGCCCTGGTTATATAACTTTTTCGCAAGCATGCTTTTAAGGCCAATAATTTCATATTATTTCTTCTGCATTGATTGTGCAATAGGCATAATTATTAAATGTTAGGAGTAATGTTGTAGCTGCAACTTGAGTAAACTTCCTTTTTTTGTTTAATCCTTCATTTTAATGAGTTTATAAAAATCTTTAATGAAATGTACTTCTGGGCACAACTTGTTTTTGAAAATTTGAATTAGGTGTACATTTTTCTTGCCTCTGATTATGGTTACATATGTGTTTACCTATTTAAAACATTTTACAACACATGACATGTTATAGCTGAGAAAAAGTTTGATATTTTCTCATCTTTCACATCTTTCATCAGGAGAAGAAAAAGATATGAAGGTAAAATGGACTTTGTGTTACATGCACTAGTGAGAAATACCTTGTGTAATGTATGCAAATCACAAACTGATTGTTATAGCAAACACATTTAATAAAATTAATTATGTTTCTAGGTTCCATGGTTCCTTTCTCCATGCGGATTTTACACGCCGAGCTTCCTCAGTACCTAGGTAATCCTCAGGAATCACTTGACAGACTGCATAGTATGAAGATAATCTGCGCCAAGGTAACAGCTTCTCTATGCACTAACAATCTTAATGTTTAAGAAATATATTTTACTGTCCTTATAAAGAACATTAAGTTTCAACAATGACATTTTTTACTCCATCTTGATACATATAAGGAACTCACTTAAAGAAGTGCAATGAAACATTTTTAGGGTACATCCTTCTCTCCTCTGTGGTAGCTCTGACTAAAATGAGTAGAACAGCGGACAACATAGTTGCCTTGCTTTTGTGCCTTTGCCAGACAAGACATGAAGAACAGTAAGCCGATGTGTTTAAGGGCAAGTAGGAGAGCTTTCTTCCCTCACTCAGCTGTGTCCAGCTAGCTCAAAACACAGTTGTTAGTGATCTTGATTCTTCAGAAATAGTCTAAATAGCTGGGTTTGGAAACAACGATGATTTGGGAAAATAAATGCAACCTGCTGAGTTTGTTTTGGGGTTTTTGTTTTGTTTTGTCAAATGCTATAATACAAAATTATGGCCTAAATGATAATATGGGATTTGTCAGTGCTGAAATTAGAGTGATGGTGTTGTGAGCACTAACCTTATCCACTAAATCCAACACGCTAACTGTTAAGCATTCATCCTTAAATGTTTTTTACAGAAATCTTTCCCAAGTAGTCTAATGCAACACTGACTATGAATGTTACAATGTGGTAAACTCTAGAAATGCAGCATTATTGTTTTATCTGTGACACTTGAAAGTTCAAAACTGTATGTAAGATAAATACATGTGATTAATTTTTATTTTCAGTATTCCTTGAAAGTTTCCTATATTTACTCCTGAAAATAACTTGGATAACAGAAGTGAAAGGATTTGATAATAGCCAACTGTGTAGCTATAATGGCCTTATGTATATAAAAATCAACTTGCTTCTAGCAGAGTAGTGACTAGGATAACCAAATGTTTACAGTAAAAAAACCAGTTCTTTGTATTATGATGGAAAAAGATGAAAGGTTTAGGTAATAAGAGATTAATGGGGCATTTGTTACAGAGTTGGAAAGAATTTATTTGGAAACAGTTGACAGATACACCTAATGTGGCCAAGAAGTGCTACTTTTTACCATTTCACAAATACTGTTACCTGTTCATGACCATCTCATCTAATAATATTACTGGCAGACTGTTCTCTCCAGCCTTTTCCTTCATAAACAGTCCTCCGCAATTTGAAGTAATTTTTTTCTTCTAGGAAATGTGATACTCCTCTGTTGCAGGATTTCACAGTGCTTCTACTGACGTTTGCCTACCCCAGTCTGCAGCAGATCAGCTGTTTCATATCTTGTTTTTATGTGATCTGGTATTAAGTGCTGCGTTGTCTCCCTTCAGTTGTGAAGGTGCCACTAGATTCCAAAAACTTAACTGGTTTCTAAGTTCCTTTATCTTGTAAGGGAGAGAGAAAATTATATGAATGTGAACAAGGAAGTTACTGCTGAGCAGAGCATTCTTCAGCCATCTGGCTAACTTTGTTGAAATGGCCATATCTCAGTTACAGTGTGATCAGCCATGATTCTCCACAGATTAAAGATTATTGGTCAATAGAGGAATGAAAGAAAAGGAAATTAATTCCCCCCCTTTAGAAGTCATCTACAACCTTGAGGTGGCTCTGCCTGCATTTGTTTCCTTGAAATGCATGTCCTTAAAGCATACCCAGTGTACCAACGAAGCTTTTAAACTATAATGCAAGGTTTTGTTTGAACATGAACTAGGCTGATTATTTGTTTAAATATGGGAAACTTCTGCTGGAGAAGATGAAATAGGAATAAAGGAGATTTACAAATTAAAGCATACCTATTGTCCTGCCCGTTAAGTTCTTGAAGAACAGGTCTGTTTACTCATGTTCTCAACTCCGTCAGCCTCTAGTGGCTTAGGTCACTACAAATCCTGTGATCCCTTGTGCCCTTGGGGAAAGCTTCCTTGAAGCTGGCTGTACATCTTCTCCTAGCTCTTCTGAGGAGTCCCCCATTCTCTGCACTCGCTGTTGGTTTGCAGATTGCAGTCTCTTTCACTCTGCCTTTCTGTGTCTTAATTGGCAAAGTTTCTCCTGGGTTAGTATGTTCAGTTGCAGTCAGAAAGAGAACAGTCTCCCTTTGCTTCTGACAGCTTCCACCAGAGCTGGGATACAGTAGCCAGGACAAGCCATTGTCTGTGCTGATGGATGTTCCTTTTTAAAGTACAGTACACAGAAAACTACAAACGAACAAATAAAACATACCATCCTTCTCAAGGGAATATTTCTGATTAGTTATTCTAGACACCTCATTGCAGATTACTTCATTTGTTTGCATTCAATTAAATACCTTGTCTTTTGGAGCAATTCGAAGACAACTGTAGAAACAAGAGTGTGAAAAAGGACAGCTTATAAAGATAAATACCTTTTTAAAAGACAGTTGTAAATTGGTGATAATTTAACCATTTGAAGTCAGGGTTGGCTGACAAAAAAACATTATTTGGATATATGCTTCAGTTTTTTTTATAGAATGCTATTAGTCTAATAATCTTGATCTCACCTGGACTGTTCAGGAATAAAGTGCATAATACTTATGAAAACCCATGGCATAACCAAGAAAATAACATAAAGGATGTACACTCATTAGTCTTAATATTTGTATATGACGCTTGGGAACCATTTGGATTATAACAGAATTAATTGGGGAGCTTTCAACCAAAAGCCTCTAGTGTTTTACTTCCCTGTTTTAAAAAGTGGAAAAATAATCTTTGGTCATCCATATTTACAGAAGGGCGTACGAATAGCCATTATGTAAATGAGATGATCTTGGAGTCATAAAAGCTAGAAGAGAGAAAAGACCTATTAGCTCACCTAGTCTGTCCCTCTGCAGAGCAAGGTTGTTTTCTAGTTTTTAATGAGCCAGCCTATGGAGCTGGGGCCACATCCCCTGGGAGGCTATTCCAGGCTAATGCTAATGTATTCTTATAAGAAAATCTGTCCTCCTATTTTGTTTCTCTTTCTTAATGTAATTGTGTTTTTTCCTATCTGATACCTCCTTTTAACCTGCTAAATTCCCTCTTGCTTTTTGTTGTATGCATTCTACAGACATTTGTCAGCTTTGGATGAGCCATTCTACTTAAAGATCTAACCATATTTACTTTGTCACTATTTTGGTAACTCGATCTCTTCAGCCCCTATCTGTTTACATATTTCTGGTACCTGAAGCAGGATTGGAGGTTGAGTGCAAAAACATAATTTTCATTTTCCCTGTATAGGCAATAATGTTTTTACCTTTTCCAGTATTCCTGCAAATTTGTGATCAAGATCTGGTCAGATATTTTACATCTCTGTCTATAGGTACAACATTTGGGAAAGAAATAATCTGTAGTGCCAAATGCCTGTTATAGCTGGGGGGAGAAATCCAGTGAAATTGTTGCTGTCTCTGTGTTTATTGCTGGTCTTCCCAACATGAATTACCTCAATGAGTTGTTGCCCTTATAAGTCTGCCTTGAAATAAATGGTCTCCAAACAGCCAAGCAGTAAGAGTAACAATAGTAATTTAAATCACAAAAGGGCTTGTTCTTTTCAAGTATTCATTTAAAAACATAGGCGTGATCACTTTAGTGCTAATAATGCTGAGGACATGCTAATAAATGCTTACCTGGAGACCAAAATGCGAGAAGAACAACCGTCAGGCTTAAACTAAACTCCTCCCTTGTTTGTACCTAAGCTTACTAGCTGATTGAGGAAGAACTCCTGGAAGTGCACACATCTCCTCATAGCACAGTGTATTTCACTTTTTAACCCTAATCCTTCAAGTGGCAGAGCTGTACTGGGTTCTTATACCAGGTGGGTGGAGCAGTGGCAAGTGGGTTAACAGTCTTGCTTCCTAAAAAAGCCTCTGCAAGTGTTACCTCTGCAAAACTTTTTGAAAATACTGCCGCTCTCCTTCATGAGTAGTTATGTTCCTCCCTGGCCTGACCATACACACACTTCATATCTCCTGGTCTTCTGTTTTACTTCCAAATTGATGAATTTTTCAGTCTCTTATCTACTTGATTGGTTTGGGGTTTTATTTTCATTCAACTTCCAGTTCAGGCTCAGTTTCTAAGGTCACATAAATATTCTGTTTCTCATATGTTACTTCAGTCTAGGGGGAATTTGTCTTGACGCCTTGTTTGATGAGTTTGTAGAAATGATGATGATCCTGCACCAGTCTGAGTACCCAAAAAGCCACAATTCCGGAAGCACAAAAAAAGGTTATTTTTTAATAAGAAGCTAATGCTGGCAAAAAGCTGTGGAAGAAGAAATAAAGTAGTAAAAAGAGATACATAAGGATAGGAAACTAGGAATTCAAATGGTTGTGTTCATCGGTTAGTAATTACAGTATACAGGCGATTGATAGGGAATGAAACAGAAGACTCGGTGAAGTAATAGTAGCCAGTGAAACTAGTGAGTGTGCATTTACAAATACTCAAAACAAGAAAAAGCATAGGTCATACGTAAAACTGATGTTTAAGTAAATGGTAGAAGTGTTCAATCATATTTCTCTTTATAATAGAAACAAGGATGTTTAGAGTTATCCCATGTGAAATGGCTAGAATAAACAGTTTACCATCTGTAGAAAAGTGGGATGAAGGGATTTCCTAAATTAAACATTTCATGTCAACTAACCCAGATAGCTTACACTGAGGAACTACCTGAATCATTAATGTTGTTTATTAAACAGTTCTTGGAAAACTGGGGAAATGCCCAAATACTGAAAAATTGCAGATGATGTTCTTACACTTAAGAAGGGCAAAAGGAGATAAACCTAGGGAATAAAACAATTAGCTTCAAATCAGCACTGAGTTCTGTTTTAATTACGTTGAGCTTGAGGTGATGGCTAGATATCCCCAAGTAATGTCACAGAATGGTTAATGTAATACTCTAATTGTATGCTAATATCTAATTCTTTCTTTCTTGATGATGTTAGTGAACACGTTTTCAGAGAAGGGCTTTGTCAAACAAACGTGTTGTCTTTTTAAACAAGACACCATGTCTCTTTGATGAAGGCACCTCGTGTTTAGACCATTTCAAGAGTAAGAACACAGCCTTATTGAGAATGAGAAGTGATCACTAGATGTTTTCCAGGGGAAGAGAAAGATCATGTTTTTTAGACTGGACAGAAAATAGATGGTAAGGTGTTTCTGGGACAGAAGAGTTTGTTTTTTTCCTCTGACAAGGTGCCTCATTAAGGTATTTAACACTTAAATGTGATGCTTTGGTTTCTAAGGGATTGCTAAGTGGCTCCACTACTTTTGAAAGTGGGACTGAGATTCAGTCTCTCAGGCATGCCACTGCGATCTCATAGATTGCCACCTATCAACTAAGCTGCAGTATTTACTGGTGTATTCTCATAACCTCTCAGAATTTGAGGTAAGGCAACTAGCCCTCTGTGAACAAGGTTTACACTAAATCATATTACCTTGTATTTGTCACGGGCTAACAATTCCTACCGGGAAAATTACCCTGGCTCAGCTGGCATGTGGTAACTGCAGTCATTTCATCATATGTGTCTCCTTGCTCTTCAGTTCCTTGTAGCAAAATTTATGGCACCTAACTTCAAGCTTTCACTCTAGTCTGTGAAAAGAGATTGGTATCTCTTAGGGCAATTCCTTCCACCTTAGGATGTCTAAAATAGGGAGCATGAACTCGCTTCCTGGAGGTACCAATTGCTCTTCATTGGCTGTAGAAGGCACCAACACGCTGTTTGAGGCCAGATTAATTCTACCTGTGCTTGCTTTGGAGGATTTCCTGTGTTGTTTTTAAGTGTTTGCTTACAAAGCACTGAGCACAATGCTTTGCTGGTGTAGGAAAAAAAAATAATTCTTGTACTGACAGAAGCTGACAGCTCTGTGTTTGGAAGTGCACTCAGACCCCGGAAGAGGAAGCACCTTGTATTTCCCTAATTGGCTAACCACAGCGGCTGATTACAGAGCAAGTGGCCTTAATGGTTTTTTGAAGGAAATCTCAAGCAGTGTTCTATGACCAAAGTTATAAATCTGTAACAGGAAAAATAGGGTGATCTGTGGGAATCAGAAAACAAATTTGGAGAAACTGTAATGGAATTAGAAAAAGAAAAGTTGACTTGCATTTCAGATGGAACCTTACATACATATTTTAAAAGTGCTTAAGATACAAGCTTCACTAGGTATACATTTTCATTCTTCCAATAATACAACAAATGTTTCATTCACTCAACAATTTACATGATTTAAAATCTATAATAAATAAAAAGAAGCAATAAAACCCAAACTTCGAGAAGGAAATTGCAGTAAGAACTAAGAGGAGTACTTCATTAAGGACAAAAGGATGAAACCAGAGCCCATACTTAGGGTGGAGGAGTCAAGAGGCAGTGGCTTTCTATGAAAAATCAGTTTGACTTTCTTTGTGGTCATTAACATTCATTCTCTGGTGAAGCATATTTCATGTTTTGCTTAATAAAATGTGTATGCCCCTAGAGTGTGCTGACTTTTAATGTTCTGTAAGTATCATAAACCTGAACTCTAACATTCTTCTACTGTACAATGGCTTTCTTACTTTGTGCAATTGGTCTAGCTATGGTAATAATAAGTAATTTTGAACTGTACCTAGGTGAAGCATTCCTGCCTGAATTGGTTTTCTTATAGACTGTCAATTGTAGATAATTTGCATTTAATATATAGTGCTGTTTAAACTCATGTTGGCTACTTTAAAAAATTTACTGCAGATTTTAGAAAATTTGGAACAAGGCTTAGCTGAAGATGGAAATATGACTAACATTACACAGGAGAACAGACAAGGTAGGTATTCTTTAAACATTTTTTCACAGGCAGTGCATTTTAATCTCTTGCCTAAGTATGCCAGAAGTTTTCACAAGACTGCCCCAGAGTTGTTAAAACGATGTTTTTGTAATCTCATAGCCTACTCAGCCTCTGAAATGATACACCTTGTACTTTTATTTGCTGGAATTAATTTCACAGTTTTGCCCTTGATCAAACTGATGCACTAAATAATTTTTTTTCCTACTTAGAAGAAACAAAGAACATGGCTGATATCCTTTAGTGATGAATATATAAGTGTATTGCTGTTGCAGCTAGATGGATGTTTCACCTTAAGCCTTGGCTGACTGGCTCCTCTTGGTCCTCATATCTGAAATCCACTAAATTTCTTTAGATTGAACTGCCATCATACAAGGGCTACACTGGCCTAGAATGCTGCTACATAGATGGCTGAGTCTCACTGTAGCTGCATGGTACTTAGACTCCTGAAATACCTAAGTCACTTTTTAGACTAACATTTAGATTATATTAATCTACATTGTCATTTTCATGATTTTATATGCAATTATGTTTTTTCCTGTTCCTTCTATCTTAGTTGTTTAACTTCAGTAGTATAGGATATATTAGTGCAAAAGAAGGGTCATCAGGACAAAATAGTTGTCCAAGCATCTTTTTTTTTTTTTTAATGGAATTTATACTAATGAGGTCATTTGAGTACACTTAAGAATCGGACAAGAGGTGACATTTTAGGCATTGTTATGGATTATATGAACCACTCATGGTGTCTAGCAAGTTAAAAACATCATACCAAGAAAACAAAAGCCTTTCAGCTTCAGCTAACAGTCTAAGGAAATCTTACCAACTTCTTTCTAGGATAATATTCACCTAGAGCTTGTGGGAAGTAAAAGTCTGCCTCTGAGATAGGAAGAGGCTGAGTTGAGTTGTTAGCAGAGCTAAAAAAATATTATAAACGGTTCCCTAAAACAATGTCTATATGGAACGGTGCAGACCTGTCTGAACTCTTCTGCCTGGTCTTCAAATTGACTGGATGTAAAGCAGCTTTAATGTGTTACTATACTTGACTTAATACACCATCTAGATATGCCCTAAAAAAGTGAATGCACATGTGAGCAGCATATATCATAAAGGCATTTGCAAATATACTCAAATGAATACGTTTACTGTTCTTCTCAAAGGGGTTAGGAAAAGGAGAAATAATCTTGATATTGAAGATTTATCCACAGCGCTTCATGAGTTTCTGTTCTCTTCTTGTATCTACTATTCTTCTTGCCTCTGTTCTCCTACCTACTTTTCCCTGTTACCTCCTTTCTACCCTCGTTTTTGTCCTTATCCCCACATTCTTTCTGTTTTTACCCCTTTAAAACCAAGACACTGATTCCCCTTTAAGGTACAAGAATTTTTTCCTAGCTGTGTCATAATCCTGTGTCCTACAGTCTGCCTCACTTGTGAGTTTCTGGCTCCTTGCTTTTCCTCTCTGCTGCTGCTGCTTTAGAGCTGAGATGAGCTCAGGGGGAAGCATAGTTGGAAAAGCAGCAGCTAGTAGTTACCAAGGACAAGGCTGGTGAAAATTTGGAGAGATCTTCGTATGTCTGCTGTGCAGCTGCCTGTAGGTTTAAGACTGCCAAAAAGCCCATGGGACCTTTGCAGAGACTGTTGACTGCTATTGTCTGTGGAGGTCAGCCAGGTCTGCTCCCTGTCTGCTTCTTCGCTGCATTTGGAGCTCCAGGAGGCTGATAATGGGTTTGATTTTCTTCATGTGAGACTAGCTGAAGCAAACCTTATTAACTTTATGTGAAGACAGCCTTAATTCATTATGGGGATTATGCTTAGCATGTAATTTCCTTATTGCTGGTGTAAGAAGGTGCCACACCGATCAACTTACTGTGTACATCTCCTCTAGTCTGGAACAGAGCACCTCATTTGCCACTTTTTCAACAGGCAGGGAGGTTTAGCATTGCACCACTTGCCTGGTAACGCATTCTATAAGATGCCAATTTTGCAACTTCTCAGGGCACAGAGGTCCTATTGAAATGAATGGCAGTGTGGAGTATGGAGTCCTTGATAAGTCACAAGGAAAAACAAATGCTTAGAGTGGAACCATGGCTGCATGGACCTGCAGAGTGGGTTTCGGGCATTTCAGTAACGTACAATGATCGGCTGTTGGGTTTTCAATTTTGTTTACTGCTTTGCAGGTTTTCTTTAACCCCTTTCTGCCAGTGCTAAGAAGCTTCATCGCACAGGGCTACACAATTTTCAGATGAGGTTCCTGTTCAGTTTGTAGCATAGACCGAAGACGTCTGGTCTGTCTGCTTTGCAGTCCTTTTTGAGAACCGTAGCTGGTGCTATTGGATTGTTAACAGGAAACCTAGATGTCTCCACTACAGGAATGAACATCTAATTTGGTGTCACCTAAGTCCTAAAAACCTGAATGTGGTTACCAAACTATGAGGACATGTGAAAAGGAGAGATTAACATAAGTGAAATAATAAAGGAGAGTTATTTAATTATGTCAAGGTTTTACAGACACCCACAAGGAAGGAAAAACAGAAATGCATTGTAAAATATTTGCTTATGGTTTACATCATCCTCTCCATTAACAAGAGTAGGGATGTGTGGTCAAGGGGGAATTTCTAAAACAAAAGCTAGGAGTAATGAATGATTTTAAGGTACGGTGGATGAAATACTGGGTTCAGTCTTGGGCCCCACATTATGCCCCTCTTTTGACAAAGATAATTTGGGAATATTCATGGGGTTTTTTTGTTTTGTTGTTGGAGAGGATTAAAGGAGTTTTTCTTTTTAGGAAGGGCAGTAGACATTTCACCAAACTCTCTTCTTATTTGTAATGGCATTTATGTGTGCTGAAAGAATTATCTATGTGACCTGCCATGCTTTCATCAGGGACTACATTATTGATACAAATAAGTGGTCTCAGTTATCACAATCTCATTGAAGTAGCCTCTTCCCCCTTTCCTCCCCCCTTCTCCAATCATTACAGTGACCTTGACAGCTGATTGACTGAGATACATTTATTTTCCAAATGTACTAAATTAATACTCCTAATGTTTATTTTTGAGGATTAGAGGAATATTTCTAGCATTGATCTGTGGTACTGTAATACAAGAGAAAATAAGGATCTATGTGAACCATTCTCTTACTACAACATCAGGAGTCTGTCTGCAAAGCAAGAGGGAGAAATCTGCTGCTGCAGCTTTTAATGCCTGCAAGCTCCAGGAGCATGGGGAAAGCAGACAGGCTTGGCAGATTTTTCCAGCATATCTCTAAGCCAGAGGCAAGCACAAACGGTCCCAGACTCAGACAGTTCTCACCCTGCATGTTTTGGCTCTGAAATGACATTTTTAGCTATGTTTGATTTTTGAGTTTATCATATTTAATGCTGCAGATTACATGTTTTTAAACTGATGCTCATTATCACTTGAATCTTTTTATGCACCTTTTGTTCTGATTTTGGAAAATGCGTGGCTTCTTTTAGCTTTTAATATTTGGCCTGAGCTCAAAGCTGAGTGGCTGTCTATTGCTCTGCGTTGTTGCATTGTGTATGGTCCCCAGAGCAGCTTGAGCAATTCCCTTGGAGAGATGCAGAATTTTCTCTCTGGTGCAGCATGGCTGAGAATTAAAAATTCTAGGCTAAAACCCAGTGGTGTTAACGAGGGGGATCTTTCAAAATCGTAATTCATAGGACCAATAATTGATGGCAGGAAAGAACCTCTAATTTATTTGTGCAATTTCACAAGCTGCTCTTATTTTGCAGCCTCTGTTCAGCTGTGGAGGTCACGTCTGGGCCGGGTGATGTACTCCATGGCAAACTGTCTGCTAATGATGAAGGTACGTGGGTGGCAGCAACTGCAGAGGTACCGTATATTCCAGAATAGAATGTCAGAGAAAGTGCAAGAGAATTACTGGTGCCTAGGTAAGGGAAGACTACCTGACTGTACATGGAGGTTTTGCTTAGTGAAGAATTAATTAGACTTAATAATGTCTTCTTTAATAGATAACCATTTGCAGTAATGTTCTTTGGGAACATATCTGTACTTATTTCTCCCCAAATCATCCTGGAGAATATGTAATAACAATACAGAATTTGCATTTTTAAATTTAATTTTTCAAACACTTAACTAAATGCTGTAATTAAAAGCAATTACGTGCTCTGTCTTTTTCAAACTGTGCACTAGGAATGTTGCTCTATTTGTGAGCATTAATAGTACTGTAGCCTTTGTATATGATGAAGGTCTGGAACATCTAAATACATCCTCCCTTGTCAATTTATCTCAATTGTAAGATATCTTCTTTCAAGTTAAATACTCACTAGTGGGTAGGAGGGGGAAGAGAAAGGAATAAAAGCAAAAGTAACTGGCTTCCACTGTTGGGGTTTCCCCCCCCCCCCCTTGTTTCCCACTTACTTTTTTAAGCAATCCTACTCCATTTGGTACAACGCTCTTAGCTTCTCCTTGTGTACAGGGAGTAGAAATAAAACTTCTGATGTTCACCTCATGGTCAGGGAAATAGGGATATCGCCATTCTGAGCTTGCAACAAACTGCTGTTATCCTGAGCTTAACTGTACTTCACAAATCAATCAGCAGCCACAGCCTCTGAGCAGAGCTGTCAGCAGTATAATCTTCAGAGGCCAAAATTTGCACTCTTTGCTCCCTGCTTTTTGGTTGCCCAAGGTCATGCCAAACCTGACCCTCTGATGTTTACTAAGCTACTTCCCAAATGGGGCTCCATTCTTAGTATTACAATACCTCAAAAAGCATGCATTTTTTAGTTACGATCCAGTTATCCAAATACTGCTTTACATGAAATGGAATATCCTTTTTATAAGAATTAGGGAAAACAGAAGTTTTTATTCATAATTATATTGCGATCAGGATATTTCTGTCTTGAATAGAAATAATTGTCCATTAAACCATGAGGTATTTTTAAGAATTAGTAGGTATTTTTAAGAGGTATTTTTAAGAATTAGTTTTGAAGTAGGTGTTTGACATAGGTTCAGTTTTTAAGGAACTTTCTTTTTCGAAAAGCAAGTGGAGAAAAGCACAAGTTGTCATCCCAAACAAAGTAGAATATATAAATAAGAAAATGCTGGTAATATATTTTTTCAAGAAGTTCACTTTACTTTTGACTGTGAATTGTTTTTAACCCTTTCAGTGTTTTTCTTCTCCTGTACACACAAATCCATGTGCATGCCCAATTCTCACCTTTCTTCTGATTTGGTCCTGTTAGTGCTATTTTCTTCTAGTAATAGAAATATATTTGTGAATACCAATTATCACCTTTTGGGAAATGGTACTTCAGAAATACTGCAGCTCAGATAATTCTTAAGACCAGTTGTATTTAGGGCCTATCTCACAGCTGTTAAGTTACAAATTTATGGTTCCACAGTAGCTTCCAGATTACCCGCAACTGCATGTTAATGCATAATTACTTCCATCTGAAATTTGCATTTCAGTGCATTGGCTACGGAGTAGTTGTGAGTGTCTCCATTTTCAGAAATATCTTTATATGGAGGAGTAGAGAGTTTTTGAGAAAGATTTTTCAAACATAGTCTTGTTGCAGTTAAAACTAGAGTAGTACATGAAGTTAATGTTTCTGCTTATGTGACAGATCCTCTGTGAGAGAATTATATTGGTTATTTATAAATTTAATAATTTTTAAGACCATTCTAACATGCAGCAATGCTATATAATCATCTTCTCCACCTTCTAGAGTATTCAGTATGAAACTATTTCTTCAAATCATTTTTAAACACACTTTTGTTAATTATCCCATTAAAAATTATATTAATTGAACAGAGTTCCACATATATATAATTTTTTTGCTGTTGTGTAATACACTTTAAAAGCTGCATTTTTTTTTCAAGTATTCAAGTGTATGTAACTTTAAAAAAAAACAAAACAAAACAAACAAAAAAACCCCCAACTTATTTCATTCTCCAAGTCAGTGCCATCTATTGCCATCTAGTGAACATTTACAATATTGCAAATGGTCATATTTGATCCCCAAGTACTATTAGGTGAATGGAACAGCTTGTGCTATTAGTAGATTAATAATAATCCCTTATTAAAGTAAAACTTTGTGACATTGGTTTAAAAAAAGAAAAACTGATTATCTTATTTTTACTAACCTCTTTGGCCAAAAAACTTCAGTAGTATTTAATAGGGAACAATCTTGTCAGGATTGACTCTTGAAAATAAAAAAAAGACTTTGATTAGGTGTTGGGCCTATAACTATTTAAATCTGCTTCAGTTATCCTCAACTCTAATTAGGTTTATTTCATGTCATATCTTTTCTGCATTACTTATCTGACTCAAGGAATTCTGTTTGTGGCACAATGATTTTTGTCTTTTTAAATATGGTCTCATTAGTTTCATAGCTAAACATCTCATTAAATTAGTGAGATGGAGGGGTATATTGTTGTGGGGGTAGTGAGTGAGGTGCAAAGAAGTGATTCACCCAGACTTGTGCAGGAAACCTATAGTGGAACAGGAAATGAATCACACATCTCCTTTACCCAGGGATCATCTTTCCCAGGTACTGAATTCTGCCTGCTGTGTCCCTTTATCTGTGTGACCAATGATCCAGTTCGGTAGCAGTTTAAGGCAGTCTTACTATACGGTCTTTTCCTGTTCATCCCTTTTTTTTTTTTGTACAACCTTTCTTAAATGTATTCTGGCTTCCTTCTGTGCACCACTATTGGACTTAACTGAGTGACAAAAAAAAAAGAAATGGTGGATCTCAGTCATATCAACTGAATTGGCTTTTCCTGTTTCATGTGAACAAGGGGCAACTTAAGGGAGGAGGAAGAAATACAGCAGGAAGGGAAGGGGAGACCACGTAACATCAGTCACTGTAGACTTCCATTTACAAGAACTATGGGCTTAAGTCACTATGAAAGCATACCCTGAATATAGCAGCAGGAAGGAATATTCACTTAAAATGCAACTGATGATGTGCATTGCTGCATTTCAACAATCTAATTGCAAAACGTCTATCATTTTACTAAATCACCGTGGAAGTGTCTTGAAACTTTTTAAGTTCTTTTCATCTGAGCTAAAATCACTTTTGACATTCTCTTACCAGACTTTTACCTCTCTGAGGAATAAATACTTAAGTACTTTCCATATATATTGTAAATGCACTCTAATTAAAGGAACATTTTGCAATGTTTAGATTTTTCAGTGTTGTCTTAGCTTTTGTAGAACTTGCTCTTCGTAAAAACAAAAGCATTAGAATTGATTTTAATTTGGGTCTAATACAATTAAAACTGTACACAGAAGGAGGTAACAGCTTGTACTAATGACACAAGGGACTGATGCCTAAGGACTTTGGTTCCTCTATGATTTAAAGGAGAAAGACTGCATGAATCATTGTGTCTTTTGCCTGACTGTGCTGCAGTACTGTTCTTTGGATTCATAACACTGTGAATCTCTGCTTTCATAACCCTTCCGCAAGTGCACTAGATAGAGAGGAAGGATAAGTTATCCCTGTCCTCTCTTCCCAAAATATAGTATTTATGAACTATACACTTTGTATAACTAAAGCTGATTCTTAGTCTATGGTTTATTGAACCTATTCTCAGCATTCTACACATCACGGTCATTTATGCTTATTTCTAAATATCTCATAATTAATATTTTAAGTCCTTAAGGTGGTGGTGAGGGAAACATGAAAATGTATCATGCAGTGACCATGAAGGGAAATACAGTTATACTGCAGTGCATCAAAGGAAAAACAAACCCCACTTGCCATTTTTGTGCAAGTAGATCCAATGGCTTACTAGAACTATTTTGGATTAGTATATTTAACGTTAGCTCCAAATTTTCAAAATAGACAAGATTTTTTAATTATAAAACAATTGGCCAACTCTCATTCATATCCTGAACTGTGTAACTTCATCACTTCATTTGGGATTTTTTTTACAAAGGTGTGGAAAATCTGAAGGCTCGCAATCTTTAGATGTTAAAGACCATGACAATACATCAGCCCTACCTTTAAGTCTTAAGATCACAAGCTGTAGTCATTGGGTTTTTTACTGGCAGTACCTAATATGTCTTACTCCTCACAACCACAATATGTATCAACCAACACTTCCCTCTTCAGGGAGGGTGTCTATTTATCATTCTCTCAGACAATTTTTCTTGTACCATGTCACATTAGCAAAGCTGGGAAAGAAAATTAAGTCTTTAGTAAATGAGACCAAATCTCATCTACTTTACAATATGCTCCTTCAGAAGGAACTGTCAGATAAGGTGATTTATAACTTACCATGGAATAGTATCGTTCTGTATCACATGTAGGATACTCTAGAAATCTGCTACTGCTTCCATGATAGCGTGGGGGGAAGAGTAAATGCATATAAAACTCACTGTGGGATCCTGGAGTAACTACAAAATGAGGTTGTATTTAGAAGTGAGCCTGGATATTGCGATAATGTTTTACAGTTTCATCCTGGGGCCATCCTTGCCTATGCTTAGGGGTAGCTTTGTACATATATAACTTCGTCTCCTGTCATCTCCTGGAAGAAATGGGTCCCATACCTGTGATAGGTACTGCAAGGCATGGGGTGGATAAGCACAGATGCAATGTGCTGTGCCACTGTATGGAAACAGGGTGCCATAGCCACAAATAGAGTGCATAGACTCTTAATGCTTCACCTCTGCTCTCACATTTTAGGAGGTGTGAATGTTTACGTATTCCTAGTTATAACACATATGGTGATGTACAGTCACTTGATAGGGAATGCAAAAGGGGAGGAGGGTTTGTTTGCCTGACTAGGCCAAGTCCATGAAGCTCCCGCAGTGTAGACCTCTAAGACATTACTTGGCTGCTTGTTCCTACCAAGGCTGGCTACTACCTACACTAGGGAGCTGCTGGTGTTAGAATTGCGCAAAAAGTGCCCCCTCATGCAGCTGCTTCTGGCTGAGACTTCTCTGCAGTCGAATCATGCTAAGCTGTAAACTAAGCTGACAGAAGCCCTTTTCTATCAGCTTAACAGAGCTTTAAACTAGACTCGAAGGGGGAGGGGGATAATATCAGGCTTGCCCGAGGGAAGCTGAGGGACGACGTGCCACAGTTAGAGGGAGCGGGTGCCAGCGAGGGCACTCGGCCTGTGTCTCTGTGATGTGCAGGGTACGCTGGGGCACAGCCAAAGTCGAACAGAGTTGAGCTAGGGGATACTGAGGCAATAGGAGCCAAGAGGGAAATGCCAGTGAAATGCCTCAAAGCACACAAGGGGTGTTCTTCTATGAAGGAGACATGGACGACAGCCCAGCTGAAGTGCCTCTACACCAATGCACGCAGCATGGGCAACAAGCAGGAGGAGTTGGAAGCCATTGTACATCAGGAAAACTATGATATGGTTGCCATCACGGAAACATGGTGGGATGACTCGCACAACTGGAGTGTGGCGACGGATGGCTATAAACTCTTCAGGAGGGATAGGCGAGGCAGGAGAGGTGGTGGGGTAGCCCTATACGTCAGGGAGTGTCTGGATAGTTTAGAGCTCGATGATGGTGATGAAAGGGTGGAGTGTCTATGGGTAAGAATCAGGGGGAAGGCCAACAAGGCAGATATTGTGGTGGGAGTCTGTTACAGACCACCGAACCAGGATGAGGAGACTGACGAACTCTTCTATAAGCAGCTGGGAGAAGCCACATGATCGCTAGCCCTTGTTCTTGTGGGGGACTTCAACCTGCCAGATATCTGCTGGAAATACAATACAGCAGAGAGGAAACAGTCTAGGAGGTTCCTGGAGTGTGTGCAGATAACTTCCTGACACAGCTGGTGAGTGAGCCAACTAGGGAAGGTGCCCCACTGGACCTCTTGTTCACAAACAGAGAAGGACTTGTGAGCCATGCGATGGATGGAGGCCGTCTTGGGCAGAGTGATCACGAAATGATAGAGTTTTTGATACATGGAGAAGCGGCGAGGGGGATCAGCAAAACTGCCACCTTAGACTTCCAGAGGGCAGACTTTGGCCTATTTAGGAGACTGGTTGAGAGAGTCCCCTGGGAGGCAGCCCTAAAGGGCAAAGGAGTCCAGGAAGGCTGGACATTCTTTAAGGAGGAAGTCCTAAAGGCACAAGAGCAGGCTGTCCCCAGGTGCCGAAAGACGAGCTGGCGGGGAAGAAGACCGGCCTGGCTGACTAGAGAGCTCTGGCTCGAACTCAGGAAAAAGAGGAGAGTCTATGACGTCTGGAAGAAGGGGCAGGCAACTCAGGAGGACTACAAAGGTGTAGTGAGGCTGTGCAGGGAGAAAATTAGAAGGGCCAAAGCTGAGCTAGAGCTCAATCTGGCTGCTGCTGTAAAAGACAACAAAAAAATACTTCTTCAAATACATTAGCAGCAAAAGGAGAGCTAAGGAGAATCTCCAGCCTCTATTAGATGGGGGAGGGAACACAGTGACCAAGGATGAGGAAAAGGCTGAGGTACTTAATGCCTTCTTTGCCTCAGTCTTTAATAGCAGGGCCAATTGTTCTCTGGGTACCCAGCCCCCCGAGTTGGAAGATAGGGACGGGGACCAGAATGGAGCCCCCATAATCCAGGGGGAAATAGTTAGTGACCTGCTGCACCACTTAGACACTCACAAGTCTATGGGGCCTGATGAGATCCACCCGAGAGTACTGAAGGAGCTGGCAGAAGTGCTCACCAAGCCCCTTTCCATCATTTACCAGCAGTCCTGGCTAACTGGGGAGGTCCCTGCTGACTGGAGATTAGCGAATGTGACGCCCATCTTCAAGAAGGGTCGGAAGGAGGACCCGGGGAATACAGGCCTGTCAGCCTGACCTTGGTACCGGGGAAGCTGATGGAGCAGATCATCCTGAGTGCTATCACACGGCATGTAGAGAATAACCAAGGGATCAAGCCCAGCCAGCATGGGTTCAGGAAAGGCAGGTCCTGCTTGACCAACCTGATCTCCTTCTACGATAAGGTGACCCGCCTAGTAGATGAGGAAAGGCTGTGGATGTTGTCTATCTAGACTTCAGTAAAGCCTTTGACACGGTTTCCCACAGCATTCTCCTGGAGAAACTGGCTGCTCATGGCTTGGACGGGTGTACTCTTCGCTGGGTAAAGAACTGGCTGGATGGCCAGGCCCAAAGAGTGGTGGTGAATGGAGTTTACTCCAGTTGGCAGCCGGTCACAAGCGGTGTTCCCCAGGGCTCTGTGTTGGGGCCAGTTCTGTTTAATATCTTTATCAATGATCTGGATGAAGGGATCGAGTGCACCCTCAGGAATTTTGCAGATGTCACCAAGTTGTGCGGGAGTGTTGATCTGCTTGAGGGTAGGAAGGCTCTACAGAGGGATCTGGACAGGCTGGATCAATGGGCCGAGGTCAATTGTATGAGGTTTAACAAGGCCAAGTGCAAGGTCCTGCACTTGGGCTACAGCAACCCCATGCAACGCTACAGGCTTGGGGAAGAGTGGCTGGAAAGCTGCCTGGAAGAGAAGGACCTGGGCGTGTTGGTTGACAGCCGCCTGAATATGAGCCAGCAGTGTGCCCAGGTGGCCAAGAAAGCCAATAGCATCCTGGCTTGTATCAAAAATAGTGTGGCCTGCGGGAATAGGGAAGTGATCGTGCCCCTGTACTTGGCACTGGTGAGGCCGCACCTCGAATACTGTGTTCAGTTTTGGGCCCCTCACTACAAGAGAGACATTGAGGTGCTGGAGCGTGTCCAGAGAAGGGCAACAAAGCTGGTGAAGGGTCTAGAGCAGAAGTCTTATGAGGAGCAGCTGAGGGAACTGGGGTTGTTTAGCCTGGAGAAAAGGAGGCTGAGGGGAGACCTTATCGCTCTCTACAACTACCTGAAAGGAGGTTGTAGCGAGGTGGGGGTCGGTCTCTTCTCCCAGGTGACAAGTGATAGGACAAGAGGAAATGGCCTCAAGTTGCACCATGGGACGTTTAGACTGGATATTAGGAAATTTTACTTCACTGAAAAGGTTGTCAAGCATTGGAACAGGCTGCCCAGGGAAGTGGTTGAGTCGCCATCCCTGGAGGTATTTAAAAGATGTTTGGATGAGGTGCTTAGGGACATGGTGTAGTGGTGGTCTTGGTAGTGTTAGGTTTACGGTTGGACTCAATGATCTTAAAAGTCTTTTCCAACCTATACGATTCTGTGATTAACTGCATGATCTCCTGGGAGTTGTTTCTACATCAGTTTGGGGATGTGACTGTAAAGCCCCCATCCCTCATGGTTGTGCTACGCATCTTTGTTGTGTAGCCTAAGCCTTAGAGCGTGCATGAGACTGAGCGCTGGGTAAAGGGCAGCTTTAGACCACAGAATGGAAGACATTGAGCACAAAAGCTAGAATTTGTTATAATAAAATTATTTCTCCAGTGAGCACGTTTTATGCTTAAAGGGATAAAATTCACAGTCATAGACAATCCTTCAGATTTTATAAGTGATGCTCTTGGAGGTATTAATAGCTAATACAAGCGTGGCTGGGGTTAATAATTAACTGTTCAGAATTATTCATTATACCCACAATATACACGTTGTTTGCAAAAGAAAGGTCCTGCAGAGTGCTTCCTGGGCTGTTTAAGTCAGCCTCTACTATTATAGGACATGTAATTTCTCTCATACACAGATCAGACTCCAAAGACTTCTCTTGATTTTTTTTGTGCGTATGAAACAATTAGTATGTGCCAAAGGGTGACCTGGTGCACGGGTCAAGTAGGGTTCAATCATTTTAAGTGCAACCTCAGGAAAAGAAATTCATTACACCTGGGGTACACTGCCTCCTCAGACTAAGCAGGAGATGAAGAAAAAGTACCTTTACCAGTAGCTGTGATGACATTAGGGACAAGTTAAATGAGTACTACAATTTGACCAAGAAAAATGGTAGGGTAGAGAGTATCCCAAGATGTCTGTGCAGTTTTGAAAGATTATTCTTTGATGTCTTTTGCTTCCTAACACCCACCACAAATTCTTCTGTTAAGTTGAAGGGCAGGACTGTCAGGAATCACCAAATTAGTACAGCACAGAGAGTCTTCTGTCTTTGCATGTGCCTGGCTTTTATGAGCAAATGCAGGCTTTCTCTGCCTCTGCTCTGGATTGCTCCAGGAAGCTATAGCTGAGGCTAGTGCAGCCCTGTGCCCCATGAATGTACCTACTATGTGTCTTGCAGTCAGCGCAGAGCACATGCAGAGTTTCTCATGTATGCCTGCCAAAGACCATGTAGCCAGGCTCTAAAAGTCATTTACTACTTAGATCATTGAATTACTGCGATTTAACCATGAAACAGCTAGACTGCAGTAACCAGTCACATGGGCATTTCTTTCCTGTGGGAAATGGGACCATGATTTTGTTTAATCCTCTGTCACTGTTCATTGTCTGGAGGGTGCGGTTGCACTGCATCTTGAGCAGGCAGATCTTGGAGCTGCCACTTGACAGCACAGTCTTTGTGCAGGCGCGTGTGTGTGGGGCCGCTTGCAAAGCTTTCTGGAGTTCAGAACTAGCCCACCCCTCAGTTTTAGCCCAAATCAATTTTATATTTAGATTACCTGCTCATTTTCCTTTTACACAGTATGGTAGAAGGGAACAAGGATTTGGGTGGAGGGATAGAAAAGTTTCCCTTGGCAGTAGTGCTAGTTTGTCATGAAAATGTGCATGAATTGCACCTTGTGACACATTATATTTTTCACAAGTTAAGAGCATGTGCACAAACAGTTCCCAAATCTTTGGAACATAGCTTGTTAAGCCATGTAAATTATACATATATTTGAAGCATGAGACACTTCTCAAGTATGTATACCCCATTCACACAGAAGGCTTTTGACTTTCATCCTAAATCATAATCTAAGCTGAAGAGTAAATGTTCAGATTGTCTGTTCTTGGCATTTAGCTACAAACTGAATATGATCCAATTGAAAAAAAAAAAAAAGGAAGATCCCCTGTGTATGCCGTTCCAGTATAACTGAGAAAAGACCAATATAGTCAGCTACTAGTGTCTGCAGTGATAGGTAGAAATTCTGTCCCACTGACAAGCTGCAATTACTTTAATTCTGTTTGAATATGTCTTTAAAAAGAAGGTGACATAAAGACTGAAGAATGCTGAGCTTAAATATCCTGTCGTGTGCTTTTCACCCCTTAGGATTATGTGCTTGCTGTAGATGCTTATCACACCGTCATCAGATATTACCCACAGCAAGAGCCTCAGCTGTTGAGTGGAATTGGAAGGATTTTCCTTCAGGTATGCATTTTATTCTAAATCTGCTAGGTAATATTGCTGTTGACAGCTATGTAGTGAATATTGTTGCATTTAAAACTATAGCTATTTTTATAGGGCATGTATCAAATTGTAGAGGCAGTGGTCAAAACAAAAAAAAACCTTCTAGCACAAGATATTAGATAAAGTTAGGAAATATAAAGCACCTATAATATTAAAAGTACATGCATGTACCTTAGCGAACAAAGAACGTGCTGTAGAAAATTATGTTAATAATTTAATCAAAGAGCAACAGTCCGCTTTCCCTAAAACTAATGGTATAGCTCCCATTGACTGCAGTGAGCCAGAATTTCACTAAAAATCTCATTTCTCACTGCCTCAAACTGCATGCAGCTCTCAGTCACACTGTATAACTGCCATCTTCATCTAGAAGAAATTTGAGAGTTTCCTTCTTTTGTCTAGCTTATATCCCTGAGAAGACAGGGGAGGGCACATTAAAAGAAAAAACAGGACTGCACAAGTATAATAAATTTCCATGTAGCTATGTCCTTACCATAATAAGTAAAAAAAGATGTAAGTACAGTAGTACTTTTTTGTTTATCAGAAAATTATGCATCTAAATAATTAGTATCTGATTGTTTTAAATTTTAGTACCTCACAAGTTCTTTGCAGTTCTTTCATCTTTCTGATACTGATATTTCAATTTTTTCCTTTTTTATCTGCTTAGTTTTGTTATTTATGAAAAATCTAATTTTGAGTTGTCAAGTATTTACAAACAATCTTATTTGTGGTATTCATGTTATAAAATTATATTGAAATGGAATAATTTACTTTTGATAAATAATTAAATCATTAATATTGTTTGCTTGAAATAATAGACTGTCATTCAAACTCAGTTATGGATTTTCAGTTCTCAGCAGGAACATGTTTTCACAGTGTGGTAGAAATGTTTTTCTTTAAAATTCTCTGATTTAAAGTGGATCTCCATCACTGTAGAGCAATTTTATGATATTGGCTGTGTGCATTATTACCTAAATAGGCAACCTAGTAATTACGCATATTAAAGAATTGTACTGTAAATATGCATAATACTATCAGAAATACAAGTTATTAATAGTTCTGGTCTTGCTGGGAAAACGACTGGGTACGTTACTGGTACTGCCTTGCTGACAAGAGTGTCTGCCCCAGTGTCACACACTCCAGTCTGTTAGTAGCTCGGTTTGCTATAGAAAAATTTTCACTCTCAGGAGGAAAGCATCTCCTAACTTTGGAAAGAATTACGTCCGCCCAGTTTCAAAAGTGGTGTTCGCAGGCTCTGTGCAGAGTCATTTGAAGTCATTGACCCCCGCAATGTTGGCTGTGACAACAGGCCTTTATTATTTAGTGGTTTTACTGTCAGAAATGGACACAGCAAAAGGGAGTATGAGGAGCCCTTGATATTTTCATGTGATCCTAGATAGTAGTTAATAAAAAGCGTCACTTCTAAATTCAAATGTTTTCCTTTCTTCTGGCACCTTAAGGAGATAAATTTTTATTGTTTGGCACATTGTCTTTTTCTTGTGACAAAATCTTCAGCTCTGTCTGGAGGGTACTGTTGCAATAGATGCAAGATTTTGATGTATTAAGAGAAATAATCAGTGTGCAGGTAAACAAAATTAAGCTCAAATCAAAGGAAGAGAATGTGTTGCAGGGCTGGGCACCATCATTTTGGTAAGACCACTGTGCAGTATGTGTGCACTCTTGATGAGGCACTCTGTGAAAAAAATAAACCTCTTAGAGGTAAAATGGGAAAGCAGTTTTCTCGTATTCAAATGTCACAGCTTCTCAAAAACAGGTAGTGATTCCCAAATAACCTCAGACTGTTCTCTCTTAACTTTGAATGTTACTCAAGAGAGGCACAAGGGAGCCAGATTTTAGCTGCTTATAGTCACAGATACTGTTTGACAATAGATATCACACATATGAAACAAAGCAATAACGTAGAATGAAGTGTAAGTTCAGGAGATAATAGAAAAAAAAGGTAACCTTTTTCAACATATAAAACCTTATCTTGTGTGTGATTTTTTTTTTTTCTTAATTAAATTGAGCTCACTAGTTTAAGACACCATGTCTTCTTTATCTTCACATGCAGTGGGGCATAAAGAGGCCTAGATACGATGTATGGCCTTTAGCTGTTGCCTTAACATAAGTGGGAAATGAGGATGAGAGAAATGGAGAATGCAGGAAAAGACAGAGGCTATTGCAGAGAAATTTTCAGAAGCACTGTAAGTCTGTCAGCAATCACCTGACCTGTAAAACAGAAATTCACATGAAATGGGGAAACAGTGAATACATTTTAGTCCCTAGGATATTATTGTGTGTTACTAATAGAAACTGCTTGCTGGCTGACCTATCCAAAATTGCCATTTAAATAAGTACATTAAAGAATTTAGAAAGTGGAAAGCTGCCTGACTTTACTCTCTGCAACAGATTGCTGCAAAACAGAGTTAAAAGCAATAAATAAATCCTAGGAGTACTTAAGAAAAGTAATCTTGGTTTCCAGACAAACAACAGACTTAAGTGCATAGTATATTGGAGGCTCCTTGTTAGAGGATATGATTATTTGAGGTTAACAGAGGAATTTTCATTTTTATTTGAAGTGCTAATTACTATTAGATACTGAAGTTATGTTTTCTGAACCAAGTTAAGTAAAATTAAGTGATGAAGACCACTTTAAATATTTAACATTTTAATGACTAATTAAAACTAATTCTTTCTTTTAAATATTCTGCCAAACAAAAAAAATGTAAACTGTTTCCCCTCAGTGGGAAAAATGAGAATGAAAGTTTGGCAGGTTTGCTGAGAAGATACAAGATGCTGCTAAGAAATGAGAACTCTTCATGATCACAAATAAGGTGTGATTTATCTCAAAGCATATTAGATTTGGACTCATCAAGCCCCCAGTGGAGCAAACTGGTAGTTTGCTTTAGAAATTGATTATTCTCATGGTTAGGGGCTTCCTTCTAATTTCCAGGCTAAAAATACTCAAGGACGGATTCATTTACACTTATGCCAGCATTATCCTTTAGTTAAAAGTAACTATTTTCTTGGTGGTTTACACCTTTATTTATGGAAAAAAATTGTATCTTTTGTCATGATAACTGAATGTATAAGTTTTTAGAATGAATAATGTTTGTTTTGTTTAAGTCTAGCTGTGTAACATCTGGGAGAAATGCATTTGTTTAATTAGCTAGAGTATTAACAGGTATTCCATAAATGCTTTGGCAGATGGACAGTTGCATCTTTGAGTGCAATTGGATCATCCCCTAAATGTCAAGAATAATAATTTCTTTATGTTGTCAAGGGAGAGGTCTTGTGGTTAGAGGTAGAGCAGTACCAGTCATACAACTGATGTTAGTAGGGCTTTGGATACTGCCACTATGATAATCCCATAAGCAAATTGGGAAGAAATCTAGATGAAGCCTTAAAATGGATGTTTGCTGTGTCTGAAAAGTGTACTGGGAAGGTCATTCACTGGAAGACCAGAAGGACTTGCTAGATGATCTTTTCCACAAGGATCCCTTTAGGGTTTGCAGTGTTTTTATTTTTCAGTTAGGTGCTTGTACGATGAAATTAGAAACGTGCTTGTAAAATGTACCAAGCTGGGAGTCGTACAGACACTATGAAGGGCAGGATCAGAATGCAAAATAATCTTGACAAGTCGAGAAACTGAAATGTTAAATTGGCTGTGATTCAAACAGCAAAGGCAAAATACTACCAAAGACTGGGAGTAATACACAAATACAAAATGGGAAACAACTAACGAGATACTGTTCTGTAGAAAGGAATTAGGCTAAGGGTAAGCAAACTTACACATGGGTAAACAAGTGGACTTCTAAAATACTGTAGCATAAAAGCAAACTTCATATTAACATGTGAAACATAAAGTAATTCTTCCATTCTCACTGCTGGTGAGAGATCAGTTGGAGATCAGCGGGCACTCAGGGAGGATGTGAAGTACCAGGAGAGAATTCAAAGAACAGCAAGCATGATCAGAGAATCCAGAAAGCATTGTCTATGAGACAAGGGTGAACACTGATTTGCTTGAAAATTTATTCTCATTCTAGAAGAAGAAACATAGGAGAAAGTGCAATAAAAATGTTCAAATATGTAGAAGGCTGTTAAAAAAGAGGAGTTGTACTACTCTCCCTGACCACTATGGATAGGACAAAGAGTTGGGGTAAGAAGTGCAGCAAGAGAGCTTAGTGTATTTTGTAATACTAAGGGTATGTAAGAATTCTGGAATAAGTTTCCTAGGGAGGCTGTGTAATATTCACCGAGAGCTTTAAGGAGACTTCAACACATTTGTCACAAACATTTTTGGTAATGTTGGTCCTGTTCTTGAACAGAAAGCTGATCTCTTGAGGGCCCCCTGAAGCTCCCCACCTGAGGGCTGCCTGGTTTCCATGGCTTTATGCTCCTGAACTAGTTTGGTTTCCCTCCCTTTGCTAGATTTATTTTACCCAATAGTAAGTTTTCTTCTCCTTCCATCCTTCCAGTCCAAAATTAGACACTATATTGTGAAAACTTACCAAAAGTATGAGTGTATGCTTCTATGAAACGTGCATTGCTAACTTATTTACCAAAGGGACCTTCTTCAAAGAATTTTCTTTTTTTTCCATCTCAGATAGCAATATATGTGACATACCCTTAGGCATGTATACCCCTTCCTTCCTAGGAATCCCCTTCCCTGTCCCTCCCTCCCATAAAATCGTTCCTCTTTATGCCAGCTTTCAAATCCCCCATTCCTTCAGCCTGCACAGTGCACTCACTGCTATTTTTCAATCTGCAAGTGGACTGTCTCCCTGATACCCTCAGTGACCCATTGCATTGGGGTTGTTTTCTGACACGTTTCGGTTTGATGCACTGAATTCATCCTGTGTTCCTTGGCTATGACCCATAAACCGTGGGTTGATCACATATAGGTCCTATGCTAGCTACCAGGCTATTGTATTCCAGTTCTCCTGCCTATTGACAGCTTCTGTCTGTGGGCAGTTTCTGTCTTCACTTCCTGCAGAGTAACACCCAGTCTCACTGGAAGTAATTCTGACCTTTTCTCATTTTCAGCTAATTTTACAAACTCTGGAGTCAGTTACAACAAAAGAGCCAAATGAGGAGGTGGGCCACCCCTGCCATACAGTCTATTGAGTGCTCCACAACCCACAGCTGAGAAACACTACCTTAAAACTGCATATGCTTTTGGGGTTCTTTTCATGATCTTAACATGGCTCTTCAAACACATTGTTTGATAACAGACATTACCCAGTCAGCTTGGTACCAAACAATTAGATAATGGACTTTGATATGTTTTTATGTTCTTATCCTTTGTAAAAGATATAATCAGGCTGGATCTCTTTTCTTATTATTGTGGTAACTTTCTTATGATTTTATTGTCTAGATTGGAGACATAAAAACTGCAGAAAAATACTTTCAAGACGTTGAGAAAGTGACTCACAAATTGGATGGACTACAGAGCCAAATTATGGTTTTAATGAACAGGTAGATAATTTAATAGCTAAATGAAACTTTAAAATACAGTTTTGCAAAGTATGCGTTGTGAGCATTAAACCACCCTTGAGACAATCCCATTCTCTTTCTCTCTTTTATGTAACTACATCTGTCATAAGTGAGACTGAATGGCATATAGACCCAGGAGATCTGTCTTACTTGGTACAGTCATATTATCCTGGATTAAAATTGTGATCCTTCGGTTGATTTTACAAAGCTTTTTCTCATTCTTCCAGGCATTGCGTATTTTCACTCTGCTTTTTCAATATACATTTGCATTAGGAGAGGAGAAGCTATTTTAGGCCCTTATCCTACAATCAGATCTGCTAGTAAAGTTACCGCCTGGTAGTTTCAAAGAATGCTGGAATACATTGTAGTAAATTGAGCTGCATGATGGGGGGCTCAGTTTGTAATGGTTAGCACATTGGCTTAATATATTTAGAAAATACTGTTCAAAAGTGCTCTGAAAATTATATAGCATGGCTAATTTCATGAAGGGAAATAATTCCAGGAAGAGAGTATCTGCATTTAAATTAACAAAAACACAATGAAGACTGTTGCTTTGGTAGGCAGAATATATAATAGCTAAATGATCCAAGTTGTCATTCCATTTGTCTGTAAATCAGTGTCTCCTTGCTGGTTGTAATTACACCGTGAAGAGCAAATGTCAGAAACTCTCACATATATAATAGGAAAAATAAAAAATGGTGTCCATTCTTTTTAAAATATATTATCACCTTGGGTTTTTGAGGAGAACTCATTCATATGTCACTTACTTTCTAGAGCGTTTCTCCACCTTGGTCAGAATAATTTTGCAGAAGCTCATCGATTTTTCACAGAAATTTTAAGGATCGACTCATCAAATGCTGTGGTAAATCTCCAAATTGCTACATTTATAATGAACACCTAAATTATTCTCATAATGCCTCATGCATGGATTTAATTAGTACCCAGAGTATGCTCAGAGCTTTATAGAAAAATTGGATGTGGCATGTGTGCCAAAGGGTTTTTAGTATACATAAGAATAAGATACAAAACGGGATGGGAAATGAGGAACCAGGCTACATGAAGGGCATGAATACTTAGGCATGCATGTAGACATTCCAAAACATTATGTTTTACGGGATCTTCGCAAAAGCACTTTTTTTTTGCATTCACTGTTTTTAGTGTAGACATGCGTGTCAGAAAAAGAAATGGCAGCTGCCAACATATATAAGATTAATGTGTTGATTTCACACAACATTGAGGGATATTGTAATTTTAAACGTGACATTTTTAACACATTGCATATCAGAGCCTTGGATTCTCATCACAAGAGGAGATCAAAGAAGAGTTGTTAATTTACTTTTGGGTTTTGTACATTTGGCAGCTTTCAGTGCATGGTCATATAAGAGCGTTCCTAAGAACTGTGACAGCTTACCCCCAGCAGCCAGATCCAAAGCCATTTAAAGACTGAGGGGACTGAGTTTAATAGGCACATGAATTGCATCATTTTGCAGGCTGTAAAATAGCATGTATTATATATTGCACGAGATCAGTAAGGTTTCCTGAAGGGAGAGAAAAAGAATTTTTTTAAAGTCTGTGTTCTTCCTTTATCTGCAGCTTTCAGAAAGTGTGAAAGTATCTGCTGCTAAACATGTTACATTACTTTGTAGTGTTGGAATCTTTTGGTAACTCATAAAACCTGTTTTGTGTGGAAAAGAAAATGGAACCTGATCATTTATGTTGTATTTAGACTGCCCTATCTGCTGAATGTACCTGAAGTCAGTTGTAGATGCCCTTGTGATACGATAATTTCTTCCTGTTGCTTATGTGGATCTTCTATATGTAAGCCAGAGAGAAAAAGACTTCTGAAGATATAGTGAAGTCATTAAAAAAAAACCCTATGAAAATGACAGCATGCAGAGGCTCATGTAGTTTCTGAAATCTGTTTCAGTTGACTTTCAAAATTACCTGACCAATGCCCTATACTACTTATATTTTGTTTTAGACTCTATCTTCTAGAGTTTCAGCTCTTAGAAGTCAGCAGGTCTTACTGGCACAAGATGAATCTTGAGAATAACAAGAAAAGGATTGGATTGTATGATTGATAATGTATTTTAGTTACTTGCACGCACGCACACACACACACACAAAATAGTAATTCTTAGCACACAGTAAAGCTGTTGTAACCCCAGATGCTAGACTACTTTTTTTCCTTCTCTCTCATCACTTGTAAATACATACATATATATACACACACACTCTTATTTATTTATTTACAATATATTTTTCTCTAGGCTAATAACAATGCTGCTGTTTGTCTTCTTTATCTGGGAAAACTGAAGGATTCCCTCCGGCAATTAGAAGGAATGGTTCAGCAGGACCCTAAACACTACCTACATGAGAGTGTTCTCTTCAACTTGACAACTATGTATGAGCTGGAGTCATCTCGCAGTATGCAGAAGAAGCAGGCACTTCTAGAGGCTGTAGCTATCAAAGAGGGCGATAGCTTTAATACTCAGTGTCTCAAGTTAGGATAAATCATTCCCAACTAATCTTTTCCAGCAAGGCTGATTTTTTAAATTGTATATACTCTTGCTAATGTGTAAATGTGAAATAAAATCTATTCAATTATGAATATTCAGTGGCATTACTACAGAATCTGTTGTCTCTAACAATCCTATCATTGTGAAGACTTTGTGCTGACCTAGAGCCAGTTTCATCCCTACAAGTCTATTACTGTTTAGTTATTCTTCATTACAGTGCACTATATATATATATATATATATACAGTCAATTACTCAGATTCTTTTTATAAGAAAAACTGAATTTGACCTTATATTGTCTGGGTGATTGTTATAGTTTTTCAGTAATTAGTGAGCAAATCACATGAGCTAATTTCATCAGCTATGCACTTCTTTTCACTTGCACTTTCACTTCTGAATGCACTTCTTTTCACTTGCTTCTACTGTGTGTGTCTCATTTTGCCCCCATCAAACTATTGAGTATTATACCTTTGTCCACTGCTCTCAAAGGAGGTTGCTTGATAACCACCGCACAGAATCACAGCACGGTTGAGGTTGGAAGGGACCACTGGAGGTCATCTGGTCCAACCCCCTAATCAAGCAGGGCCACCTAAAGCAGGTTGGCCAGAACCATGTCCAGACAGCACTTGAAGGAGTCATACAGTTCCCCACAGTATGAATTTCCCACAGTATGAGGGACTGTATCATCTGAATGATACTAAATGGTCTCCCTGTACTTCCATGGTTTTGTGATACCATTAAACCTTTCAGATTAAAGCATTTGGATTCTGGAAAGCTGTGGGTGGGAGTGGAGGATTTCTCTATTCCCAAACTAATGCTTGCTTCAATACCTCTGGCCACCATCTCTAGTTGGATGTCACCAGCAGATGCCACAAGGTTGTTCTAGGAACTGCTTAACTTGTGTATTTATTTTGGCTCTTACTGTACTACAGCTGTCTTCCCCGTGCCTGTGCTAGAGCCTGTGGATTCCTCTCGGTGTAGACAGGCATAGCTCCTCCACTCTGGCATTCTGCTGGGTAGAGAAAGGAGCACTGCCAGTTAGGCAGAGCGGAAACACAACCCACGTCAGCTCAGTTCCTCCCCTTTCCTGTTACCAAGTGAAAGCACCATGCAGAAAGTATTTCCCAGGGAAAAGGATGGAGAGACTGAGGCAGAGGTATCTAAGGGCTAGGCCACACAGAGTGGGAGCAAATGGGGTGATGCAGAGCGGGACACAAGGCAGTTGTCATTGATGCGACAGTATCAGCATACAGTGATTTTGGCATCCCTTGGAACACGGATTTTTGGAATCACAGTGCCACTGTGGTATCAGCGTATTTCACATCTCTGCCTACATTTCTCCCTTCATCTGTATTGTAAAGATTCAATCCAGATACTCCCATTCCTTGTACATGAATACATCTGTTTATTGGAGGGGTTTTTTTGTTTTGAGATTTAATGTTTAGCAATTGGAATAGTTTCTTGTCATAAATCACTGCTGTGGGACAATTCTGTAACTGTATTACATTTTTTATGCCACATCCATCAATTAATTCTTACTGTCTTTAAATACCCCCACCTGTATTTTTAAGTAACTAATAACTTGTTTTTATGCTTGTCCAACTGGAGATATTGTACAGGGGCCAAACAGTTGTCCTCAAAAATCAGGCTGGTTGAAAACTGCTGCAAGCCGGACATGCAAAAAAATGAGGATGCCTAAAAATCACCAGTCACCTCAAAAGACATAAGCCTACAGCTTTTCTCATACAGAGAGAGAATCTGTTTCATTTTTACAGGATATATATGTTTTACAGGTCATACTTGTACACTGAAACAATGGCTAGTTATGTACCAATCAACTGAAAAAAATCAGTTGGTATTTCTGCTTCTGGCTTGGGCTCTAGGTTCCACAGCTGGATCTGCATTAAACTTGTGCAGCACCTGGGTAGGCTTGTCCTAAGGTAACCACTACTAAGCTCAAAAATGAAATATTCATTCAGCACCACCTGCTTCAGTTTGGTTTGAACACCGTTTACATACCTTTAGTGACTATTAAAATACAGTGAAATAAAAGTAGTTACTTTTGCATTATTCTTTATGAGGCTTTAAATTTGTTTTAAATATTGCTATGATTTTAGACAAGGTTTAACGGTTAGGTTAAACAGGTTAAACAGACAAGGTTTAACAAATTGGACAAATTCTCAGTTTACATTGTCAAAACTGAGTTGAAATCAGTGTAGTTTTCAGTTTGTCGCAACTATTAATCTGATCTGGTATGTTACTCACTGCACTTATTATAAGTAATTTTAGTAGTATGTTTTCTCCAGCATAGGTCACTTTTCTTGGGCATGGGGTTTCTTAGGAGATAGAAAGAAATGCTGGTATGTAACCACCATTGTTCTCTAAGACTTTGAGAGCACTGAACAATTTACCAGGACACGTAGGGACAGAACAAGGGGCAACGGTTTTAAACTGAAAGAGGGTAGATTTAGATAGGACATAAGGAATAAATTATTTATGATGAAGGTGGTGAGACACCAGAACAGGCTGCCCAGAGAAGTTGTGGATGCCCCATCATTGGTAGTTCAAGGCCAGGTTGGACGGGACTTTGAACAACCTGGTCTAGTGGAAGATGTCCCTGCCCATGGCAGGGGGGTTGGACTAGATGATCTTCAAAGGTCCCTTCCAACCCAAACCATTCTGTGATTGTTATTCCAGTTAAAAAAATTCACAATAATACGTAAATGAATATCCTAGAACAGGGATTCCCGTGCACTTAGCTGAAGGTCAGGTGTCACGTTATATTGTTACACTCTACTCTATACTTTCAGGAAGCTTGATTTGTCTTTTCCAATCCTAAGTGAAAGTAGCATGATCCGCCATCATCTAGCATGCTGAAGCCACTTGCCTCTTTACAATCTCTACAGTAAAATGCTTCCTTTTTTGATTCAATAGTGCCTTATACTCACTGCACGTGTAAATGACAGCCTGTGTTCTGATCGGCAGAGAATAAAAATTTATGATCCCAGTCAGACTCAAATAACCATTAAAAAAGAAGCACTCTGAAAACCTAATCCCCTGTTCTCCAAGTTTCTCTAAATTCTAATTCATATGTATTACTACACAGGTCTCACTTCAGTATGTTTGCTGTGTTCTTATTAGTAGAAGCTTTTACTCGGATAAAAACACCAGTAGAGGAGACTTGGACTGGGTGACCTCTAAGTGCAGTGAGCCATTAAACAAGTGACATCCTGGTAGACTTGCAGAATAATTAAAATTTAAATGCAAAGGCATATTATCACTGCTGGATGTATGCAAATTGTTAACTGTTTATAAAATGCAAGAAAGAGTGTCAATGTCACTTTATGGTTTGGATTTAACATATGTACAAGCTAAGTGTTTGAATTTCCTATATTCAGCCAGTTACACATCTGAATGCTGTATATGGTGTTAAAGCATTAAAGCTAAGGACAAAATTTGTCCTCAAAACATTAATTACACCAGGCAATCCTGTTAAATTCAATGAATTCAGCTGAATTTAATGAGGGTTCCTGGTGTAAATGAGGGCAGAGCTCAGTTCTTAAACACAGCATGCATGTGTCATCTGGCTAAGTGAGAAAAGCTGTGGAAAGTATAGCCTGAATGAGCTGATTGTTGTATTCAAGTCTTAAAGCTTAATGTGCCTTAACAGAAGTTTTGCATTTAAATTTCCTCTTTTATTAAAAGAGGAGCAAAGAAGCTGTACTTCAGACATTCAGATAATTACATTATGCACAGAGACCGTGATTCTCAAAAGAACTTGAGCATCTATCTGCCATTCTAGTACCTAACTGCAGTTCAGGTGATAATGGCATCCGTTAACCAGCTAGTCATTTACATTTTCCTGGTGCCTCAGTTTTTGGACTGGGCCCATTAAATGTTCCCCAAAAGGCATGTGCAGACATGCCTGAGACTCCACAATGGACTTCAGCCACTGTACTGGAAAGGATGATCGTTCCTCCACCTACCCCATCCTTCATGTCAGCAAGAGCACTCGTGCAGCCGCGCGCAAGCTGGATGAGCTCGCTGACCCAGTGGAAAAACTCACCAAGCCAGCAAACACCCTCTTCAGATTTGTCTTCATCCTGAGGCTTTCAACGCAAGGATATGCTGGGAAAAACCACCCCACCTGGGTAGGCTGACAGGTTTTCTGCACTACAGTGGTCTAAGAAGTGGTAGACAGACAATCATTTTCTGAAGCCTTTGCTGCAGGTGTCTTGCAAGTCAAATTGGAGAGGAGAATAAGCGGGGTACAGTCTGCATGCATAGCTAAGATGTCTGTCTTATTTTTATATCAGCTGATGTGCTTAATCGACCACATGCATTGTGGCCATCCAAAAGAAGATTACAAGATGTGTGGTACCCCCATCTCCAATCATATTTAGCTGTAGTGAGAAACATAGATTCCCTCTCCACTTCAATGTGCCATCAAGAAACATGTGAAAACAGGGCTGAAGCATCAACTATAGATTTAAATTTATTCCAAATAGGTAGAACCACAGCAGCCAGAGTTCAAGTAGCAACCTAGATTGATCCTCCTGAGCAAAAGCCAGGGAAACTAAAGATGTTAGAACAAGGTGGATTTTATCCATTAGCTCATACCTATAATACAAGCTCAAAGGAAGATGCCGTACACCTCTTCCACTGTGCTTTCACCCACTTAATAAAACACCGGGAAAAAAACTTGTTTTACTGGTGAGGTACTTTACATTGCAGGAACCTCCACAGAGTTTTTAGCATATGAACAGCAGCTCAGTAGCGCTGAATGCAAAAAAGCTCCAGCACTAACTTTCAGGCAATGATAGTGAGAAGCTGCTTTCCTGCTTAGTTCTTCTAGTCAGTTTGGGAATTAGAGATTTAGAGATTCTCATCTTCAAGGGGTGTGTGAGATGGTCACAATCCTGGTGTTAGGGAGGAACTCGATGACCTTAAAGGTCTTTTCCAACCAATACGATTCTGTGATTCTGTGAACAGAAAGGTACGGGTGGGGAGGAGGACCCAGTTGCCGCCTTATCCAAGCTGTTCTGGATCAGCATCTGATCCTGTCCTAGCTTCAGGCAGTCATTTGCAGATGTTTATTATGTATGAGAGTCATTAAAATGAATCCATCTGAAAGCCAGCAACAATGGCTTGTAATTTGCCCACAAAGAGGGAAAAAATGGGATGTTACTTGCTTGAGGCAGGGAAGGAAGGAGGGAGAAGGTTCCTCTCTGGCTTTGAAAAATTGTCAAAACTGTCAGTGCTAAACTGAAGATACTGAAGTAAAAAGCTGCAGAATAGAATTACTAGAGCTGTTTATTAAAAAAAATTCCGCTATTTGCAGCACAGGGTGTGAGCAAGTACTTCAGATGCTGGCACACACTCGAGTGGCAGGCAGCAGGATTGAGCCCCAGCCCAGCCCAGGGCTGCAGTAGCAGCCTGTGCATAACCTGGCCACCCTTGCTACAGCATCACCAAGAACAGCATCCCTCTTTCCCGCCAACAGCAGGTCAGCTTTGAGCTGCCTCAATCATTTGGAAAAAAAAAAAAAAAAGCCCGAGGGTGGTCCCAAATCAAATTCTCTGGGCTCACATGCCTGTGATCACAGGGGAAACGACAGCCTAGAGCTCGGCTTAGCTGCTCAGGGCCGTGTCTGCGAACAAAGGCAATCCCGGAGCACCACAGAGGCATGGAGCATACGCAGCCCAATTTTCTACCAGACGATGTGGCTCATTGACAGGCACAACAGTTATTAATCAGTACCCTGAGAAGCAGCATAGAAGGCAATGAAACAGAGGGGCACTTTTCAAAATTAGTGCAGGTATCCCAGAGAGAACTGCAGTGGGGGAAGCCAGCACTGAGAGATCCACAGCCCCTTCACTGCTGAATCTTTCCCCAAGCATTGTGGTTTTTGAAATTTTGCTTCTTGTCTTATCGGGGTATTTACACAATTAATAAAAAATGAGAGCTAGTGAGTCAGTTGCATAAAATATAGGGTTTTCAACTTGCAGGTATAGCAGAGTACATTTTTGCAAACACACAAAATGTTTTGGGAATCGAGCTGTAAAGTCACAATGAGTGCAGCAAATCAGATCAAATCTGGATCTCTGAGCCAGGAATATTTAAATTGTAACACTAATTCATCCCCCAATGAGTTGATACGTTTATTTGGCTTCAGGAAATAGAAGACAACTGGCAGTGACCCTATTTTGGGGAGAGGGAAGGGAACCTGAGAATTTCTATCATTTTCACAGAGAAGACTCCCAAACAGATGATGTAATTTTCAAGCATAGCACAGGTCAAGTCCACAGTCTCTGCCTGGCCAAATATCTAAAACCATGATTTGGCTACTAGGGATATTCTTAACAACAGTGCTCAGCTGCCACCTCAGTCTTTATATGCAGTGGCGTCTGCCAGCCGATATTAAATGATTGCCTTTGTCAGGAAACCGTCCCTTCTCATAACTTCCTAGTTCAAGCTAAATCCTGGAGTCAGAAACCAGGCAGGAGAGTGCCTCTTCTGCCAGCAGTACCCGATGCTCTGAGCGCGTGAAGATATTATACTTGTCAAGTTGAGCAACCAGGACAGGCAGCTACCGGCTCCTGCAGCTGCTGGGAAGCAGCACAGCCCCTGCTCTCGGTAGCCCAGGGCGAGGCACCCCTCACCATCAGCATTTCCCTCCACCTGTTTGTAGGCACCCCTAAGTGCCTGGTGTGGGTGTTACTAGTTAACTCCTAACTGGCTCTGGAATGTCTTTGCATTAAGATATCCAGCCAAAGACACTTGCCCCAGGACACATAAGAAGAGAGGGCAGCATCACAGATTTTGCAGCCATCTGGTTGCCCACCTAATTTATTAAAAAGCTCACTGACCATCCACAGCTTTCTTATAGTTTACTTGCACAGAACACAAGGCCATTGCTCTCTCAAGCTGGTCATGAGAAACTGAGGTATACGCCACTTGGGAAAAGTTTGGATTAAAGTGAAAAATAATACATAGGTACCAAAAAAGCTATCTTCAAACCCCTCAATTCAGTACTATTTCTCCTACTGCTTTTTTTTTAAACTCTAATCCTGGAAGAGCTGAAATATTCCCCTTGCCTGAGTTAATGCTGCCAACGTGATGTTGCTGGAACCACTTACATAAATTTTCATACTACATCAATGCACCGAAATTTTCCACTAGCTGCAGTAAAACAGACTCATGTTTTTGGACGAAAAATCGATTTCACTTTGCACTTTCAGATACGTAGTATATATATTAAAAAAAAAAGAAGAAAAAAAAACAAACACAAAAAATCACCATGAAAATAAACTGCATTTTTCATCTGAAGGAACGGTATGTTCTCCCTCCCTCCTCTCCACTCTCTGGAGTGTTTTCTATTAATATTAACATTTTTTTCTGCCCAGCTGTTTCTTCCCAGTGTAATCTCCCATGTAATCTCTTCACAGGCGTAGAATCTTTATACCAGCCCCAAATTGCTTTTTTCCTGGCTGACAAAAAACACTTTTGGAGAGCAAAGCTTTCACCCTTTCAAAGACACCTATAGCACTAAAGGGCATGGACTCAAAACCGTTGACAGCAAGACCCCCACAGCCCCCGCCACCTCTCAGCGGCAGAATGCATTGCACTATGAAAATGATGAATGATCGTCAGCAGTGTGATCATGTGTTATTCTTGACAGCCAGGAGATGGGAGCTGTACCTTGTGTATATATTCCTCCAGAGAGGTAACAAAACAAGGTGGTTCAGTCCTGCTTCCCAGGTCACATCCTACATCAGCGAGCTGTTGAAAGCAATTGCTGCGGGCAGCCGCTTTACTGTCCATCCCTCATCACTGCCTCCAAACTGCAAATCTCTCCCGAGGAGAGTGTGTTACCTGCTCTCTCTTCCCAGTCGCTCCCCCAGTCTGTTACAGGATGGCTGTGCAGTAAATGGGGTTCCTGAGAGCCCATGCTGCTGCCTCCTCTACTACTTTTGCAGAGACAAGAGATCAAAATGGAGAGGCCCATAGGAGGAATGAAGTGTCTCATGTTGACTTCTGTTAAAGAAAAAGAAAACAAAAGCAGAAGGAGGATGAATTAGACTGGATACCAGGGATGGATACCAGCACCAGGAAAAAGCAGTCATTTTACTTTACATTTGGAAACACAATTTTCTGTGACATATAAGTCAAAGAAATAAAACTTGTCACAGAGAGTAACTGCCATTTATTCCTGCAGCTGTACTTTAAAAATCCCCAAAGTTTATACTGAGGCCAGGACTCCCCAGTGTGCTGTACAAGAGGACACTCGAGTGCTGCTTCTGGGCAAGTGGCACACAAATCCCTGAAATGGTGAGGCACATGACATGGCACAGCATCCATGCAAGCCTACCCGATGATGTGTGTCTGACTATAGTTAAACTTTGCATTTGCTAGTAGCACCGATTTTTCAGCCAGGCTTATGAACTACTGCACAAAAGCCAGTACAGGCCAAATGGAGTCCTGTGTGGGCTTGCATTTTGTAAGCATGGGTTGTGCCTGCACCCTCTCCCACAAAGTAAGCCTCTGCTGGGTGTCTCATCCAGCTTCCAACCCAAGACCCTAAGGCAGGAAATACATGCCTTTTTTTACTCACCTTTTCCAACTTTTAAGATAAAAGCTAGTGCAGTTTCACTTCAAAATTGCAACTTCGTTTTCAGAAACACTTTTAAAGAAATAAAGCACCTAGAAATGGTTAAAAGTAATGCTGCTACAAAATGAGGAAAAGATTGTTGCCTGCTGAAGAAGGCCTGTGTCGTACACCCATAAGGAAGAACAGTGGGAAAGGTCAGTTATCTACCATCTGCTACCTTAGGAAAATATGCATAAGCCCAAGTTTTGTCTTCTTTCTACAGTTGTGTTTATTCAGGAAGCTGCAAGACAGGAGTTTGCATTGTATCTGGCTGAAATTGGCAGACAAGCTGCAACCGATGCAGAGCCCGTGCTCTCCTCCTCATCCATTAAGAGCTGGAGCAAGCAGTACATCTGCCCAGCTGACATAATTCATCATTGTAAAGAGCAAATTCATACCAAAAATGCTTCGGTGCCCATTGCCAAGGAGCTGCATGTCCTGCGTGATGGCAAGGCATTTACTGAAAACTGGATCAGCGTGTCTAAGCCTACTCTTCTCCATCTCACAGCTAAAGAAACCGAGGCACACAGTTAATGATTTGTCCTGTGTTACAGAACAAGTCAGTAGCAGCACAAGGAATAAAAGCTGATTAACAATTACAATAACACTGTTGTTCAATGTGTCCTTAATGTCAGCACAAGGAAAGAAAAAAAACCGTACCCAAGTCAAAGTAATTTTATTAATAACTCACAAGAACAAATTGCTACATTTTTCTGAGAGAAAACCACAGCTTTATGTACCAGGGCAGGACTTGGGAAGCTGCATACTAAAATGCCGATTATGCAAATTTATCTTATGAACATTTTTAGACAAGAGTGAAGCAGGGTTTATTTTCTTTAATTAAAAATAGAATCCTACATAGTTCATTAGCATGTATTCAGAGCAGAATGAATATTAATGTAGCCCACCTCTCCCAATTCTACCTGCCAGAAGTATCAAGGAAAAAAAGGTTATAAAATGGATTCCTGAGCACCTGTAAATGCAACTAGCTAATGTCACTGCAAGGCTGCTGGCATCTTTGAAAGGTCACAGAGATCAGGAAAACCTTTTTGACCAGAAAAAGGTAAATGATACTGCCACCTTCAAAAAGGCGAGAAAGAGGATCTGGAGAACTACAGGCTGGCCAGCCTCACTTCAGTCCCCAGGAAAATTACAGAATACGCCGATATGGAAGCCGTTCCAGGCACGTGAAATACCAGGTGACAGGGAACAACCAGTCAATGCCAATTTACCAAGGGCACATTCTGCCTGACCATCCTGACTGCCATCTAGGAGGCAACGACTGGCTCTGCGGTGGAGGGGAAACAGCGGATGTAATTCACCTTGATGACAGCAAGGCTTTCAACAGTGTGTCCCACAGTAGCCTTGTAGCCAGACTGAAGATATGAACTACAAGGTGGATGAAAAACTTCTGGACCATGGGGCTCAAAACAGTCAGTGATTCAAGTCTAACTGTCAGGTGGTTACACGTGACATTCCTCAGTAGTCAAAACAAGGACAAAATGTGTTGAACATCTTCCTTAACAACTTGGGGTGCAGAGAGCCCAGCTAAGGACACTGCTTTGTCTAGCCTGGAGAGAAGAAGGCTGAGAGGAGACCTAACTAGTTCTCCACAGTCCCCTTCTGTAGTGGGAAAGACAGAGCCAGACTCTTCTCAGGCACTGAATGAAAGGGCAAGAGGCAACAATCACAAGCTGCGACCAGGGAGCTGGCCATGAAGAACAAACGCTTGCCCACAAGAGCAGCTAAATGCTGGAATGGGCACCCAGACGGGCTGTGGAACCTCCACCACCGGAGGTTTCCAAACCTCAAGGTCTTGAGCAACTTGGTCTAGCTTTAGAGTTGGCCTGGTACTTCACAGGGGGTTGGACTAGGTGACCTCCAAATGACCTTTCAACATAAATTTTTCTATGATTCTGTGATTCTAAGTGTATATGTAAATAGAAGCAGTCTAATCAGTGAAAAGCTGCCAGTCACATTTATTCTGACAGGGCTTCAGGCTGTTCCATGTGTCAGGTCTCAGACACCATTACTGTACTTCTTCAGCCAAAAACTTCATATACTGTTTCCGAGCAGGAAAATCATCAGCCGGCCTGTTGTATGCTGTCCAGACAGGTTCTCCAACGAAGAGCCTCATTGCCTTCACATAATTCTGTCAAAGAACAGGAATTCACAAGTAATTTAAGAGCTCCTTTCCATGGGATCTTAATTCTGAAGTTAATGGTTTCATTTGCACTACTGCAGCAATTTTCGAAACCAGTTCAAGATGGAATGAAAGCTTCATGTGTTCCAGAAAATTGTACCACTATGCTGCTGTTCCTGCCCCCAGCTACTGCGGTGGGAGATTTTGCACCTATGCAGTGATACATTGTGTCACACCAGCACCTCCAGCTCGGGGCAGAGATGGTGCTTCTCCCTGTTTCAAAGAAACAAAAAAAAATCCTGTCTTATGCAAATCATTTTGCGCTGGATCCACAATAGTGAGCAATGCAGCATCTAAATCCTATTTGCTTAGTTAAACAACAGGAATCAAAATACCCAAGATGGCTACACAATGACAGGAATACCAGAGGCTTCAAAGTGACAGCCATAAAAGCTGAATGGGGAGTGCATAAACTAGCCAAAAAATAATGCTATGGGAAGTGAAAAGTCTCCAGATTCCAAAAGGAAAAGGAACAGCCCCAGCCACCAGCTAACCAAAAGTATGCCAGGTGCGAGGTACAGCTGTGGCAGCAGAAAATGGCATTTTACATCCCACAGAAGTGCTCCAACCACCGAGTTATGGGGAACTCTCCTCTCCTCTTCTGTCCACTACGCTACAGGTTTACACCCTACCTATTTTGTAAACACCGTTAAGTGCTTATCTTGCACGCAGGAGCTCAGCATCATCAAGAATAAAATTAGGTACCTAAAGAACTTAGCTGCAAAATGCAAAGTTGTAGAAGCACCTAAAGAATTTACTTTGAAGATGTCACTTCTGGACTAAAGTTCCTGAAGTGGACAAACATTTAAGACTTCTTGCAGATTCAAGCCATAACCCCTGACATTTTGTCTATATAAAGAAAAAGCCTTAAACTAGCAATTGTGGCTGATTCACTGTGGATCTCAAAGTGCAGACACGAAAAGTCGGGTTTTTCACCAAAGTAGCATATCCCTTTTTTACACATACGATAACTGTTATCTGGACAGCTGATTCAAAATTATACCATTCTCATGACTATGCCAGAGATGGGATTTTGCCACACAGGAGACAGCACACATTTCCCCATTTTCCAGGGGTAATGCTGAGATTACAAACATATTTATAAAAGCCCACAAGTAAAGGCGCACACATAGGACTACGTGTGCCAATCTCACAATCCCATGGCCAAAAATACACTCTGAAAGCAGGTCACCTCCTGTGAAGCCAGCATCCAGTCTGGCACACGCTAGCTGCCAGTAGTGGCTTTGGACCCTTAAATCCCTCTTTCCCTGAAGGTGAATTTAGCACTTATGAAAAATATCACTACTGGACACAGATATGCTCTGTCTATCCCCATGAAGATACACAAGGCAACACAGAAGGATCCACCTACACCATCTCCACCTCAACTGACAGCAGGGGCAATTGTGGGAGGGACAGCCGCAGGGCCTGGCTCTCACGCCGCTGTCACAGAAGATATGCTATGGGTATCACGTGGCAATGACTTGCAGTTACAGCTGACGAGAGGAAGCTGGATTTGTGACCTGGAGATGAAAGGTTCAGATGCTGTGAATTATTTAGTATTTTTCAAATTCCTACTTCATATTTAATATGTTTTGCTAATGAACTGCAAGTCTCAGGGCATGTAGTTACTAATGTGATATATACTCGCATGGATTTGTCATCAAAATTTACAGTAATCTATAACAACATACATTCTCATCCAGTGTAAATCGGTGATATATGCCGGCAGGGAGGGTTATCATGTCTCCTTTTTCCATGGAAATCCGGATCCATTTGTCATCCTTGTCTCGAACATCAAAATAGCCAGATCCATCTAAGATGTAGCGAATTTCATCGTCTAGATGTAAATGTTCTTCATAAAACGTTTTTATCTAGGAATAGCAAGTATCTCTTAAAACTACTGAATACAGAAAAACTGCAAAGAAATCTGGTAGAAACATGTGGCAAAGCAGACAAAGGCTTTCAGAGGATAACTGCGCAGTGATTTAACTAACAGATGAGACCAACATGGTTAAAATGGCCAATCCAGCCAGACAGACCCTGTCTCAGGACACTTCTAAGTAGGCTGCTACATTTCCTTTGGAAGAGAGGAATTTCTCTGACAAGAAACAGCAGCTATAGCTGCACATAACCAGTCTCTGAATAACAGTAATGCTTACACCCGTTTGATAGGCAGGTAAAGCTTCCCACCACAGGATTTGGTCCTCGCAGTTGTTCAGTTTGATGATTTTCTGCCTTTTTTTTCCCTGACATGCAAAAATAAAACAGAGCTACAGATTATCCCCCCTCTTTTACACTGGTGTAGGGTTGAATTAGCCCCACAGGCTACTACAACTCTATGTGAAAATGCAGTTATTGCCAAACATGGCCCATCTATGGCAATCTGACGCAAAGAGCGTGTCACGCCTGCCCCCACACAGTGAGCCCCAGCTGTAGGCTCTCTCCTCCCAGGCAGCAGCAGCAACATTCTCATTTTTTTCCAGAATGGTGAAACCTGAGCAGGTTAGACCTGAGCAGCTGAGTGCAACGCCAGGTACTATCACCTGCTCAGGCCTGGATGCTGTTGGGCCACACTAGCGCAGGTGTCCCTTAGCCAGAACTGACCCAGCACAGCAAGATGAGCAAAAGTCCATATGCCCTGTCAATCACGGCCCATCTTTGTGTCAGGCAGAGCCCACTCAGGCAACCTGAGTTACTACCTAATTCACCTTCTTATCAATTTAAAAACCAGTATTTAAAAACCATATACAAAAACCAGGGCTTAAAACAAACTGGTAAATGGAAATTTAATGAAAATATGGAAGTGCCACGGGGTTGCAGGTCAGAGCAGCACACCAGCACCCGGAGGCCGGGAGGAGAAAGCTCCTTCTAAGGAGGCTCATCTGAGAGCCTGGCACCATTTGCATTCAGCTGTTATGAAACAGCCAAGGTACCAGCTTCCCAAGGTAAAAAAACGTTTTGTATGGGGAATGTGTCCCTCCGATTCCACAAGGTTAACATTCACTTTGAAAAGACGTATTTTGCAAGCAGCCATTAGGATGTTCCAGCTTTTGAAGCGTATGTCCAGCTGGCAACTGCCTGCCTTCATCCCGGGAAGGCTCTCTGAGGACAGGTCAGCATCAGCAGGGCTCTGCTGGTAGGAATCTTAGTTTTGAAATGACACAGTGATGGAAACTATCCTTAAAACCTTGGAAGGCAATCTACAGAAGCAAAAGGCCTCTGCTATTTTTAAAATAATATCAAAACTGCTTTTTTTAATGTTAAGGACTTCAGTACAGGATGTATTTTTAATGTTAAGGACTTCAGTACAGGATGTATTTTACACATGGAAACCTCATCTTTGTGCCCCTGCTCAGGGTGTGCAGGTGTTGAGAAGCCGGCTGCACACTCTAGCGGTAGACTTCAGCCTGCAGACCCTCATTCAAAGCAAAGACTTGCATACCTTTTCCTCATAATTTGGAAGCTTGTCTTTATGTATGGTTACTATGTCCATCCAAGAATAATTTTCTGCTCTCCGAATCTCCTTCAGACATGGATCAGTCTCATAGTTATCAGCATCCAACTAAAAATTAGTCAGGAGAAAAAAAATAAACGTATTCAGACACAATTGCTTCAGATGCGATTGAGGACACTAACATGGAAAAACCCGAGTTGTCAGGAGTGTCGGCGGAGGGGCAGGTCACTCCCGGGGTAGCTGTTAGCTGCCATAGGTACAGAAGGTGTGCCGGCCTCGCCGCATCTGCCTGCACCCGGCCCACCCCCGCAGGGACACGGCCCGGGGCCCCTCCTGCGGCCTCCCCCTCTCCCGGGCTCGGCAGCGCCGGCAGGCACGGACACGGCCGGCACCTGCCGCCAAGCTCCTTGGCCGAGCACCACCCCGGGCCTGCTCCCCGCCCGCAGGGCTCTCCCCGTCCCGGCGGGTGTCGGGGCAGGCCTGAGGCGCCGCCGCCTCCAGGCCCCCGCTCGGCCCCTGTCAGCGCCGGGCCGCCCGCGGCGGCTCCCCCCGCCCCGCCGCACTTACCTTGCGGTAGACGACGCCGAGGCGGCGCAGCTGCTCCAGGCTGACGGCGCGGTTGGGCCGCAGGCGGTGGGGCGCCCGCTGGTCCCCCTGGGACTCGTCCATGTACCAGGCCTCCACCATCCCGCGCCGGGCGCCCCGCTCCGCTGGGCCGGGCTGGGCGGGAGCGGCCCGCCCCGGCGGGGCTGGAGGGGCCGGAATCGGCCCCGCACAGCCAGCCTATGGGGAGAGCCTTGCACGGGCGCCATTTGCAACTCAAAATACGCCGAACGGGGTGCACTGCATAGCAGGCGCAGCTGTTACTTTAGTGTACAGCTTTCGGCCCAACGGCACAGGCGATGAGACTCTCCCTGCAAGAGATCTGCTGGGGCAAGGGGCTTCTCAGCCGCACAAGCCCCCTCGGGTAACGTGCTGCTTACAGCACACATCACGCCTAACTTCAACAGCAATTGTGTTCACATCTAGTCTGCCCGGGCAGTAATGATCTGACTGAATTTACCGGCAAGTCTCAGCCTCAAAGACCTGCATTGCAATCCCACAATATGGAGAAATAAAAAAAATAAATTAGGGAAAAAAAAAAAAAAGGAAAGAGCAGCAGTCAGACATGCTGCCCAGAAAGCTTGTGTTGTCTCCATCTGTGGAGATACATCCTGCACGACCTGCTCGAGCTGTGGTGGACAGCCTCCGCAGTTCTGCAATTCTATACAGTTCTGTGATTCTATGTGGTAAATAAATCAACAGCCAGCTAAACACAATGTAAAGATGGAGAAACAAATGAAAAAGAAACAATCCCTCCTTAAACGTTTTTCTTCCCAAAAAGAGTTTTGTACTTACCAAAATGTCTTGCCTTAACCAGTATTTCTCATTCTTGGAAATGTTACCAGATCCCTTTAATATCTAGTATTCAATGTAAGCACTACTGGCTATCGATTCTGGATAAAATTTAATTGCAAGTCCCGTAACGTTACAGGTAAGCTGGTCTAACACTGGTATTGCCCACATCTTTAGAAGCACATACAAATCCAGCCAGAAGTTCCATGCCTATCCACTGAATGTCATGGCTGCTAAATGCCAGTACCCTGAAGTACCTGAAGTAAATACCAATACTCCTGAAGTTTCAGTTCCCTGAGAGGAATGGCTCGAGTGGCCAACATCCTCTGTGGGTCCTCAAGCCCCTGTTAAGTCCTGTTGAGAAGTATTATTTGCTTTCCATCCTTTAATCAGCCTTAATCTTGTAACTTTCCTCTCAGCTTTCTTTTGTCCTGAATTTCCAGAGTAAGAGTGACAAACATTGGTATCAAATTAACATAAAACTCCTTCCTATTAGATTTCCTATTATAATCTACCTATTAGATTCAAGTAGTAAAGTTCCTTAAATTCAGTACCACACTGATGTTATGATCTACCCACCATTATCTACACTTTTTTTCCAAAGCTCCTGCTTCAAAAAAATACAGATTTCCATACAGTAAATAGGATCTACATGTTTAACTGGAGATGTGTGATAGGCAGATTATTAAATGCCACCTCTTCAGTACGTTATTTGTCACACTGTTCTGCCTGAACTAGAGATCTGATCAGGGATGATGGGGTGTTTTCCTTCAAGCCAAACTTCTACAATAAACAAACAGATGGATAAGTGTGTGCATATATAAAAAAGAAGCAGAGGGGAAAATCTAATCTGTGCACTACCTTACCCCTAGATGAGCTTTACTGTGCAGTTTTGGATGGGAGAAAAATAAAAAACCCTCACTCGTCTATTGACTACTAGCTAGCCAGATTCCTCATTCTATCAATTCATGTGACTCTAAATACATAAGAGCTCATACTTGGCCTCAGTAAAGATATTATAATGCATGAGAACCATTAAGAAATCAAGCTTCAGCAGCTCTACCATTCTGTAGAGCAACTAAAATACAAAAACAATTCAGTGACTTCTAGCTTAGGCCCTATTATTCAATGGCATGAAGGTACCTGGCAAAGAAGTTGACAAAGATAATACACCAAACCTGTTTGCTCTTCCCCATATAGATGCATAGAAAATAAAACTATGTTGATTACTGGTAATTACTCTCTAATTCAAGTGCACATTAGCCATTCCACTAATCTCACCACTGACTGGAAAAAATGAAGTAAAACACTTGACATTCAGAAGCTCTGGAGAAAATGATCATCTTCCAGTTCCATTTCAGATAAAATGGCCAATTACTACCTTTGGGACAACACTGAAGAGGAACTAACAATGCTAATGAGAACCACTATGCATAAAAAATTACTTAATGGAAACAGGAAGCCAGAAACAAAGAGCTTGGACATTAAGCAGCTAGAGAGAGAACAGTAAAAATTAATTGTTCAAGTTTCCTTGTGACCTGGCTTTTTAGTTTGTTCATGCTACCTTGCAAAGTAAGTAACATTATAAAGAAATCTACAGGTGCTGTAACTGATGATACTGTGAGGCACAGGTGGGTGTTACAAGCCCATCTGTAGAGCCATTTTTGCTAGTACCAGAATGCCAAAGCATATTAACAGACATCTCAGTGTTAGGTCACTGACCTCTTACCAAAACAACCAACCCCAAAGTCCGTCCGCCCCCAACTATTTTGGGCTGTTAATATATACCTCTGTACAAAAAATTAATTTATTTCACTAAGAGGAAGATACAGAACACTTAGGATAAAGATCTAATATTACTTCTTCAGAGGTCTGTCTTTACGGTGAATTCAGAAGTCTACAAGACAGCTAAAAACACTGACCACGGCCCTTCAGTAAGATGGAGAAAAAGCAAACACTATATCATCAACTAAATATTGACTTGATTGTAAAACAAACAGTACAGAAGAAAGTGTGGGGTTTTTTTCTCCCCAGAAGTTGGTATATGTTTAACATTTCAGGCCAGAAAGAAGTACAGTTCAAAGTTCAACTCCAAAACAATTACAGCAGTTCAAGTTGTCACTGTGATGTTAGTCCTTTTCCTCCCCCTGCAACAGTCTCTAGTGCCAGTATGTCAGCACTTTTGTTTACTAGCTCCTTCTCTTGCTAGTCTATCAGCTTCTTCATTTCCTTGGAAGCCAGCATGACCGGGAATATGCATCTGTTAGGACAAAAGTACAGGAGCGTTAGACATGCAAGAAATCAAGAAAAAAGCACATACGTGAAATCTGATCACGCAACAACACCCTTTAATTCATAGTACAGTAGCACCTCCTTAGAGGCCCTCTCCTCACATTTAGTCCTCATGCGTTCTTCCCAGGATTGTTCATGGTCTCCCTTCCTCTAGGAAAGTCTTGCCAAATTGTGAAAATCATCTTTATAGGAAGTAGTGAACTAGATAAGGACCACCTAACCTAGCCTGTAAGAAATGCAGACAACAGCTCCAACTCAAAATTTCCACTTTCAGAGGAGAGAGAAAAACCTACCCGCATTCAGTGCTTAAACCAAGTTCATCTTTTCCCAGAAAGCCAGAGACCTCTATGCCACTAACAGCCTCAGTGGTTACAGCACTCACTTAGGATACAGAAACAGGGTATGAAAAGAATCTCTCAATTTTCAGATGTCTTAACTGTCCATCCGTCACTTAGGAGCTGAAAACAGTTTCAACCCAGTTTCAGCCCCCCCTTGTCAGAAGTAAGGCTGGAGGAGTGTGGGGGAGGAAAGAGAGGAAGAAAATCAAGCTTGTATTTGACAAGATCCGAGAGGGGACAAGCATGAAGCATGTGTGAGATGGTATTCGGTTTACATGGCAAGATTTTGGTACCAAGTGGGCGACTGCAGGGGTGGCCTCTGTGAGTAGACACCAGGGGCCGCCCCTGCATCAGAGAGAGACAGTTCCAGCCAGCTCCAAAATGGACCCACTGCAGGACACAGCTGAGCCCATCAGCACAGCTGGTGGCTCCTCTGTGACAACATATTTCAGAAAGGGTAAAAATGCTACACAGCAGCCAGAGAGAGGAATGAGAATGTGAGAGCAACAACTCCACAGACACCAAGGTCAGTGAAGAAGGAGGGGGAGGAGGTGCTCAAGCAGAGATTCCCCTGCAGCCCATGGTGAAGGCCATGGTGAGGCAGGCTGTCCCCTGCAGCCCATGGAGGTCCACGGTGGAGCAGATATCCACCTGCAACCCATGGAGGACCCCACACCTCAGCAGGCAGATTAAAGTGTATGCATACATTGCTCCTCCTGAAATAAAAATCCTCCCAAGTTTAAGAGATTCAGGTGTAAGAAGTATGCATAATGCAACAGGTTTTTTTATTACATAAAATACTCTAAGGACAGCTGAGCTTTGGTCTTAGTTTTACATTTTTACACTTTCTTCTCCTCAATAGACAACAGGAGTAGTTATATAAAAAACAGACAGCCTTTAAATTGGAGTCATCAACACTGGTACACAGAACAACATGAATGGAAGAATATCTGCAATAGATTTCCCATAGAAAAAGTGCACATTAAAGATCTAAGTCATCCTGTTTTCTACAGAGCAGACAGAAACCCAATAAATATGCCAATAGCAGCCACTAAGTCAGTGGTACAGAGATTTATTCTAGAATCAGTAGTCTTATACCACAATTAGAGTAAAATTTAGAAGGAGGGGAGAGAAGATATCCCCTACAATGTTTAGCACTGATGTTAGAGGTTACAGAAAAATACATTTTACCAGGACTATCTGTATAGAAGTTGTTTTACTTCTTTACTGGAGAGTGAAACAATTTAAAAGCTAAAAATGGGTATTTTAAAGACCTTTCTGTGCCCAGTTTTCTTGGAAAAAACATAGTTAAGGTACAGAAAACTAGGGTTAGTTTATTAGGGGTTATACTCTTAGCTTTCCCAGTTTAAAGGCACTCATGTAACTGAGTTACACCAATGAACCAGCATCTTAAGCGTTCTGAAAAGCAAATCCAGAAATTCAGCTGTGACTCAGAAAGACACACTTATGTTTTAAGCTTAAATTTCCAGGAACAGCAATTTCATCTACTAACAGTACTAACAAACTAAAAATCATTATTGCAGGCATTTTCTAAGTAGTAACAAGAGACAGAAGACAAATATAAACATGCATTTTAATAAAATAAATACAAGTTCCAAGAGCATAGGTTATGTTGCTTACTTGCTTTAAATAAAACAACCAGCTTCTCTTATTTATGGTTTTACTTATGGATGTACAATATTATGCTCTATAAAATTCTTAGTTATGGTCATACTTGTAAGTTTTTACAAGAAGCTTGTTTAAGATGTCATTAAGAATAAGAAATTAGGTGCTTACCCACTGAATTTCTATGCCTTTTGATAGATTATCAAGTCTTTCAAAATCTTCTTTATTTATTACACTTCCTCCTGAACTTGTTCTCCAGCCATTTGTTTTCCAGTTGTCAACCCAGCTTGTAATACCTATGCAAAGGGAGCATTACCATAAAAATGCTATTAAAGAAGCCAGAAAGGATCAAGATGGAGCAAACAGCCTTTTAACACAACATTAACTCCATACAAAGTCTCAGGCAAAGACACTGGAGATAGAAGATATTTTTGTTTGGTTCTCTACTACTGTCTTTCAGGATTATATTTTTCCATTATTACTTGAATTACCTGACCATGTTTTCCCAAACAGATATTTAATTTAAAGACTACAATCTTACATAAGCATTACACACAAAATTACAACGTGAACGTCAATAAACTGAAGCTAAGGATTTGCTTGATGGTATAGTAAGCTAGAACAGATCTACAGCTTTATTTGTTTTGAGAAATTGAGGAGACACACATGCATAGAGGAAAAAAAAATGGCCACGTCTTATGGCTTCTGCACACTAAACAGCATCCTTCAGAGAAGGGCCACATAAGCAGATTTCTACAGAACCAGATTTAACATTCCAGCCATCCCTTGCTGGCCAGAAAATTTACTATATTACTTCTTAAATAACGATATTTTTTTTTTTTTAAATATCTTTGCTGGTCTTGACAATGTAAGACATCCCTACTGCTTTCATGACAAACAGACCTGAGCCAAATAGAGAATCACCAAACCTAAAAACCAAACCACATCCATTTGTACTTAACCGCAAGCCTCCTTCTCCGGCATTTTAACTCATAGACACATTTACAAAATAACTTTGATTAAACAAGAGTGGAACCTGCACCTCAGTGACCCAAAATGCAAGAGCAAACTGCAAGCAAAAACAGACTAAAACATCGCACATAAAAGATTCTTCTTTTCCTCCGTCATACTTAAGTCTCACACTTAACAGGAATTTTATCCAACACAGCACCTTTTCCTCCTTCGTAACACCAGTTTCACAGACAAGATGGTATAGACTTTTCTCCCACAAAGCAAAGAACTGCAAAGATGTTTCTTTGCGCCTTAATGCTTCGAACAACTTGCTTCTTGCAACAAATTATGCACTTGGACTCTATTGATCAGCAGGCAACACCCAGTCCTGACAAGTAGAGACTCTTCCTTTTACTCTTCCCTTTTTCAGAATGCTTCTGGCAGAGACTAAAAACAACTCACCAACAAGACGACAAAAAAAAAGAAACCCAAACAACAACAAAAAAAGCAACCCCCCCACACACACACATTCTGCTCCTATAGGAAATGCTATACCTAAATCTTTTGGGGAAAATAAGCTTCTCAAATGAGAGATTTACAAGATGATCCTTAGGGAGAAGCAATGGAAAATTCCTTTAAGTTGTTTCTTAGCATTTACCATCCCTTCCTCAACTTACAAACTGGAATCAGGAGGACAGAGCACAAGTCCTTGACACTTTTCACTTCTGGACAGAACCTCTTTCATGCACATGCAAGCTAACAGAATTTGAAACAAGCAGCAAGTGACAGCTCTAGCAAATCCTTCCATGACTAGCAGTCACTTGTTCCTACTCAGTAGCTTTCTGTCCTTTCTAGGGTATTGCTACTCAAGGTGACATCAGAGTTTTTCAAGCTAAATTTTGCTTTACTTCTAAACACAAGCCACCTGAAAAAGGAAAAAAACTGATGCTCTTCTTTCATACTCCTCCACTTTCAGAAATCCGGGGGGGCTTCTGGAAAGCAGAACAACTTATTTGGAGGAAAAGATATACTGATTTTTAACATACAAAGCATTTATTTGCTGTATTAATAACAAGCAACGAAACAGATAATTACTGTCAGTGTTAGCGCTAAAGTATAGGGAGTTATGCTAAGAACAAGACACTCACACTCCTCCCTCCCCCCAAAAAAACCCCAAAGTGTGAAAACGCAACATTTAATTTTCAAAAGTTGCAGTAAGTTTTTGTTTAATGTTATTTAAAAAAAAAAAAAAAGAAGAAAAACAAAACCTCCAAATTGATCTGGAAACAGCAAACACATGTACTCCCTTTGTAAAAATGTGAAATACAAAGAAAAAATACTTATGCAGTTCCAAATTATCACTGGAGTAAAATCTGAAGATCTCAGAGAAAGAGGAAGAAGTTTTATGTAGAAATTAAGTCTTACTGGCTGCTTCAGATGGTATTTATAGGGAATAAAATTAAATTTTCCAAATCTTTGGATGAAGGTGAAACTTTAAATACATATTCTGAGCATATATCATCTCTGGCTAGTCTTCCAGTGTAGACTACACTTCCAAGCTTTCAGGCTACATGTAAAAAGCAAGGATACTTGAACGTACTTCAGATGTGTGTATTAAGACAGCCTCTCTAATCCAAGCAAAACAAAACAGAAAACCTACACAGGGCTACTACTCCAACTTCTGAGTACTTTCCCAAGTACATCCTTAACAGGGTATACATGAACATTTTTTCTAGACTTGGTGTCATACCAAATGCCTTAAGACAAAAATCCTGTAGAGTAAAGGCTGACAGAAGTAGCTAACAGGCCCTTTACCTCTACTTGTATTTCATGCAGTTAGCAGGTGATCCCTACAATATTCTGAAGTTTTTCCCCAAGCAGTCATGAGTACTGAAATAAGTTATGCATTCTCTTTCTTATACCCCTCTCCCCAGGGCTCAGTATGTTCTGTGGGCCTTATATAATGAAATAGTGTGCAGTGTCTCTGCAGACATCAGGAAGAATAAGAATCAGGAAAACTAAAATCATTAACTTACCATTAATAGTGAACTTGCTATCAGTGTAGATAATTAGTTTCTTGATGTTTTGACTCTTTGCTTGCTCTATTGCTTTGCAGGCAGCCTTAAGAACATTTCAATAGAATCACAGTTCAGAACAGGATTTTGAACACATGCAATTAAAATACCAGCAGAGTACCTGATGCTAACACAGAACTACAAAGAATATTACTGTAACCTGTCCATCAATGAGTAACAACATGCTTTAGAGCAGAGGTTCCCAAAATTATGCATGCTGACAACCACTTAATGAATCAGGCGAACAGGGAGCCACTTAAGTTTCACTGACAAAAAAAACCCAAAACATTCTGGTGTTCAACTCTGTACTGAAGGAGTAGCTCTCTGCCCAATTTTCTAACTATCAAAGCCTGTATCAACTGCACACCAAGTTTTAGACATTTTCTCTGTAACTTTGAGGAGGAAGGATTCATACCAGTTCCAACAGTCTGGAACCCCTAAAAGCTTTTTGTTTTGTTGGGGTTTTTTGGTGTTACAAAATATAATAAGAGGGAGAAGTGGCTGGGTCTCAATGTAGAGTTGAAAAGCTCTTTAGTGATAAGTTTGACCTCTGGCACACCACCATCACCTCTGCTTGTCCCTCACTAAAATGAGCTTCCTGTAGTTTTTAAGCAGATCAACTCCCCATTTCATTTCATCTCCAAACACACACTGCAGGACAGCAGCAGTACCAGAATTAAGATCAGGTGACAAGGGAAGACTAAATCCACTGTTGCCAACAGAAGTTTACTTCAGAAGTAACAGAAGTTACTCCCGAGAGCCTAAAATTGTTTATTATATTTATCTGAGGAATATGTTACTCTGATCCTATCACAATAGGAAGCTGATTCTCCTCTTAACCACTGCCGAGCAGCCCTCACCCCAAGGTCTGAGATATACACATTAAAAATGCAAAGGATACTATACAGATTTGAGAACCAGGCTTTCCTAATACAAGGCTGTTTTAAATAGCTGTTCTTGGCCTGATGATATCTGGGAATTCTCAGGGTGAATTACCTTGTTCAAAACCAATAAACCTCAATAAAACTGGAAGAGAACGATTTGTTTCAAGTTATAAGTCCTGATATTTTGTGTTCTTCCCTCACAGCTCCATAACTGGTTTCTGAAGGCCAGAGTTGAAATAGTCATGAGCACGCTACTGCAGTCTAACATGCAGAAGCATTGTAGGACATTTACTACTTACATGTATTTCTGCTCTTTGATTGGTCTGCCGTCCAGGAAGTCTTTCACTGGTATTTCTGTGTCCAAGGTATGAATAGTAGATTAGTTACCCCCAAATATTCAGAATGGTGTATAATTAATATATGTTAGAAAAATAAATACAAGAGCTACTTTTCCTTTTATAAAGCAGGACGAATAGATATTCTAGCTCTAACTTCCACCTGCATAGTGCAGCCTGCATATTTGGACCCACCATCAATATGCAATTACATTTGCTGTCTTCTGTGTGTACCTACACCTATTTTAAAACTTTCTGCATCACTTGAATTATAGCTTCAGCCCCTAAAAATATTATTTCCAGCTGATTTTCCCCACATTCTTACCTCCCAGAGAAGCTGATTTCTCTTTTCCCCCTAGTCTCATAGCACTGTCATTATGAGTCTCAACGGCAGGGTTTCATATTCAAAAGGAGGCTGGTATTGTAAATCACACACAAAACAAGTAGTATTAAAAAAAAAAAAAAAAAGAATCCATCTAGCTAATCTAGCTACTTACAAAGGATGGCCTGGTCCCCAGTAGACACCTATTCCAGCACGTGCCCTATTACGTCCATTACCTGAGCAACAACCATCTGTATAAACGACTGCAAAGTCACCTACAAAAGAATTACCAAAAGCAGAAGTTCAAGCACTCCTTCAAGGACGTAGACTCTTTAAGCAAAAAGAAATGTCTGCCAGCAGATTAATCCCCAAAACTTCCCTCCCCAGAGAGCCCTTCAAAAAGTGAACTACAGATGCCATGTAAATCAGTAATGCAGAACACCAGAAGTCCCACTGCAGCTTCACACCCTCACTGGTGTCAAATTAGTCAGCCTCAAGAAGCACCTCTGCCCCAAGTTCCATATTCTCACTACAGTTCCTGTCTTCTTCAGTCAACTTTAAAACTTCTCAGCCACATCTGTATATTTATATGTGTGTCTGGATTACAGACTATATAAAATCACCCCTATAATGATCAGATTAAGCTATATGTTCATACCAGTTAAAGCCAATTAAAATCACACTGAAAGACAATGCGAACAAATACATCATGACTCACATTTCCATTTTAAAAAGAAACAATGTTATACTAGGCCTGATGCTGCCACACACAAACCTCCCTAAAAGCTTTCTAATAGTTACACTTGTTACTTATGAAAGAGTGCAAAGAAATGAAAAGAATTACAGGAATAATGAAAGACCTCACCCATATATGAAAATTTATCTTCACTGACTGTTGGCGCTGAGTATACTTCATCATGTTTTACACGCTTTGCAATGTGTTCTTCATTTGTAGATTGTTCATATGGCCTTTTGCACGTACTGCAACACAAGATGCTTATTTCTGGTTCCTCTCTCTGGCTACCATTTTCCTGTGTTACAGCTGGAGGACCCTGTGCCCCTTCCAAAAAAAAAAAAAAAAGAGAAAGAAAAAATTCAACTACGTACAAGATCAAATTTTATTTGAAATGACTGCTTCTAAAGACAACAGTTGTTACCACCTATTAGCAATACTAGTCTGTTAACTGACACCATCCCAAGCTATTACGCAAAAAATATTATAGTATACACCAGTCATTCTTGATCCTAGATCAAACTGAAGTGGAGACACACACGTAACGGCCCTTAAAACGGGCATGGTATAAGCAATGCTCTCCAAGCACCTACAGAATACTGTCATTGCACAGACACATCCATCGCTGTATCTGAGGGCAGGGTCGCCGCTGCACTTACCACCACGGCATTCCGTCAGGTACAAGACGTCCACTAGAGGACAAACAGAAGCTGCTACCCACGTTCAGCCAGAAGCCGCACCGTTTACACAGACGCCACGCAGAAGCCATGCGGGCTGCGTCAGTGCCAGGACGCGACGCGACGCGACGCGGCGCGGCCTCCCGCCCCCGCTTCCCCGGCGGGCCGCCCTCCTCTCCCGCCCGGGCGGAGGCGAGGCGGGAGGCGAGGGGAGGGGAGGACGAGCTACCTGCCGGCTCGGGCTGCTGCCGCCCCGGCAGGCCGGCGCGCACGAAGGCCCAGGCGTCCTTCTCGGTGGCGAACTTCTTGAAGCTGGCGGAGGGGAACTTGTTCACCTGCTCCTGACACTCCGCCCTGCAACACAGGGGGCGGGGGTGAGGCTGGCCCGGGGCCGGCCCGGCGGCGGCTCCCCGCGCTCCCCCGGCCGCGGCCCTTACCAGGTGCGGTAGACGCCCGTCCGCCGGCCCTTGCGCACCGCGTAGAACATGCTGTCGCCCTTGGAGACAAAACAGGAGTGACTGAGCACCGCCACCAGCCACCGCAACATGGCGCAGCCCCACCGCCATCCGCGCCCCCGCCCCGCGGCCCCCGCCCCGGCCACCACACCCCGCCGCAGCCGCAGCGCCGCCGCTCACGCCCCCGGCCCCTTCCTGCGCATGCGTGGCAGCCATCGAGGTAACGGGCCAGAGGGCGCGCTGAGGGCTTCCCTACGAGCCGCGAGAGAGGCCAAACTTACTGGAAAAGCCCAGGTGCTGGGGAGGTTTGCTTTTGTTTCCCCCCCATAATAATTGTATTTTAAAAGCCATCTAAACCAGCTTTTGTTTTCGGTGGGGCACGAGATCTATGAGATCACAGCAGTTTGCACAAACGCCTCATTCTGAAAGCCCCAGCTCAGAGATCACAGAATCTTCACTGACTATATGTGACTGATCACAGAGCTGTTAAAAGACAAATGAAATCTCACAGGTCCCCTCAGCTGAGGTTCTCCCCTGCCAGCCCAAGTAACGGTCCCGGTCCTGCGATGAGCTCCCGGCCTCTTGGTCCCTGACGAGCCATTAAAACGAATGGTGAAGTATGGAGTGGACGTACCCCACAACCTGCTGCACAGTGCCCACTTGTCCTTCTCGGCTTGACAAGCACCTGAGGAAGGATTGTCACTGAAAGATGGCACAAGCATCAACGTACTTAGTACGTCCAAAAGTCTAGAGCTGAAGAAGATCATTAAACTGTTTCTCACCCTGCTAATTAAATCAAGGGCTCCTGGTAAGCATGTTCCAGCTGAGCCCCATACTGTCATGGCCTCTGAAGTCGCAAGAACCACCTCATCCAAGCGGGTTAAAAGTTCAAACTGTTGCCAGCTACAACCTGCTGTCATGTATCCTTGTATTGGGAGCATCGTGTACTTGGAGACCAAAGCCAGGAGGTCTGGATGTGTGCCGAATTCAGTGCCTCGACTGAGCTTCCGATGAGATCAAAGTACAGAAGATGGGGGCACAGGTATGACTGCCTCCAGAAACAGCCCAACATATATACGCTGCTGCATTTTCAGCTGCTGGATTTCCCATGTAACTCTAATACGGATGTATTGCAACAAAGCCAACCTCAAGATGCCAGAGCGATAGAGCATTGTATTTGGATTTACAAGGGTGGCCTAGTAAAATGCCAAGAATGTGAAACACTGATGTTAATTTTGCCTTCCATTGCAAAAACAGCAAATGGGTTCAATGTTACTCTGCGTATCAGTTGGATGACACCTCTCTTTAAAAAAAAAAACAAAACTCAAAGAGCTTATGCATTTGGTCAGAAACAATTTGGTCAGCGTTGTATCAGAATATAATTACTGTATTTTTCTTGCTTCTTCCAACATATTCATGAGACTTCATATTACTCTTACTTACAAAATGCTTACGTCTGATTTTTCTGAGATCAAGATTATTTACATTAATTATCTCCGTAAAGGTCTCCACTGAGACTCTCAGGCTTTTCACTGCTTCCTGCCTGTGATATTTTTATTTTATTGCTCTTGGTTAGCTTTTCTTTTAATTATGGTTTTCTATAGCATATGGATTTCTTATTCCTTACAGGTTTACACATTTATATTACTCATGGTCTTCTTTGGGCAACACATACTAAAGGAGCAATGAGCAGTAAGTGATGGGGAAAGAAAAGACCTTCTGTTACACTCATTAATTCTCTGGTTGAACAGATTCATACATCCAATTTACATGCAAGGACTGAACAGTAAGTCTCCTGCTGTCATGACCAACATGCAGAGCTCAGATTCAAACCGAAAAAAAAAGATTTCTGTAGTCCACTGAGTACCATACACATTACTTTCATTGCTTTTTCTCCCAGCTGGTAAAACTGAGGCTGCATATGATCAGCCAGCCCTACCTTTACCGCTGCATCTCCATTGCTGATTTTTCCTCGCTGTTGTGCTGCAGTGGCAGGAGAGATGGATCTCTTTCCTCATGTCACAGCTGGCATTTTTATTACTGTGGCATTTAGCACTGCTAGGCTAAGCGATACCTGTGCTTGCTTCATGGTACTTGCTCTCTGGTTGCTGTAGCACTAGTGGATTTGTGGGGTTTTTCAGTCAGGCTGGGGCAGAGAGGACACTTCAGGTCCTGTAACTCACAGTTTTGTGAAGTGAGTGCGAAGACTCACCAAGAAGTGAACCATTTAGTCCCCACCTGCAAAGCTGAAGGGTCCAGTCACAAAAGCTCTCCGGATCTGAATAGAGAATAATGTAAATATATATGTGGACAGGACTTCAAGTGGGTTTCATAAATGATTTAGCACTTGTAATCACTGCCATAGTTACACATGGTAACCCTGTGCAGCCACCATAGAATAAGCTCATCAGATATACAAATCTAGCCAATTTTTGCCAAATCAAAGCTTGCACGAGCGCTTGTGGTACCACAGCTAAGGTATTGGAAATGAGCAGCTAAGGGAAAAGACAGGAGAGCAAGTCCCCTTGTTTTGGTGGAAACATGGTGGCACCATGTTGAATGAGAGTGTTCACTGAGCCATGGCCTGATAGTGAGTGTTCCCCTCAACACATTGCACTACAAATTCAGCTGTGTTTTACTGCCCCCCTTATTCAGCTTATAAGGGGTCCTGTGTTTCTTCCCCCCTCTAGGACCCAAACTTGTTTATTAATTTACTAACATATTTTCTTGGCAGCGATTTCTGTATTTGTAACAGATAGTCTGCAGAAAAAAATAGGACTTAATATATGTATACAAAAACCACACTCATCACTTAAGTAAGGGCATCTGTCTATAGGACATTTTTATCTAAACTCACTGTAAATGTTAGCTGATTACTTTGTCCCACATTAATGCATGTAATGTACACATTAGCTAAGCATTTTAATCTGCTTTGATAAATATTTTAGCTTGAAACATGTTTAACCATAATGTGGTTCCCCACATAAGCTTTTAAAGCAAAATTTGATGTGACCTGAATCAAGTGTTTCCTATTTAAAACTGAGCTTTTAGGTAGGTAGGTCACTAGGTAGTCACTTTATCTAGCATACCCTGCAAGTGTAAGTTATATTGCCATCTCATTACCTTGATTAAAAATATAAGACAGGAAAAGGAGGTGTTTTATCTTAGTTCTCAGAACTGAGATCTTGCAGAACAAAAAACTTGCCCGTACTTCAGTATAAAACTATGTGTCAGTGAAGCTGCAAAGTAGTAATCCCCTAGCATCATCACAATCTTCAGTCGACTCTTAGAGGAACAGCCTACCCATGAGCTTTGAAACTTCAGTGTGGTTATACAAGCCTCTTTCAGAGAAGTGAACTAGTAATAGACTCAGTTTTGCTTCTGATTCTAGAGTTAGCTATGACCCTGACAAGTCTTGCCCTCTGTCTCTGTTTCTTCCAGTTATTATATTAAATCATGTTATTCATAGCATCATGAGACCTTGTGCTATTGCTGTTGGGATACTTTTGTAACACACCTGACTTATTTATTCTTTCCATTTCTTCACCTCACCCATTCTGAGACTGCACGGTGTAAGAACCTTATTAATTATATCACTTTGTAATGACATAACTTCTTTTAAAGATCACATGTCCACAGTGATTCTTGAAAACCTGTCAGCTGCTTTGGATACCACTCATTATCGACTGGGTAAATCCCACATAGATCTCGACACTCTGCATCCTTCCCCTAATGTACAGTCGGTGTCAGAAAGGAAACATCTCTCTGCACCTTCTTTTCTCATTGCTCTTATGTAGCATCCTGGTCTATTCAGTAGCACTAATAGCATGGAGATGGGAAGCAGTAGGTAGTCACATTGCATCTTTATTTCTTCATTAGTGCTCTGAACAGTCCAATTTTGATCCATCTGCACACCACCTATTCTTTCTGCCTCTCATAATGGATTTCACAGTATAAACTGAATGTGGACTACTGGACTGCTGAGATGATTACTTGTTATCTTTCTTTTTTTACTCTTCAATCAGATCCTCATCACTGTTGTTTAGATAAATTCAATCTCTATAAATACTAATCCTGGGCATCAGTATGAGCTGGGCAGTTTTTCCCATTTTTTGAATTCATGCAAGGAAAGAAGAGTGACTTGGAAGAAAAATGGGAACTGAACAATCTGCTTTTCTGGCTATCATAAATTTAGCAAAAAGCCCACAAGTGTTAGAAAACATGACGGGCTGCCTTCTGCAGATGCTAATGTTGTTTAGGTTGGGGGGGGTGGGAGGGTGGTGTCCTTGTCAGTTTTTTGTTTACAACAGGAGCTTATTACTCCACTACTGGATTTTTTTTAAGTAACAGACTTTACACACACTATTACATAGTAATAGTGAATGTGGTATTACAAGCTAAAGTTGGCTGCTCTTAGGGTTATTCAGGGAATCTGAGCACAGAACCAGTGCTCTGAACGGCACTCCTGTGTCTAACCTCTCTGGACAGTGTGTGCCAAGAGCTGCATACCTGCCTCTGAGTGGGACTTTCCCTTGAGCAGGGAACCTGTCTAAATTGGCCAAGAGGCAAATGTCAACGTAGGGATTTTTTTATCAAGGCAAGGTTTTAGCTCCGCTTTGGATGCACAGCCAGGCACCTTCACCTGACTCAATATGCAAGTCACTTCTTTGCAAGTACAGCTTGTTCTTTGTATCAGCATGCAACTGAAGTGTTAATAGTGCTGCCTTTGTTAGATAATAACAGAATATATAATTAAGTGCTTCCAGTGATGAGAGAATACGTGGAGCCCAGGACCCTCATATCTTGAGTTAGTACCTGAACACCGCTGAAGACTCGTGTTATTTCTGGTCTAATGACAGTTTGGTAACTGATGGCTATGATATTGTCTCAGCAGAAGCAACTGAGAGATCATGTTTATAGAGGTACACAAAACACAACCCAGGTGTGGATCTAAGCTGGCACACGACTGTCTGTCCTCTCTGGTTGTCAGCACGCTCGCTGGCGTGGTTTTGACCTTGTCTCTCCAGCACAATGCCTTGCTACAGGTCAGGAGGGACCATGTGCCAAGACTGCTCCAGCAGGTCTCTTGTGCCTTGAAAGGGCTGAACATCACAGGTGAACTCTCGGCCCACTAAATTAACGTGGAGAGATAAAACAGAGAGGGGAAGAAAAAGGCCATCCGCTATTCTACTCTGTTTTTAAAGCTGGTGGCTGCTGCTGTTTTGCGCAGCACTTGGCATGGGTGAGGGAGCTCTGCAAGAGGCAGGCACGTGCTGTGTCTACAGGCCCTGCCATTGCTGGAGCAAACCGAGCCGTGCTGCACTGCCAAGGCCGAGATCCTGGTGACTATTTACACAAGAAGCATTTCGACACCAAAGGCCGAGAACTTCAGCCTGCGAGGGGAGCGGCCGGGAGTCCCTGAGGCGAGCGGGGTGCTGGGGGCCGCCTGACGCCGCCCGGGCCACGCAGAAGCAAGTGGCGACGAAGGCTTGGCATAACAGCGAAGGACAGAGCGGAGCAGGTTTGTCTTTCTCCTTCTTCCCTCGCTGTCGGAGGGGGAGCACCCCTGGGAGAGGGAGAGAGCCGGGAAGGGAACCCACGTCCCGCAGGCAACAGATGAGGGCAGCTCTCGCTCTCCCCGCTGCCACCAGCACTGCGCATGCCCTGCACCGCGGCTTCTGCCCCCGCCCAGCGGCGCGGCGCCCAGCAGCTGGTGATGACTTCATCCGCGAGCGCCGCGCCAGGACTCTAAGCGTCTTCTCGGGCTTCGCCCTGGCGGAAGCTGTCGTCGGCTGCCGGCGTGCGCGGGTATCCGTTCTGCCCTTCTTCCTGGTCTGGCTTCATCCCTGCGTGGGCGGGGCGAGCGCCTTCCCGGGCCGCGATCTGAGCCGCGCTCGCGAGAGCTCTCCCTTTTCCTAGGCCGGCGCTGAGAGAGGTGGGTGCCCGGGCCCTGCGCGGGCCCCGGTGGCGGCGCAGCCTTTTCCCCCGCCGCCGCCGCAATACGGAGCCGGGCGCCGAGTGGCGCTCCCCGCGGCAGCGCCGGGGTGGGGATGCCCCCGATTACCACCTGCCCGAGGCCCGATGGTCGCCGGGGCGCCCGGTGCTGGGGGAGGGGAGCCGGCGGGGTTTCTTCCGCCCTCCCCCGGCGGCGCCCCGAGGGAGGCCGCTGCGGCGGGGCAGCAGGCCGCCGGGCGGGAGGAGGGGGTCGGGGCCGGGCACGGAGCCCTGCGAGCCGGCAAGGGCTGCCCGCCCGCCCGGCGGCACGTGGGGCTCCGTGAGCGGCCGGGCAGCCTCCCCGGTGCTCCTGGGGCCTGGCAGCTGCCGGCGCCTCAGCGAACACGCTGGGCGCCGCGGTGGGCAGGCCCCTCGTTCCCCAGGACGCTTTTGTCTTGTGGTCGGCATCCCCTGGAGCGGCGTGCTGGGGCTTGCGTGGCCCGTGGTGCTCTCTCTGGCTTCGCTTTGAAGCGTGTGGCTGAGTAGCCGGATTGCAGAGTCTTGCTGCGTTTGTTGCAGGAGACGTGTTTCTGGTGACAACCGAGATGTTCTTTTGCGTTGCAGAAAGGCCATGTTCAGCTCTAGCGCAAAGATTGTGAAGCCTAACGGCGAGAAGCCAGATGAGTTTGAGTCTGGTATATCCCAGGTACGTGCCTTTTCCTTCTGCTGTTTGGTAATTGATGGCAAGTTACGGAGACAGTATTGTGACAGTTGTCTAGAGCTTAAACTTCCAGGGTGATGCTGCTGCCTAAATGTGTACTCTTTCCTAGTTTTACTCAGGAACTGGGGCAGTCAGCATGTGTTCTCACCAATTGAACTGGTTGTATCTGTCAGTGTGACAAGAAATTAAATCTCTGATACTGACTGCGGTAAAAAGTATATAGCTGCTCTCTGGCACTGTGGACAGACTTTGGTCTCAAGGGTTCTTATGAATTGAATGGGATGTAATGGATTATTCTGCAACTTCACTTTCCTAGGCTCTGCTGGAGTTGGAAATGAACTCCGACTTAAAGGCTCAACTGCGGGAGTTAAACATCACAGCAGCTAAGGTAGGCTAGACCTTCTTCACAAAGAATTGCTTGGTGACTTGCTCTGTGTGCGTTTAATTCTTGTGAATGTTAATGTACTAGGTGAATGGTGTCTTTAGCTGTTTGTTACAGCCTGTGATTGTTTTACTGTATGCTGTTGTGGTTTATCTTCTGTTATTTGCTGTTAACATGTAGGATTTTGTAATAGTTATTTCTTTAGGAACTTGTCCGAAAAGTCATTGTAAAAACTCAAATAGCAGTTTGATGTTTTAAGTACACATGTTTAAAAATGGTAGTTCTACTTTCTGTCTCTGCAAACTGGGCTTGAGATCTGAAACTGACTTTTTGCGGGTGGATATTGGCTGGCAATGTAGGCATTGCAGAATCTTTGTCAGGAATGTAAACTGTAATAATATTTGTAAAATCAGTTTGTTGTAAATCCTCTTTTATGAACCAAGTAATAGGAGGTGGATCGAAGTAATAGGCTGACTTGATAACATAGGTTAGCTTGTTTGTAAATTTTAGTTTATAAAGGCAACTGAAACCTTAAGGAAGAAAAGGAAGAAGAAAATTAGTGTTAGAATTTGTCAGCCTTGGAGACTGGATGGAACTTCTGAACCTGGTTGCTGCAACCAAAAACTTAAGTAGGTTGCTTTATGGTTCTTGCCCAGGCCCACCAATACAGACACAGATGCATGACTCCTTAGAGTTAAGTTAAAGAATCTGGGAATGCAGAAGTCAGCTTGGTATATGAGTTCAGGGGTCTTCAGAAGAACGGGTTCGTTGCTGAAGTACAGCAATGCGTACTGTCCTCAATGAGGAGTTTTTAGAAATGTCTTTGTTGTTTACTTAACTACTTGGTTTTATTTGTGAGAAATCTCCTGTGGTCATCTGTTAGCTCATGTGGGAACGTAGCTGGTGAAGCAGCTTCCCATTCTGCTGGAGAATGAGGATGCCTCTGCAGTTAGGTTCATGGGAGAAGTGCCTTGTAAGCCTATACAAACTTCTTCGGTTTTGATCAACTGTTGGAAAAACAAACCAGGGGAAAAGTAATCCATGTTGGTGTGATGTAAACCTGCTGGCATTTGGAGGGGAAGGAAGTGTTTTGTTTGAGTAGTGATGCAGGCCTTGGCAAGTGGTGGACAGAAGATGATTTCCATGAAGCAGTAGCTCAAAAATACAAAATTTATTACTGTAAACTTTGTCTAGAGCCTCCATTAGAGGCAAATAATTTTTGAAACTTTGTATCAGCATGTAAGTACCACTGCAGCTGTGATGATAAGCATTCAGTATAGTTAGGATTCTAGCATCAGGGTTCCATCCTGCAGAAAGAATGAGCTTTGCTATTCAGAGGATGTGACTCCTTTGAAAGGAGTGGTGGGATTTATTGCCCAAAGTGGTCTGACAGGTTTTTCTGTTTAATGTTTGCTCTTAAATGCATTAAAACAGGTACTGCTCTGTGATGCTCTTTTTTCCCCAAAGTTGTAAGCAAGGCTATCGAATACCTGTGTTCAGAGGATTCGTGATCAAACCAAACATTGTTTTTCGACCCCTAGATAACATTTACTTTCTACTTCTATTTCAGGAAATTGAAGTGGGTGGTGGCAGAAAAGCCATCATTATCTTCGTACCAGTTCCTCAGCTGAAATCCTTCCAGAAGATTCAGGTGCGGCTAGTTCGTGAGCTGGAGAAGAAGTTCAGTGGAAAGCATGTGGTGTTCATTGCTCAGGTAAAACACTTAGAATCATAACAATGTTGATTTGAAGGGATCCCTGGAGGTCATCTAGTCCAGCCTAGTGCATGAAGCAGGACTATTGCCAACATTAGATCAGGCCAGCCATGGTTTTGTCTAGCTGAGTCTTGAAAACATCTGAGGATGGAGATTCCACAGCCTCTCTGGATAACCTGTTCCAGTGCTGCACTACCCTTCTTGTCTTGTCCATTCAAGGTAACAATAATATAATGCTTATTTTTGTATCAGCAGGAAATCTAATGAATGTCCTTCTGTGGATGTAAGCTAAAATGACTTCAGCTAGAAGCCAAGGCTATGTAAACTCAGTGAGATATGAAGCTTTTTGGAGGAGGATATAACTTTCTTGTTCTGGCCTCTCTTACTCCTTCAGAAGTTTGAGAAGCAAAAGGGAGCAAAATTTAATAGGAGCTTTACTACACTTACATAATCTAAGCACTTAAAATTCAAGATAATAGGAGAGGAAGAAAAAAAAACTGACTCAGGTTCTGAATTTATGGAAGGAGCTAAGCCATGAAAAGGTGATAGAGGACTCTCTGGGCAGTAATAAGGGGTGGACAAACTCTGGAGATCTGTCTGCAGAGTGGACAGTTAGTTGTTAGACTGAAGCTCCTTTTAGTGAAAGTTATTCGTAACATAATTATAAGAGCCAGAGCACCTTACCCTGAATCTTTATGTGGCCAAGAAGACTTCTTTTAATGAAGTGCCTTTGGCTCACTTAAACTAAGTGCTTGAGAATTCCCTGTCAGTTTAGTAATCCATATTTTAGAAGGGAATGTGTGCAGTTCTTCTGCTATAGGTGAAATGTGGTTGCTTTTGAATATGACGTGACCCAGTTTGGATTACAGTAACACCATCATGAATACAGTCATGGAGAAGCTGTGATGTGTTGGTAGAAAATACTGCAGGTGGCTACAACTGCATCTAAAATTCGACGTTTTAAAACGTCGACCCTTGCAGATAGGGTAGTAGAAAATAAGTTTTACTGATCCAAGCTGATATAAATACCTTTAGATGCTGCTTTTGGAACAGATTACATTTAAGCCCAGGTTTGATCTGAATTGTGTAATACATCTCGTTATTCCAACTAGCGTTTTGATCTCAGATGTTGCCTAGCTGTCTGTGGGACTGAGCGTACTACTCTGCTTCGCACCAGAGGCTCAATCTAACAGAAATTGTAAAACTCTTTCAGATTTCTGTTCCCAAAGAAGTGTGTTCAGGTCGTTAATATGATGCAGTAAATCACCCTGGTTGTATTCAGGGGAAGGGAGGGATGAAATACAAATCTTTTATTTCAGTGCACTGAATACAGGATCAGTAGATGAGAAATAAAGCAATACCAGTACTTCAGCTTCTGCGAGCAATATCAGGTTCTACTGCTGGTGTAGTTTTGGGCATACTTAAGTCTCCCTTTTCAATGTTTCATGCATCAGTTTCTAGTGAGGAAAAAAAAGGCACGTGTGGGAGGGTTTTTTTTTTAGTTGATTGTAAACACTAGATACTGAGAAATGCCTTTTTTTTTTTTCTCCTTATCAGAGAAGGATTCTGCCCAAGCCAACAAGAAAAAGCCGCACAAAAAACAAGCAAAAGCGTCCCAGGAGGTAAGTAAATAATACTGATTCAATATGACAGCCTTGTTTTGTGACTTGGTAATTTAGTCAAGTAATGTTTAGTTGAGTTTTTGAGAAGTCATTAAAGTGATTGGGTGGTCTTGTCATTACTATTTCAAGCAGCAAGAGAATCTGCCATTTGACTGCCAAAGGGCGCAGTAAAAAGCTCGTCTTTGGGCACTGTGTTGCATTTCTTAGAACTCTACCTGTATTTTCAGCTACAGCTGTAGCCAATTTTTAGCCAGCAATACTGGCTTAAGAAGCCCCAACCTGCTGTCTCTGTTACCACAGTGTGCTGACAATTATTTTTTTTTTAAGCTGTAGGAAGAGCCACGTCCACATCACATGTTAGACTGTACAGAAGGCAGGGCTGGCACACTGAAGGGGTGCAATGAGGGAGAGAGTGGCTGAGGAGGGGTGTAGGTATAAGTAGTCCCTCTGGATATGAGTTCAACAGCAGTAGTGTAGTCATTTGTGTTAAGTGGCCTCCCTGCACTCATCTAGTCTCTTTCTTGCTAGACATGCAACACTACTATGTCTATGTGGATGTCAGTGCCTCTTCTATACTGTTCTCTAGCTTACTATATCATTTTGTAGTCCATGCCTCAAAAGTTTGTCCTCTTTATGACATGTGGCATGTTCCTGTAACTTCTCCCAGCCCCAGTATTATACCTGTGTCATATCTATTTTGAAATCTTCAGGCATAGATTTTAAAAGTGCAGTTTCATAGTACTCATCTAGCTGCAGTCCTACATTTGGAGGACTCTATGTTATATTAAAAATAGTATTGCACAGTGGCTAGAGAAGTTGACATCTGTGCATGTGATTAGCATGCTGCCTCTTTCAGCACGAGGGAAGGAGAGTGTGCAGGACTGTCCCTTTCTCAGCCAGAGACTGGATCAGGCTAGTAGGGTTGTGAAACTGATATGTATATTGTGAAGCATAGAAAATGCGATTGATATTTGTCTCCCTTAGCTATCCTAATATTTGCAAGTTTGAAATGCTGCTGTAGACTCAGGTCTTAGTTACTAGTGATACTGCCTTGAAACTGCAGGTAGGGAAGCTGGAAATCTTACTAGTCATCTAGACTCATACACAAAATAGCCTGGATCAATTTTTCTCATTTTGTCTCACTTCTGGACAGTTCAAGAGCACAAATGTAGACATCAGTCTTCTCAGCATGGACTAAACTTACCAGATAGACTTTTCCTGTAATACACTGGTGTTTTGAGCCACTTGGGTTTAGGCAGATGAAGAAACCAGTGTTTTCAAAACTGGGTCTCCTATGAACATACTTTCTGTAGTTGAAGGTTCTTGCACACTTAAACTCTTCCAGTGAGTGTCTCTGGCAAAATTGCAGATGGGACAACTTGGTTTTGGTTTAATAAAATCTTCCTTAAATGTGTAGAAATAAAAGAACGTTCCGGGCTGTTGCTGCAAAGCAAGATGTGATCTAAAAGGTCACAAACCTGGCTACTGACTTTTTCATACAGTCATTGAAGTCATGCAGTCATTAAGTTTCTACACTCAGTGTAGGATTTAGCTTTTATTTTTGCATGACCTGTGAAAAAGTGGTATTGTCATACTGCAGCATTAAAAAAACAAACAAAACAAAACACCACTGAATTTTCAGCTAAAGCATGCTGTGGAAGGTTTAAGCCTTGGCAAACTGAAAAATTTGACAAGAGGACGTGTTTTAATGATACAAATGTGGCATTTCAGCCGTACGCTTACTGCAGTGCATGATGCCATTCTTGAAGACCTGGTCTTCCCAAGTGAAATTGTGGGCAAGAGAATCCGTGTAAAACTGGACGGCAGCAGGCTCATAAAAGTCCATTTGGACAAAGCACAACAGAACAATGTTGAACACAAGGTAAACAAAACCCTTTACTTTCTCATGCAGGATGGGGTGGCATTCTGATGTAGCTAAGAGGCTGCTTATGTGATACAGCAAAAGACTGCCTTTTGACTTGTGGCAATGGAGATGCTTCTGATTGTATTTGGACTAAGATGCTGAAGATGAGGCAAGACAGTTTTGAACTAAAGCTCTAGTTCAACTTGCCAAAACCCTTGGACTGTAAAGTAGCTATATTGGTTCCCTCATGGGAACCAACAGTGTTCTATTGGTTTTTTGTTTGTTTGTTCGGGGGTTGGTTTTTTTGTTTGGTTTGGTTTTGGGTTTTTTTGTTTGTTTGTGAAGCACTTAGTTTTGACCTCAAGCAGATGTGCTTGATAGAGTCTGAAATCACCCCTTGCTTTGCATAGTTCTTATTTTTCTGTGGGGATATGTTTAGGACCCCTCAGCTGTCTGGGTCTCCTATGGTTGCAAACCAAAGAGGCTCCAAATATTCTCCAGAAAACATGTTTTCTGTATAAATGCTCAGCTGCCTTAATCTAGAAGAAAATAATCTGCCTCAGAGTTCACTTCAGAGTGAAGAGGCAGTGGGAAATAGCGTAGTACCTAAAGGATGTTAACATAGATTTTACTTCCTTACACAGCATGTATAAACAAGATTGTTTATCTTCACAGGTGGAAACATTTTCTGGTGTCTACAAGAAGCTCACAGGCAAAGATGTGGTGTTTGAATTTCCAGAATTCCAGCTGTAAAGTGCAAAAAATGGCTGAATAAACAACTGTTCATATAACAGAGTAATTTCATTTAAATTTTGAATTCCATAAACATAAATGGGATTAACTGGTTCGTGGGACTTCTCTACTCTCTGGATGAGTGACATTTGTGTATCAAAGTATTAAGTCACCAGCGTTTTAATGGTAGCCTTCTTAGGTTGTTCTTGGCACTGTCGCAACACAGCTCTGGACAAAAGAGTCCAGAGTCTGCAAAAAGAATTGGCATTGAAAAATAAACAAGTATGTTGAGACTCACCTTTTGGGGAGAATGTGGAGAATTACTGTAGAGCAGTGGAACTCCCGAGTTTTGCACACAAGAATACCAGTTGGAGACCTACATCTTCCTGACACTGGAAGAAGTCTACATAGCAGGTGGTGTGACTTCTGAAACATGGAGCAATGACATCTGAAAAAGGGGATTGATTGAATTTTTGGGAAATATGTTGGGGTATAGTTTGAATTTGAGGTAACTTTCTTGGTCTTTAAGTGGCAAAATTGCATACCAGTTCTTAACCTAAAAGCAGGTCCTGCAGCTTCTCCCCTTTATCAGAATGAAATGGGGAGACATTTTCACTTCTGAGTGCTTGACTACCTTGCTGGACAAAAACTACAGTTTTTTAGGTACTCATCTTACAAAAATCCATGATTTCTGAAAGCATCTCCATATATTAGCAGTATGTATGTCTGTATAACAGTGTTGAGGTAACCTTTCTCATGGCTAATAAGTGAAGGCAGGGATAAGTATGCCAGGGTGAAGCAATGACTGCTGGAATGTTTGGGGGTTTTTTTTGATGGTGTTTTAACATATTTCAGTACATGCTTGGCGATATGGGCAGAGGTGGGGAAGGACTAGCTGTATCACAACAGCTGAAGGCTGCATGATAGTGTCCTGAAAACACTACATTTTTGACTTAGTATCTATGTTTAGAAACACTTTCAGCACGTAACATTTTTTCCAGCTCAGAGGGGGAGCATGGAGTTGGGCATGTAAATGTTCTGAGCAATTTATATGAATTTAGTACTTCACTGTACTGAACAGGCTATTCTGTTACTTAGGAGTAAGTACTTAATACGGTAAAAGGCACGTAATTATGGAGACAGCCTATTAGCTGGAGAGTTAAGTGGGTAGCAGGCTGTGTACCAGGAGCTCTTAAGTTGCATCTTCCTACCTGAGAGTAGATGGAGGACAAGTGCTGCTTATTGAGGGTCTTTGTACCTTTACTTTCTTTTCCCATTTACTGTGGTTTTGGTTGCTTCCCATTTGATACCTCTTCAGTTGTGAAGAGCTAAAAGGTTAAAACAAGTTCTGCATTGCTTTTGCATTGAGAAAGTGAGGGTTTTTAAGTCATGCCATAACTTCTGTTTAGTAGGGCAGGACAGATAGCTGTATGCTGTTACTTTTGGTGCAGATAATGCAAAGAGAGCAAGGAAAACACATGTGCCCTGTTGTAATTAGTAGTTAATTTCCTTCTTCTTATTGACAAGGCTTGAATGTTTGCACAAAAAAGCAGGCTGTTTCTTTGAAGAAGTTGGCTTACCTTAAGGCCTTTTTCTCTCTCCTTTTCAGACTTCTGTCTCTGGGGTATAAGTTTGTTCCTTATTTATACCTTGACTATCTATTGTTCATCTTGGATGATTTAGCAGAAGTGAATTCATCAACTTCCCTTAGAATGAGATGAAGGGAGTTGTAGGTATATAATAACTCTGAATCCTGTCTGCTTGCGTGGAGAGCAATTGTAAAAGATCTTAGCGGAAAGAGTGCCAGAAATTTAGAATTCAAGTTTTCATTGTTAAAATGGGTATTACTCAGGTTGGAAACACACCCCCCCCAGTCCCCCCCCCCAGTCCCCCCAAAACAATTCTAGTCTCAAGTCAGACATGTTACTAAGCTTCTTGCTACAACAATCACAGATGGTAGCCTGTGCAAATAGATATTTGCTGGTGTGGTTTGGAAGAAGCAGTCTGGGGAGTATTTGGAGACTTACCAGATGTTATGTACCTTTAGTTAGAGGTTGGTGAGTCTCCTGGGGCTGTGTAACATCTGCAAGAAGAGGTGATGCTCAGACAGCAGGCTTCAGTAGACAGCGTTTCCTGTTTCATGGTGAAATATAACTCAGGTTTGATCTCTTCATAGTAATAAAAATGTCAGCAGCGTTTCTAGTTTTGAAGCACTGGGAGGGGGTAAGCAGGGGAGGAGAAATCTAGTAAACTGAATGTAAAGATTGCAAATGTTCCCAGGCATTGCCAGCTGGCTATAGATTTTTCTTGGCTCTTTTTGCAAGCCCTTTGAGCTATATGAAATGCAAAGGCCCGTGATGGCCCCATAAGCAAATTCTTTGAGTGAAAGGATAATGCTGTCAAAGCCACTTATGGTTCTTACATCAACTAAACTGCCAGTAAAGGTGGATTTTTGTGGCATAAAAATACCAGGCTGTGTGCTTTGCAAAAGACTTTAGTCCTAGTTTACCTTTATTCACAGACTCCCTTGTGCGTTAGTGTCAGTGATACAGTCAGACAACTCCCTCTGTCCCTTGACAAGCATATCAAGTGAATGCCTGCAATCTGGAAAGTCAGTTGATGCCATCTGGTCAAGTGCTAATGAGGCTGCTAGAATACCGGTGTCAAATGTTACTGTAACCTAAACAGACTCCATATGAGATGATGCTAGGCTTTTCCTATACCTTTCATGCGCTGGTGCAGTTGAACTCTGAACGCATGATTCCTCAGGAGTTTATCAGCTGGTTTGCGCAAAAAAGCGATGGGGTGTTCTGTACCAAGACCCTGTGCAGCAGTAGTACATGGGTAGTGTTAATGTGAAGAGATAATCACACACTGAAGAGTATAAAAAGGTCGATTCTTTCCTGCAGTAGCCCAAAATGAGAAGCAAGGGCTTTACATCTGTTAAATGCTCTGAGAGACTTGCACCTTCCACCAAGAGCCTTCATTGTTTATTCCATAAGAATCCTTTCACAAATGTCTTCAAATGTTTTTGTCTGTGAGGAAGACTGCTCCCTGTTGATTTCCCTTTGAAAAGGTGTGTAGATGTGTCACAATTCTAGTGTGGCAGAACTTGCTTGAAATTTTGGGTGGTAAGTGCTTGACCTATCTTGTATTAATATGATAATTTGATGCATGATAACATCATGTCTGATTAGCCCCTCTTGAGTGTAAGTGGGAACATCTGGCAAGTGTTAATGTAGTGATCCTCACACCAAGCAGTGTTAAAAGGAAATCCTGCACAATCCTGTCACTCCTGCATTGTGGACCGAAATAATCTATTTCCTATGCCTTTGTTTTTCCTAAGTTTTCTAAGTGGGAGGCCCGAGTTTGATTCTCTGTCATATCTAAAAGCCCATGCAATTCCAAAAAGCTAGAGCTTTTCCTCGTTGTGGGATGTGCTTTCTAGGTCTCTAGAGGTGTATCAGAATGACAGAAGAAAAAGTATTGATAACAGAAAGTCATGAAGTCTCATAAAAAGAAGTCTTGTGGTTAGGCTGAGGGAGTGTGAGTTTTCCTGTCCTCCATACGGGCCTGACTGCAGCATTGATCAGTGCAAATGGTTGACCCCTTTATAACAAAGTGGCTTTGCTGTGCTGCTTACTGCCTGCCTTAAGAGTGCTCGTGTGAAACAGCTGCGTTCTGCTGAGAGCAAGAGAAAGAAGTGACACGAGCATCTCTTTGTACTAGTGCTCTGCTCCCTACAGAGAGCTACATGTAAAGGATCTTATTTATGTCTTGTGATCAAGAGGAGAAAGTTTGTTGGATTTGTTACAGTCTGAAAGTTCAGGTATCCCCTCCTCTACCCTCCAGTTACTGTTACTCTTTCTTTTTTTCAGGAAAATGATTCTTAAGCTTAGCAACCAGCAGTTGCTGCTAGGTGTTGCTAAATGAGTAATAGCTAATGTTTTCCATTATTGGATATTGGGCTGACATGTCTGGCTCAGTTTTCATCTGCCCCTGGAGCAGCAAAGATAGAATTAAAGCCAGGCACTGAAGAGATTATTCTAATTTTAGAGATGGGGAGTTACAGAAAAAGCGCTACTGCAGCAGTGAATGCTGCTCAGAAATTTTATGCAAAAAACATTAGTGCAACACCATTAATGAAGTTGAAGGCCAGGTTTTACACAGCTGCAGACAAAGTTAAGCCCGCGTTGCTGTTTCTGCACTGACCTTTCCCACCATACACCTTGAGTATTGCACAGGAGAGGTGGTAAGGGTAGCTTGTGGTGTCTCTTTGCCCATAGAGGTACAGTGGTGCTGTCTGCTCTCTGCGGCTGCGCTAAGGGAATGAGGCTCACGTGGGTATCTTCACAGGGGCAGCTCTACAGACTGTTTTTAACCAGGTGTATCTTGACATTTAATAAAGTTGTTTCCTATTTTCTTGGCTAAACAATTACTGTTAGGTGATGCCAAAGGGGATGGGATACGTCATTACGTTGTCTCAGGAGCAGAGGAGGGGATGCACGCAGCGTGCCGGTGTGCAGATTTGTACCATGGAGGAGTTGTGCATCTGCTGCATCTCCTTCCCTCTTTCAGGAGTTTGCCTTGGGAGGCTTACTAAGGGCTGGTTAGCGAGGCAGCCCTTACTTTCAAGAACTGGAACAGCGCTTGTGATGGCCCGCAATAAGCGGAGCTCCAGCAATTGAGCTTAGATACTGATTTATTAAGGAGTTTGGGTATTGGCAATTTTAATCCCCTGGGAAAATCTGATTGGGAATGTTGCTGATACCATTGGATGTTTTGCCAAACCAAGGGGAGAATTAGGGCCTTGTCATCTTCTCATAACAACAACATTTTTAAATAGCCATTGTGTTTTTAAATAGGTATTATGTTTAATCCTCTTACAGACACAAAGATAATGCCAACTGACTATGGAAAGAGTAGAAAAATTTGCCTGAAGGCTCCTAAAATGTATAAACATATTTTTTTTCCCATTTTCTAACAGAAGACTTGTTCTTGTCCTTTTACAACCAACTTGTAACAACAAATTTACAACCAATTTTTCTACATTATTTTGGTTGCTTTCAATCCAAGACTTTTACCTATAGTTGTGTCAAATGGTGTTTAACCTGAGCTTAAAGGCTGGGTGAATGTTGGGTTGTAGGTCAAGCTGAGGTGTCTGGTGTGTCTTGCTGTATATCGTAGCCTCTCCATCCTGCAAGGGTGGCTGAAAGAAGCAGCTCTTGAAGTGTTACAGTTTCTCAGACAGACATATTAACATAATGAAAAACTTTAGCTTAATAGCCAACAGCTGTTGTGACCTGGTGATGGCTTAAGCTGCTCCCATGTAGTCCGTGCATCAGTACCCCAGTTTGCACATAGCAGCCCGACTTAGATGATGCACCAGTGTGGCTACACAGCTTCCAGTTGGCTTTCTGGGTGGGCGAAGGATGCTTACGCCTCTCTGTAAGGGGACTGTGCCTTTTTCTCTCAGGTGAAAGAAAACCATGTACTTGCTTATTTTCCCCTTTCCTAGAGAAAATACTTTCGCCGCATTTGTAGCGTTTGCCCTTTCCTTTTGAACTCCAGTCATTTATGTTTATTTTTCATTTCTGTTTCCCCAGTGTTTAATCCTACCTTTTCTACTAACTTTCCCTGAAATGGCTCTATTTCTCCCTTGAATTCTGTTTCTGGCCTCAAAGTTATTTGCCTGTGTTTACAGGGAGAGTAGATATGTATGTAAATGGACATTGCCTTTGCCATCGTAATATGATCTTCAAAGGCTTGGACTGCAGTCACTTTGCTGCATTCTTTACATCAAACATTTCTCTTGGTGAGTTGCTGCCAACAGAGTGCTTCAAGGGCCCAATCCTGCTAATTGCCTTCTGCTCCCACTGAGCTAACGGGGCTTATATGTATAAAACTGAACTTTCAAATTAAGAGCTGTGTGGTCCTTACACAGTTATGTTCATGTTCTACCATTTTGTCCTTTCTTTACTGAGGTAATCTGGAAGTGATCATCAGTTCTTAACTTTTTGTGACCATTTGGTGTGTGTTAAAATACAGGAGCTGTTAGCCGTGGAGGAGGGTAGCTAGGTTCCAGCCCAACATGGAAACAGGGTGGTTTAGGAGATGTCTGCCTTTATGAAGGTAGCCCACAGTGAGCCCTGAGAACGAGGCACTGCTTCCTCTGCAGTGCTGTGATACCTGCAGTGCCTGTTTTTGTCTTCGTCGCCAGCAAAGCTGCTCAGTGTGTGGTGCTGTGGGCTGGCAGAGCGGGAGCTGTGGTGGGGCAGGAGGTTGCACTCCCCAGGGCCGGGAGAGGATATGACATGTGGTGAGCAGAGCAGGAAAAGAGTGCATCGGTACCGTGTGTCATCAACTTGTATTGCAACCCCCACCACAGCATGAAATCCTCAATGGAGTGGACCTACACCTCCCACGAGGGCGGCTCAGAAGGGTGGTAAAGAAGTGAACACACGCACACATGTGATCCTATTACCTCTTTCTCTAGTCCCTCAGTCTAAAACCTTTTTGGTGTTCTGATACTTCTCTGGTCTTGGGACTGTGGAAGATAGACAGGGAGCCTCCCACTACTGCCCTAGCTACCATCCTGGTCTTCCCGAAAGAGGTTGCGTACTGGGAGTTACGCAGGCTGCCGTCCCCGCTGGGTGCTCGCTTACAGCACAACCCTTCAAACCTGAGCTGGAGAACGTGGGAGGGGGGAACAGTGGCACGAGCACGGCGTGGGGGCAGATGGTTTGTGAGCCTTTTTTGTTGAAGCAGCTTATCAGAGCTACAGCCTTACAAATATACCAGCTATTCATTAGAAGGTATTAATTGGTATAGTCATAAGTGGTACTCTGTATTTGCCCTGGAAGTTGAGAGTGAAGCCGGTAATATCTGTTGAAGTATAAACTGCTGTAACAAGGAGAGGGAGGTGTTCTTAAAATCCCACTTCCCACGGTCAGCTGGCCCCAGTTTTTTCCTGCCTGAACGTATGTGGACTACTGCGGTTTCCCCAGGGCTCAAACTAGTCTAGCTGTTTAAGATGAAAACCGGAATTTTACAACTATTTGGAAGCGATAGTGAAGGATTTGTCTCTTTTTTTTTTTTTCTCTTACCCTTGACACACAAAGTGATATCAAAAGGTGTTTAAAAAAAACCCAAACCCCAAAATTTTGTGAAGAAGCCTGCCATGTAGATAACTTAGCTTTTACATTATTGTGGAGCACTGAGACTCAGCTCTGAAATAGTTGCATGTTTCACTCAACAAGTGAAGAATGCTACAGTGAATTGCAAGAATGGAGAGAATTTCAGTAAGGGGCGAGTGTTAATTATCCACATAAGATGCTCGCATTCAGTGCTGTATTTTGTGTGGTTTTATATCTCCTGAAGGAAAGCAGGAAAAGTGGTGTGCTGGGGCAGTGTGCATGCATGGCTTAGAGCTGAATAGATGTAAATGGTTAAAAAGGGGTTCTCTGCTAGCGAGGAGGAGGGGAGATTAAGAGTGCATTCCCAAAAAAGTACATTCCCAAAATAAAAAGCTTACATCATGGACCTCTTCAGCTTTCCCACACTTCTTTCCTAATTATTGTCCTGCAGGACAGCTGATCTATTTCAAACAGGAAGCTGTTTACAGATAACACTTGCAACTGTTTTGTCTGATTTGTTGAACTGTCGAAAAGCAAAAGACAACCTCTTTTCAAATTAAAAACTGTCAGACTTCTGTAAACAGCAGCAATGAGGTTCATCTGTGCAGTGTCCCTGCAAGCACAGAGCATTCTGCAGTTCCCATTTTCTCAGCAACCATAAGGTAAGAGACTTTTATACTTTCACTCTTTAGAAGCACATAGCAGAAAAAGCCTGGATGTTAGGGTGCTGCCTTGTAAGTGGCAGAATATGATTGACGATCCCCAAATAGTGGGAAATAAGAGCTCTCTTGATTCTATCAGATAACATTGGACCTTTCTGTTGAGAAGCACCCATGTGGGTTAGATCACTGAATTCCTGTTCAGTGGGAGGTTTGTATTTAAAATGTACAAATGCCATTGGAAGAGCAGAGCTTGCTTTCCTTTGAGCAGGGAAGGACAAAACAGTATATGAATTTTAACTTTTCTTACGACTGAAACTTATTGCGGTTCATTAATGGGTTGTAATTCCTGGTAACAGATAATATCAGTTTAATTTTGGAAATGCTAAGTGTTTTTCTCCATCATTCCACTTTTATTCCTAAGCGGCTGGCTGTTTTCTACTTTAAAAAGTGAGCTTTTAATACAGCTGCAAAGCAGGGAACGAAGACTGAGACTGCAGAAGTGAAGCAGATGACAGAAGACCCAGTAAGGGCTGGAATTATACCACTGGGTAATGAAGAGCAAACTCAGTGAAAACCAAATCAAGTTGGAAGTAGTAGTATACAGGAATGCTTAAAGAAATTTAAGGATGTGTAAAGATACAAAATCTTGGTCTAAATGAGCTGGAATATGACAGTAAGCCGTACTTCAGTAACCAGAAGGCCACATGCCTGCTTTTCAGTCATGCGGAATGAAAAATAGGACTCATAAAGGGACTTGCAAGTTTCCATTCTGACCTCTGTGCATACATACATATGTGCTCAATATAGGCAGTGAAATTTAGGAGGGGGATTGTTTTCTAGCAAAATCAAATCACTGTGGAGAACTGAAATACCCAACTTCACTTGTCATACAGTGAAACACAAAGAGCCTCTGGACTGGACATACTATGACTTTGATCCTTGGGTATTGAAAGATTTAAAAAATGTAGCAAATGTAAAAACTATTGCCCTATGTTTCCCTCTCTGTAGCTGAGATCTTTTGTGTTTCATATCTACATGATCATTTACATGATCATGAATGTTTAAGGCATTATAGTGATCAGAGAATATAAAACAAACACTGATTTAAAGGTCTCACTTATAACAGTGATATTAGGATCTTTTAATCCGTGACAACTCATTACACATATCCCTAAAATTTTGTTGCGGCGTAAATAAGGTATGCAGATGTAGGCAAGAAGTAATACTTCCAAGTTGAGTATTCCTTTTAAAAATGTTTGGATTGACTGTCAGAAAATTCTCAGATGTATGTGTTAAAATGAAATCAATGTTTTAATGAATATATGAAAGAGACTATGTAACTTAAATTCAGTGTCAAAATGGCATTTCAAACATGGCGTAGTCCTAGAGTCAGCAGAGAATTGCATTGTGGAAGCAGCAGAAATCTACTGTGTGATTTACAAATTGTATGTTATGTTGAAGGCTATTTTTTCTGATTACTTTTGAGTAATTTCACACTGTTTCAAAAGCTCTTATTTAGTCATCTTTAGGACTGTCCAAAACCTCTTGAACCAGAATCCTTTTGAAGTAGGAAGGCTTTTGGCAAAGTAGCTTTTTAAAGAAAAGTGTCAGTTTTCCGGGGTAGTTTAGTTCTTTTGTCAAAGTATTTTGGCTGAAAACCAGAAGAGTTTAGCCAAAAATATTCTCATGGTGTCTCCTGGGAAGTGTAGTTTGTGCTTTGCATTGCATTTCACTACTGGCTGGACTTCACAGCTGAACCACATTTCCCGTAAGGCCGTGTGGTCAAGGTCTCGCTATTTTCACTTCCCTTGATGAGAGGAGCATTAGGATGTGTTTTGGGAAAGGTAGTCTAGTGAAACAGGCACAGACTGGGGTCGTAAGGCATCAACTGTAGGCAAAGCCCCTCAGATTACTGGTCAATAACTAGCTGGCAGCTTCTTAAAATTGCAGCGCTTCCTTCTGGTTTGCACATGAGCCACAGACCATCCTGTTTGTGGGCCGTGAGAATAGGACCCTTCAAGAGGGTTTGATATGTCAGTAGAAGGCTTAAAGCCTTTTGATGTTTTTAGCCATGCAAACACCTGTACAAGGGAGAGAACATTTAAAAATGTTTCTAAGGCCTTGTTAGTGCTTCTGCTGACTTTTGTGCTAAAAGTGCTCCATTTTATATATTTGGAACTGAAAGCCGCAAGGGAGTATGGCTGGATTTTAAGAGCAAGGTAAACTCTTAAGTCAAGAGGGAAACAAGCTACTAGGAGCCCGAAGCTTTAGAAAGGGTGTTTTTGAAAATCCAATAAGGTCTTATCTCACCCATCTAAGTGCTTCTTCAGAAAAATCTAGTCCTGGGTGACTTGCCCATAGTTGTACAAGATGTCTGTAGGCAAGAAGAGAATGGAAGTTGGTCTGCTCGAGTTCTTCATCACTAGACCAGTCTCTTGCTTGTTTATTAGGATCCAAGGATCCTTAGTGCTGCGACTGCTTGGATGCTGCTTCCTCAAAACTGTATCAGAAGATCGATTAGGAGGTCCATAGGGTGTCCTGGAGGCCAGAACAGGGCAATAAGACAGGGTTTAAAGTGGTTTCCTTCTACACTGAATCATATAATGGTTTGGGTTGGAAAGGACCTTTAAAGATCATCTAGTGCAACAATAAAGCATGTAAATGAAACATGGACATGAATAAACAGTTTTGCAGTGCTGCAGGTTAGATACCTGGCTCCAGACCAAGAATCTGCAATGTTTACGTGCTATAGGGAGTGAATGGAGGAGAGCTAAGTGCTGAAGAAAGTGACTCGCCACAGCCAGCAAAGTGTGTGATGGCCACAGCAGCTGTCTGGAAAATGCTTGTGAGGGAAATGCTCCGGGATTCCCTCTGCTGGATGTGGGAGTGGATAAATTCACCACCTTTAGTGCCAAGTGCCTGCAGGAACTTGAGTTACAGAAGCTGGAACCTCGCCTTGAATGTGTATGCCCCGTTGTCCTTCAGGCATGGAGACTTTGAAAACTGGCTCTGAAAAAGCAGCTTTCTACAGTTCTCTCTGAAAAATGGACTGCTGCTACCCAGCTGTCATGTAATAATCTACTGGCCAGGAGCACTTGCCTGGGAAGTGGGAGATCTGCATGCAGCTCACTGCACTGCTTCAAACCCCCACCTCCCGTGTGCTGGAAAGGTGCCCTTGTCACGAACCGACACAGTCATTTGGAAGTGGGACCACTGAACATCCAAGATTGTGTCCACAGCTCCCAAGACAGTTTCTGATGTTGATACTGCTTTGATTTTAGAAAAGAAAAAAGAGAAAGCCTAAACAGTCCAGGGAAGTCTATTCCTTTGGCATGAGCAGTCCCGTAAGAAGCTAGTCGGCAAGAGAGAGGCATCTCCCCACCATGTTTTGGAAGGGAATGGCAGTGTATTCTATTAACCTTCCTGCTTATAGTGTGCTTAGGGGAGACTGAAGGAGTTTGGATGTGTTTCCTTGATGGGCATAAATGGACTAGGTGGGAGAATAGTGTCTTGTTACTCTCTTAAGGCAAGATGTTGGCCATCTCTGGTCCGTGCAGTAAGAAAAGCTTGGGCATCCAAGTAAGTTTTCCAGCAAAACCACAGGTACCTCCTGCCTCTTAAGGTGCTTGAATTGTTAGGAGATGGATTTGGATGCTTTGTTTGGACTTGGGAAGAGGCCACAGATACAGATTCAGTGGTAGTGTTGCCAGTGTTGACTTAAGCAGTTCTCATCTGGCAGTGTAGGGGTGAAGAATGCGGGCAAAGGATAGAGAGTGGAAAGAGAAACTGCTTCAACTCTGGCTGGTTTTTGAGTGGGGACCTTGAAGAATGAAGCTGTGTCCATAGCTGTGCTCGGGTTCCTGGTGCCTGTCTTTGTCTGCTCTTAAGCATGGCTCACTTTGTGATTTTTTTTTTTTTTTTTTGGTCCTGTTAGTATGATTTGCTAACAGAGGAATAAGCATAAATAATAACAACAAGAAATCCTACAGATAGCACTCTAAGATTTTCAGTTTAATTTGAGTGATTTTTCAGGCTTCATTGTGGATCCATCCAAATTCTCCTGTGATGGTGCTGATGATTTTAGCAGATATTGAACCTTGCTGATAATAGGCATGCTTTATTCATCTTTAGTGGACTCCTTAGAAATAGTCTATGAGCCTCCAAGAAACCACGGATCAGGGGTTGATTTGATCTGCATCTGTTGTGAATGCTGGGGGCAGTCTGCTCATTTCTGTGCTGCGAGGGCTGGACAATGAAGCTTACATGAAGCAGTGCTTGGCTGGCTAAAGAACGCACTGCACAGGGACTGAAGGGTTCATAAATTGTTCACCGTCGCTAAAGAAGGCACCTAAATAACTTGCATCCATTTAAAAAGGCTTCACAAGCACTTCTTTCTTCAAATGAATCTTGTACACCAAAGACTGTTCATTATATCAGAGTTAAGGGCAGACATGAAAGCCCTTGTAAGGACATTATTTAATATAAGTAGAATTTTATGATTATCATCAGAGAAGGATTTATAAAGAGATCATCTAATTTTTGAGAATTACAGACCTTTAAAAAAAAATTAATGTGAAGGAACTGGCAATGTTAGATGGCACGGTAATTACACCCAATCAAAATAAAAACATCAGACAAGAATGTAATGAAGGCCTAGCACAGGAAACAGCAAAAAATGTCTTATTACATAGGAAAAGAAAAATGTCCCTCAATGAGCTCTCTCGTCCGAATGGCGTTAATGAGAAAACAGGTCTCTGATGGCTGTCTGGTTAGTGGAGTTACGTACAAGAAATGTTAAGGAAACAGATACTGAGAACAAGTGCCAGAGCAAGAGAAGCGCTGCTCGTGCGTGCTGCAGGGTGGTGGATCTGCCAGCAGCATCCACAGATGCATTTGCAATGTTTATCTCTAGTTGTGCAATGAACTTGCAGTTTAAAGCCAATGCAGAGATGAGGTGAGATGATTTAACAAGAGCCATGTTATGAGCTGCAGCTGAAAAACCTCTTTATTGGAGGTTTTCTTCCTTTGCTATTTAATACTGTCATGTCAGAATTGCCTTTTATGTAATTATGGAGTGCCAAAAACTATAGTCACTTTCTACTTTCCTTTCTTTTTTATGAATGTTACATAAAACCTTCATGAATGCATGAACATGTAATGGTAATTTATAATTAAATAGTTCAAAATTAGTTTAAAATCCTTAGACAACATACATAGCTATTTCCTTATGTCTGCTCCATTTAAATAATTCTGAACATAATCCTAAATCTTAAATCTTCAAGGGATATTTATAGATTTTTCAGTACCATCTTTCTTTTGAATTTTCAAGGGCAGTCCTTGAAGGGACAAGGCATATTTCTTCACAGAGCATTCACAGATAATCTTTGCTTGTTTTGTTGAGGAAATAGCGAAGAGTAACCTAACTTGTCTAAGGAAGTCCTTGTGATGTCCTTCTTGGGTAGAATATGAGAATTTCTAGCAGTTTCCACATATCTTCATGTCTTGAGTATCATGTCTCCAGAATTATTCAGGTTGGACTATTTGAGTTTAAACTGTCTGTGTGTCATATGCGGAGACAACTGTATTATCTCTACAAGGTCTGTGGAGATAGGTTATATACCAGAAGTGCTTTAAATGACCACTGATTTTACGCAGACCGTGCCCACTGCTACATCTACTTCCACAGTGCTATGGGTATAATGGGAACTTAGTACACTGTTCAAAAAGACTGCTCTCTATAGATGCTGGGGCAGTTTTACTGTCAACTTGAAACACTCCCATCTAAAAAGAGACCTGTTTGGCATCCCATGTCTTGCAAATCCTGAGTTTAGTTTCTGGATGGTGTGTGTCAAGCTTGCCTAAGCAACACCAACTTGATACACCCAGGGAAGCTGTTATATTAGCTACAACAACATGTGTGCGTCCTCATGTAAAACAAATCTGTTGGCACTGGATGCCAGGGTCTGTCAGGTGCTTTGTTAATGGTTGTGGTCATAATAGTTTTTACTCTGTCTTCTAAGCAACTCTCTATTTAAACATATGTTTGCCCATTTAGACTTAGTTTGCACGTGATTGCATTCATATTCTTCCTTGATTTGAGGGAAGATGACTTTAAATGTTGCAACTACAGCGTTGGATACATGGACTTTCTGATGCATTTAGAGATGATTCCTCCGTACCTTTTTGGCAGCGCTGAGTAACTGTGGCAAGTCTCGCTTTTGTTGTTGTTCATCCTTCCTTTGCTTGAGTCAACTGGCAGATGCTGGGATTTCAGCCAGGGCAAGGTCAGTGTAGTCTTTAACACCTCTGAAGCCTTTTCTTTTACCGGTAGCTGCGTAATCAGAGCAGTAGCATTAGTTTTTGTTCCTGCTGAACAGATACATGCCGAGGTTCAAGTGATCACTGCTTAGCTGAGGTGCCGCTTCTTAATTTGAGCACAACTGGCCTCTGGTCATGTTCTAGCTGTGTGAAAGATACATCTGCTGCTATTGTTAATTTGCTGAGTACCAAAGCAGGTGGAGATGCCAGTAGTTATCACTTGCTTAACATAGCTTGTTATATTCTTCCCTAGAAATGTATATTATTAAAATAAAGAAATCTCTCAGGGCAGTTGGTTAGATGGAAAGACTTTAATGAAAAATTCCCAAAGGGAGTTGTCATCCTCAAGAATCTTTTGGTAGCAGAAGCATCATGTTATACGAATAAGGGAAGTAACACCTTCAGTTTATGTGAATTCAGATAAACACCCTTGTTTGCAAATTGTGTTCTACACATTCTATCTGTTTCTTTCTGAATTCACATTTCTTTTTCAAAATGAGATGAGATTGTCAAAAGCATCTCAAACCTGCATGCAATTGCTTGTGCTCTTTCTCAATTTTTTAAAATATTTGTAGACCAGTGCATTGTACATGGCAAAGGATTTCGAATGCACGTGTTGTGGTATATATAAGAGCTGCTCTGGGAAATGTTTTGCCACTAAAATATATTCTTTCAGCTGGCTTCCATTTGGCATACCTTATAAGTAGGATCATGACTATTGCCAGTGATACAGACTGATTAGTGAAAGTCTGCTGTAGCATACTAGTATAAGAATACTTTGACTTCTGAGAACTTTGTGCATGTCTAGTCATCTTCAGGAATCGCATAGCTTTGCGTGCGCTTTTATTAAGTCACATTAGACCCATAGAAACCTGTTTTTTTTCCACTGCATTTTGCTTCTACAACTGTTTCTATGTACCAACCATATAATTTCTCTTAATCTGGGGAGCTGCTTTGGTAGGTTCCCCTTCCTTTTGTCTTTTTTCCCTTATCTGCATTTGGAAAGGTGTTTCAAGGCTCTAAGACTGAAATGACATTGAATAGTACTATTGCTATCAAGTTCACCCTTCACTTGTCCAGTGAAGATGTGTGGCTGTGATTCCTGTGAGGCTTGCTCTTTGCTCTGATGCTCTTAATTTTTCTCTTATGCTGAGGCTTGGCCGTTTTACTGAAGGTATTGTTGGTCTTTGTGTCACCAATATAACTTATTTCCCTCCTTTTCCCAGGCTGCTGAAAGCTGGTATGAAAGGTTCAGCATAGGATCGCATGTAGAGTGTTATTTGGTTTCTGCAGATCCCCAGCTGAGAATAAAAATAACCTTTTGTTGAAATTGCATTGACACTGCCCCAGTTCAAATGCAAGATTTTGATCATGCATGCTTATATACCATGGTGTTTTGTTATATTGAGGATATCATTCAGAGAAGTATGTCCTTGTCATTTGAGGATAACACTCTTGGATCATTTCCATGACTCTTGGTGGCTTGCATGCTATTGCAAAATGCCTCATGTTGTTGTATCTCCTATGCTCTGTATCTTTTGCTGGATATTATTTTCCATTGCAGCCTGGTATTTTGCCATATCTTTCCTCCTTTTAAAATGTTCCCACTCTAATTACGTGCTGGGCTTTTTTCTGGTGAATTTAGTCCCTTTGATTCTTTCACTTACGCACCTTTCTGTTTTCTGTATGCTGCTGGCATGCGAGGGCACAGTTTTGTAACACGCTGAAGGCCATCTCAGCTGCTGCCAAGGGTGTTTCTTTCCCTGGCTGGCAACATTTTTCACAGGAATGATGGCCATTTTACCCTCACCAGGAACCAAGGAACTAAATCAACTGAAAAATAACATTACAAATAGAAGAATAGCTTTCTGCTGGCGTAGCAGCCTGTGCTAGCTCATGATGGGATCAGCTGGCGGTTGGTGACAGTACAGAGAAGAGGAGGGTAACGTGTGACTGCAGCGGGGCAGCCAGGCTGCTGTTAGCCCTCCCATAGATGGGCTTAGCTAAGTAGCCATGGTGGGACTCCCCTCACCTAACTTTACATACCTACAAGGCTGAGCTAGTCATACTGGGCAATTAATAGGTACCTCCAGAGTCAATTATCTGTCCTGTTTTAGGATGAAATGAATCCTCACGCCAAGGTGCCTTTCTCTGACTTGGTTATACAGGAAGCTCAGGGTGACTTTCTCAGGCTGAGCACCTAAGCCAGAATGGTTGAATCCCATCCAAGGGTCTGCTTGTAACTTCTGCTAGCTCAAGAGCTGGATCTAAGCAAAGTTGCCTTGATAAATAGGCATCTCCTAATGCCAGCTGTGCTCTGTCTTGTGGTTCACTTTTTGAGGTGTCATACTTGCAACATTGGGAAGGACTAGGCAGCAGTCAAGAGGCTTCCCTTTATTATTAGCACCTCCTTTAAATGTAGCTGTCGCATATCTAATGTGTGAGACAATGGTGGCAAAAGCTGTTTCTGCCCTGTTGTGTTTGTTCTCCTCTTCAGTGAGGAGTAGGATGCTGGGGCAACCAAAAGCAAACCTTTCTCCCATCCACTTGCACTCCGGGATGGTGCCATCTCTCCCTCTGTCCTTTCTCTGTCACTCTCCCCTGGTCAGGTCTCTCTGGTTTTTCACTTTTGCTGTGTGTTTCTCCCACTAGTAGTCTACATCCTGTGTCTCTTCTCTTGTCTTCACTTTCTTCCCTAGCCTCGTAAAGTGCTTTGCTTAGATTTTTGTCTTCTGTCTGGGCATTCCTGACCTGTCCATGTCTTTATACATGAGTCAATTGTGGGACATAAAAACAGAAAGCAGGGAAGGGAGAACACTCATTTTCCCCCTTTTGAGTCTAGTGTCCTACCACTGGGCTTGAGCTGGCTTCTTCCCTCCTTGCCTTCCATCCTTTAATGTGGTATGCCTGAGTGTAGTCTAATGTCAACTACTGCATCCATCCAATGGGAGCAATTACTCTCCTGGGGAACTGGAGCTGTGAGTTCAAATCCTTTTAAGTTACAGATGTTCCATAGCTGGTACTTCTCACCTTTCGGATCAATACTTGAGTGGCATTTCTGTTGTGCAAAAGGCATGCGCCACTGCTGATGTGTGGGGTGGTTGGATGGGGCCTTGATAGACCTTTCTGCCTCATCTCTGCACCTCCGAGAACATAGCTGGGCGACTGGGGTCACCCTGCCAGATTAAGTTTGCCTTTTAAGCCTGGCCAGTGCTCTCAAGAAGACAACTGTCAGGCCCACTTGGAAAACTTCAAAGCTCCTGGAGGGTGAGAACATGTTGGAAAGCGTAAGTTGGTTGAATGGGTGTTAAGCACTTAAATATTGCACAAATATCCCAACTTCTGCCAGTCCTAAGCCTCTGCGGATGTGGAGGGCTGAAAAGTGGTGCCCTAAAGCTTCAGAAATAAGACAACGAATGCATATGTAAATAATATGTATTTATTCATGTAAAGAAATGTACCTGCAGCATTCTCAAAATCATTCAGTGATTCTTGGTGAATCCTTGGTGTTTTAGTTCCTACAAATTGGTGTGTGGGGGTATCATCAGGTTCTTATGTGGATGCTTTATAGGAGCAGGGCTGAACTGAGACAATTTAGATACAGGTTGTAGAAGAACCAACACCTATATTTGGTCCCTGTATTTTTTTGAATTTTGCGGTGGTTAAGAATGCTGAAAATTTGATCTGACATACATCAAGGATGGCACCCAAAATCACAAACTATTTCTGTAAATTACAACTGCAAACAAGTCTGTAGCAGAGATCTTGTCATCTAATAGAGACTTCAATTAAAACATTGTGGGAGAAGTTTTGTTTAGCATTTCTAGTTATCTCTGACAGATACAGGACAAAGATAAAATTTGACTTGAGTGTTACTCTCTACCATCGAAAAAACCATACAGAGCTATTGTGAGAGATTTGGCACTTGGGGCAAGAAATCCCGTGGGTCCCATCTCCCTCTAGTTACAGGTTTTGAAAACATACTCGCCCCCTTCTGGCACTATTTTCATCTCACCCTTCCTGAAGCCCTGATTTTGTTTTCAGCACAGATGACAGTAAGTTAATTCTGACATAAGCTCATTGAGTTCAGCAGAACTACATCAGAAAGAAATTTGTCTCAATTTTAAAAAACATTCTTGATGAAAAGTGAGGCTACTATTCTTATGTCTGACAAGTGCACCTACGTTGTACAGTCAGAACTAATAGTCTCTTACACCTCACAAATATCGGCTGAGGAAATAGCTCTATTGAGCCAGAATTAAGTGCACTTTGGGGAGTAACCAATGACTTCCTATCAGTTAGGCTTTTAGGTGATGTTAGCTTCCCAGCAGCTTAGACTCACTCTTTTGTCCTCAGCAGCAAACCTCGCTGTTCTTCAGCATCATCAGGACCTGAAATGTGTTATGTCTCTGCTTTATGCTACTCCATGCTCCATAGATTTCACAGAGACTTCATAGCCACGGCAGTTATGGTCCTCATTTTTGCAATTCTATGGTATTAACATTTACTTTTTTAAAAAAAAATCTTTCAATATTTCTTTAACCTTTTAACCTTTAAATCAACATGCAGCATTTAACTTCGGAGTATTGCAATGCTACAAAAATGATCACCCATTGTTTAAGCAGTTTTATTATTGTTTCTGATTTTTATATTTCGGCTGAATGGTGAAGTCTTCATTACCCAAGGTAATGCATGGGGGAGCTGGGAGGACAAATGAGAGAGCGCTTAGATAAAGTAAAAGCATAGCTACGCAAAATGTCTGTAGGTTAGGATGATCAGCAAGGCTGTAATGGAGAAAGAAGAGGTCAGTGACACAGGTTTCATCTCCTGTGTGAAAGACATCTTCTCCAGGGAATGATCCTCAGCCCTCAGGCCAAGGGGTGAAAAGTATCTTGCATGCACAGTGCTGGAGGCTTGTCCCTTCTGCCTCTCCCCGCTTCCCCCAAAAATGTATCCCTGGATCTGCACTGGTGTTACCCTTGTAGCCCTGGGACATAATTACTTTTTTTTTTTGGCTTTTATCTGCTCAAAATGTTTCAAATGGTGTGAGGTCTGTGTCACAGCCTGACAGACTGGCATTTCACTGGCACGATTTTGTAGGCATGTGTTGCATCCCTTAGGATGCGGCTGAGGGCCTGCCGGGGTGTTTGAGGATACACAGGCTGCCAGATAGTTCTGGGAGGTGTCGGGATGTGGTTGACGAGGACTTGAAAAGTCAGGGGAGTGAAAACTGTTGAAAGCTGTTGATGTGTTTGTAGTGCTGACTCAAACCTGCTTGGGAAAATCACCCACCAAATGTGGCTGTGGCTCTGCAGATTTGTGTGCCTGTCTGTACCAGGAACATACTCAATTCAGAATATAGATAATTCAGCTCAGATCCCTGAGAATGAAGTATAGTTTTAAAAATAATAATAAAGAATCATAATAAGAGTGAAAACAACTCAGTAATGGTGAAATAAAAACAGCTCAAAGAGGAGTCCCATGGGATTATACAGAGGATTACAGCCACTCTGTAGCTGTTGGCTGGCTGAGTACTACTGCCAGCGAGCATCATTTTCCTTCTGCATTCCATTTGGATTCAACTAGGCAGATCATCTGCGTTGTTGCTTCTAGGTCCAAAATAACGGCGTACCGTAAGCCGCTGGCCCTTGTGGAGCAGCCGCTGGCAGATACAGGGTCTTCATGCACGAGGCGTTTGCTGGCTGAAGGGATCTCCAAGCTTTCCATCCGCAGCTGGGGCGGAAGCGGGGAGCTCCAGGAGTGCTGGGTGCCAGCTGGCCTGGCTGGTCTGGCAGCGGTTTTGAGCAAGACTGTGGTGCCTTGGGGGTTCTCCGATGACCTCTCAAGGACTTGTCACTTGAAGCCTGGCTTAATAAACCTCTTCTCTCTTGGCAACTGAGGCAGATTCCCTAAAGCTGACAGTTCTCAAAAGTTGTTTTGAAATTATTGTGCTGGTTGCATTGGTATGTTTCCATTCCTAACGGGAATAGAGGCATTTTGCTATTTTTTTTTTTAAAGGAAAGGCCATGTAAATGCTGCCTTTTCTTCTTCCTCTCATTTTTTTCAAAGCTTTCAGCTTATGCTGATTTAATGGCCAGTGTTATAAGTGCTGCAAATTTGACTCCTGACCCCTGCGTAGACAGCAAGAAAATATTCACGCTTTTACAAGTGCTGAACGTCTCTAGGTTTCTTTCTAGCATTGGTTTTACCAACGCTGAAGATATTCCAAATACCAGGCCTAAGATAGTATTTGAAATAACAGGGTGGCTCCTTTTTCTGAGGACCAATTTCAGTGGGATTTAGTTTTCTAAATGTGTTTATGAATCTGGGTCTGAAAAGACTTGAAAGTAGGTCAGAAAGGCAAGGAATTTTCCAGGATTTTAAAATGAAAGGTATTGCTGTAGCACATACCTGGAGATCAAACTCATTTCAATCACACAAGGCAATTCTAGCTGCAGAAGAGGTTTCTTTTTAAAGCAGGAGAAGGTGGAGAAAGTGATATCCAAAGTGCTTTTGGTTTGATTTCTACTACTAGTGTGTCCCTTTACTGCAGCTGCAGACTCAATAAAGTATTTAATCTGCAACCTCTTCAGAGATTTCCTCTGTTAGCAGCTCTTTTCAGACCAAGGTAATTTCCTGAGTATTCATGCGGGTCCAGGTGTTGTGACCTAACTGACACCAAGAAGCTCGGTTTTCTAGAATGAGTCCATTTTCTCTACAAGTCAAGCTATCACGAGGTAGGGTGAGGTGTATCCCTTGTGTCTCTGAGGCTTGTAAGCTGTGCAGCAGCAGCAGGCAGTGGGGAATGTGATGAAGCTTTGTTGGAAGTTTTGTTTTCCCCAGAAAATCCTTCATATCTGGCTGCTGAGCAGAGCCACCAAGCAGCCCTGACGCTTCTCTGCTGCTCGATGCCTGTCTCATCTCTGAGCTGTGTAGGAGTTTGCAAAGGCAGATGAATATTTAACATACCTGGAGGCTTTGATCTTTCAGTTGTAGTCTGGATACATCTAACACCTCATAAAATGCAACCAGAGGAGGTGATGCTGCCTTCTTATCCATTAATGCAGAAGCTGGAGCACCTTCCTAATTTCAATTCCTTCTTCTGTCTCAGGCCATTTCATTCCCCTCTCTGACTCATCTGTTGAGAATCCTTATCACCAGGCTGCTGGGTGCTCATGCTGAAACTGCCTAATTTCCAGGCTTTCAGCTGAGTATCTGAACCACTTGGTTTGAAAGCCTCTTTGATCTTCTTCTGGATCCCAAAGTGCCCCACCTACAAAGAAAAGGTGGGACACCCTGCCTAGGATGTCCTGCAGGCTAATGGCCAGGTGCTCTCCTGGGCTGTAGGGCAGGAGCTGCAGGCGCAGGCAGGCAGGACCCACGTCCTCTGTTTGCTCAGCCCGCAGAGCATCAGCGTGGCTATCATCCAGGATGGTCCTGCTCCCTGTCCCTCAAAAGTGGCTGCTGCTGAGGGTTAAACACCTACATTCAGGTGTCTGGAAGAGACTTCCAGGCATGAGGGTCTGCCACGTCCTCCTGGCTGGCTGAGGCAATGGCAACTCACTGCTTTCCCACATAGGGAACGTTGTTCCCTAACTTGGCATTGTGAAGCCTGACTATTCAAATGCCAAGTCTGGCCCTACAAGCCTTTGAAGGGAAGCTCTGGAGAAACACCGTTCTTCTCAGCCTTTCCTCTTGGCTAGCTTTTGTTGCTCCCTCTTTTGCTTGCTGACTGTTGTGGATCATGGACTTGACAAAAAGAGCCAGGACCATCCACTGTGGATACCGTGAACTCCTTTAGGCCACAAAATACACCAAGATGTAGTCAGTGCCTTGTACCTTGGGGTTAGGAATCTTCTTTTGGGGTGGTGTGGCCATAATCAAGCTTAACGTACGTGAAGTAATTTGATATGCACATGAGGATATGCGGGCAAAGAGTTCTATCACAGAGATCTGATACTTCAAAACTATATCAAGACTGTGATCAAGTAGTTTGTATAACCTTAGAAAATAGGTGTAAGGTGGCCAGTGGCCCGACTGGTTTCTAGCAGTCAGGGCTGGCTCTGTGTATAGGCAAAGGAGGCAGCAGCCCGAGAAAGCAGAGGACAGTAACACAGCAGGTATTTTCCTGTCGGTTTTGTCTGTCGGAGCCCTGGGGAGCTGGGCTGGTTGCTGCTTCTCTGTGGCAGTAGAAGCTTTACATGCAAATTTCCATTACTCTTCCCTTTCCCCCCACAACTATTGCTGTTCTCTAGATCCACGTTCGTGATGTGCCTTCTCCTCCAGCTCTGGTTCCCCGTAGTTGGGGTGGCAAAATTCAGTTTTGCCTGCACTCTTGTAAGTCTTGAGTGATGTTGCTGCAATTGTGACAAAACTTAATGTGGCCTAAATATTTGAGCAATGCATGCTGACGTTTGTACTTCTGTGGATTTGTGTGCTCCTAGCAATACCTGAGCTAGATATTTTAAAGCTGACATGTATATATGGGCTGCAGTCATCTTAGTTGTGGCAGCATAAGCAAAATTTTGGGAGCTGAGCACTCCTGAAGCGGGAAAAAAAAACAACCCGTAAGCATCTGTATATGAGTTAGTGTTGTCCCTCCAGAACCTGCACCCTAAGCTGTAAGAGGAGACTTTTGTAAATTACATTAGTGCTTAGCAGTGTGACAGGAATGTTGTGAGGGTACAAAATGCATCTCTAGTAAGATTGTCTATATTGTGATCTGCTAGACTAAAAGGTAATAGGAAATTGAGACAGAGGCCCTGAAAATAAAATTGTTACGTTACAGCTTAGTGGAAACTTCCTTTTTTTGGTCCATGCTGTCCTGGGTCTTCTTTCTGGTTGGCAAAGCTTGTGTATGAAGCAGTTCAGGGCTGTCCTGTTCCAGGAGTGTGGCATGTTGTGGCTGTGAAAATGCCCAGATAATCCCTGTTCCTTCCTTGCTCCATGGGAGGATTACCCAGCACCAATTATTTTCCCTAGGGTTTTCAGCCTCCCTGTAGCCCATTAGACTACAACTCTATCAAGTGATCCCTTGCCCAGGAGCTCTTCCCAGGTCCAAGCATACACCCCACCTTTTTTAGGCATGGTCCTCCAGCTGCATCTCACTCTCCTTTGGAAGGAAAGTTGGGGAAGAGATTTGAGTCAAAAGGGCTCACAGCATACTGTAGTCTGTGCCCCAAATCTGGATGATCAGTGAGAACTGGGGAGTGTGTTGTGGAGCACCCCTGCCCTGCAGTATAGATGGTATAGCAAGGGTCTTGTAAGGCAGAGCAGTCTCCCCCATAACTCATGCCATGCCCTCCCCACATGAGGAGGGAGACAAAATCTGCTCCCATCTGACCCCCCTGCTGCAGTCTACTGATTTTATCTCCTAGAGGATGATGGAAGCACACAACGGACAGCAGTTCAGAGGGATAATTTATTCCCCCAACTCCAAAGTCATCTACTTAGTCTTACTGCTAAGACATTTATTAAACATATCAGAGTTGATGGTGGAGTTTAAAATTAGAGCGAGGCTTTTTAATAGTAAAGGCAAAACTTAATTTGGTTGCATGCGGAGGGCAGTCTGCCCGTCTTGCTCCATCCCTTATGTTTTGGTATCTGCTTCACTAGCTCGTTCTCACCCTGAAGCTCCTTATTCTCCTGTCCCTGCTGAAGCACGCTTACTCCTTCAGGCCATCGCCAAAATAATAGATCCACCTTTCTAGACCCCCAGCACGCTGAGAGACGCAGACCCATGTACTGGCCCCACACCTGTGCCTAATCCTACTGGGCTTATTTTTGAAGGAAATCAGGGAGTGGAGAGTAATATAGCCCAATCTTCTTGCTCTAGATGTAAAACGCACACGTCTGTATCATGGCAATAAAAGATGATATACAGGTACTTTCTCTTGAAACCCTGATATGACTTTCAGCTTGTTTGTGTAGTACAGAGCCTTAGTGAAAGAAGGACTGGAAAAACATATCAGAAGTACGTAAATAACACTTTTGTCAAAGAGTATTTCTACAGACCCCCTAAATCCTGGCTTTTGATGGTCCTTTCACACAAACTCCATTTCTGTACTGTTGTTTTCTGAGAGATCTCTTCAGAGCCTAATATCAGACAAGCCATTTCACTTGGCTTAGACAAGGGTAGTTTCAGAGGTGAATCTTTTCAGGATTTATTGAAGGCTCTGATGTAACTTCATTGCACAATATAGTGAAATATTATCTCCCTTCCACCCTCAATGAGTTACACGAGGGCTATTGTATTGGACAATTTTCTGGGCACAATTTCAGTGCTCAGGTAGATGGGAAGTGAAATTTCAGGCCTTTAGGTTGGTCTCATCATCTACTGAATTGCCTCTTTAGAGCAGTATGCACTCTTTCGAAGTGGCAACTTAGTACTAACATCTTTCAATGCAAGCCCATGTACTAGATTTTCTCCTTTGACCTTTCCAGATCCCTGCCTCCAATGAGAAATCATGAACACAGAATTCCCTATTACTAGCATTGCTTAATCTCCTTTTTCTTAACTAAATTTCTTCTGAGCTTTATCTTACCCAGTCTAACACGAAAACAAACTGCTGAATGCACTGATGCATGTTTCATGTATGTCTGTGGAACATACAACCTGCTTGGAGGACCTGCACACGTCCTTCTCATGCTATGTGGGTTATGGCACGCAAAAATATATTGTATTCGTAGTAGGATGCTGCATATGTTCAGAAACTGTTGAAAGTCTTTGGAATTCTTATAACTGTTTATTCATTCTTTTGTTTAGGAGTCAGTGACCTGTAAGTGCTCATTATGAAGAGAGATCTGGTTTTCTTGGTGACTCTAATTAGCCTTGCCTTCCTGTCACTGCTAAGGTCTGGATATCCTCAACATATTGCAGAGGAGTCCTGCTCTGTTCAAATTCTTGTTCCAGGCCTCAAAGGTAATGTGGAAGTCTACTCCATCATTCAAATACTAATCCTTTCTTTCTAACAGGCTCGTGTGCACCACTGACTGTTTCTAACAGAGACAAAGAAGGTGCTTTTCAGTTGTCCTCTTATTTGTCCAGTTTGTAGCCTCCTTAAAAATGGAGTTTTAAGGTTCGTAAGATGAACTTAAGTCTGTTAAAATGAACACGGTTCAGAGAATGCATGCCAAAGTTTCCCAGACTCTCCTGCTGATCAGTAGTGCTTGTTACTCTGATGTGCTGCCTGATTGCTTTGTCTGTGTTTATACTCATGAACGGTGCACATGCCCAAAGACCAGTCCCTACTTTATATCTGGAAAGGTTTTCATTGCCATTTTGTGATGTACTAATAGGAAATATTTTGTGTTTTCTAGTCTTCTGCTTGTCTTCCCTTGAGTTTTAAATGCTCAAGTGCTTTTTAGAAGAATAAAAATTAGATTTTTGGCATTTTTATAGTTTCTGTCAACAAAAGCAACATTTTTACAAAATACGCCCCAAACTATTGCCAAAAAAGATGGCATAATAAATTATTGATCTTTTCGTAGCAAAAAATGTATTAAAGCGCCTTAGATAGGAAATCAACAGCTGGGAAGAATTAGCATTTTAAAGCAACAGCATCCATTATGGTGTAAAATCCTAGCCCTGTTTAGTCAATAACAGTAATTCTCGTTATGGAGGCTATGGTATTTCTACTGGAGTGTAACACCTGTGAGCATGGGGAAATACCTGTCAACTAAGGACAAACAAACCCATGAAAACCACCAGTTTATCATTAACGATTAAAAAAATGCATTGTTTAAGAACTGCACAACTAACCTTCCAATTTTTCTGGTAGTTATGCATTGTAGTATTACAAAACTCACCTAACAATATTGATGCCACTAACATTATCTAGTGGAAACCTGGGCTTCACACAGTTGCCTGAGGACCGTATTATGGACTGCAGGCTGTGTTTGTGCTGGTTAGTTGATGGGTGAGGGCAAGGCTCAGTTCTGTCCTGCAATTGTTCATATAGTTAAATTGCAAGCGCAGCCTGGCCGCAGGTTTGGCTGTGGTGTAAACGGCCCTCTCCAGACATGGCCCAGTTTGCATGTGGCTGCCCTGTGCTGGAAGCAAGAGAATTGGGCTGTAGGGATGTGGGTTGTGCTTGGCCAATTGGCTTCAGGACCAAAAAGCCTCTCCTGTTTTGTTTATTATTATTATAGGTGCAGCTTTGGATGCCTGAACTGAACCAAAATCTATATTTTTTTCTTTTACTTCAATAAGTGGCCTTTGAAATCTTAATAATATTTACACCTTCTGCAGATGTTCTTGTTAGAAAGAACAACACTATATCCAGGTCTTCTGAGGTTTGACTAAGCCTTGAGTGAAGTTGTTTCATTTGTTTGATATATTTGCTGTGAAATAGGCATAAGATAGTGCTGTTGATGTGACTCAGAGAAGAGCACAATCAAGTTAAATATATGTTGTCTGAAGTTACAGAGAATATCAGTCAAAGGGTCAGACCTCACAGCACTGGGGACCAAAGCTTTGAAATGATTTTTCATTTCAAAGAAGTTGACAGGCTTTGACAAGTTTTGTAGCTACTTTGCCTTAGTTTCCTTATTTGTGTACTCAGTCAAAATTAACATCTGTGATTACCATTTTTATGAAAGGACTGTTATTATATGCAGCAGAGTTTTTTAAAATGTAAAAACAGTGCGGGACCCTGGCCCTTTCTCAGAAGGCAATCCTAAGCCAGGAGACAACAGAGAGATCGGAAAGCCATGATGTGTTAATGATTTCACTCTGCTTCATGAGATGTAAGCCTTGCAAAAGTGAGAGAGATTGATGTACAAATTCAGTGAAGCACAAAATGGCCTGATACAGCCCTAGTTAATGTGGAATCCCTAAAAAGCTATCAATGTTCCAGCTATGCTGTCAGGGGACTGGCTCAGAGAATTGGTAATGAGATGCTGCTGTCCCCCACTGGCACAACTCCAACCCATTTTGGTGGCCAAGGCTTCCTCTAAACTGAGCGTATATGTGGCCACGTGCCCAAATTTCAGCTCCCATGCAGTGGGATTTGCTCACTGCAGCTTTTAGATCTGCCCCATGTTCTCCACTGCTGGGCTGCCAGCAACATCTTCAGTGCTGGAGGAACAGAGCCCTGCACCACTGCTGGGCACAAGCCTGTCGGGATTTGGGAAAAATAGGTACAGGGAAGAAGTGAAAGAAATGAGGGAGAGCATGGGATGTGTGAAAGGGAAAAAATAGGAGGAGAGGGTTAAGCCTAAGAGGTGGTGCAGAAAGCGGAGCCCAAATGGCGTGGCAAAGGAGAGACACCAGGGAAAAGTACCCAAAAGTGGGGGAGCATAAATGGACAAATTTTAGAAGAACAGGAAGAAATAAAGGGAAAGGAGAAAAGAAGAGCACAAAGAATGAAACTGAGTGGAGAGTCTAGAAACTAAAAAAAAAAAAAAAAAAAAAACCACAAAGCCTATTAGGACCCCACAGAATAAAAGGAGGAATTGGAAGGGGGATGAGATGAGAATGGAGGTGGAAATGGAAGATGAAGAAAGCCAGTAAAGACACCAAGAACAGAAAAAGGCACAAATGAGTTTAAGGTCAGAAGCTTAGGTCTTAGGGACTGATTTTTTTTTTCTTTTTTTCTTTTTTTTCTATAACCTCGACAGTATAAAGGAATAAGATGAAATGCAGAAGGGAAAAATAGCATGGCTCTGAGAATCCAGACAGCAGGCTGATCCGTATTTTAGACAGCTGACGATATTAATAATGGGAAAAGTGTGTTGTGTGTGAAGAAGGGATGGATGATGAAGCCTCACTACATTGCTCACTCATATTCTTCCTAAAGTCCTGTTCCTTTTGATAGGCCCATGAGATTGAAGTTACTACTATTGTGGAGAAAAAAATAACATGGAACAATCCTTCAAAGTTTAAATTCTCAGTTTGCCACCTTGTTTTGTCTCCCTTCAGGAATTGTCTTAATAGTCTCAATGGCATACAATACATGAAAAAGTTGATGCTACATAAATAAAATAAACCCAATTTTTTTATGCCCACACTTGATGCGTATACTCACACAGGGAATATGAGTAATGGAAGAGAGTTATCACCAGCCAAGGAATGCTTAATAACTCATGTAGTTAATATTTGGTGTGCTGTTTTCATTACAGTAGATGGTACAGCTCAAGGTAGGCAGGATGCAAACATAATCAGAGACAAATTATCTCCCAAAGAATTCACAAAAGGAGGTAAATTGACAGCAATGGTAAGATATATTGTTTGAATTCTGAAAGATCGCTCTCAGAGATGACAGGAGAAGCTTGTAGTAGTGTCCAGGTTGTACCTGATACCTGCGATCCTGCTGCAGCTCAGTTCGGTATCAGGGCTAAATTTCATTTGGGGGTGTGGGGCATCACAACACTGTGGAGCACCACTGAGCATGTCTTGCCCCGTCTCAGCTGCGTCAGCAAGAGCTGCACTGCACTGAGGAAGAAGGTACGTTTTCATGCAGTAGGGCTGGAGCAAAGAGCCACCCGGGAAGGGATGGAGAGGAGACTGAGCAGGAGGTACGACTGCAAAGGGACTGTGGCTGGCGCAGGAGGCAACACCGGAGCAGCTGGGTAGGGACCACAACGCACTCACCCCAGCCTTCTGCTCCAAAGGGACTGGTTGTAATGTGCGGCACAGGCTGGAGTACAGAACTGGGGAGCAGAGGTGTCTTTCTCTAAGTTAATTTGTTTTTTTTTCTTCCTAATTCAGGAATCAAAAGTTAAAAGTTAGTGTTAATTGGTGATAAATTAAATTGATTGAAATTCATTGACAGAAAACTGTTTTGTTGCCCACAACACCTGCACAGGCTTTGCTTCCTCACTTGCATAGTGCTTAGCGTGCATAGAGCAAAACCAGGGACTTAAGCCTGGCAAAGCTGAACTGGCCAAGGTCTTGCCACTTAAAACAGCTGATAACAAAAAATGCAGAGTGGTCTGTAGCCGGGCCTTAATGGGGTAATCTCCTCCCAGGGAAAGTTTCTTAAACACCCACACTAAGGAATGCAGTGTCATCTTATTATAGGAATAAATGCAGGCAAGTGTAATGGCCTGAAGCAAGAGTGATCTATTTTATTGATCCCTAATGCACAGCTTTTGCTCTGAAGAACGTGTAAAGCAATAGGCTGTAATAGCCTGCTCTCGGCCTCCAGAGAGCAGGAAAAAGTCATTGTCAGGATTTATCTTTGGGAAGCAAAGAACTCATAACCAGCCCTGAGGGGGGAAAGGCAATCATACAAAGCCTATTGGTTACCTGACAATAAAAAAAGTGACGTTCCCAAATGTGCTAAATAATAGCCTGTTTCATACTAACAATATTATTCACTTGGGATTATGTGAAGTTTGTCCTCATTAAGGTCAGAGAATGGCCTATTTTTGCATGTCTGAAGGCAGGGAAGGTGGTCTGGAGCCTGCTGGCAGCCTGAAAAAGGAAAATACAACAGATGGAGGGCCGAGGTCAGCTCACAGCCACCTATGTCTGCAATAAGGAGAAAGAGAGAGCTGGAGGCTGCATATTTGAAACGTACCATGTTTTGGCTTGTTTTTACACGTCATCTCTATGGTTCCTCTCTGAACCACAGCTGCCAGCTATGCCAGAGAGCAGAGCTTGAGGGGTACATGATAACCATTGGCTTTCCTGCTACGGTGCTCCCTTCAGCCTCCTGGAGAGCAGCTAGTGCTCGCTCTCCTCTCTAGAAATTACAGCGCTGGGGCATCAGGTGTGTTGTGCTAGCTCAGCTCTGGCTTTTAGATCCTGGCATTTTCTTTGCTGTGAAGCCCTAGAGCTTTCTTGTCCTTCATATAAATCTTTTTTGTAAAGGTGGCTATGTAAATCATTCTTTAAACTTCTATTTGTTTAAGAGATTTTAATTTTATGTCAGTGGCAAACTACAATAGTAGTACAATAGTAGGGGGTGAAACAAGGTAAGCATCCCCAAATTTCCAATGAAAGGCACCAGGGAGGCAAACATTTACAGAAACTGATGTTTAAATATGCTGAATATAATAATGAGCCATGTGCATGTAAGTACACAGTGGTTCGTACCACAGAGATTAAAAGGCACAGTATATAACTGAGACTATGGATTAGGGGATACTCTTTCATGCGTAAAAATGATCCTCTAAATGAGGGATGTAGCAATGCCTTCTTATAGGCCTGATCTATCCTTAATCTGTAAATGGCATACATTTTTTCTTTTTTTTTTTTTTTTTAAATTTGAGGTAATAGTTAAGCCATTTTCATTTGAGACTTAAGCATGTCCTTAGCAGATACTCAGGAAATGTTTGTTGAACACAGACCCAGAAGTTTATGTGCTAAGTTGGGGCTTAATTCTGAAGCTTCTACTTAAGTGAATTGTGCTGTTGGGCTTTTTGGAGGTTGATGATATAACATCCACAAAACTAGACCCATTGTATGAGACTTCAGTAATGTATTGACTGGGGTTTTGTCAGTGTCTATGCCAATTGTAGGAAACTGTTCTCCGTGCATCAAGGAAAGCTGTTAAGTCAGATCCTATCTGCTTTTATTTTTTTCCCCTCTTGCTATAGTAGGTTTTTATTTTCGGTGGGGAGAATTGCAGTCTTGTCACTGCCACCAACAGAAAATAGTCCCGGTTTAATATGATTCTTCTTTTTATTTTGTTTTGTATCAACAGGGGAGGCTGGAGAAAAGGGGGAGAAGGGTGCTCCAGGTCGTCCAGGCAGAGTTGGGCCTCCAGGAGAAAAAGGTGATTTCATTAAAGAAGACGTTTCGAAAGTCATTCCTGACCAAATGCTGCCTTTTCTTGTGAAGCGATGATGGTGGGGATCCTCTCCCTTTGCTGGGTGACTAAATCATCCTTGGGCATTTTCATGTACTGTTGCTGTGTTTTAACCCCGGTAGGCAGCTCAGCCCAGCCTCTCGCTCACCCTGCCCCACTGGGATGGGGGAGAGAATCAGAAGAGTAAAAGTGAGAAAACTCGTGGGTTGAGATAAAGACAGTTTAATAGGTAAAGCAAAAGCCACGCATGCAAGCAAAGCAAAACAAGGAATTCATTCACTCCTTCCCATGGCAGGCAGGTGTTCAGCCATCTCCAGGAAAGCAGGGCTCCCTCACGTGTAACAGTGACTTGGGAAGACAAAACGCCATCACTCCGAACGTGCCCCTTTCCTTCTTCTTCCCCCAGCTTTATATGCTGAGCATGATGCCATATGGTATGGAATAGCCCTTTGGTCAGTTGGGGTCAGCTGTCCCAGCCATGTCCCCTCCCAACTTCTTGTGCACCCCCAGCCTACTCGCTGGTGGGGTGGGGTGAGGAGCAGAAAAGGCCTTGACTCTGTGTAAGCACTGCTCAGCAGTAACTAAAACATCCCTGTGTTATCAACACTGTTTCCAGTACAAATCCAAAACATAGCCCCCTACTAGCTACTATGAAGAAAATTAACTCCATCCCAGCCAAAACCAGTACAACTGTATGCACTCATTTGTAGACTAACTATTGCTTTCTGGTCAAAAAGATTCATTTTGGAAAAAAAAAATTATTGATTTTTTAGAAAGTTCTCTGTGAAGAAAGATATAATGTCATAGACATAATGTCTTCTTCTTAATTTGCCTTCTGCAAATGCAGACTTCATATTAGATCAGAGGGAAAAAATCATGAGGCTCAATTTCCTTGTTTCTTTTTGTTTGTAAGTGTGAACACTCGCAATACCTTAATTAAAACCAATGAGGGAAGGCAGTAAACCATAATAGGCAGAGATAGCCGTGAGTGATTCCACATTTCTTGGATCACAGTTCAGTAATATTTATGGAAAGATGGCGGTAACACTGTTTGTGTTGTAGTTCAAAATATTTGGAGCTCTTGAGAGGAATGGTGCTCAATAGTATTCAGTTATACAGCTGAGAGAAAAGTGGCATTTCTGTCTTGCAGGAAATTCTGTCTTTTCACATTTGTTTTTCTCCTGAAGCAAGGAGGAAATTTGACCTTCATAAGTTTTCCAGGAGATGCAGATTCTGAAAAATTCACATTAGGAGTAGTCAAAACCTTTTATTTCAATATTGTCAAATTAAGCATTTGACATTCCTGTCATCAGAACAATGGAGTGAGTTAGTTTTTACTAAGATGAATTTACAAGCTTCCTTTCAAAGCAATCGCAGTGGTAATTTACACTTCCTTATGATGATGCATGATCCGTTATGTAGTTCTTTTGGGCAATTATGGGAGTCAGATACCTGCAGTTTTCCCTGGGACCAAAATCCATAGCTAAAGCTCTTCCCTCTACAATGTATTGAAAAATTTATAACTCTCATGAGGTAGGTGTGTGTTCAGTCAGTGTATTTCCCTTATGGAGATGTGCCCTTCAAGGATGACTCTTATAAAAAATATTGGAAACTAAAATTTCAACTCTTGCAAGGTAATGCAGCATGAAGAGAAGTTAAAGTACCACAGAATAATTTAGGTTAAAAGGTCATAAAGAGCTTACCTAGTCCAATCTCCTGCTTAAAACAGGGCAGACTTCAAATTTAGATAAGGTTGCTCAGGGTCTTGTCCAGTAGACTTTTGAAAATCTCCAAGGATGGAGATTCCACATCCTTTTTGATAGGTTTGTTCACCAGTGTCATCGTGAAAGACCTTTTCCTTAGGGGCAACTGAAATTTTTCTTGTAACTTGTGATCATTACCTCTTGTCCTTTCGCTGTGTGTCTCTGAGAGGAGAAGGCTGCATCTTCTCTACAAACCACTTGTAGGTAGTGGAAGACTGCAATTAGGTCCCACCTTACCTTTCTCTGCTCCAGGCTAAATAAAACCATCTTCCTCAGCTGGACTCCAGTTTGTTTCTCTTGTATGAGGGCCCAAAAATCTCTGGGTCCTTTTGAGCAAAGGAGTTTTTTAGCCAGCCATTGGCCAGCCTTCATCAATGCATTGCAGGTGAGGAACTTAGCGTCTGGCTGAACTCATGATAATCCTGTCAACACATTCCTGCAGCTTGTTGAGCTCCTCCTGACTGGCAGCGCTGCCCTCCAGCACACCAACCACTCCTGCCAGCGTGGAGTTTCTTGCAGACTCACAGGGGATCCTTCCACTTCTTCCTCCCTGTCACTGATGAAGGACTGGTTCCTGAGGAATGGCACTCATTATCAGCCGCTGATTAGACTTTGGCAGCCTTGCAACAGCATCAGCCAGCCCTCTCAGCACCCTTGAATGCCTTCTGGCTAGTGCCATGGACCTGTGTACATCCAGGTGAAGTAGTCCCTAACTCAGTCATCCTCTACCATGAGTAACATGTCATCCCCAAATCTTTGCTACCAGGCATGAAGAACTGAGAGGCCAGAGAGCAAACCTTGCCAGCAGAGACCAAGGCAAAGAAAGCACTAAGTACCTTAGCCTTTCCTGTGTCCTTTGTCACTAGGTTGCCTTCCTCCTGAGCAGAGTGCCCATGTTATCCTTGGTCTCTTTTTTACTGCTGCCTTACCTGTACTGTCTTTCATGTTGTCCTTCATACACCTAGCCAAGTGAACTTTGGCCTTCCTCACTTCATTCCTGCATGCCCGGGGAATACTTCTATATTACCCTTTGGTAGCTTGTCCCACTACCCACTTCCTGCATGCTTCTTTTCTGCATTTGGTGTCAGTCAACAGTTCTCTGTTCAGCCAAGCTGGCCTTCTGCCCTATCTGCTCCTTTTCCTGCACATTGCAATGGATAATTCTTATGCTTTACGGAAATTGTTCCTTAAGACTGAGAAGCTCTTCCTGGGCCCCTCTGCACTTCATAGCAGCCTCCAGTAGGATCCTGCCTACCAGTTCCCAGAACAAGCTGAAGTCCAGAAGACCAGGGCTTTTATCCTGATGCTTGCCTTCCTCACTTCCCTCAGGATCTTGAACACTGACATCTCATGAAGGCAGTCATGGTCACTGCAGCCAAGACTGCTGTTGACTATCGTATCCACAACCAGAGGGTATGTGAATAACAGGTCTAGGAGACTACCATCTCTAGCTGGAAACCTAGTACCTGCATTAGATAATTGTCCCTGACTTTCTGGATTAATTGTTCCTCATGGTGCTGCTCTCCCAGAAGATGCTGAAGTAGCTAGTCTCCAATTATCGAGCTTCTTACAGTTGTTAAAAGAATTCTTCACATCCAGCCCCAGTTCTTGACAAGACAGTCTGTAATGGATGCCCAGCATGACATTCACCTTGCTGGCCTCCCCTGTAAATCTGACTTACATACTTTCAACAGACCAGTCGCCTGTTATGAAGCAAAGCTCCATGCATTCAAGGTGCCCACTGTGCAGAGCATAACTCTTGCCTTGTCTTCCCTGCATGACCTTCCTAAAGAGCCAATATCCATCCACTGCAGCACTCCTGTTGTTCTGGCTCTCCCATCATACCTGCGTGATTGATGTCATTAAATGGACTCCCAGTTCCTCCTGTTTGTTTCTCAGGCTTTGATAAATTTTGTACAAGTGTTTGAGATGGGCACCTGGTCATACTGCTTTCTCATGGGGAGCTTGAGAGCCTCTCCCATCGTGCATATTTCTCTAGCTTGGCATTTTGTCAAATCAATTCAAAATGTTTTGCACCATCAGAGAAATGGATGTACTCTTTTACAGTTAGGCCAATCCATGATGTAACATTTCATTAATATATTTTATCCTGTAAAATTGCATTTATTTGGAAAATAATTCTCATAAGGAATGCTTGATTGATAACAATGGTAATTTTCCAGTTTTCCATACCTCCAAAAGTCCAAAATTCTGATCAAACTGAAAGAAGAAACACTGAAGTGAAAATTCACTGCAAGAAACTTGACTACTTGAAATAGAAAATAAGTGAAAGAAAATTGGATATTAATGCATACTATATCGCTGTTTTTCCAGCCAGTGCTTTCAGGTTAAGCACAGGAAAAATTTCTTGCTGCTTCTCTAGCAATATATTTTTTCTGCTTTCCTTTGTGCATCCAGATTTGACTCGACGTGTGTATGTTCTTGGAATATTTGGTAAACAGCTTTATTTTAGTATAGTAAGAAATTTCTACAAACAAGCTCCTGTTTAAAATGAATTCTAATTAACTCATCTTTTTATTAATGCTGTACATTTTGTAGATATTTGTCTTTATCAACTGCTTTCCACAAATGCTTCTTCAAACAAAACGAAATTGTTACCTTAAAAATAATTTGGACAATGTGATGCCATATTTCATCATGGTACTATATCCAATGTATTTTCTGAGTGTCACAGTGTTGACTGGATAAGCAAACAGATTTCACAGATGTAATTTCTATCATATGGAGAGGACACAGAAGGACATCCAGCCTTGACCTAGAAAAAACTTTCAGTCTTCTGACCTTTCAGTCTCTGGTTAACCTCCACAGACAGTGGAGTCAGACAGTAGTGCCCAAACCTGAAGTTAAGCTCCTGCCTAAGTATTTTTCTAGTCTCTCAAGCTGAATGAGAGTGGCTCAACTGTATATTCTCTTCCAGCAGTCCAAGGGTTTTCCTGTTTGTTATCCAGAAGCTGGAACTTTGAGGCAAAAATAAAATATGACAATATTATTGGGAAAACTCATGTGAGCCGCTAACACTGAAATATCCAACACACTGATGTCTTTTTCCTATTTGGTGGTTCATCTTATTTATGGAGGGTTAAGAACTGAGCATCATTTGGAGGCTGATAATTTGTTCACTATGTTGATCTCAGAAATAACCAGTTCATCACCTTTTTCCTGGACAGATTATCTAATATCTGTTCATGCCCTGCTATTGGCTTTGCTTTTTGGCTCTGGTTTTGATCTCTTGATGGGCATACGCCACTGATGTCCTTTAAATTCCTCAGTGGGTGTAAAGCTTAGACCTGTGGTCCAGGTACATAACACATAGCTGAGTGAATAATGAAAGATGGATAAAATTGTTGTGTCACTTTGCATTTGCTCCTTTCTAAGAGCACACATAGGTGATCACAGCAGCTCTGTTTCTGTGCAGTAGCCTGTTAAACTGCAGTCACTGTGGTAACATGTTTGACCTCCTGTATTTCTATTGAAGCCTGATAATTGTTGTCTTGTTGGGCTAATATTTGGCTCCTTCTGTTGATGGAAACTGCTAAATTTCAGTGTATTTTTCTGCTATTGGAGTAAGTGATGGTTTACATGAGGAAGAACTGTAATTCTTCTGCAACATTTTTAGAGTTTTCTACTTTTGGTGTTAATTTACATTATCAGAATCACAGTAATCTTTTTTTTTTTTTTTAAATATCCCCTTTCTTTGTTTGATTTCTCAGGCAAGTTCATCCTAAGAAAATGTACTTAGTTTCTTTGAACTCCTTAGGTATATAGTAATTAGTGAATAAATAACATACAAAAGAAATGGTTTTCTTATGGTATATTTGACCTGAAACAAATATCTCAAGATTCAAAAGTGCTGCAAATGTTTTTATCATATCCTTTCCTCATGATATTTTCAGACTTTGGTCATTCAGAAACTGATAAATATTAAAACTTTCTGGTGCTTACTGGAAATAAATCTGGTTCTGAGTGCCCTGATGTTCCAGGGTGACATCAGACATCCTGATGTCTTTGGGCACTGATTAAGGTTAAATTCCACTTACTTTCCTCATTGCTCTTAATTAATTGTATAGGTCAATTGTGATGCATAGCATGTCAGCAGAATATAAAACTGTGTTGGCCTTATGTAAAGCATAGAGTGCTGGATCAAGTAAAATGGCTGATTCAGACAAAAGTAGAGTGTACTGCAGTGCAAGTTTTGGGGTGTGAAGTTAATAGATGTAACTTTCCCCACTTGCCCTGATTGCTCTACTGCTCACTCCCACATTGAGAGTGAACTCAATTATTTCACGGAGTCATGATCTTATCTGTGAAGCTGAAACTTCCATGTATGCAAATTCCACTGAGATATTTCAATAACAATACAATACTGTGAATATTCCCAGAGTAGCATGTGTTCTGCTTATGGCAATCGAAATAAGGAGGAGAGGGTGAATTTACTGTTGGAATGCATAATCAAAGGCACAGCACATCAAAAATGTGTTCTTCAAGACATTTTATGTTGCAAAGGGGGTTCTGAGCAACCCAATCTAGTTGAAGATGTCCCTGCTCATTGCAGGGGGGGTTGGACTAGATGACCTTTAAAGGTCCCTTCCAACCCAGTGATTGTATGATTCTACATTTTTTCTTAGAGCCATAACCATTTGAAAAAACATTATTTTAGTATTTTAATTTCAGCCTTTATGCATCTTAGTTTATACTGGTATGTGAAGCAGAGTCACATACCATTCTTGGGCATGGAACTCAAATGTCTGTCTCTACCTTTGCAGTGTTAACACAGTCCCTGGCATGGTTTCATCTTGTGCCAGCAAACACTTTCCCAGACAATTCTTGGGCACATTTTGCGAGCTAACACAATGAACAGCTTGCAAGTGATTATGCTGGTTTGAAGAGTAAGACAATTTAATATCGTGGAGTGTACCATTCTCGGCCACCTGGTTCCCACTGCCAGGGAACAATCCCAGGCATTTAGTTTACTAGTACAGACATAGCCTCTTAAGTCTGAGAGAAGACTCATTAATTTAACTGGATTGGAGCCAGAGTGCTCAGTCATTTATATAATCAAATTCTAAAGAGAGGTAATAATATCTTAATTTATATTTTAGTATTACTGATTGCTCATTAATATGTAATCAATCAATCCTTTAAATTTCTGAGTCAACTTTTACATGAATTTATTGCTCACTGAGGAGTGCTGCAGGCAGGATTCCATATAAAAGTCCTGACATTGACAGTTGTGGATTCACAAAGTGGGTATCTGGTTCAAAACTGTCTTTCAGTTCCACCTGAACTCAACAGGATTTTGAGAAAATATGTGCTAAACTGAGTGGACAAAAAGATGGCAGATGGGCTTCAGTGTAAATAACTGTATTGCCTAGGGACATTAAGGATACATAATTTAATCCATACTTACTTGATGCCAAAAACCAGAACTGTCACTTAAAACTTGAGAACTGCTCCGAAATCATTAGCAGCAGCCCCAAAGCCAACAAAATGCTGTGCATTATCAGAAAAGATACCAAGGACAAAACAGGAAGCTCATTTTTGCAGCTGATTTTACTCTGTATAAAAGCCTGACATGCACCTGACATGAGTGTGGTTCTGGCCTCTGTCTCTCAAGAAGGAGATGAGAGATTAGAGAGGGGCACCAGAAATGTGAAGAAGATGGAGGAGCTGCCTCGTAAGGAGAAGGTGGAAAGGTTGAGACTCTTCCATCTGTACGGAGGAGTCTGAGGAGGATATGATCAAGGTTACAGAATCACAAAAGCAGTGAGTGAGGCGACTTGCTATTCACCCGATCCCATCGTACCTGAACTAGGAGGCACTCACTGAAACCGCTGGGGGACCGATTTGGCAACTCCATCTGCAATGGACTGCAGATAGTGGCTGGGGTTGCGTGACCCCCCTATATTGCACCTCTTGCTGCCACTGTGGGAATCAGCGTGTTGGGCTAGAGGAACCACTGGTCTGAACAAGCTTGGTATTATGTTGGTAATAGAATTCTGGCAAGATATATGTTTCATAAGTGCAGTTATTTGTGTTTGTATGCATCTGAATATAAACTCCCCCATTCAGGAATGGATCATACTATTTCCATTTCTTTTGTTTTGAATGTACTTTAAAATCCTTTAAACTTTTCTGCTGCCTTCCTAGATTGCATTTTTTCTTACTATATTTAGTTTCCTTTGCAAATTTTCTAGCCTTTCTGATTTCTAGTCCGTGTGGATTGATAATAGTTTCATCTTTTTTTTTTTTTTCCTGTTTGTTATGCAAAGCTTTCAAAGTTTCACTTTGTCATTAAGATACCTGTCTAACATGAGTTGGATGGATCACTGCTGAGAGGTGTTTATTCCTCCATTGCCTACCAAGGGGGCTTAGATAAATAGCTTAGACTAAAAACCCAACTTTCAGGTGGCTAATGCTGGGTGAAATTAATTTGCCCCAACTACATAAAATGCCACCTGGGATTATCCACTCTTTGTTCATATAAGATGTAACTGTGTTGTAACCACTGTTCCTTGGCCGATCACCAACCTGCAATGGTGTGGATAATTCAGATTATTTGGCGTAAAGCAGTACCGTAGTCTATTGGTATATTCAGAATTTTCTGATTTCCAGTTGCCACTAGTTTTAAAAGTTAACTGTCCCGAATGTAGATTACTACCATACCATAACATCATTATATTATTTAAAAATACTTTTCTCATTCAAGGCAGGCTAAATTTTGCCTTGGAAATACTGACTGCTGCAAGACTAAGGAGGTATACTGGGGGAAAGACATTGTAAGCTTGGTCTGTATCTTACGTTCTTTTTCTGAGTATCCTCTGCAGATTGCTGTCAAAGATGGCACTAGATTCAAGTGGCCTTTGGTCTGGTTTGGTACACTTCTACTTTCGTTTTTAGGTAGGTGTCCGTGATGTCTGCTATGTCAAATCATGAAGAATTTCTATCTGATTTGTCTTCAAATCCTTAAGTTTGGGAAGTAAACTACTGCTCTCTTCCCTTTGACACAATTCAACTCAATTTGTCTGTGACATGGTGAGTTTGTGTTTCTGCTGGATTTGTCTTTTTGACACCTTTTTCTTTTTTTAAATAGTTTTATACCTTCTTGTCTGTTCCAATTAATTCTGTCTGAAGATATTGGCCATACTGTATGAAGATCCCCATTTATAGTGTTGCACAGAGCCAAAGCCCTCATTTTTTCACTGGTTGTGCAGCCCACTATTCATCTCCTGTATTTTATTTCTTCTCTTGTTTGTGGGCCTGAAAAGGCCACCAAGAAGATCATTTAGTTTCCTTCTCTTCAGTTCCTTCCAAAATCCTTTAAGTCTTCTATAATTGGTTCCAGTATATACCACCTTCATCTGAAAGATGACAGATGACTTGCTTCATATTCTCCATTCAAACTTTCTGTTAGATTTCCTACTTTTGGTCTATGGAGACTTAATTTCTTTCATTGTCCTCATTTTTTTCCAGCTCTCACTTCCTGATTTCATTAAGACTCTTTAGACTGCATTTTTGGCAATCATAGGGCCACTAAAAAGGACTTTACAGAAGGTATTAAAACTTTTGAAACCCTCAAGGCAGATGGGTCTCTCTTGAAACCTTGTGATTTATTCTGCAGAAGAAGCAGAATAAGCAAGCCCCTGGAGTAGAAGCAGGGGTTAGTCACTGTAAGAGAAAACCAAATCCAAACAGTTCTTTTAATGAGCACAGGAGACTTAATGTATGTCTTCATTGTTTGAGATAAAACACTTTCACTTCTGAGCAGATCACGTAGCTTTTACTGGCTATTACTGAGTAGTTCGTTTTCTGGGCAGTATTTATGAGAAAGAAAGTGAAGTCATCTTATATATTATATTTTATTTATGCGTTAGATCTATGTGTTTATTTCATTTCAGGTGTAGCAGCCTGAAAAGAGAAAGTATTCAAACATCTAACAATCTGTTATGGTAATCCCAATTCATAAATATCCAAAGCAAGAAAGGTCACTTCCAGAGCAACTTGATAAACTCATTACAAGCTGATACTTTAGAGATTTTCAAGGAAATACCCTCTCAATATACTATCTATATTGGATAAATATCTAATGGTAGCATCAGTATCTTTATAACCTGCACAGCACAACGGATTGCATCTTTAAGGCAAGCCATGAATCTCTTCTGAAAGTGAAGCTATATTCCAGAAAGTAGATCTTCAGCTGGCTGAGTGGATTACTTCCATTCTTCCAGTAGGAATATATAGCATAAAAGAAAAATATTTTTGGTTTCTGGTAAAATTTCCTAATTGAATTTGATCCTTGTTGGAAATAATGGAAATCATTGATTGTAGGACTTGCCAGTAATTAATTAGACCACGAACCATACATTTTTGGCTTCTCTCAGTTCAGAGGAAATTATTTCTTCCTGACTCATGCCATCAAGCGACAGTTGCTTGAGACTTCATGGAGTAATACAGAGGACATCTTAGCCCAGTGGTGATCAGCTTATATTCTGAAAGTTGTTACTGATTACACTTTTAAGTTAAAGGTAATGATGAAATGGGTCATAAAATTATCCAGCTTTTAAAAATATATAGAGGAAATATGTGACTGTCTGTTCAGTTGCAGTAACAACAGAGGGCAACAGTTCTTCGGGTGTCATAGATCCACAACCGAGGCTGAGCTGTGACAACTTACACAAGTTCAGTTGCTGGATCCCTGTGGTAGATTTTCCTCTTAACTTGTCTTATTGATTCCTTGCTCCTGTGTAGCCAAACAGTGCATAACAGATGTTGCTTTGAGCAAAGAAACAATTTTTTCAACAATCATTGAAAAAACTGCATCAGTATTTCCTAAAGCAGTCTCAGTCTTGGGTTTCTGCAGGATGGGAGCCTCAGAAGGCATTTGGCTTCTCATCCCTGTAGTCCCTCCATACCCACTCTCCATTAATATTGTGTGGTACAGTGGGAAACCTATCTTATATGACATAGCTGTACAGCTGTGCTGCCTCCAGACCACATTTCTCCTTGAAATCATGATACAGAGAGGCCTCAATCTGATGGCAGAGCATTGATTTGCTCAGGTGTTGCACCCAGGAAAGGGTATCACCAATGTAGACTGAGATGCAGTATTATTTCCTGAGGCTCCTCGGGCCATAGGAACTGCAGCATCAGACAAACTCTGCCACATTCACTACAGAGTGAGTGTAACAAAATGACAGGTCTCATTTCATAGGTCTTAGAAAGTCTACCTAAAACAAATCAGAGGATCGTCTCTAAACCAATGCCAGAACCAAAGTATCATTTAGAAATAATAATCTGACAAGCTTAGACTATGTAGAGTTTATTGACTATAAACAGCTTGGTTTAAGCCAAAACCTTTAGTCATGTGTAAGCCTCCTGTATTTACCCTATGAGGTGACTAGTGCTTACTAATTTCAACTGCTGATCCCCTAAACTTGTAGATGAGCTCTGTAGACATGGGGTTGAATAAGGCTTTGCTATTATAGGCTAAAGTTCTTCTCTCAGATTCACACCATTAAGATAATTATTATTCATAATTTTTGAGAAATGCCATCCATAAAAAATGTATGATGTAACAGGCATATTTTATCTGTTTTATTTGAGCTCTGGAGGAGCTCAGATCAATGACATCAATACTTGGACTGTGGCACACATTTTATTAGTAACAGTGCTTCAGCTTGGTTTGTGAAGACAGTGATGGCAAAGAAACTGCCTGTTCCAGTGCAAATTCTGTTTCCCCTGAAGCCATTCTAATACTCACTTTGCATCACACAGGAAAGTACAACTAATAGAAAAGAGGTCAAAGTCAGACAAAGTAAGTGAATCAAGCTGTCTTACATTAGATTTCTGGGTATGCCTCATGGACACAGATAGGTGACAGTGGCTGGTTCATGCAGATTTGTTAACAATTTCAATTGACCTTAAGAGGTGGATAGTTGCCTTTTATTTGTAAAAACACAGCTGAGGAAAATTACTTTTTAGCAGCTCCTTTGCTACAGCTGCACTTTGAAGTATACTGTAGAACTGTCTTTAAAATTAGTAACATTCAACATCGCTGGTTTGAGTCAGACTTCGTATGAACATGTGTATGTGTCTGTATATGTATATATGTCTATGTAAGATTTCCATTAACTTTCATTTTTCATTAATGTAATCTCCAAATGCAAAATTCCACAGTTTTTATATTGTATAAATAAGCCATTAAGCCCAGATTCAGCCCTCAGTTACAGGGGAGCTACTGTATTAGATGAAACCGTCAGTTGTGCTCGGATCCTTTAGGTCTTCTCCCCATGCGACACTACAGGCTTGGGGAAGAGTGGCTGGAAAGCTGCCCAGCAGAGAAGGACCTGGGGGTGTTGGTTGACAGCTGGCTGAATATGAGCCAGCAGTGTGCCCAGGTGGCCAAGAAAGCCAATAGCATCCTGGCTTGTATCAGGAATAGTGTGGCCAGCAGGACTAGGGAAGTGATCGTGCCCCTGTACTCAGCACTGGTGAGGCCGCACCTGGAATACTGTGTTCAGTTTTGGGCCCCCCACTACAAGAGAGACATTGAGGTGCTGGAGCGTGTCCAGAGAAGGGCAACGAAGCTGGTGAAGGGTCTGGAGAACAAGTCCTGTGAGGAGCGGCTGAGGGAACTGGGGCTGTTTAGCCTGGAGGAGCAGAGGCTGAGGGGAGACCTTATCGCTCTCTACAGCTACCTGAAAGGAGGTTGTAGCGAGGTGGGGGTCGGTCTCTTCTCCCAGGTAACAAGTGATAGGACAAGAGGAAATGGCCTCACGTTGTGCCAGGGGAGGTTTAGACTGGATATTAGGAAATTTTACTTCACTGAAAGGGTTATCAAGCATTGGAACAGGCTGCCCAGGGAAGTGGTTGAGTCACCATCCCTGGAGGTATTTAAAAGACGTTTGGATGAGGTGCTTAGGGACATGGTGTAGTGGTGGATTTGGTAGTGTTAGGTTTACGGTTGGACTTGATGATCTTAAAGGTCTTTTCCAACCTATATGATTCTGTGATTCTCGACTCCATGATAATTTTAATCCACTGATTCATGTTTGAATGCAATCTCCCCTCATTTTCAACATAATTCTGGCATGATCATCTGAGAGAAGTTTGCAAAAGCTTTTCCAGTGGCTCTCAGCCAAGATCCATTTTCATTTACATCTGCATGCCTCATTAATGTCAATTGCTTTGCAAAGATTAAATCACTGTCTAGGTTGTTATACGCAAGTTCTTCACAAAGAGTGAGCTGTACCTCTGGAGTTCAATGAACACTGAGGATACAGTGTGTTTTTGCTCATTATAAAAACTGATGTTGCAAGCGTGCTAGAATCTGAATGAATCGGACTACATTGCTACTTTGTGTCTTTCGTCTTTCTGTTATGTATAGGAGAAATGGGAGACAAAGGACAGAAAGGCAGCATGGGACGGCATGGAAAAATTGGTCCTATTGGTTCAAAAGGTATGCTTGGTTCAATTGTTTCTCCATTTGTGTTTCAGATGAAAAATCTGTGATCATTTATGTTTGAGAAAAGTTTAGGGGCTTGAAAAGGTTAACAAGTCTCAGAGTTTACCATAATAGGGAGTTTCTCACACCATAGTCAGCCAGATGACTGAGGTCTCTCAACCAGTTACCTTTTGCTCTGACAGCTGTATATTTACCAGGGTGAGAATCTTGGTTTAAGGCTAAATAAAGAACTTTGTGCACCATCACACAAAGGTGGACAGTTAAGAAAAGCAGATGGGAAGATGCACTGTATTTTGGCAGACTTTTGAGAGCCAGAAGACTTGGATTCTAATCTTGCCTACTCCATGGGCTCTATGTGACTTTGGTTAAGTTATTTGGACCAATGTTTACTTAAGCATCTGGATTATGAATCTAGATTTAGGCACCAGTGTAGCATATCGAGCCCTTTTCCCTCTACAACACCTGAACTGATTGGTTCTGTGAAGTTAATGAATGTCAAAAAATGGATATTGGTACATATTCTTTTGTGTTCAAGTTTCATAGCTTTGGTTGGTCTTTGTTGTGGAATGACTAGGACAGAAAAATCTTTATTTTTGCTTGGGCAGAAAAAATGTGCTAAATAGTGCTAAATGAACTGTTGACCAAAAAAGCTGCCTTAAATTTATATTCTTTTTCATGTCCTTAGGTGAAAAAGGAGATAATGGTGACATAGGACCACCAGGTCCTAATGGTGACCCAGGTAATCCATGACACACCTTGTGTATGTGAAGGATTTTACAAAATGCATGCATCATCACCAAAAATACATGTCTGTTTACATACTGGGGGAAATAATGAAAAATTAAATATTTGTATAGACACTGTAATATTTCACTGTAATATTTTCAAATTACTTAAAATTATTGAAGCTGCAGTAGTTGCTGGACTTGTAGTGTATTTGTTGAAACAATGTCTCGGAGCTCCTCAGATGCGTGATCATGCCAGAAGACTAGCGGGAACTGAAGTGCAATTGTCCGTATCATTCATCACCAGTGCAAAGGGACATCTCTGCATATCCCACTCTGGCTTCCAGCCAACACAAATGAGCACGTTGGAAGCTCCTGCCCTTCCATGGATTATTGTTACAGGAGCAGGAGATTACCAGGAATACAGATCTTCCAGAGAAAAAGGCAAAAGCCTGGAATACGAAGTGTAAGCCTTACAAAAGTGGCAGATTCAGATTTTACCCAATTCATCCCTTCCTGGCAGGGTGCACTAGAGGTGCACCAACTCATTTTCTCATGAAAACATAATTTGTCACTCTAATTCTTGAGCCAGAGTATCATGTACCTAGTCATCAAGCACAGTTTTGCAGTGTAAGTACCCTGTGCTTAGACTGACTTAGACACCTAAGCTGAGTTATTGGGTAGTCAAATGCAGATTTGAATAATTACACACAGAACTGGAAACTGTAATTGATCCTCGTTTTGAGTTTTTAGCTCATAGATGTAACAATTATCCTTTTAGTATTCAGATTATCTTTGTCAAACCAATATCAATTTGGGTTAATAGATGGTTTTCTATTGTCTCATTTTATTGGAAGAAGAACTGTAAATTCTGTACTTTCAAAAGTACAGAACTACATTTTGCAGATAATTATGTGCATTACATGGTTGGAATATTAGACTTTTGGATCTGCTGTGTTTTATGTTCCTCACGAGGAACAGGCGAACAAGGTGCTGTGCAGATTTTTGCTGTGGAAAAAGTGCTCTTTGGAGAAGAGTGAAGAGAATAATTTTACTCAAAATGGGAAATTTTGACAAATGTTTTTAGTTAAAAAAAATTCTGGGTTTTATTTTCAGGGAATATCTGTCTGTGTTTAGGTTAGCACTAATCATGCAGGGCTGAAGCTTTGTGAAAAGTGAACCGAACTGTTCTGCATAGGCCCAGACACTCATGCGAGCCATACGATGGAGCAGGGTAGCAAAGGCTCTAGGTTTCTGTCTGTTATTTGCAAGACAGCCCTCTCCAGGGCTGCCCCGCTGGGCCTTTTCATAAAATTGTTCAGATAATTATTGAAATTAGATAGCTTTTTGATTTTGGTGTATCTGTATCATTTCACAGGCATCCCCTGTGAGTGCAGCCAGCTAAGGAAGGCTATAGGTGAAATGGATATCCAAGTGGCCCAGCTGACAACGGAACTAAAATTCATAAAAAATGGTAGGTTAATTTCATATAAATATTGTCCTTTCTTGTTGCCTCGTTTTACCGGTGTAATTGCTCGTAGAGAGCGTCACCGTCCCGCATCTGATTTGTGAAGCTATTTTGGGGTGTACAGTAAGTTGGTTTATAGAAATGCGAGTGCTCACTTTTCAGCACTGCCCTCCCCCGCAGCTGTTGCTGGTGTGCGTGAGACAGATAATAAGATATATCTGCTGGTGAAGGAAGAGAAAAGATACAAGGAAGCCCAGCTCTACTGCCACGGAAGAGGAGGGACGCTGAGCATGCCCAAGGACGAGACTGCCAACAATCTGATCGCCTCGTACATCAACCAAGCCGGGCTCACCAGAGTTTTCATTGGGATTAACGACCTAGAGAAAGAGGGAAATTTTGTCTATTCTGACCGATCGCCCATGCAGACCTTCAACAAATGGCGCAGTGGGGAGCCCAACAATGCTTATGACGAGGAGGACTGTGTGGAGATGGTGGCGTCTGGAGGGTGGAATGATGTTGCGTGTCATATTACCATGTATTTTGTGTGTGAATTTGACAAAGAAAATGTCTAAGCTTGTCTGCTCTTTCTTTATTTTAAGAAAAGTTTTTAAGACGATTGTACAAGTTACTCCATGTTTATAGAGTACAAGTGATATTTTGCAAGTATGTGGCATCAGTGTTGTAAATTACAGCTGTAAATACAATTTAGGTATTTCAAATATCAGTATTTACCCTTCAGAAGGGAAGAGCAGTGATAAGACATAGCTTGTTTTTTCTGTAGGAAAATATATGTATTTAGATAAAAATGTGGTTTGGGGCTAAATTCTGCCCTCACAACCGTTAACAAATGCAATTGCATGACTGTAAGGGAAGGCAGAATTTGGCCTCTAGTTGTTAGAGTGATTATTTCTGAAGAAGTAGATTCCTGATATTCTTTTATCTTAGCAAAATTTGTAGTTATAAATGTTAATTGCTTGTAGTGCCACAGGGATATTTCAGCAACAAGGCAAATATTTTGTATACTCCAGTTAATAAGTACAAATATTACTGTAAGTTTTTTGGATGTGAAGGTGTTACAACTTTCTTTTGAAAAACAGCCAAAGCAAACCAAGTCAGGAGTCCTACCAATTTTGTAAGGTTTCTTTACTAAACTGTTCACAGATGTTTGACAAGGAGGCACTTAAGTAAACTGAGTTTTAGTGCTGAGGAAGGACAAAGTTCTTATAATTTAGTACTGAAAGAGGGATCCCTGCCAGATGGGTGTTTTGGGGTTGGCTAAAGGTAAAAGTAAGATTTTGGTTTTCTGCATTCTTTAGTTGAGAATGATTCAGTGCATGAACTATTTCAGGCCCCAAATAATTTCTTAAAGTAAACACATTTCACATTTGTATAAGATGATCTTGGTGCATCTTGTTACAAAACAAACAAAATACCGGCCCGCCACAATTTAAGGCAGGCTTCATAAGTAGACAATGAATCTCATAAAAATGGTTTAGCTAGTAGTTCCTTTTGGTAGGAAAACAGCTTCCATGTTTACTCAGATTGTAAGGATGACCCCCTGAAAAACAGCAAAAGTTTCCAAAATTTTCCTGATTATGTATATAGCAGTAATAAGTGATTTTGCACAAATAATTTATGTACCAAATTTACAATTGCATGTGGTGGAAAATGAGATGTATATTTAAAAAACCAGCAACATAATTTCACAAAGGAAATGATGAATTACTTTGGATCTTCCTAAGAGCCAGTGCATGACATCTTATCTTGCTGTTAGGCATAGAAAGATGACTGCAAAATCTCTGACTGTGTTTTTTCAGGAATACCTTGCACAGTGTTTTAAGATTATTTTTAAGGAGAAATGATCTTTTGTATAACATAGTAATCAAAATACATATCTGATCATTACGGGAGATTAATCTACAGGATATCCACAGCGGATGTGGCATGTGGTCCCAGAGATTTCCCTACAGCAAGGCAAGACCAACTCATAGCAACTCTGCAGTGCCATGGTATATAAACAATCAATGACCATACAATTCTGTTCATATCCACAGAGCCTGACAATATTTGATGCGATGCTATTATTATATACCTAAGAAAACAAGCAATTTTGCTTGCTATATTTACTCCGTGAATTTGAATCCATTATATATATATATGTTTGCTATTAATTTTGAAGATCAGTAGCAAATTCCTATATAATTTGAATTATCAGCCCAGCTCCAGAGCAATCACTCTAAGGAACGAACAGTCCTTTGATTGCTTTACTTTCTTTCTAATAAAGGTAGGTATGATACCTATATTTTAGGTGTTCTTCCAACTGTATATTGAAATCTATTAAATCATGTGAATATGGTTCTACACTAATATTCAAAGACTCTTTACAGAATTTGCAGGGAGCTAACAATTCCAGTGGAGCAGTTTGTTTGTTTAGAATAGCGCCTTTTGAATATCATGATTGTTTCCTGCCTGCTATAGAAAGCCTCAGAAACTATTTAAATTTCCAACATACTTTTGTCAAATCATTGTAGCTATATTAAACCAGTCCAAATCTGAGTTGCAGATATCTGGAGCTCCCTCATTATGTATGTGCTGAAGTTGCTAACTGTTTATTTTTCACCCAGGTTTTGCAAGTCTCTGTTGTAATGTTCGATTTCCTCAGAAACATGAAGAGAGGCCTTTTGAGGAGGTGGGAAGCTTTTTCAGATGCCAGATGCTCCTATTTTAGCTGGAAGTCACACCATGTTTATAAAGATTGCCTTGATGTGTAGAGCATTTAAGGAGTCCCAGTTTCTATTAAAATTTAAGATGAAAAATAAAGGCAATGGAAAAAACATTTATTTCCCCCAGTTTTCGTGTTCTTTAGGATGCATTTTTGATATACGAGATATAAAGGACATCAGTTGTATCGTCAGAACCCTGTACATTCTGCATAAGGCTGCAACAGTCCTTATTTCACCATTTGGGCAAGGGGAACAAGGCTAGTGTGTAAGGTCTCTAGCTGTCCTGCAAGGAGCAAAGACTGCATATCTGATATTTGTGCCTGCGAGGAACTGGGCAAGAAATGATGGAGGGATTGGAAATGAATGAGCCCTTCATCATTTCTTTCACCCTCCAGTTGCTGGCCCCCATAGGTGGACCCTTGCTGGAGGCAGAAATCAATGTTGCATGTAGCGCTCAGCCTGCACGAAGCCTGCTGATGTGCATGGTAAGATTTCCATTACTCTCAGGGGAATTTGGAGCTATTGTTTTAGGAAAAAATCAAATGATAAGTTAGTTTTATTTGGGGTATTTTCCATGTGCATTAAAATCTGCATTGTAATATCATTACTCATCTTGTGTGGCTCTACAGAAGCCTTTGGAACACGTCTGTCTGGCAAGCATGCACTGAGGTTTCCCAGACTGTTCTTATCTCCTTTACTTTTGATGGATGATTTTTCCTCATAAATATTTCCCCATAGCCCTTATTTATTTTATTCTTAATTAAGGGGCATATTGGTACATTTTAAGAAGGCAACAATAACAGGGCTTTTTTTATATAGTCACCCATGCATGCTCTTGAATGACTTCTTCACATAAATGCATATTTCATTCAACTATGTTCCACACCTTTAGCTGCGAAGGCTGTGTTGTTGTATTACTGATGTCAGGGCCAGACGTGCGTCCCCCTTCTAGGAGATGACTTGGCAAAGGTAAAGCATTTAGCTGGCTGAGTCCAAGGGGAGCTGCATTGCCAGTGAGAGCCCTGCGTCGCTGTGGATGTCCCGGCAGAGCACCGGACAATGTCTGACCCCGATCGCCGCTTCACAGGATTTGCCACTCCGCATCCTGGCTCCTTGGTGGAAGGTGATGCTCCCACCTGCCTTGTTATCCTGCTCGGCTCCTGCTTCGCCATCCCTCATGGACCAGTTGGTCCTCGCTGTGCCCTGACAGCTGACGTGATTATCCCTGAAAATATGGTTTTGTGACAGGTTGCAGGTTAGCAGCAGAACTTCTACCTGGCTGTGAGTTTTAAACTGTCTTATGTCACAGAGAAGAACTGTAAAAAATTAATATTTATACATAGCATATAGAGCATCCTTATTCATATAAGTAAAATGGAGTGCTTCGTTTTTCATAAGCTCAGGAAATGCCAGTTCAAATATGCCTTACAAAATAGCAGCTGGTTGGACTTTTTTTGTTACAGTTTTTGATGAAAAGTGAAATAAGATGAAATTAAAACCATTTTTATTGTAAAATATGATGAAGGTTCAGGATGGACAAAGAAGTTATGAAGTAGACATTTTTCAAGATGTTTCCTTTTGGAATTTTTCAGAATTTCATTTCTGAGTTCTGAAGCTTCGTCTTGATCCATAAAGGGAATTAATTTTTATTTTATTGTTAATATGTTTTACACCATGTCAGTAACAGTGTTCACTATAATGCTTGAAATATGTTACTTTATTCTTTGTGTCTTTATTTCCAATGGGAACAAGTTATCTTTTTGAGAGTTCTGTTGTTTGCCATACTGAAAGAGTTTGATGCTTGAATCGGTTTCTCCTTCTGGGACTGCTATGACACTGTAAACACTCTGAATACAAAGCAATAGATAGTTCAACCAACATAAAGTAGAATATATTCTTACTGATTATGAAAATGATTCATTTAAGTATTATGCCATATACCTAGCAGTTTATGCACTATTATAAGTGTCCAATTATTAAATAAGATAAAACAAATACAAGCATTTTTAAATATGAAAATCTTACAAATATACTTTCATCCTGAACTAAAACAAAAAGATGTCAAAGTAACCAAATTTCCAGTAAAGCAGAAATTGGAGGTTTCCCCTAGGTCTACATCCATGTGTAGTTTTTAGGGGAAACTCCGTGACTTGTGATGCTGGTGGCTGAATCAAATCCTAGAGTAGAAAATTACCCTACAATGCAAATACTGATTATATACGACTCTACCCCTTGCACTTTCTGGACTGCTTCCCCTTAGCCTTTATTTTCAAGCATTCTGCTCACTTAGCTCCGTAGATAAATGTGTGCATGGATTTGTCCCAAGGGTCAATCTCTTTTCTCTGGAGATCCTGGTTTTCAGTTTTTGGCTTGCCTTCTGGTGCCAACAGGTCCATGTCGCTCAACCTGTCTGCCACAGATTACGGAGCAAGAGATGTTTGTTTTGTCCACCGGGGGGACCTGGAAAGGCTCCGTGAAATGAAAGTGTGTCTGTGAAACTGCCTGTGATGTGAGAGGTATTGTGCAGGACTGGAGCTGGCTACTCAACCCATTCCCTGGGGTGCATATTCCTGGCTGGGGAGAGGCAGTCCAGCCTACTGAGAGGAAAACTGACCTTGCTATTGTGGGTAAAAAGAAACCAGAGTCTTATGATTTACTTAGGGAAAAAAATGCGCGGTGGAGGGTTTTGACTATTTACTTTACAAAGCAGCTGAGAGAAAGAACAGTTTGTTTTTAATTTTACTGTGTTAGGAGAGTACAAATTATGTGAATTGGGAGAGAAGGGGTTTGTGGAGAGGATGATAGCTGTGTGCTCAAGGTGGTTTTCTGGATGCCTGTCTCCTCCTAGCCGGGAGCTTTTCAATTGGATGAGGAGGGAAGCCCTCTCAAGAGGGAGAGCATGAAATGGAAAAGGTGGGAGAAGCGGCGAGTGGATGTGCAGAACCGGCAGTGAGTGGGACGCCCATGAGGCGGAATGTAAATGTTACCTCCAGCCATCCTCCTGCTTCCTGCTAGGGAAACATAATTATCCTGCCCTTTCCATCAAAATGTCTCAGTATAGCTCTGGATGGGTAGCTACAAAAACAGAGGGAGGTGACCAGTTTAGCATAATGTCTGTGTCTAAATAAAGCGCAGTTCGGGTCTATGGCCAAATAATAGCAGCCACTACTCTTTGGGTGTATTAATATATGAAATCACTGGGGATATAATTAAGCACTGCTAGTCAAAGGCTAGCTATGTAGTATTGATGCCTTTCTGTATATTCTTTACATATAAAAGTGTGAATACTGGCAAGAATTCAGCAATGGAAGGTCTGGTGTGCAGCTGAACGATACGTGCGTTACCGTACTGTCATCTAGTGGCAGTAAGGGGCAAAATGATGGAGCCGAGCAGTAGTTTTCTTCTGCTTGCATTAGAGTTATCATGATATTGAGCGCAACCACTGATGTGGTATTGAACAACTGATTTCCCAGCTCTGAAGTCTTTAGTCAGCTTTCTTCTCTTCTTTGTGAAAAGATTATTTTGATTTATAACAAAGAGATGTGCACTGATTTTAAGTCCAATACCCAGGTGGGAGTTTTGACTAAGAAGTGAGAAGTGTGCCCAAATGAGTTCAATTATCATGCCTTGGAGTTAAGAAAAAGAAAACAAGTCAAGCTGTGCTCTGCAGGCCAGCATCTAAATTGCAGGTGCAGATCTTCACCTGGCATCAATCAGCTTCAGTGAAGCCAAATTGATTTATACCTGCTGAGGATTTGGCACAGTATCTTCATAAATGCTATATTTATGCTTATTTCAGAAAGAAAGAGAGAGAGAGGTATTTTGATGTTTATAATTTATTCTGACCACTGTTATTCAAAGTCTGATCTGGTGTAATGGATACATTTCTCATGCAAATTTCCGGGCTGTAATGAGTTGTGACACAAATATTGAATGTAACATAGTTGAAGTAGATGTATGTTGTGAAACTTTACCCTTGAAAGTACACAAGGGGTATGATGCAGAAAACAAAGAAGCAGTAAAAGCATTCAACATAAAGAATAAGTCCTCTATCATTTTATATTATTCTTTGAAAATTAAACCTTTGCTTTTTGCCATACTCAACATTGATTCATAGGAGTAGACGGGTGCCATCTAGTGAAGAAAAGATTTGTTGCATATCTAAAGAGCCACAAATCCAACTTTGTTCCTGCTTCATTCTTTAGTAGGATTGGAATGATAAGGACAGACAAACATTCTGCAAGAGGGAAATAGAGCAATATGTTCAGTTCACTGTGTTGTAGTACACACTGAAATAAAAGAAGGTATAAAAATGCAAAAGACTAACTTCCTTATTACAAAGTGCCCTGCACATATACATACCAGCTTGTTTTATTTAATCCCATTCCCTGCTTCTTCCCCAGCATCACTTCCCTTGTCCTCTAGATAAAAAAAATGTAATATAAGGAACTTGTGAATTATTTAGGTAAAGTTCAATATCTCTTCTAAATATCCCCAGCTGGATTAGCAGAAAGTCTATAGCTGACCTTGATGTAGGCAATTCCTTTTTTGTGCTGATTTTTGGCTATGTCTTACCATTCAGAAGCTCCTGAAAGTGGAAGATAAATTCTGGATCCCTTAACCTTGCACTGCAAAAGCATAAATGCATTACAGCTGATGTGTTGACACCATGCCTAACACTTAATGATAACATCACTTTTTAAAAAATACTCTTTGCGACTACTGTCCTGGTCTCCACAGTGTCAGTTTTCTTCTTAAAGCTTCTCTTCCTTTTGTATCTCATCAGACCCACAAGGGAAGTTAATTATATACTTTTGTTATATATTCCGTACTGTATTATCTTGGAAATTGATTTGCCTGTGCAGTTGTTTTGAATCATAAGCAATTTAAAATGGATTTTTGAAAATATGTTTTATACTATTAACTAAGATGAATCTCCTTTAAGTCTGGACAGTTTTTGCTTTAGAGTAAATTGAAGATCAACAAATCTAACCCATGAGACAAATCTGCTTCATGATTTTAAATTAAACTGAAATGGGCTGGCTGCTAACAGATGAGAAGTCAGTGCCCATTGACCTTATAGGTCAGATACAGCAGGGCCTGGGTTTGCTGACAGCAGGCTGTACTGTGGCATGTCCACTATTAGCTGACACCAGGGATACCGGCTCTCGTGCTTTGTGGGCCTTACCTTTGGCCACTTTTACACGGGCCCAAATCTCCATTTCTGGTGCCACTTGCAAATCATTATCTAGCTGTGCCTGCCTCAGGTATTGGCTGCTCCTATCACCAGTGTTAGCCCGGTTTTCGAAGAACGAGGCGAATGTGATTGCATGCCGTATTTCCTCCTAATAACTTTTGAACCTTTTCGCCATTTTCAGCCAGGTGTGACAGGAGGTCTCAGGGATCTGAAGTTTTTAAACATTTTGTGTAAAGATGTAAGTGGGTAATGAACAAAGATTTCCCTCAGTCCCTCCTCAGGAAATGGCTGCAGTGTGAACTCATCTGTTGTTAAACACCAAAGAGTCATCTTGGAGACAGAATACACAAAATCCTAACCGCAGGAAAAGATTTGATTAGAAATTGTCCTTTTTAGGCACTGAAGACTTGAGATAATAGTGGCAGATACTGTAGGAAACCAGCCTTTCTCAGCCCCATTGCTCACAGAACAACAACTCATCTGTTCTGTGATGTCCAGTTGATGGTATGCTGGCTGCAGGGAAAAGGGACCATTAGATTACCTCTTATCCTAGAAGAGAACATTTTCCATACATGTCTCTTTGAATCAGCTTTGCTGTGATTTGACTGTAAGTGATGTTTGATCTTTTTTTACTTAATCCCACACTGATCCCATGCCTTTTTCCGCCCTTGTCGAGATGACTAACCAGGGATGAAGACAGAATTTTCAAAACCACTCAGCATTGTCCTGGCTCTCCTGGGAGCAGAATGGGCATTGGCAGAGTCGGGCAATACAGAGTCCTGTGCATCCCACCTTTTCTGCTGGATGCATGCTGCATGCTTTATGTTTGCATTTATACAATGTTTTATGCCTTTTCCTACGGGCTGTATTTTGCTTCCCTTACTCTTTACCCTGTTTATGCTGAGATGGGATATAGGCAAAAAACCGGCCTTCTCTGCTGTTTAAACAAGTAATGTATATGTGTGATTGGAGGCTACAGATCAGTGCTTTCACAGAAATCCTTTTTTAATAGTGAGCAGACAGGGAAAAATCATTTGTCATAAGACTACAGAGAGGAATATTTAAACCTGTTATGAAATTTTTAAAGATCTTAAAGAGTATGATAATGATTATGCAGACTAGGTTTATGGCTAGGTATGTAATGAAAATGAAAAGACATCAAAGACAAACACACAGTGGAAATAAATATTAACTAAGGTATTATGTATGAAATTAGTCTAGAAAAGAAGAAAGTAATATTTCATGTAAAAAGGATTGAGAGAAAGCAATCATGGGGCATAATTAACTGGGCAGTTCCTTACTTTTGTAGCTTTTGGTGAGCCTTTTTTACCCTTAATTACCCTGAACTGATTTTTTAAAACGGTTTCTTCAAATTAGGTACTGTTTTTTAGCTTATTCTTACAGGTTTCTTTGCATGTTCTCAATCCCTGACTTCATTGCCAGTCTCCTAATAGAGGATGGTTCACCTGCTGTAAGTGACAGTGTATAGGGTTTACTGTGCTAGGAGCACCAGTACTGTAGACAACCTAGCCTGGTATATGTTTTGCCTAGCTAAGGTCAAATTTTTGCATCCCTTGAACAGAGGACAGTGGATAAATTTGCTGAATGTCTTGGGGTGCCTCAAAGGGCACTAGGTGCCTCTGTGTGAGGCAGCTGAATTGAGCCCATCATGATGATCAGTTTAGCCTCCTGCTAATTACCACCGACAGCTTTGACAGGAGATTTCTGCCGGCTCTGAGAGCTTATGCTCCATGCACATAGGCCAACACCTAAACGGAGAGTTTTAAATTGCGGTGTCCAGATCCCCTTGCTCCTCTGACTGCTGCTGGTTTGCCAGAACCCTCGGCTCAGGTTTTCTGGGTAAGAGTTGTCTCCTCTAGTTTTAAACATCAGCACTGTAGATATCTGCCTCTGAGCTAGTCACACTGTCTCTCTTTACAGTCTGTGGGGAGAAATAAGTGCATTCAGGGTATGATTCATCTGTCCTATTTTAGATGTCTAAATTGGGATGGGAGTGTTCCTTGTTCTGACTTCTCATTTCTTTCCATTGCCCTAAGGTGAGACCAAGGTGACAAGCTAAAATGCAGACATTTCTGTCTGATCAGATGAATCCCACCCATCAAATCTCAGGAGCTTCCACCCCAAAATCCCCATTATGTAGAGCTGCCACTCAGATGTTTCCCTTGCTGACCAGCTGTGCTTGTCATGTCAGGTTATGAAGAGAGGCTATATGAGGTTGTGAAGGAGATTTGACCTCCACTAGAAGAGCATGACCTGCCACAAGTGACTTTTTGTCACATGGTGGATCCAGATGCCCCTTCTATCACGCAGCCCAGTGTGGTACTGACTCATGAGTCACTCAGGAAAAAAAATCAGTGCTCTGTCTGCAGAAAAGAACTTTCTCCCCTTCCCAAGCTGGCAGTTATGATCACTATGTTAGAGGCAAGCTGAATTTCTTCTTACCTCTCTTTCTTGCATGAGAGAGAGAGAATAATAGTTGCCTGGCATTGTTTCTTCCTTCCCTGCCACCTGTGATGCGTGCCTTTCCTAGTCTGTGCTGCAAAGCAATAAATAGCACCTCCAGGAGAGACAATGGGCAGCAGAAAGAAGAAACCACAAGCACAGCCATGGCCGAGACCATTTCAGTGACTTCCATGCACAGAGTGTCTTGCTTGACCAGTTTCAGCAGCAAAAGCTCGACAGAGAGGCACCGTGGGTGTGCTCCGTAACCCGGATGGGAACATACTGTATTGAATGTGTTAAAAAGGTTACAGACTTCCTGCTTATAAATGTAAAATCAAACATCTTCCAGTAATCCAGCTCTAGCTAGGACTGTACAGGGTTTTTATAAGCTGGTCCTCAACCCTTCATCTAAATCTGTGAGCTAGGAGACAGAGGAAAAAGAAAAAGCTTCCTTTTGCATGGAGACTGCAAGAACTCAGATGGGGAGATGGGAAGATCTGAGGGCAAGCCTCTGAAGCTCTCAGGACAAGATAGCTCATGGGGGTGAGAAGAAATGATCTCTGGAGGAGTTATGACGTGCTCATGGCAGAAAGTCTTGCAAGCATAGTGCTGTTTCTCTTTTGGACAGGAAGACCCCAAAGGGCCTTTCCTTAGTGAAAGGTATGTTCAGAGCATAAACATATTTATAACATAAACAGCTTTTTAATGCAAAAGAGACAAAAAATCCTGTCTTTTTTTTTTTTTTTTGTGAAACAAAATCTGGGTTTGGTGGCCTTTCTGAAAGGGTTTAGGCTGCTAGGGGAGGCATATGCTGCAAAGAATCTCCTACAACACTCTGTGTGTGTGGTATCTCTGCCCTTTTAAGTGTCCACTTGCGAAAAATGCCATTGTGGAGGGGTGTGGAGGCATCGTGTGGTCCTGGCACAACAATCAGTGTTAATCAGCAGAGATAGGGGTCAGGCCTGCAAATCCAGCAGCATCATTGGAGAACACAACTGCATTTGGACTACTCAGAGGACAAATGCCTGGTGGTGCATCATGACAATGCTTTACTGAGGTGTTGGTACTATATAGATATCGTATTTCTTTTTAATCTGATGGAAAAAGCTTTTGTCTGCTGTGATGAAATAGGAAAGGCTGAAAGATTTACTGTCTCAAGGTTAATTACAATCAGATCTTTGGTGCAATTAATTTTAACAGGGGAAGAGAATTACAGGCCAGAAGAGAGAAAGGGCAGGTTAAAGAATATTTAGATGAGTTAGAAATGTTCTAGTCAGCAGGGTCAGGTGAAATTTGATGCAGAATACTTAAGAAAGTTGCCAAAGCAATTGCTGAACTGTTAGTGATTGTCTTCAGGTGCTTATGGAGGATCAAGAGGTCTCAGAGCCCTAGAGAAGTTTTCACATAGTACCTGTATTTAAAAAAAAAAAGAAAAAAGGAAGTTACACATTGGGCAGCTTAACTGGGATACCAGAGCAAGTGGTTAAACAATTAAGTAAAGGCAACAAGTAGATAATAAAGTGATGGAGAGAGTCATTGTGGATTTGTCAAGAACAAATCATGTCAAATCCATCTTTATATTTTTGACTTCTTTGCTGATCTGGTAGATGTAGAAAACCAGTAAGATGTGGTATTTCTTGATGCTCACATGCCAAACAGGGAATAGCTTGATTAATTTCCAGAAAGTAAGTGCACTGCTTAAAAAACTGCTTTCAAAGAAACATTATCAGTGCTTTGGGGTAAAAATGAGAGGGCATTTCAAGTCAGAGTTGTGTGAGGTTTATCCTGAACACAATTCTACTCAGTATATATACTGATGTTTTGAACGATATAATGAAAGAGTAAGGAGGATTTCAAGAACTGTGGGACACAGGATCATGTTTAAAATTGATTTTCACTCAGTGGAAAAATGCCTGATATCAACCAATGAAATACAATAACAGAACGGGAAAAGTATTGTACATAAGAAAAAGTGACTGAATGCCCCCAAAAATGTGAAAGGCAGAAAAGATTGGGAGATTTCAGGGTTAAGGTCAGTCCTAAACTGCAAAAGATTTGAAGATTTGATGGTTTATCGAGACATTTTGTTCTAGGATATACTCATACACAAAGACATGGAAAGGAGTTACTTTGTTTTCCCTTGTGTAGGTGGGGTCTCAGCTGGAATACTGGGCTCACTCCTGAGCAGTGGATATGGCCAAAATGTTGGGAATCCAAAGGTGAAGTGACAAAACTGATCAACAGTTGGAAAATGTGACTTGTGAAGTAAGACTAAGAGCTCTATTTAATCTAGAAGAGAGTTAAGTAAGGAAGTGTATGGTGCAGGATGTAAAGGCTCTTTATGAAGGAGATGATAACTGATTATTTCCAATGCCCGCTGAAGACATGGCATGAAAAAACAGGCTAAATGTGAAGCCAACAATATTTGGTTTAGATACCAGGAAAAATCTAACAAAAGGGACAGTTAAGCTCTAAAACAGGTTTTCTAGTGAAGCAGTGGTATCTTTATTATTATTATTATTATTATCATCATCATCATCATCATCATTATAGTATTTCCATGTTCTTCACTGGAAATATTCCCTCATTAAATGCAAAAAATTCTTTTGGGCTTGTTTTAAAAGCAAGATAAACTGGATTCGGCCCCTGTGCAGAGGGATGGACTAAACTAGTGATTCCTAATACTGCTGTAGCTAAACCTCCCTGCTGCTGCCTTTGCCTCTTCTGTGCCCTACCGCTTCTGACTCCTGCTGCTGCCCTGCCTGCCTCCCAGCCCCTGCTCTTTCTTTTTTGCTGCCGTCCTGCCCTGCCCACACCAGCCTACGCTGCTGCTGTTTTCTGCTTGCCCCTTAATTGCCACTTCCAGCAGTGGTGGCTGGGAACACAAAAGGTCCATAAGAGATTGTCATGACTGGCACACCTCGCCCCTTGGAAGCCACTGGGCTATATAGTTTCTTCTGGTCCCTTCCAGGCCCGTATTTCTGTGCTGCCACGATGCTATGACTTCTTTTCCTGGCAGACTGTAGCGTGACATAGACAGTGCTTGATAATGAGTGTGAAGCAAAACTGTGCAAAAAGGATTTTGAGTCTTCTTCTCAGTCAGCTGCATGCTAATCTGGCCGCCTACCTATGCCTGCCCAGCATCCAGGATGCACAATTATGCTGACTTCCAGTAGCTATGAGGAATTTGTTGATTTTCCTATCCAAATCCCTTGCAGCTCTTGTTTGTAGCTCGGGCACCTTTGGGCTGGCTCAGCACCAAAGGCAAATCAAGTAATAACAGGGTGCGTCCCCTGTGGCTGGTAATGCAAGCGCTAGTGCTGTGCTGTGCTTCTGGCATGGTGCAACACAGGCCAAACGCAGCCAGGAGTATGTGCCCTGAATGAAATCTCACTGTGAGCATGTTAGGCTAACTGCTGCAATATTAAGATATAAAGAGCCATACATGTTTACACTGCAGAAAGTATTATACCCACACACATACAATATCACTCCAAAATAAGGAAACATCAGCTCTCAATGACTGGCCTTTTAGAATCAATATTAAGTCCAGTGATTACTTGCTTCTCAGATGTATAACTTTGCTTTGGGATCTCCGTAATATTTTCCTAACTTTGATCTCTTAACAGACTGTCTGTAGCGGATACTGGAGTGGAAACAGGCGTAAAGTATATTTTTTTAAAATGTTTCTAAGTAATATTTTGGAGAGGCTAAATTACATTTCACAGAAATATAAGGGTATTTCCACTAGAATTATTTGTTCCAACTTAAACATTTGTTTTCTAAAGTAATTTCAAAGAAATCTTGTAAATGTTTCAAGTAGTGTTTCACAACATTTGCTTGTATTGAGCATGACTCCAGCTAGCTTTATCTGATAGCTGTTGGTACTTGTATGGGAAGAGACCATGAAGAGTCAGTCCTTTCCATATTGCACCTGCTCCTCACAAATCCACAGACCTTTATAGTATCTACTGTAGCTCATCCCTCTTCCTAGTCTATTTGGATGTTGCTTCCCTGTTTCAGGACTGTGAGTATGACCATATTATTTCTTCTTCCTCTGCCGCTGCTCTACTCCTTTTCCCACACTACCATATGTCCTCCTGCTCAGGAAGTAAGTGATGGATGGCATCAACTGTTGGACTCAGCCAAAAGAATAGGCAGAGGTAAGACAGGATACTTTTTTCTTAGAAGGCTTCAGTGGGCTCCACAACCTCCACATGGACCCTCCCATGCTCATCGCTTTAGTTTTATGTTGTCCTCTAAAACAGTGTTCTGACAACTGATGCTCAAACCCATGGAAGTAAATTACTAAGTCTCTGACTGAAGAAAGATGACAGCAATTCCCTGTGTCTATTGCTTCTGTCCCTGACACAGACAATGGTGTCCTACACCAGCACAAAAACATTTTCTAGAGTAAACCTGGGCTGTCTTAGAGTCTAAATCATGCAGGACATGGATCACGGCCCCGTTTGCCCTGCAGCCCTAGCTCAGCACTTCCTATCCTGTCAAGGCCCCTGGGAATCACCCTGACTAGTGAAAATTGTAATTGTGGTAAGAGTATATTTTGATAATATGACTCAGCAATAAAAACATAAGTACATATCAGCCTTACATCCTAGAGGGAAGTATAACTTTTTAAAACATTAAATTCTACAATTCTGTGTCACCTAGTACATGCCTTTTATGTTTTTCAATATATGCATGTTGTAAAGCATGTAGATGGTAAAAGAGTACATGTGTAAATTATTTTTTGAAACTAATAACTAATTCCAGGCATATTAGTTTCATTGGCTGCTGAAAGGGCAGAGAAAAAATCATGGACTTGATAAACAAATGATCTTTAACTGTCAGCTAATCTCAAAGCAGAATAAACTCAGTATTTATCTGACTTTCTATATCTGAATGACTTAGAATGTGAAGATTCAGGAAAAAAAGTAAACTTCTGTTTCCTGGTGAAGATCAAAAAGTGTTTCACAGACTCTAAAAATTAAGGTTCTCAACATCCCTGCACATTATGTAATGATCTGATTTTACATGTGGGAGGAACTAAGGCACAAAGAAATCATCAGATTTATAAGCCATATCATTTCAAGCCTGTGATAAAGATCAGAATAAAACTGATCTTTTATACTGAAACTTTTCAGTATAGTCTTTTGCTTTAATTAAAGTTCTTTCCTAAAAGTAGTAGTTCTCAGGAGTTTTAGGAGATGTACAGGTTGAAATTCTGCTAATATAAGTAATTGAAATATATATTGCATCTTTTGAAAGCTTGGAAATGAGGTTCCTGTCTTCTGAGGGTGGGCATGGACAGTCTACAGTAGAGCTCATAAAAAGGAAGTTACATTTTGTTTGGCAAAACCCTCTCCTTTCCTCCTTATGCTTCACCATATACTGCTATAGGTCACCATACTGCTATAGGTCAGTAGCATAATCTGGTTTTGGGTGCCTTTGGAATGAATGGAATTCTGTACTATAAGTGAGACAGATTATTAATGAAAAGATTAAAAAACATCCTGCTGAATTGCTTTGTGTTATGAAACCTCACACTTATCCATTTGCATGAAAGAAGAGAGACTGTATTCTTTAAAATCAGTTGTAATTAGAAGATTGTTTTAATGATGCATTACTGAATCATTTATAAATCAAAAGGAGGAGAATTCAAACTAGCTGGTATCCGCCAGAGAAAGGCCAGGTGGCTGCTGTTGTAGGCAGAAGTGTATCTTGGAACTGAACTGCTTGCAAATGTCATGTGAAATAACTGAAAGTATTAGAAGTAGGAATTACACATGCAGAAGCTGATGACCATGAGAAAACATGCATGCAGCTTTGGGACCGCAGGCTGGAAATTACCCTTCCTATCTATATTCAAAAACCTGTGGAAAGGCTCTGACAGATTTAGCTGCAGCAATTTCCAATGTTACTTCTGCCTGCCCTATTTTTCTGACAGACTTTGCCACCACTTAGCAGAAGAGGCAAAATGGGACAGGTTGCTGCACTTCACCCACTCCTGGTCACACCTTGCATATTAACACAATTCTCTCATTACAGTGGATGGGGTTAATACACTGAAATGGGGTGACTGAAGTGTGGAAACGCATCCGGCTCTCTTGATGCTGGGATAATGACAGCAGTTTCTGTCAGAGAAACGAGGAGAAGAGGCTGACTGGTAATGTTCTTACCAGCCCATCATTCAGTCTGGAGATCAGAGGCCATTTCACCCCCCTGTTCCTGCAATGGCCCCATTACACAAGTTATGAGGCAGGCTGTTTTTGTGATAGCAGACATGCTATGCACTGAGTGGCCTTGGCAGTGAGATGCAGAATTGCAGAGGAGGTTGGACTGACCTTTGGAGGTCACCGGGTCCAAGCCCCTGCTCAAAGCAAGGCTAACTTCACACGTGGCTATGCACATGCACTGGCAGACATTATCATTTCCTCTATAAACTCTTCAGGAGTCGTTCACTTTTATAGATCAAGAACACAAGGCACAAAAAGGTGATTTTTTTAAAGGAAACAGAGCTTGGTTGTAAATGGAAGCTGACATGTAGATACTTTTTTTTTGTTTGACACAAGTTTTCACAAAGTATTAAATTTCTGGTTTCTTCTTTTTAATAGGCATTGTTTACAACAGGTGAGCTTTTTGCTCCATCAGAAAATCTATTAAAGGTACAGTAGGCTGACGCTCAGCTTGCCCAAGACTGGAGAATTTGCATTTTATAAAAAACAAATAAATCTAGTGGGGTAGAGGAGAGAAAAAGTAATCATGGTATTACACAGAAGTTGGCAATTGTACAGTTGGCAATCAGTTTTAGGATTTTGTACTGATGTTCCTTTACCTCTCGTGCTTGTTATTCCTGGATCTCAGCTCTCCAGGTGAGATGGGTTGAACTCTGTGTATTCTCTATATGCAGAGGTAGGACAAGCTGTCTCCCTCTCCTGAAGATTATGTGTCACGCTGGAGCTCCACTGCAAGCTTGGAACCTCTAGCTGTTATCCAATATGGCAAGAAACAAAAGTTCCCCAAAGAAAATCAAACCGTTAAGTACATAGAGGAAGAATGAATGGCTCTAGAGGGTGGACCAATAAGATATAGAAATCATGACCAATGTGGTAGTCAAGTCTTTGAAATGGTAGATGGTGTGAAAGTTTATGAGCATTTAACCTCTATTCCTTCACCGCTCACTTCAACTGTCAAACTGAGCAGACTGTGGGGAGCAAACTTCAATAGAGGATGTGCTAATTATTTAAAACATATTTGTATTCTTGCTCCTACATCCCCCTTTGTTTTTGATAATGACATCAGCAGGATTCTTATTCTTTGGACAAGGAAAACAGCTAAATATATTTTGGAGTGTAGGCATATCCTTTGAGAATTATGAGGTGAAAATGAGAGAAACAATGAAATTTGACAATTATCGACATCAAAGCCAACCTCCAGTTGGCCAGAGGAATGGAAAGCCCCTGCAATGAACTTTTTTGAATTTAAAAAATAAATCCATCACTGAGACAAAATTTCAGAAGCACAACAATTCGTATGAGGCAGAATTTCTAGGAGAAACAAAAGGTAAAATTAAAATGCATTTTTCGAATTTTTGTCCATCTCATGAACCCCTGGCTTTACCAGCTCCCTAGTAAAACAGCTTCTGGGTAGCAGTGTTGCCAGGAAGATGAAGAGCTGATAAAGGAAGCTACTGGGAATATCCAGAGAGCTGCGTTATTAAGGAACTGGTTACCCACGTAGCTCAGACAGCTTAGGAGACTGTTTAGTTAGCATGTTTGGTGCAGTCTGTGGCATGCTGGAGCCAGCTGGCTGCAGAGTGAGGCAGTAGCTCTAGAGAGTTCATCTTTGTTGTTGTACTATCTTGATTTCCAGCTGCCAAGGGAACTGGTAAGCCTTACCAGCTCCTTTATGAGCTGGGATGGTGGCCAAGAACTCTGCCAACCAGACTGCTTATAAAAACCCCAAAGAGCTCAAGGGATTAAGCAATGCAGAAATTGGCTAGATAAAGGGCTTTAGCAGCCAAGCACCCAGGAGATGGGCAGGGGGCAGAGTGGCCAAAAATGAGTAGATTTTCTTCAAAGGTTGCAACATAACTGGCATATCCCTGCAGAATGCTTTGATCCTGTCAAATCCATTATTTTCTGGCTGCTGCTGGGAAATTTCTGATAAGCTCCAAATCTAAAGTACAAGTAAAAATCTTTGCATTTGTGTTTTTCTTTTTCACGTAATGAAGTGATAAGATATGTAGGCCTCACATTACACCAAGTACAGTAACATGTAATATAGGTCTGAAAACAAAGAACCTTATTTTACAATGTTTTTTCTCTCATTTACACTTGTGAAAGTGACTGTAAAGTAGGTTTTACAGTGAATACACTAGTGAAAATGCTCAGATGCTTTCTAAGACATATTTCCTCTGGCCTGTGGCTGTTCTTCTAGTGCAGAAAGAATTTGTACAAGGCTTGATTATGATTACACAACTTTCTGATTTTTGATTACAAATTTAGTTCAATTGCTGGCTCATTACTGCCATAATAACAACTTCTGAAAGGTACTAATCTGTAATCAGAACTCAGGCATAACAATATGGCTGAAAATTATTTCTGTGAATCAAATGAGATGTTTTGTCCCTCAATTACCGTTTTCTTTCATTACAGGGTAAATAATAGTGCAAAACCTTCTTTGGATACCTCCTTCTTCTGATGGCCTCTTTTGAAGAAGAAATTGAAAATTTCACCTTAACTCTGATAGGCTTCATTATTTAAGTAAACTATTCCTATAAAATTTGGATATATAAAACTCTCACTGACGTCAGCATGGTTATGGTGAATTTATAATACTTTGGAATTGAAAGCAAAATTTAACATACTGAAATGAATATTCTCAGCTTCTTTTAATGTAGACCAACATAAATCCTTTGCTTGATGCAACTTACAATTTAGCTATGATATTAAATGTTGGGGAAAAAATTGTTCCGTTTATTACAGTATAAATAGCTGCCTGCATTTCACAGAATCACAGAATTGTACAGGTTGGAAAAGACCTTTAAGATCATCAAGTCCAACAGTCAACCTAACATTACCAAGTCCACCACTATACCATGTTCCTAAGCACCTCATCCAAACATCTTTTAAATACCTCCAGGGATGGTGACTCAACCACTTCCCTGGGCAGCCTGTTCCAATGCTTGATAACCCTTTCAGTGAAGTAAAATTTCCTAATATCCAGTCTAAACCTCCCCTGGTGCAACTCGAGGCCATTTGCTCTCATCCTATCACTTGTTAGTTGGGAGAAGAGACCGACCCCCACCTCGCTACGACCTCCTTTCAGGTAGTTGTAGAGAGCAATAAGGTCTCCCTTCAGCCTCCTTTTCTCCAGGCTAAACAACCCCAGTTCCCTCAGCCACTCCTCATAAGAATTCTGCTCTAGACCCTTCACCAGCTTCGTTGCCCTTCTCTGGACACTCTCCAGCACCTCAATGTCTCTCTTGTAGTGAGGGGCCCAAAACTGAACACAGTATTCCAGGTGCGGCCTCACCAGTGCCAAGTGCAGGGGGACGATCACTTCCCTAGTACTGCTGGTCATGCTATTTTTGATACAAGCCAGGATGCCATTGGCTTTCTTGGCCACCTGGGCACACTGCTGGCTCATATTCAGCCGGCTGTCAACCAACACCCCCAGGTCCTTTTCCACCAGACAGCTTTCCAGCCACTCTTCCCCAAGCCTGTAGCGTTGCATAGGGTTGCTGTGGCCCAAGTGCAGGACCTTGCACTTGGCCTTGTTGAACCTCATACAATTGACCTCAGCCCATCGATCCAGCCTGTCCAGGTCCCTCTGTAGAGCCTTCCTACCCTCAAGCAGATCAACACTCCCGCACAACTTGGTGTCATCTGCAAACTTCCTGAGGGTGCACTCGATCCCTTCATCCAGATCATTGATAAAGATATTAAACAGAACTGGCCCCAACACAGAGCCCTGGGGAACACCGCTTGTGACCAGCCGCCAACTGGATTTAACTCCATTCACCACCACCCTTTGGGCCTGGCCATCCAGCCAGTTCTTTACCCAGCGAAGAGTACACCCGTCCAAGCCATGAGCAGCCAGTTTCTCCAGGAGAATGCTGTGGGAAACCATGTCAAAGGCTTTACTGAAGTCTAGATAGACAACATCCACAGCCTTTCCCTCATCCACTAGGTGGGTCACCTTGTCATAGAAGGAGATCAGGTTGGTGAGATCAGGTTGCTCTCATTTAACTGAGAGCAGAACATAGAACACAGTGCAGAATTTAAACCAGATCAGTTTGCGCACTATGGAAAACAAACAGATAGTTAGGAGACAAGGAAAAGGATTCCAGGTGATACACTGAATACAATTCAGATTATAAATAACAGTAGTCTTTAAATGATACTCAAAAGAGAGGGAAAGAAGCAATAAAATTTGGTAATTTTATTATGATATTTTCCACTTCTTATATAATGATCGTACTTATTTGTCTTATGCTTAAAATGATTACTTTATAGTATGAAGCACCCTTGAACCTACTAATTTGTCCACTAAGAATGCAAAGCTTCAGCTTTCATGCAACACCCCTGTTTAACCAGTAGGTAAAATTAATCTGTGCTGGGCTGTGAAGAGCTTCATGGATCTATGCATACTTTTTTTGGTGCCACAAGTCTACGCTATAATGGCACTTATATCCAGGAAATATGAATTTTTTCCTACTTTTCACTGAAATGTATTAATTTCGAAAGTGTTCCTGAACTTGACATCGGTTATCTCAACATACAGATGCATTCAGACTGAAGTTCTGCAACTGAATGATTTTATTAGCCAAATTTAGATTTTGGTGTGAATGTCCTGGGTAACTGGGGAAGTCCCAGTTGATCGGAGGTTAGCAAAAGTGATGCCCATCTACAAGAAGGGCTAGAAGGAGGATCCGGGGAACTACAGGCCTGTCAGCCTGACCTCGGTGCCAGGGAAAGTTATGGAGCAGATCATCTTGAGTGCCATCACACGCACATAGAGGATAACCAGGCGATCAGGCCCAGTCAGCATGGGTTTATGAAAGGCAAGTCCTGCTTGACTAACCTGATCTCCTTCTATGACAAGGTGACCTGCTTAATGGATGAGGGAAAGGCTGTGGATGTTGTTTACCTGGACTTTAGTAAAGCCTTTGACACGGTTTCCCACAGCATTCTCCTGGAGAAACTGGCTGCTCATGGCTTGGACAGGTGTATGCTTTGCTAGGTAAAAAACTGGTTGGATGGCTGGGCATAAAGAGTTGTGGTGAATGCAGTTAAATCCAGTTGGCGGCTGGTCACAGGTAGTGTTCCCCAGGGCTCAGTATTGGGGCCAGTTCTGTCTAATATCTTTATCAATGATCTGGACGAGGGGATCAGTAAGTTTGCAGACAACACCAAGTTGTGCGGGAGTGTTGATCTGCTTGAGGGTAGGAAGGCTCTGGAGAGGGATCTGGACAGGCTGGATTGATGGGCCAAGGCCAACTGTATGAGGTTCAACAAGGCCAAGTGCCAGGTCCTGCACTTGGGTCACAACAACCCTATGCAACACTACAGGCTTGGGGAAGAGTGGCTGGAAAGCTGCCTGGTGGAAAAGTACCTGGGGGTGTTTGTCGACAGCCAGCTGAATATGAGCCAGCAGTGTGCCCAGGTGGCCAAGAAAGCCAATAGCATCCTGGCTTGTATCAGAAATAGTGTGGCCAGCAGGACTAGGGAAGTGATTGTCCCCCTGTACTCAGCACTGGTGAAGCCGCACCTCGAATACTGTGTTCAGTTTTGGGCCCCTCACTACAAGAGAGACATTGAGGTGCTGGAGAGTGTCCAGAGAAGGGCAACGAAGCTGGTGAAGGGTCTAGAGCAGAATTCTTATGAGGAGTGGCTGAGGGAACTGGGTTTGTTTAGCCTGAAGAAAAGGAGGCTCAGAGGAGACCTTATCACTCTCTACAACTACCTGAAAGGAGGTTGTAGCGAGGTGGGTGTCAGTCTCCTTTCCCAGGTAACAAGTGATAGGATAAGAGGAAATGGCCTCAAGTTGTGCCAGGGGAGGTTTAGATTGGATATTAGGAAAAATTTCCTCACTGAAAGGGTTGTCAAGCATTGGAACAGGCTGCCCAGGGAAGTGGTTGAGTCACCATCCCTGGGGGTATTTAAAAGACATTTAGATGTGGCACTTAGGGACATGGTTTAGTGGTGGACTTGATGATCTTAAGGCTCTTTTCCAACCTAAATGATTCTATGATTCTATGACTCCATGTTCAAAATGGTCCTTTTAATAAAATGGATTGGGCAAAATTCCAGACAAAACCAACCAAACCTTTGAAGTTTCCTTCACAGCTCAGGATCCCAATGAACACATTTCTCATTTTTTATGCTTCCTATGAATATTTACCTATGTTTTAAGTCATACATATCCATGTTTTAAGCTAGTCATACACTTTTTCTCAAGTCTCTCTCAATGAAACTTTTCCTTTCATATCTAAAAGTGGAGAAAATTCTCCCACTCCCCCCTTCCCTAGTCTAGTGCTTTTCTGGAAGCCAAATTAGTAAGTGAATGCTACCCCTAAACAACAAATAAATCTAATAAAAATACTTTTACAAAGTTTTGATTGCATGCAAATTCTCTGAAAATGAATTGGGATGTGTTACGGGTTTTTTGATTGCTTTGCAGCTGTAGATTGATTTTTATTTCACAACATGCATTTGTACATAGCTGTCAACATTGCCACATTTTCATATGCTAAAAATAGTATTTGCATTTGAAGTTTACAGATTGTGCATATCTCTTAATCTTAGTTGCAAAAATAAGAAAAGTTATATTCTCTATATGTCTTTTTTGTTCAACAGGCATGATCGGTCCATTACCCAGCTGGAGGGACCTGGTGTTATCTGTTGATGTGAGGTAAACCTCTCTTTCCTGGAAACTGTGTTCCTCATATATCAGTTCAAGCAGAATGTCTGAAGCAAGATAAAAGACTAATTTTGAAACAAGGTAAAAGACTAATTTCTGAAAAGTTCCTAGATCTCACAGAGAAAGAGCTGTTGAATCATTACATTTTGTAGTTAAAGCTACATGTATGTTATTTCAGGAGGAAGTACATTTCAGAGTTTGTAATTGGCATAAGTAATTCCTTAAAACATGACATTTGGAAAACAGTATTGTTGCAATAACTACATGCTATCAAGGACACGATGGCAGTGGGAATGAGTGAGTGAAGAAACAGATGTTGATTTCATTGCTTTTTACCACATACATTAATCTTATGCAGGGTTTGATGTTACTAAGTGTTTTAAAGAGGATCGTATCTTTTGGCCTATACAAAGAAAAATCCTTCATACAGGACACAAGGCCAGCATCCAGCAGTTATTCAGAGTAGCTGGGAAAGGTACCATTTTTGTTACAGGATTCCTGAGCTGCTTCAATAAAAATGAATGAAATATCATCACCCTTAGAAGAAGACCGGGGAATTAATGTAGGGCTAATCTGCCTATCTGCCTCCATCCCTTCTCTTTTCTGATAGCTGATATGCTAACAGCTTGAACAAAATCCTTGCCATGTAGGTGTCATGTATCACTCTGGTTTTCCTTCAACAATTTTTTTCCATGTCTCCCTCTGAGATCTTCCTTTTGCCTGGCAGATCTACTCTGGCTTCACTGCCAAGGAGTCTTTTGTGCCTGCAGAAAGATTTGTCAGCAAAGATAAAAACAAACAACTACTTTAAAAGAATTAGCTAAGATTTTTTTTTTCCCCCAAAAGAGGTAATACCTCAGACAGACCTTCATATAAATGTTACTATGTAATTTTCTGTTTTGACCATTCAGATGTGATGCAGTGTCACTTCTTTAGTCTATTGATAACTACAGAATGCAAGTTCTTTATTGCATTTACACTATTTTGAACTGGCATCTCTTTTAAAAATGGCGCTCACTTATTTTGTTGTAAAATGCAACACAACATACAACATTGTGTTTTCCAGACTTGCATTTTAAATAGCACTAGGCTACAAAGATTGTCACCACTAAAGGTGTATTGTGAATTGTCTATTACATGGAGATTTTGTAAAAAATAACTATAACTGAAGAACTGGCCATTTCATACATTTAAAAATTAATCCTGAGTAATACTGTTCTCTTACCTAGTTTGATCCACATCTCCAGAGCCAGATTAGCATTTTAACCAGGACTTTTCCTCCTTACCATTATTCAAATATACCTAGTATCTCATGTTAGAAATGACCTGGTCTTCGTAGCTGATCTTCTGTTCCTTTCTGGTTCACACTACAATTTGGGGCTATGAGGCGGTGTGTAATGCTATTATAAAAAAGTGGGTTTTAGTTTATCTGCGCTTCCATTTTCCATGTTTCTATTTAACCAGACCCTTCTTCACTGATTGTAAAATATGAATCACTTTTTTTGTCTGTGTAAGGGCAAACTTCGTGAGTCATTGTTAGTTTTACTAGTCCAAATGGCTTTTTTTAGAGATTGTCTTTCACGTAAGGACTTTTAGTCCCTAGTACCCTTTTCTGTGATGTCTTTCCTACTGGAAAGAAGTAAAACTGTCAAGAAAACCTAGGTGAAATAAGGAGCCCATCAAGAGTGACATTCTAAACTTGTGGCAAATGTCTGGGAAGGGGAAGGCTCCTCCGCATGAGCCCCAGCTGAGCTGCTCCGTTCTTCACAGTCTCTGCAGCTCTGGGAAGCTGGCTGCTCTCCTCAGTGCTCGATAAACACCTCAGCATCTAATAGAGAAAAAAACCAAAACAAAACCATGAAGTAGGAGAAAGGAATGACTCGTGCAAAGAAACAAAAGCCTTGTATTTCAGGTAGGTCTTACCAATTTTAAAAGCTGCTTATTTTCTGTTAGCTGGGAAGCAGTCTGTAACATCCACCCCACATCCATGGTCTCCCCTTCCTGATGTTACTTGGGACATTTAACATTTAACCCCAGGAAGTTTTAACACTCCCACCACCTTTGTAAATCTCACCCTGGCACAGCCCACACCAGCCTGGAAACAAGTCTGGAGCATGCAACATGAAATGACCAAGTTATGCGAATAACATTTCACACTGAAATAACTCAGTTACAAAGCCTGCTGCAATTTTAAAGTTTGTTTTTATTATTTTTCCTTTCCACCCCTCCTTTTGCCACCCTTACTGCTTCGGGGTGGGCCAGGCCGGGCTCCCCCTCAGGCATTGCACCCGGGGCCTCCCTCGGCCCAGTGGGTGTGCTCAGCGGCTGGGCGGGAGGAGGTAGGAAGCCATTTTCTGGCTCCTGGCTGCCCCAGCCTCCCAAGGGGAGGCCGGGGGGCTGCATGGTCCACACCCCAGGCTTGACAGGATGGTGAGGGGCCACCGCACTGCTTGGCGAGGAGGGGGAGAAAACCTTTACGAAACCTGCCAGAGGCTGTGCTTTCCAGGCCTTCATCGCCATCCCAGAGAGCTTCCTCTGCAGTTTAACCTGTCTCAGGCGATGTGGGCTTAAGTGTCACCCACAGAGGGAAAGGGCTGCCCTGGCCTGCATTGCTTGCTGCCTGTGTGGTTATAAACTGCCTTAGCATTACCAGGATTTTATCATAGCGAATTACTGTGTATTAGCCAAAATGCGCTTGAAAATGCAAAAGGGAGAGTGGAGAAAAATAGGTGTGAAAATATACTTCCCTACCACACTTTGCAGTGAAAAGTCAAATTGGTTACTGAAGAAGATACCTAAGCTTTATTCAGCCAAGGTGCTCCTCTGGGAAATAGTGCCGATCAAAGCTTTTTTTCTTTCTTTAATACTGTAATTAATCTGTCACCCTGCAAAGCTTTTCAGTGCTGATTTTAAAATTGTCTGCTCTCATATGGAACACTCTAACTAAGTTTAGCTGTTCCTGTTCTGAGAAGGCAACATTGGGACTGTCAGTAGCAGCAAAATAAAATTTTGATTTTTTACCAGTGAGAGTGATGGTGCTCACAGTGGACAGTACATTTTAGCAAGAGAGATCATTGAGCTTTTAGGATGTTACATGTTTTGTCCTGAAATTCTTTGCAAATAATGAATAATCTTCCCAAATGTACAGACAACTACAGTCTCTATTATGTTTTGTCAAGAGAGAAGCTAGTTAAAAACCAGTAAGATTTATTCAGTTTTACTGTTGGTCTGAAGAGCCTTGGAGTACAGTAGACGTAATCAACAGCCTCGTCAGCTTCATGCATGCATTGCTGTTACTGCCCTTTGGGGAAACTGGAGCAACAAAAACACCCAGTGGCTTTTTTTCCCCCTTTTTTTGGACAGTGCTAGACCTAATGGACTGCTGCATAACAGGATTCAGTCATTTGAATTCAAATGCTGAATGACTGATAAACCACATTTGTGCTTTCTGTTGTGTATTTTTTATCAACATTTGTGAGCAATTTATTTTTTTTGTGCTTACACAGTTTATACAGTATTTAGAAAAGAGATTTTTGTATGAGTACTCACAGGAATAGCCAGGAATGAGAAGTTTTGTGTTATTGTATCAAAATGACTGAGGGGAGATAGTTGAAAAATATTTCTCCCTGTATTTTGAATGAGACTTGGATTCATATGTTTTGTTCTTAATGGAAGTTGATGCACATAGTTTCTTGAAAATTCTGAAGGTCTCTTCACACATCAGTATTGCCAGTAGCAGCACAGATGCAGAGATGTAGAGGGGGGATGGCTTAGACAAATTAGCCTTAGCCTTGAACACCAAAGGCTGGTGTCTCTGGCTTCTAGGCTGTAAGGAATCCTTAACCATGGCCCTCCCTTGGACTTATGTAGCTGCTTTGATAACCCCACGTTAGCAACCAAGACAGTTTTTTTTCTCTATGTCCTCATGCTCCATCTGATTTTTGTGCTTGTCTTATTTTTGCTGGCACAATTTTTGGCAGTGCTGTCCTAGTTTTTGGCATTTCCAGTGGATCTGAAAGTTGCAAAATTTTAACCTGCAGTTAACTGTATTGAGGAATCAATCAATTCCCTGTGAAATTAAGGAATTCCTTGTTTGCATGAACAAGAATAGATAGTTGGCAGATCTCAACTTGAACAAAATTAGTTTAACTAATTTAGCTATCCAGCATGAGCAGTTGTTTAGCTGTGCTGTGACACTGAAGATTGCACAGAAATTTTGGTCAGATTTCACTGAAAAAGAAAACTGCAGAAATAAAGTATGATGCTTTTTTTTTTTGACAGAGAGCTTGTTGATGTCTGAACTGTGGATTTAGAAATGTCACTGGCATGTACATAACGGTGCCTGTCTACTGTGATATATATATAGTATCTCCAGGGATCAGCCTGTTTAGACAGCCAAAACCATTTCAAAATTCAGATGTTAATTGACCACTTACAGAAATCTGTACTGGAACTGTGGAGTAAATCTAGCCATGAAACTCCCTATCTATATACTTACATATACATACAAATACAATATGTCAGAGCAGGCATCACAAAAATAACTTGTAGACCAGAACTTAAACCACAGTGATTCTGTACAAGTATGTTAGTCATTAGGCTGTTGTGTTGGAGATGGGTGGTGCCATCACTAGCTCCAGTCATGAGAAGATGTATAGCAGTCTTCAAGGATAGTTCTGAATTCAGGACTGAGAGCTGATAGAGGGCATTCTCTCTCCTTATCTCAGTAAATTATTTTGAGTAACTGTATTTTGTACAGTTACATGTGGCTAGTATCTCTTGCTGGCTATCTGCAGGCAATTCCTGGCCAAAGAGTGGGATTTCTGAGTAGCCCTTTTAAAGTGTCTTAAAGCCTCCAAACACAGGGAGCCCTGTGCCTGAGAGGATTTTGGATTCTGTGGTGGTGGCAGTGCATAACATTTAGTTTCCAGTTCTAGTAAGTTGAAGTGATGGTACCCATGTCCTTTCTTAGGTCTCTCTTAATCCTTAGTTAAGGATCTCACAGTGAGGCCAAAGTATTTTTAGATTGTCTATTCCATTTGGATACAAATGAACAAGTTTTATCTACTGTGTCTTTTTTCCTCTACAGTTACATTGAAATAGGAATTAAAAAGCCTGAGGGGAAAAGGAAAGAAATGATGGTAAGTGTTTAATTATGAATACTGCCTGCTTAAATTACTATGAAAAAATACCCATTCATTACTTTATGCTTGTATAATTTATGTTTAACACTTAAAATATGCTATTGCAGGGAAGAATATGATGTGATAATAATATCAATTTACCTGAGATTCATTTTGTAAAAATTTGGATACAAAGATAATGTTACTCTTGAAGTTTGTCTTAACTTTCCTTTGTCCGTACTGTGAACATCACTATTTAAACATCACTTTACTGGCAATAAATAAATTATTTTCCATATTTTTAGGAATTAAGAGTAATTACTCTTCTGCATGCTTTGGTGTAGACTGTACAAGTAGAAGTTCAGACAGTGTAACCTATAGATGACATTTAGTGATTAATCACAGAGTCACAGAATTATTGAGACTGGAGGGGACCTCTGGAGCTCATCCAGTCCAAACCACTGCTCACAGTGGGATCAACTAGGGCAGGTTGCTCAGTGCCATATCCAGTCAGGTTCTGAATGTCTCCAAGGATGGAGACTCTGCAATCTGTCTGGGCAGCCAGTTCCAGTGTTCGACCACCCTCACTGTAAAAAAGATTTTTTCTTTCTTATCTGATCTCTGATGCTTTTCATCTCTGAGCTGAAACTGATGCCAGATAAGTAAGGCCCTCCCATTTTTATGCCCCACTGTGAAGTCAAAGAGGCTGACCTAGATCACACAGGTGTTAAGTTAGCTTATTTGGATTTGAACTGCTAGAGAGGATGAGAAACATTCCAAATTAGAATGTAAATACCATAGATCGTAAACCTAAATCTAGTAAGGCTTGGTCACACAGAATATGTATAACCCATTTTTCTAACTGCTTATTTTGCAAACAGAATGGGTTTTAGTTGTACATAATCCTTCTACCATAGGGAGTTTTTGAGGCAGTACTGATACAGATAAAGCGATGTTAAACTGTATATCCTTTCTTAGCCATTTTTGACAGTTTGACCTGCAGCATGTACATTTGCATTGCTACATCTCTGCTGTATTTATCATTATGGTAGCCCATTATTGCCTGAAACATAAGAGACAAAATGGAAGGCTGTGCCCTACTGAAGTCCCATTTGAATCCTCCAAATAGGTCCCGAGTGGTTCAAATTGCTTTTGTTAGAATTTAAGTAAAACAAATGGTAGGCTATTTTAAGACTACAGGAAGCCCTGAATACTGTGTGCATATGCGGAGTAAGTCTGTTTCATATATGCAATGAGTCCAATCTCTACTTTGTCCAGTCTTCTCCCTCTGCAGAGAAGGCAGAGTCCAAATGATTGGATATATGTCCTGTCTCACTGAATATTTGATTTTGAGTCCAGTTTTGCTATGCATATGCTGTACGGTGTAGTCTCACTCGATGTTATATAGATTGCATGCCATACAGAGTTTCTTCCGGCATGCTTAGCCAGAGCTTGTCATTATCATTCTGGACGGTATCTTTGCATTCTCTCAAATGGCACTGAAGGCAAACAGGATTGGATTCGTAACAGTTAAATGGGAAAGGCCTTTGATAAATTTCTACATTTTGAACTATAATTGGATTTTGATTTGAAATAGAGATTTACAGTAGTTATTTTCTGCCTCTGCTATTGCTTTCATAGTAAAATATAGTGAAAATTAACTGGGCTAGGCTGCTGGCTTCACTGAATCTGTACCATTCTTACTGAGAATAAATAAATAAATAAAAAAGTTAATCCCAAGCAACTTTTATGTAAGATATATATTTCTTGAAATTTTGGTTATTGCCTTGATATATACTTCTTGGGGCCCAAACCAGGACAATACTTGATATAAATTACTAAACTACAAGTTTGTAAAATGCCATAGTAAAACCTACTTAAATTAACATTTTAACTACTGTGAATAAAAAAACTACCAGCAAACTTATATTCTTAGATCTGCATTATCAAAGCTATTTTAGCGAAACAAACATCTGGATCTAATTTGAACAGTAGTGTTGCTCTTTGTACAGCTGTTTGTGATGTACCTTATAAGAGTGCTTTGTCAATAAAGAGGATTTACAAAATATCACTCTGGAAGTGACACTTTTGCTGTATTTTATTATTTTCTCCCTATGAAATCATATTTAGAGCCAAATTCTGTTTGTTCATGCGTATAGACTGAAAGGCAGAGACCAGATCTAATATAGAGTGGATGACTTAAGTATCTGGAAAAACCAGTTCTTGGGCTGGGGTGGTCACTCCAGCTGTGTCCTGTCTGTATGTCATGATGAGACCTAGGTGTTTATTATTCTCCCCTTCTTGTACCTTCTCTTCTATTGAAATGATACCAGGAACATGGGCAGAAAGAGATCTCTAGGCAATAGCTATACTACGCAGTGCCAGAGCATGTTTCCCTTTGGCTGCATCTTTATTAATACATTAAACAGTCTCCTAGAATATGTTTGGGTATTCTGGAACTCAATTATCTGTACTGTGACATGTTTTTGGCTTGTGCCAGCTCATACCCCGATTCCCAGTCATAGTCTGGAAGTTAGGATGGACCAGAGACCATTCTCAATAGGCATGAACCCTGTGTTGGAGAATAAGTAAGCTTAATATTATGGAGTAGACAGATGACGCTACATGGTTTTGGGGCTGGGGAACAGGTATTGTCACTGTTTTGTACGCTAGTGTAAATGTGGCAAGTCCCTGTGTGGATGCCTGTGGGACCAGGATTTTGTGATAAATTGTCCTGCAATATTTGGCCAGTTTAAGAGCTTTGTTGTACTTCACAAATATTATTTAAAGCTAGAAAAATGGTAGCTGTAATGTAAATTAGAGGACTAAAATGAAAACCAAAATTGCATCATTGCCAACAGTAGTTAACGTACACTCCATCTAGAACTGTAACAGCACTCAGCGGCCACCTTCACACTAATATGGACAGGGCCAGGACATGGTCCTGAGGACTGGCAAGTGATAGAATAAAATTTCCAATTTGTTAGTGTAGTCCCTGACACATTTTTGGCAAATGTCAGTTGGCACTCTTTCAAACAATGTCCTTGTTTTGAGGTTAACATTCCCTATGGGAGGATAGAATATCCTGTGAAGAGTGTTTAGGCAAGGATACGAGACATTCTGTGCTTTGTGCAGTCCAGCCTCTGGACCTTTTTATCTTGTTGGTACAGATACAGCTAGTGAGGCTGACTCAAGGCTAAAGACAACATGAACGTTGAAAAAGAGATTGTAGATTTTTATGTCTAACCAATTCCTTGCCATATACATTTGCTGATAGAATCCCATCAGTGGAGATCTCTGTCTCACTGATTCTTTACACCTTCCTTTTTCTCACATAGCACTTGCCGCTTTTGCATCTAAGGACAGGTTTTATGCTGGAGAGAAGATTTATGCTTTCCTACCTTTCCCATTACATAGCAGCAAATCTTTGTTCCTACTGGGTCCCTATCACCAAACATGAATTCATTTGGATGAATAGATTGAAGTTACAGAAAAGATTACAATCACTGCAGTATCGTTAATGATAACAGGGCCTTATATAGCATAAACTAAAGCAAAATGTTGCCAGCAATGTCTTTTTCAGTAGGTGGGGAAAGCAGGTTTTAGAGTTACTGGCCTACTTACTATAAATATTTAGCTGTTTATTCTGGTTTGGAATTCTGTGTGGGAAATCCTCTTTGATTCCAAGTCTCAATTTTTCACTTCTTGGCTTAGCAAGTGTTGGAAATGCTGTGGTGGCAGCTTATTTTCTCAGGGGAGAGAGCTTATCAGGCCATTTGACAGTGACTTCTCTGGTTGATTAAATTGTGTCAGCTGCTTCAGAACAGAAAAGTCTTTTGGACAAATGGTGAATGAACACGACACAGGTTTTTGAGGATAGAAGACATGAAACAGTGAAAACCTTGGGATTCCTCAAGTATGACAGATTTTCCAAAATACTGACAAGTAACATATTGTACTGAACAAAGATAGTATTTGAAACTGGGAATAATGTTTATATTTAAGGAATGCTTCTGAGAAGAAAATATTTTAAACATCTTGCATCAGCTAATGATGTATTTTTTCTGCAGATTAAACCAATAATTCATAGTCCTATCCGTGTGCCTTCCAGATGGCAATTTATCTATAATAAGTCATGTAATATCAAGTAACAGTGTTATGAGACATTTACATTTGGTTTTAAGTTCTCTACTCTAACAGTACATACAAACTCCCAAATGTCTATGTTCAGTTAAAAGCTGAATGTTCGTAGTCAAACTCTGGTTAACCAGGTGTTATTTGAAATGGTCAATTTCTATCTTGATTTAGGTACTATGAATTTAAATTAAATGTGTATGGTATGACAGTAGGCCTAATTGTTCCAAAGCATTCTTAAGAAAGGAAATAAGTTGAGAGTGACAATATATTGCAATGCATAGTTGTTTTATGCTAGTGAAATATAAAGAAAAAACCTTATATAATGTTTGGAAAAGTTATATGATACAACGTGTATACATCATAGATAATATGGTAAAATGACACTTAATCCAAGGGTTATTTAGAAAAAAATCTCAGAATCATAAAGCATCACAGAGATTTCTGAAACAGTGGAGTGTTATGAATGGGGAATTTGAGCAATTAATTCTCTGAACTGCTAATGAAGCCTGATTTCCTATAGATTTCTATCCTATATTCCATAAACTTTCTATAATAAAACAGAATAATAATTCACATTTATCTTCCACGTGCCTTTGTTCACCCTGCCTGGGCATACGAAGGGGTGTACTATGGTTACAGTTCTTACCAACAAGTTCCATGGCTCAAGTAATGTGTATATAACAAAATTCAAGCAAAGTCACCTTCTTTGGAGTTGTGATGCTTCCCACACAGCAAGACCATAACAGCTCAACTGTGCAAGAATGGGGGAGTAAAGTGTTGGATTTGAAGCAGAAAAGATAATAATACCTTGTTTATTCATGCTTCATGCTGAGACTTATTTAATGGAGAAGCTATTATTTACAGTGATGAGCATTCAAAGTGGTATAACTAGAGAAAGGGCTACTTGTAGAAGTTTATAAAAGTTGATTACCTAAGTTTTAATTCGATTTCAACTTAACTCCTAATAATTCAAACTATTGTTGTGACAGTGTGTACATGCAGATAATTCTAACAAGTTACAAAACCAGAGAGATCAAAAGACTCTGCAGATTTTGTGAGGTCATCCTTTAATTAAACTGTTTTTACATGACCTTTTCTATTATTTCCACCTAAAAACTTGTCTATTATGGGAGAAGCTCAGGAAAAACAAATATGTTCTCATCATTAATTGAAAATCAGTAGACTTAGACTCTTACAACTGTAGAATTAGTTCTGTACTTGAAGACAACACTGGCAATGGTGCATATTCTCTCTGTATATAAAAGTAGAGCGTTAACTCCAAAGCTTCGTATGATCTTATCTGGAACTGTATTGTGGAGATCTTTGAAATAATCATGATAAATCCTATAGAAAGGTTTGCACATTAAAGCCAATAACCTTTAAATTGTACCCAAAAATAAATAAAAAGCTAAGGTAATTCTCAGAGTGCAGATGCGATGTACGAAATGTTGCCATCAGGCTGATGTTGAAATGTTGATTTAATTTTTAATGTTGATTTAATGTTAATTTAATTTAATGTTGATTTAATTTTTCTGTAATGAAGCAATCACATATGATCCCAATGTCAAAATCAAGAGCTAAGGTTAAAAATGTAAATTGAAGAATATCTGTGGCATATGATCTGAATTGCTTCTTCAAGGAAAGGAAGTGTGTGGTTATTTGAATAATTCTTGAACACTGTGTATCTTCCATTGGCAAATTAAAATAACAGAATTTAGAGATGACAAAGATTCTGTAGGTCATGTAGTTAACTCCCGTGGCTGCCATGCCTTACACTATACAATATATTTTCCTTGTTTACCCTGGATTTATGTGTTTCTAGGGATGAAGTTTCTAAATCAACCCTCAGAGGATCATTCTGCCGTTTTGTATTTTGCATTAACAGTGAGTTCTTTGGATAGCTATTTTTTTCTTAAACTTGACCAGCAAATGTTGTGTCAACTTACATGGTATATTAGAGGAAAAACCAGCTAAAAGTGAAGAATGGCTCCCCCTTTTCTGGCAAGCTGAATGCTTGTCTAATGTACATCATCTCCAGGCTTTACGTGATTTTACTGAAAGTTCCACTAGATGGCCCCAAACTTCTTCCGAACGCAACCTTTATTACTTCAAGATGTTTTAAAGTGGCATGCAGACATAAATATTTGCTCTTGGCTGAAATTTGACACACTGTGCTAGGACTTGCCCAGGCTTTTTTTTTTTAAAGCTTAAAAAAATGAATACATGTTGCTGGAAAGCATTTTGCTTGCCATAGTATTCTTACCTATATAGGAAGTTGTATTATGCCACTTACAAGCTAAACAGGTGATTAAAATATGTTGTCTTGGTCTTGAAACAATGAAGTATATTATTATATTACACATTTAAAAAAAAAAGTAGGGAAGAAAGCTGTTCAATATTGAGCATTTAAATCCTAGCTGCATAAAGAATTTCTAAATTAATAATTAATTAATTTTTATGCTGTCTAAATTATGTTAAATCCCTTATGTTACACAGAAGCAGCTTCAGATTCCTGTTTGATATACATAAATGATCTACTAAAAGTTATTTTTTTGTGGAAGAAGATACAGCAGATACTTTCTAAAGCATTTCAGAGCAGGTTTGCACCACTGTCAGTGTGGAATAGCTGATTTAAGCCTGGATTGCAAAATCCCCTTTAAAACAATTTTTTTTTTTCAGCTATAAGTTTGTAAATGCTGCCTTCTGTGCAATCCCTTTTTTATGTTACAAGACAAGGCAACCTGCTCGCAAAATACTGGACTCATAGCAGAAGATCAGTTGTTTTTTACATGCTTTCTTATGGATTGGATCAGGTTCTAAGCTTCGTCATTGTTTTAGGTGAGAGACTGGGTATAAGACTGAACTTTTGATAACAATTATAAGTAGTACAAAGTAGCTGAAAATGTTTATATGTAATGTAAACATGTAAGTTTTTTGTGTCACTTGTAGTTTCAAAATAGAAAAGGTTATAAGGAAATTATTTATTGGTAAGACTGTAATAGATGAAACTGCAAGGAATTTTCAGTTGAGATGCAATATCAAAAAAGAGAAAAGATTTAATGAGTGAAAATAAATGAAAAACAAGTGAAAATTAAATATTAAGATTGGTGTCATTAGTGATGTAGGAAAGGGAAATACTTTAATGTTTGAACAGGTTGTGATTTATGGATAACCTGCAGAAGGTATAAAATAAACTTAAACTTGTGGAGTAATGGGAAGAAATGAGGAGTTCCAAGGAAAAAGGATGTGTAATGCTAGGGGCTGAGGAAGGTGGCTTTACCATTTTTTTTTTTTAAATGAGAAAATATAATTGGGGGAAAGAAGATTGTAGTATTCAACACAGAAGATGAAAACAATCTATTTTTCTGTTGATTTAGTGGAATCTGGATTTAGGAGAAGATTTTATGTTGAAAGGGAAAGTAAGAATAGAAGAAATAAGAGAATAAGGAAAATGAAAAATTGGAAAACAAGACATGGGTTTAGAGAAACTGCCATTGATACAAAATCACATAGAATCACGGAATTGTTGAGATTGGAGAGGACCTCTGGAGGTCATCCAGTCCAAACCCCTACTCACAGAAAGATCAACTAGAGCATGTTGCTTAGCACCATACCCAGTCAGGTTCTGAGTTTCTCCTAGGATGGAGACTCTGCAATCTGTCTGGGCAGACAGTTCCAGTGTTTGGCCGCCTTCACTGTAAAAAAGGTTTTTTCTTATGCTTAAGTGGAATTTCCTGTCTTTCACTTTCCACCCATTGTCCTGTGACTAGATACCACTGCAAAGAGTCCGTTTACTTTACTCCCTCCGTCAGGAATTTATACACATTGATAAAATCCCCCTGAGCCTTCACTTCTCCAAACTGAATAGTTCTCTTGGCTTCTCCTTGTAATCACATATATGCTTCAGTGTCTTCCTCATCTTTGTGGCCCTTTGCTGGCCTTGCTCCAGTATGCCCATGTCTCTGTTGTACTGAGGAGCCCAGAACTGGACACAACACTCAGATACGGTGTCAGCAGTGCTGAGTTAGAGAGGAAGGATCACCTCCCTTGACCTGCTGGCAATGCCTTGCCTACTGCAGCACAAGAAGCTGCTGCCCTTCTTTGCCGTGAGGGCACCTTGTTGGCTCATGTTCAGCCAGAAGTGCCAGGGCCTTTTCTGCAAAGGTGCTTTCCAACCTGATTGTCCTGCAGCCTGTGCTGGTGGATGGGACTGTTCCTCCCCAGGTGCAGGACTTAGCATTTCCGTTTGTTGAACTTCCTGAGGTTCCTGTTACCCCATTTCTCCAGCCTGTGAAGGTCCTCTCTGAATGGCAGCAGACCCATTGGGCGTTATCCACCACTCTGGCCAACTCTGCACTGTCTGCAAAGTTACTGAGTGTGTGCTCTGTCCCATTGTCATTAATGAAGAAGTTAAACAGTACTGGTTTCAGTATCGATACCCGGGGTTGGTCCAGCACTAGTGACTGGCCTCCAGCTGGTCGTTGTGCCACTGGCCACAACCCTTAAAGCCCGACAGTTCAGCCAAGCTGCCTGTCCACTTACCTAGTCTGTGCTTCTTCAAGTTGTCAATGAGGATGTTATGGGAGACCATGTTGAAAGCCTTCGTATGGGAGACAATGTCGGAAGCTTTTGTAAAGTCAAGGTAAACAAAACAATAGCAACTGGTCTGTTTTCTAAAAGGGAGTGTCAGGCCAAAAAATGGTCACAGTCACTTTGCAAGACTGAGAAGGAACAACATCTAATGTGGACTGCAATGAAGAAGACAGTTGATTTGCCAACTGTTTGAATGAACTGTACCTTATTTCTGCTAGGAATCTTGAGAACATCTTTGGACAACACGAAGAGAATGTAGCTGAAGTCTGAAGGACAATGTATTTCACTATTGACTCATCTATCATGTCAGACAGGCATATTAAGGATATGATCCTGTATTTTTATGAATGACTTTTAAAGTTTAATGAAATAGGCTAAGATTTAAAATGAACTACTGAAATCTAAGTGACAGTACTAATAATGATGCAGGTTACACAATTTTCTCAAATTAATATCTTTTGTCTTTTTGGTTTTTATTACTTTCTTTACTAAAGAAAAATACCTTCTTTGCCTCTTGGCAGTGTTTTCCCCAATATAGAGATCATCAAGTCACCTATAAAATTTCTCATACTAAGATTTACTCTGAAAAGCTTGCCCTAATTAATGAAATAATTTTTCTTAATTTAGGAGTTGTTCACAGGTAAGAGAAACTATCAACAATTTAATAAGTACAGTAAAATTGCTCAATCTGGCAGTTTATCACTCTCTTGATTCATAGATCACTTACATAGCATGCATCAGATTATGATGTTCCACTGTTTGATTATATATAGAATATATAAAGAACGACCCGTTCTCAAAAGCAGGATTTTTTCAAGCTTCTGAGTTAACACTCCTTAAAATGTATATTTTTTTTTTTCCTATGGATGTGGCCTCAGTGTAGTCAATCATACATTAACTGAGTTCATGTTTCCAGCCAGCTGGAACCATGAGTTCAACTCATATGCAATCGTATCATACTGAGCAAGAGGACATGACCTTGTGTATCAAGATTTAACATTTGGGGGTCGGTCTCTTCTCCCAGGTACCAAGTGATAGGACAAGAGGAAATGGCCTCAAGTTGCACCAGGGGAGGTTTAGACTGGATATTAGGAAATTTTACTTCACTGAAAGGGTTATCAAGCATTGGAACAGGCTGCCCAGGGAAGTGGTTGAGTCGCCATCCCTGGAGGTATTTAAAAGACGTTTGGATGAGGTGCTTAGGGACATGGTATAGTGGTAGTCTTGGTAGTGTTAGGTTTACGGTTGGACTCAATCTTAAAGGTCTTTTCCAACCTATACGATTCTGTGATTCTGTGATTATTTAATAGTAGTTGGTCTGATTTTCCAGGACATTGTTGTAGGCCATGTTTTACTTTAAGAAATGGATGTCCTAGTAAACTACAGCTTTAATGCAATGATTAATGTACAAGGCTATAGAAATCAATGAAGAGATTGTCACAGCTGCAGTGAGTGGGTCAACAAAATAAAATGGGGAAGTGTTAATTAGTAAAGAAAAGATTAACTGATATTTCAAGTGTGAAACAGGATTTAAAATTATATTTGAATAGATGATATAAGTTCAGCCAGCTTTCTTCTTGAATCAACTGTTTTTACTAATTATTATTTGGTTTTGATCACGTTCAGTTTGTAAACAAAAAAATAAGGTAAGTCACATGGTGAGCTTGTAGTGTATCACCAGATAAACAAAGTAAAACGAAAGAAATTAGTTCTACCTATTCAGATAAAGCTCTTCATTTCCCAGGACATTAATGGAAGTTTATTTCTCTCATGCTTAGAAATCTTCCATCTAAATCAGAGATATAAAATATCTTTTCCTTTATGTTTAGGATCCTTCCTCTAATTATTAAAAGATCAGAATCTCCTCTTTGGGAAAGCCTTTACAATACAAAAACCTTACAGGAATTAGAAAAAAAATCCTAACTTCAAAATGACTCAATTATTCTTTCTTGGTCTTTCTAAGCAACTGTTCCATTCAGATCTATCCATATGTTGAAAGTGTTTATCTGGCAGCAGCAATGTTCCTGAAAACTACAAATAAAAAATAACATTACACTGAACTTTTTAATGTTGTTTTCCCATATAACTCTCAGGGCCTATGCTTATTTAGAAGTTGATATGTTTTCTGCTTCCGTATTGATAACAATATTTCAAGAGTTTAGAACTGCAGACTTGTCGTGGTTTAGCCCCAGCCGGCAACTAAGCACCACGCAGCTGCTCGCTCACTCCCCCCCGGTGGGATGGGGGAGAGAATCAGAAGAGTAAAAGAGAGAAAACTCATGGGTTGAGATAAAAACAGTTTAATAGGTAAAGCAAAAGCTGCGCACGCAAGCAAAGCAAAGCAAGGAATTCATTCACTACTTCCCATGGGCAGGCAGGTGTTCAGCCATCTCCAGGAAAGCAGGGCTCCATCACGCATAATGGTTACTTGGGAAGACAAACGCCATCACTCCAAATGTCCTCCGCTTCCTTCTTCTTCCCCAGCTTTATATACTGAGCATGACGTCATATGGTATGGAATAGCCCTTTGGTCAGTTTGGATCAACTATCCTGGCTGTGTCCCCTCCCAGCCTCTTCTGCACCTGGCAGAGCATGGGAAGCTGAAAAGTCCTTGACTAGTGCAGCAACAACTAAAACATCTCTGTATTATCAACACTGTTTTCAGCGCAAATCCAAAACATAGCCCCATACCAGCCACTATAAAGAAAATTAACTATCTCATCTGAAACCAGGACAAGACTGCAAACCAGCACGTTATTTACCACAGAAAATTTTACATTCCTATTGTAGAAACTATTTTATAAATTCAGCATGTTTTATTCTTTAAATACGGTGCTCTCTTTCTTGTTTTCATAGAACCTGCTGTTTAAGGCCTTACAGACTGAGTAGGCTTTCCTGTTAAATTAATTCTTTAGTTTGAAATCTGATTTTTACAACCATGTTAACATATTCGTTTTGGTTTTTTGAATCACAGTTTTGTGAAACATTGAAAAACCACCAAAGCTTATGTTATATTATCTTCTATTTGTCTCAGACAATTTATTTCTCTTCTGAGAGAATGTACATAAATGCAATTGTTGGAGCTTTTAGACTCAGCAGCCACTGTGGGGATGCATTTCTTCTCCTTCTCCTCCGTAAGTTACACAGGTAGTGTAAAAAAGACTATGAACCTCAGCTCCCATCTTTTATTCTCAACATCACAGCTGGGTCACAGTGATTTTTTTCTGTGGCTCATGTTGAGTTTGTGGTCAAGCCCAGGTATCTCCTCAAAGTGACTTGCCTCAGTCATCCACCATTCCCTCTTAGATGCAGGCAATTTTAGTGCATCTACATTTCTTGCTACGATTTCCTTATACACAGGCAGTGGAGAATGCAGTTTGAACATACCCCAAGCATTCCTCCTGCTCCCAGGGTTTATGCTACTATGAAGGAGGCATGGCATGTACTTCCCTTTCAGTTCCCCTCAGTCAGTTGACTGAATCAAGCTGCTTTTCTGTGTTTTCTGTTGTGTAAAACTTTCATCTTTATTTCTTTGCTACTGAGACTTCTTTCCACATCTTGAATATTATATCAGAACAGTTTATTATTGCTGCCAGTATAGACTTCTGAGATGAGACTCTTATAGGTATCTACTGCTGTTTGAAATCCTCTAGTGTATCCTGCCTGTCCTCTAGCTGCTGCTCCAGATTGACTTGAGACTCCAGAAGTCGTGAAGACCCCCCTTGCGCGTCTCAGATGCCAGTGATTAGGCAGCTGAGACTTGTATGTGTGATTGTAGGTAAGTTCTGGAGTTTCTTCTGAGACCTTCTGAACCAGCACAACCTGTTACAGACATTGTCTACTTTCGCCACCCTCAAAATTCTCCTTGCCTGTTATTATGGTACTTTTGGCTCCCATACATGGACTCCAGACTCCTGCAAGTCCACCTCCAGATGAGTAGATCAAAAAGACCTTATTCCGGAGGAAGTTTCTAGAACTGATCTTACAGGAAGCAGGTTGTACAAGTTACTTCCTGGCTACAGAAGGATCGAAGCTGGAGTCCAATTCTGGATTTTAGAAATCTTCATGCTTTTCAAAATAACATGGCTTCATAAGAGAAATTAGTTTACATCTGTGGACTTTCAAGAGGCTTATTCTCATGGTGCTTCTGTCAGATCTTTCCATTTAACTGTCTACACTGAAAGAGGACTTGGGAGTTAAGGTAAGCACAAGGCATCCTAACAGAAGGATGCAAGAGCTCTTTAATCCCACATTGGTCCACATAGAAGCCATTAGAATCAACAGTGGCTTGCCTTACCTTTGAAGACAGTGATTTTGTAGAAGTTGGATAATACATGTGAGCCAGTTTCAGAACTGAAATCTCAGTTCTTTTCATATCATGGCTTGGATGTTGGATGGCTCTGAGAGTTAAAAGAAGATGGATCTTCTATGGTTAGATAAATCCTTACAAATGACAGCATTCAGTCTAAATAGTCAAGGTTCATAGTTTTTTCTTATGACACACAGTTATTAGCTTGTTTGCTTGTCATGCTACATTGCTTATTGGATCTGAAGATTTTTATTAGTTCAGTCAGAATTCATCTGATAGTTATTTTACTCAGCTTCCTCATTTATTAGTTTTTGTGCAGTCTCATATTCTGCAACTTGTAGGGTTATGACAAATACTACAGGACTTTTTCCCCTAGTTAAAAAATCTGGTACCATAATAGGATTTAAATTGTGTGCTAATTTTCTTAATGGGAAAACCTGAGGCAATGTGTTCTTTCTGTTGTTTATTTTTGATAGCAATTACTTTATCTAGGAGACCAAGGAGGGTTCCAACTCTAACATCTGAACTGTTATTCTCTTTTTTTTTTATTTAAAGAAAATTGTTACTCTTAGAACTTGTGCTAAGTTTTCGTGCAGATAGTATTAGTTTCACTTAAATTGAGAAACTAATTGTCTCGTCCCACTCGGTGGGTTGTGAGAGGGGTGAATCTTCCATTCCTGACTGTTTGTGTACCAACAAAAGCCGATCTCTGCTCGGCAGAGCCGCGTGGTCGGCAGAGTCACGACAATGACCCAGAGGAAGTCTGGCCAGCAACTTTATTAACTGGTGAATTCCACAAACGGACAAACTTAACGAACTGACGAGCTTAATGAACGAACAAAGGCGATTTGGCAATGGAGCTGTTTTCCGGGCAACCCGTCACAATTTTTCCCAAACTTGCATATATTGGAAGAGCAGAAGAAGAGAAAAGCAAGAAAAGGAAAGGAGAAGAGAGGAGGAACAAGAAAAAAAAAGTATCGCCACCCTTGGATCCCGCGATGACGATGACAGACGTGGCAACCCTGCAGTGGTGGGCACGTGCGCGCTTCCCGGGGGGGGGGGGGGGGGTGTGTGTGAGCCTTTTATAGGCTAATCCCCGCCTCCAGGAACGCCCCTTCAGGACTTACATGGTTCTTGTTCTAGAACGTTCTCAATCTTCTGCGCAGGCGCTGGGGGAGGGCGGTGGTTGCGAGGGGTCTCTCGGGCGGTCGCAAGCCCCTTCCTCAGATGAACTCTGTGTGACCTCTGGCCATACATGGTCAGGTCTGGCAGAACCTGGAACTGCGCATCCTCCAACACGCTCTCCATGTCCCGCTCTCGCTCTCCCCCACCCCGTGCTCGCCGACCTGCCGTCGCCATGCAAATAGCGCCTCAAGTCGCCACAATGTTTGAGACATTAACTCTTTCAGTCTCTCACACTAATTTGACTGTATTTTTTCCAAAGCCACACAGATTAGATTCACAGTTAAAATTGCTTAGTGCATTCTGGTTGGGAGATCTGCTTTATCCTTTTATATTGGCAGAAGTTCTTTTAAAGAGATCATTTTTACGTATCTGTTGCTAAAGGACTTAAAGGATTGTTTGTTGCTGAATAATTGACTGTGAGATGTGTTGTTATGGGATAGCTAACTAAGAACACCCTCTTTTAATTAAGGCTCATTCAACCATAACTCAAGACAATTGGAGAGATATACCATTAGTTGACATCTACAGGGTTCCTGTAAGAAATGTGATCTTGCTGAATGCTTGTGTTGCCTTTCAGAGAAAGTTCATCTCTATTAAACTACGGCCTTGGAGCCTGCACGTCAGATGATTGCCTGCCTGCACACGTCAGTGTTGTGGGACACCGTTTCAGTGAGGATGTATGTATTTAGAAACCATTCTCCTACCCTCTCTGTGAGAATACTGATGGAAGGAGAAACACATCCGACCGTTAAGATGGGAAGGGGTGGGGGGAGAGAGAGAGAGAGAGAGAAGGGCTTGCTCCTATCAGGTTATCTCTCAAGCCACTGAGTGTTTTTCCTCTGCCATTCACAATCTGACTGCTTTGGAAAGCCAGATGAAAGCCACAAAACAACTTGTGGGTTGAGATAAAGACAGTTTAATATGCATCCCCCCCCAACAACAAAAAAACCCCAAGTGGCACAAAAGCAGACACTTGCCACCAGCAGATCAATGCCCAGCCAGTCCCCAAGCAACTGCTACCTTGGAAAAACTCCTTTCCAGCTTTTCTTGCTGAGCATGACATTATAGGGTATGGAATATCCCTTTGGTCAGTTTGAGTCAGCTGTCCTGGCTGTGTCACCTCCCAGTTTCTTGCCCACTCCCAGCCTACTCACTGGGGTGAGAAACAGAGGAGGCCTTGATGCTGTGCAAACACTGTTCAGCAATAGCTTAAACACTGTTGTGTTATCAACACTGATTTGCTCACCAATCTAAAACATACCACCATACAGGCTACTATGAAGTAAATTAACTCTATCCCAGCCAGACCCAGTACAGATGTCCTTTGAGTATTTCCCTTTTTCAGAACAGAGTATACAGGCTTAGCATGTGTTTTAGAGAGAATCAGAGCCTGTAAGTTTTTCATTATTTCTTCCTTTCTCCATTGGTTTCTCTTTCTGTAGGGATTTGTCTGCTAGAATTATGAGATCTTCCTTGGAACTTCTCTTGCTGGGTAATTTCAGCATATACACTGACCTTCCCTGCTGTTGGGAAGCAGGGCGTGTTAATTAGCACTCCATTTGAGACAGCATTAGACCACCTCAGTACTGTTATTATCTGCTTGCCTTCCACATTTTGGATAGCTTTACCAAATTATCTAGACATTTTAGAATAAACCTTTCTTCCTAAAGCTTCAGTCTAACAGTGGGTAGCCATTCCCAGATCCTTCAGTCAGGGTCTGTTTCCATAGTTTCCAACCTGTCCCTGAAGTTTCTCACAGTGGCAGCAACTTCAAAAAGAGCTCAGTAGTCTCAACCCTGCCCTCAGGAAATATAAAGGTTGGGACATATTCAGAAAGGTCTGTGCTTCTCTTTGTTGTGTCAGTTTAGGATGTCAAACAGGCTTTCAGGGTACATTGTAGTACTCCTACAGTTTGATCAATTATGGAACTTGAAATGGCATATATAGAAAGTGGATTACTTAAATCAAGAATGCTGCTTCAAACATCCCCGGATGAAGGAGATATTGTGACCTTCATGACACTGCAAATCAAATGTGGTGGTGAATCAAACCAGGTAGTAATCCAAGTGGTTCATGGTAATCCAAGAAACTGCTGTTTTGAGGCCAATCAGTAATACTAAGAGTGTTCATAAAGGTCATGACAGCTGTTTTTGCATGCCTCCAGAGAATAGAAGTTATCCTTTTCCCATAGCTAGGGATTTGGTCAGTAAAAGTGGTTCTTGTGATCAGGCTTCAAGCAGTCTGGACAGCTTTGAGAATCTTCAGTCCATAGGGACTCCTCTATAGAAGTCACATCTCAGAATTCACTGAGGTGAACTGGACATAGCTTTTGCCTAGAAACATAGAAAGTTTATCTTTCTAACAATCATTTCAACTTCTTATGGTGTCAGTTCCTTCATTTGTCTCTCCTCAGACAATTTTAAGTGCTTGTCTGGCAGCTCTGAAACTTGCTCTCCTTTGCATCCAGGTTACTCTTTATGCTCAGCTGCATGTACATACATATCAAACACAGCTTCACACCTACCAAACAGGATGTTAATGCGAATCTCCATTCTGGATATGATCTGAACCTCCTTACAGTGGTTATAGAGCCTGATTAGCATTTGTAAAAAGTCTTCTTTGAGGCGTGTATTCCACCGGGACTACGGGATATAATATGCCCTACTACCTCCCTGCAGTGTCGACTGTGGTGCTGGTCTGTATTGCTCAATCACTGTAGAGCCTCATTTATACTTCAAAGTTTTTGAGATGCGAATGGTTTGGAAAATGTGCTTGAATCCTCACCCCTACATCATAATGTTTAAGTGATGATTTCCAGTACTACTAGGAGGAGACAACTCTCCCCTTCTGTCAGGAGATGATGAATCTCTGTCACATATAATCAGCTTATCTGTCTTGAAGTTTAAGAGCTTATGTTGAAAATTTGTGCATTTTCAGACAGTCTTGCCTTAATTGGGAAATATGGATCGCTATGGCTGAGGTGAACTTCTTCCAGAAGCCCTTATATAAATTGTACTCATATATGTACTCAGCCCCTATAAGTTGTACTCATATTTTAATGAATACTAGAGTGGCACTATGTGTGGAGGAGGTGGGATGGTAGCTTACTCGTGGTAGAACTGTTGCAGTACTACTAAATGGCTCTGGCTTGGGTGAGAGGGAATATGCATGTACTGTATGAATGGATAATACATTTAACAGAACTACTTTCTTACAGAGAATATGCAACTGTGAGGAATAAATTGTCCATTCTGGAGTTGCCTGTTTTCTCTCTCTTGACTGCAGAGGAAGACTAGAGCAATTGACCTTCTAGCTGAGGCACATAAAATCATCAGAGATGAACCTTGGCCCTGCTGCAAAGCAAAACATTTAAACATACAGTTCACTGGTAACTTTGTTGGTATTATGTTAGACTTTCCAGGTTCAGAGTGAAAACACAGCAGAAATGAAGTTTAGGATTTTCATTGTTTTCCTGTGTTTAGTATACTGTCTTCTATTTCTCAGCTCAAGTACTACAACAGTGACATTAATTTTATTAAAAAGTTCCTGCCTTTGATTATAATTTAACTTTTGATGTACATGCTGTTCTTTCTTTGTTACCATTTTAAGCATTATTATTTCTAATTTGTGGTGAATGACTGTTTCTGTGTCTTAAAAGTTACTATAATTAGCACTTATGATGAGGTCTTGCTACTGTTTGTTGTTGACTAGTCTGAACTGATCACTTTATGAAAATATATATGAAGTATTGCATAGATAGTATTTGTGCATTCTCAAAAAGCCTTTACTATTGCTATTTTCATGTTGAGTTTTGGTCATGGTGTCACCGAAATCGGGGGATTGTTCCACCTAGCGTGCATGCAGCGCCGTAATAAAGAATGCCTGCTTCTTAATACTACATTGGTGTTAAGGAGTTTGATTGCCGATTTCAGTGACAATGGTATGAAGAAAATGAAAGTATCAATAATTTTTACCCTTATTGCAGAACTGTTTAAATTGCATTGGTAAAAATGTCACTTTACCTTTTAGCCTCTGTTATTTTTGCAGCTTCATTTAAATTTTTATACTTCACACAGTTCCTCAATTATTATTTTTGATGGCTAATTAACTGACAGTGCATGAATTTGATTGCTCATTTAAATTAACTAATGAGCATGAAAGGCTTCATGTCGGTTTGATGCAGGAAAAGATGTTTTCAGTTGGTATGTTCTTATCAAACTTCCTCTCAGTAATGCATAAGTGACTAATGTAATTTCTTTTTTTTTTTTAAAGTGCCAGAAGAATAGATGTTAGGGTATGCAATTTTGTAATATGAAGAAATAAGCACAGATCCAAGACAGGTGACAGGAAAAAGGATATTATTTATTTTTATAAGCTGTAATTGAAATTCACTAGTTGTTGACAGGGACAGGAAAAGAGTCTACATGCTGCAGAATTTATTTGGATGTTTAGGTACATCCTAAAGCAGCCACCCTTGGAAATTACCATGTAGATTGGATGTTAAACACCAAATTTAATTCTTTGTCTGTTGTAATGCTCTCATATTATGGTAATTAGTTGACTGTTCATTAGGAAATATTTAGGATATTTCTGGTTGTCAGCATGCAACTTTTTTCTTTGTACTTTACCTTTGTTATCTTAGTAATGGTTTATATTTTGGCAATTGTTTGAGACATCATTATGTCACCATATGACATTCTTTTTTTAGGTCTTTGTTTGTTTATTGTTAAGTTTTTCTTTAAAATTTTTGAGTTGTGTTACAGTATTAGAACTCATAAAAGGATTAAGTCATTGGGTTTTGATATTGGGCTTATGAGTAGTATACATGTATTTTATTTGTTGATGAAGGCCCTGGTTATTTCCTCAGAGGGAAGTTATGTAATCAATACTGTGAGCATGTTCTAGCTGTAATGAAATCAGTTAAGTGATAACTTCAGCTAATTAAAGTAAGAAATATGCAATCAGAATGCATTATATTTATAAGTTATTCAATTCTTAATGATGGGTAATTTCAATACCACCAAACACGAAAGTTTCTATATTCATATGTTCGGTAACTTAGGAGATGGAACTGTCTTTCAACCTCTTGTAATACTAGCATTTAGACACTGTCTGATCTGAAAAAGTATGCTGATTAGTTCATGTATCTGAGTATAATGTTGGACTTAAATGTAGCTGATGAATGAATAATCTGCTTTCTGCTGTTTTTGAAGTTCTATTAGCAATTCCTGAAGCTGCTTGATTTTTATACAAATACTGTAATTGGGTAGTAGTAATGTTAAATTTAGCCTACGTGAAAGTGATTATCATCTTGAATTGTCTCGAATTGCCATGCATCACAGAATAGGGAGTCACAGATGTAATATGTGTACCAAAAGATAAGCTGGTATATTCTGTTCTAGCCAAGGTTTCTGAATGATTGTGGAAAAACTATTGTGTATAGATATTATACTGATCTAGCCAGATACATGGATAATTGTTTAAATACTAGATCTTTAATGACAATACTCAATCTTTTGTCCAGTTGAAGGTAAAGTAAAATATTTCTGTCCACCACTACGCAAATATTACTTCTTTAGAATCCTGAATTTGGAAATAATCCTGAAAATTTGTGGGCAGAGGCATTTGGCAGAGAGTGAAGCCACAGTGAAGCAACTTACCTCTGTCAAAATGCCTATTTTTCTTACCTGTGCTAAATCTAGTTTCAGTCACATAATTCTTTCAGTACAATACTATGAGCAGAGAGAAATACTTATGTCCCAGTCTGATGAAACTCACCTTCAGATCTGCAAATTCCAATATTATACACCATAGTGTTTCAGAGATTTCTATGGTTGCTTTCTTATATATTCTCTGTATATTGAGTAGACATATCTATTGAGCAAAACTTGTTTGTTCCTCCAAAATTTATGAACCATCCGACACTCTTTAGTAAGGTCATGCATGGATGTAGGCCAGCTAGGCTTTCTTCAAAAGGACGTGTGATTATTTTAGTGCTTCAAACCACTACTTCTAAAACTTACATTTAATTGAACTAATCATATGAAATTCTTCAGTCATGAAGTATCTTTTCTAAAGCAGAAACTCTTATGAAAATACTGTTGGAAGGAACATTGCAGTGTACTAACTTTTCATATCTATTATTAAAAATGTTTTATTAACAAAAAAATTATTTTATTTAAGTGTTTAAGTACATAATTCTCTTAAGTATTTGTTATATTGATAATATTGGATAGGGTGCATGGGCAGAACCACCAGGAGATACTGCCTTTTCTCTGTGTTAAAATAAACTTTCAGGAATGGGCTGAGCTTCTCAGCTGAGCCAAAGCAAATGGGAAGACATTCAGCTGCTGACTCATGCTGGCAAGTGTTACCAGTTCTCTACTGTCATATAAAACCATGTCATAGGAACCCTTTCTGTGAAATGATCAAGCTTCATTTTAAGACAAAATGTGTTGCTTTTTGCTCTGCTCCTTTAATTCTAGATTTTCATTAATCTAGTGGTTAAAAACATGATTTCCAGCCTAAATTTATTCATGGACCTGCTTCTACCAATTGTTCTGGTGACAATATTATCTTTTAGTTTTAACAGTGTTTCCCCTTGTTCTTTCAGGGTTTAGTTCTTATTTCTTTTTTTTTTTGATGGATGAAATTTAATAGTATTGCCAAACTAGAAAATTAATCCATCAAAATACACCAAAATTTTTTACAATTGACATTGTAACTAATAAGATCACTTTTGTTCTTAGGCACTTTCTTAAAAGTTTCTTGACAGAATTTAAATCTAAACCAGTCCTCCACAGTTTGCAGTGTCTTGCTGTGCAGCCAATGAATGCATTTCATTTGCAATTCATATTCTTTTGGGGGGGGATTACACTAGTAAGATGGAGAACCAAATGCTAGGTCTTTTGTAAGGAAGTGACCTTTATATATTTCTTCTGGAGGACAAGACAATTATTAAGTACTTAATACCAGCTCACTGTTTTTACAGCTTTTGGTTCAACTGCTGTATCAGCTTCATAATTTACTACTTAAACTGATAAATTATTTTCATTTGAAAAAATGTGTTCCTCTGCTAGCGTTCATTCCTTAGTCTAATTTTGTTATGGTGAATATTTGTCATAAGATAGGTAATAAATGAGCTTTTTTTCTGTTACACTGACAAGAAGCAGGATTTTCACAAATCCCCTTGTTCCCATTTGGCTTCTTGGGTTAAAGTCAAGGGTAGCTGATTATCAAACAGTGCTTCTGAAGAATGGGTAAGCAAATATATTCTGTCTTGCTCAGATTACCTTTCCTGAGGATTGGGGAGATAGCTCAGTTTATTATGCTACTATGATTTGGGGGCTGGAGGTCATGATGTGCAAAAAGGGGCTGTGACAACTGGGTTTGTTTGGCCTTAAAAAAAGAAAGCTTAAGGGTGACATCATTGCTATTCAATTACCTAATAAGAGAGAAGATGGATCCCAATGGTTAACAGAGGTGCACAGTGAAAGGAGAAGAGGCAACAGAACAAGTTGCAACATGAGAAAATATGATTAGATGTTAGGAAATTTTTTTACCATAAGAGTAGTCAAACGCTGGAGTAGGTTTCCCTGGAAGGCTGTGGGATTTTCATCCTTGGAGATATTAAAAACTCAACTGTACAGGGTCCTGAGCACCTGGTCTGTGTTGGCTCTTTTTGAGGAGGGAATTGGACTAGATGACCTCCAGAGGTTCTGACAAATTAGTCTATGATTCGATAATCACAGTGAGTCAATATCCATGAGATGACAGCTTGAAGTTCTGCCCAGACATTCATTCAGGAGTTCTGACTTGATAGATACTTCTAGTAAAACTTTTCACTCCTTGTCTAATAAAGACATGTTTGTATACAATAGTAATTATGGTTCCTTTGCAGAACTGTTTGCCTGCTGTTTATGGTTGCTGCTTATATGTGACTCTGGAAAGTGACTTATGCTAGGATTAAATATGTGCATATCTATGATCTTCGTGATGCCTCAGACCCTACAGATATGATAGGCATTGCACTTTCTGTTTCACTAGTCATTCCACTTGATGGGAAGAGAGGTCAAGTAGTGAAGATCTTTGTAGGCAAACAGTCATCCTAAAAACACAGTTTGACTTGTTACATGACCCTTTTTTCTTCCTTGATGATTCTCATGAGATCGCTAGTCTGTCTGTTCAAAAAAACCTGCTGAGCCTCTTTGGATTTTAATAATTAGAATAAGAGTCTGGAATTCCAAGTGGAGCATCTGATATTGAAAGTGAATAGAGGGATTAATTTCCTGAACAGATTAGTCTTGCTGTATTTTCCAAAGCAGGTATCTTTCATAAGGGTAATGGAGGCCACTGTAACAGCTATCTGTTCTAGATTCTCTTTGTAGTGTAAGACCAGTGATTTTGTAACAGGGAAATGTGTAGAGAATAATCCTCTTGCAATCTTGGAGTGAAAATTGAGTGATTACTATTATTACTGTCTGAGTTACAAAATAATAGAAAATTATAAAGGATGACCTAGATTTGTTTCACCATCTTGAGAATGCAACATATCTTTTGCTTGAAGATACGCATTCTAAAGGAAGAGACACAATCACTAACAGAGATTCCCTTTTACAAGAATGCATGTTTGAGGGAAGAGGCACCTTATTCCTGTAAGATGGAATATAATGCCTCATCAAGATCTACCTGTTGTAGATTCTTCGTGAACGCAGTCATCTTTGAGACAGTGGATGGAGAGGTCCAGTATTGGTGGTTCCATTAGTCTGGCACACATCCTTTGTAAGTGTCGGGGTGGGGGTAGGTCTGAAACAGGCACACTCACTAAGTTAGCCTTTGAAAGCTTGTTAATGTGAGATGAGAGAAGACAACAGTGTTTTATAGTCGTTGAGAAGGTATTATCCTTATTCACTTTTGGTGCAACTGTCAAGATCTTTTTTTTTCCTAAAACACTAACCTTTTAAGGTACACAAAAGGGTTCAGATTTTTCAGAAATTGTTAGTTTCTCATGGATGGGAGACTGAGACATGAATGTAATTACTTGTTTACATCAACCAGGATTTACAAACAACCTTAACTAACTGCAGCAGCTGACAATTATCAACCCCCTCTCACTTTTCCTCCAAGAGGAACCAAATCAGCACTGACTACTACAAAATTTACATCTGGGAGATAGCATGAAAGTAGATGAACCAAAATCTTTAGGAAACTGGCTTATGTTTAACAGATAGTCCAAATGAACAGAGCTGGAATCCTACCGTGGATATCTTGTTTATCTTCCCAGATAAATAATGGAAATGTTCTCCACTTTTCAAGAGCCTTTACGGTCAAAGACACTGATTTCCCTGGGTTCTATCTTTGCTGTCATATTGCACATCTGTATTGAATATCTAGTATAAAGGTGACCCTACACTTGTGAAAGGAGTTAAAACAGATTTGGAGACAAACTGGAGGATAACTGGAGGATACTTTGATAACCCATCCACTGGACTGCCAACACTGATAAATCCAGTTTGGGGTTTCAGCACCTTGAAATAAAATAAATCAAATGGAATACAAAAAAAGAAAAATATGTGATACCAGTCAAACAGAAATGAATCTAATAAAGTCACTAGACTTCTTGGATCAGACATGGATCCACTTAGTTGTGTTTTTGGTAGGCCATTACAGAGGAGCCTTCAGGCCAGGCTGACTAATGGTTCTTCAAAACTATTTGGTTTGGCTGTTGTATTTCCTATTGAGATCTTCTGTTATATTTTTCTAAAAGATGAAGACTTACGGTTATGATGTATCAATGAACTCACATTCCAATGTACCACTACCTTTCTGCGTGAAAGCTTTGTTCAGGCAGATTTTTTATTTTACGCAGAGCAACACTCTTTTGCCTTTTGCAAAATTATTTTTATTACCTGCATGGTCTTGCATTCCTTCTGTAGTATGATTTGGCATAATGTTACTGTTTTCACAGTTATCGAGAGCAGATATCTTTGTGGTTGGCATATGTTTTACCTTTATAGTTTGATTGGATTTTTAATTTGATGTGTTTGGCATTTTTGCTCAGCCTGCTAAACTTTCCATTTGTGAGTAATAATTCTTGCTAGGTCTGCTAATATCTTTTCTTTGGAAAGTCAAGTCTGTTTTTACAGTATTCTTTTATTGATATGGTAATTGATCATATTGCAAATAATGAATCATCTAACAAATAAATTTCTAAATTTGTGAACTGCTTAAATTCATGGATAAAGGACAAAATATATTCTTTTATTTATGTATCTTCCCAATCTTTTTTAATGTACCTCCATGAGCTATTCATGATACCATTACAATATCATGTCTTCTTCTGGTTCCAAAACCAGCTTCCTGAAGAATGAGAGTTACACAGCAAATATGAGTACTAATAAAATTAAACACAGATACCTGTAGTATAAAAAGTGGACTGCATAAACATCATTACTTATTGTTAGTGCTTACTTGAACTGAATAACTATAAAATGCATTATGATTTACAGTGCTTAGAGTTGGATTTAAAACTGCTTATAAGTTAATTTTATTCCTCTGGTTTTAGAACTAATGCATAAATAATCTGATTTTTATTATAACAGTATTTTTATCCAACTGTCTTAAGTATCAGTTGAGTCTATTTTAAAACTCATGTCTAGTTTATGAGTCTATGAAATGAATTCACATAATTATTGAATATTGATAATTCAAGGTGATTTGCACTGTAACACTTCAGCCTCTTACTTGTACATAAGGAATATAAATCTGGACAAGACTTATGGCAGGCAGAAGTGACTACCATTTGGAAGTCTTTTACAGATCTAAATCAAGTAACTTGATGATTTCACACCATTTACCAATGTCTAAATACTTTATGAAAATGTTTCACAGCAGTGTCTAGGTACTTCACAAGACACCCTGCTGATTTAATTGAAATTTCTTCGATTTCTTCAAAATTTTACTGTAAAAGACAACAGTTTAATCACTTTGACAGTATTTTACTACCACTGCTTTGGTAAAATTATGCTGGCTGTTTTATGGGAGGACTTTTACTCAAGAAATTATGGTACTGGGAAAGAAATGAAGCAAATCTTGTACAGCTGCTCATAATAATTTTATAACTGTGTCAACTTTATAATATTCAGCAATAATTCAGATTGTGATGAGTAGGATTTAGGGTTATCACTGAAGATCAAATTTCATTATTTTCTCTTGTATCCAATAGTTAAGATTAAAAGCCTCAACCTTGCAAATGAATGATCTGAATATATCCTTTTTCTGCTTTGACTCCTAAGGAAGTCAGAAAATACTAGCTAAGGGGATTTTTTGTTGCAGTAAGAGTCTGTAAAGACACATTGCTTTCAGGATGGTTACTTGGCTAATGTCTTTCTGATACAGTTAATGTATCTGTTTCTTAACTTTGAAAACTAATCACTTAGTAGTTCCTTACTGCATTCCACCTGTAGGGGAAAATAGTTTGTATAGAAAGTAAACCATTGAAGTGCATCTAAAAGTATTACCATTTAAATACAATCTTTTATTGTGTTATAAATACTTTCTCCTTGCTGAAACTGCTCAGTGAGTGAAAGGAAGACTTTATTAATATTGTTACTTTTGTTTTAAAAAAAAGAAAAAGAATGGACCTTCATTGTAATACTTTTCATTCAAAATTGACATCTTACTTATTATTTCCCTTTTAGCATATAGGGTGAATCACAAGCATCTTCCAGAAGACCTAAGAAAAAAAAAGCAAGAGGAACTTAAAACATGAGTTTTAAATATACATTTTAAAGATGTTGCTATGGTATGTTTCAGGTATTTTATATAAAAGATATTGTCAAAACTGTGAATATTGTACTGTTACAGTAATAACTGGCAAGATAATGGAACTATTGTAATTTATGCTTGAATGCAGATTGTGTGGATTGAAATATTTGCATTTTAAGTAAATAAAATGTAGACAGTTATAAAAATATGTGTATATGTTTTAAACTTGAAAGTATCTTACTGAGTGTATTTTTCATATTATTTTTACCTTTATCCCCATCTCCAAGTCCTCATACTGCTTAGTTTTCTCATGTTGAATTTATTACTTCTCTGATCTGCACTAGAAGAGTATGTGATTTAGTATTCATTTTTAGAAGATAAAAAAGATTTTATTATTTCATTCATTGAGAGTGTTTCAGGCTATGGGAAAAGGTGATTCTTCCACTTTTAGATTTTTTGTTAGGCTTGTGAGCAAGTCATGACTAAAACACCTTGATGATGAAGTTTCTATATTCCTGGGCTGCTTTCCTACAGATATAATGAGGTTTATAGAAAAGACTTCTGGCACAAACTCAGAGATTTAGACACTACAATGCAAATCAAGAAAACAAATAGATTTGGGGGCCCATATGTTGGAATTAAATTTAAAAATGCTCTTTATAGTTTCTTTGCTCACTGAGAAGAGCTAGACTTGAGATGCTGCGTCTAAATAGTGGATACAGTTGATCTGCTGTGCATCTTGATCAGCTGGTTGTCATCTAAACTGAGTGTGCACAGTCCCCTTTCATAAGGAAACCAGGGCAAGGTGTACATGTATTTTTGAGATTACATGTGTGGATCATCTGGTAGCATGGAGCTGGGATACAGCCAGTAAACACATCTGGACCTGGCTTTGAAGCTGGAACACACCTAGGTCAGAGCATTAGTCATTCTCTGTCTGTAGCAATGCCACTGAAGAGGCTGCTACCTCCAGCCTGCTCCTGCTGCTGCTTTGTGCTCCTGAATGAGTTACCATCTTAGCTCTACTGGCTGAGGGTTTTTTCATTCAGAGTGGGCTTGATTAACTTAGCTAGTTTTTGTCACAGTTTTATTAGAATTGCTTTTTTTGGAGTGAAGGATTATCCACTGCAACCAGTGCAGCTATTGCTGAAGAAGGACATGTAAGGAAGTTTTTGGGCATTGCATAATGGGACTTACAATAGCTGACACATCATGGAGCATTGTGTAAACCAGCTAGCAGAGAATGCTAATAAAAGGGGTATATTGGAAATACTGTTCCTTTCATGGAGTTAGCTGCTGACATGAAACCTAAATACTCCCTTCTTAGAAATGCAGATTCATGGTCTAATACTTCCTTCAGAGTCTGTGTCCCTGTTACCATCTGGGTACAGGGAACTGGACGACTCTCCTCTTTTAGAAAACACAGGGAAAGGGGTGCAGAAGGAATAAAGAAGTAATTTTCATAAACTATTTAGCTGTCTAAGGACTTACCTGGAAAATGGCAGTCCTGAGTTCATAATCTTTTCTTAGCTTGATGGGTTTCAAACCTACAGCATGCACTTCAGTGATCAGTGACGAGGCCATGGAGTATTTGAGCCCGAGAACTGTTTTCCCCTCATCTTGTTAGAGCTGGGTAATTCTGGAAGGAGCTCAGTACTACTTATAAAGCAATTTGCCTTTAATGTTGTCAGTCAAAGTTTGATTTCTATGCTGGATTTATCACATAAATTTTATAGTTTATAGGTTAATGTAACTGTGCATAAATGTAACCGTTCTCTAAATGTTACTGACATATATTCGTTGTTTCGACAGTAAGAACTACATGGAGGGTGTCTGTCATGTAATAAAATTTACATTTGTTTCTATCAATGTTGTAATTTTATTGGCTATTCTGCTGTTCTGGAATTAAGATGAATGCCATCTGTGCTCCACTTATTATTTTATAGGCTTTTATTATAATCCTTCTTTTTTGTATCTTGCCTAAATTCACAGCTACATTCTTTAATGTCTCTCTTCATGTGAAAGATCACATTATGAAAATAAAAATATATTTTCATGTCTAAAATTAGTTTATATTTTACCTTCAATGGATTTTTATATCCATCAGTTTTTATGTTGTGCATTTGGCTTTTTCTTAATTTTTTTTCTCTCTTGTTTACTGCTAGTAATATGGCAGATATGTTATATCTATGGCAGTTCCATATGCGTTAATCGTAATACTAGAAATAACACTGCAATGATGTCACACAAGCTTTGGCTACTTGTAATCCACTGAGACATTAAATCCAAATCCTGGCCTGATACAGCTCCTGAATTCGTAACAATGAATCAAAGTCCAGTCACAGCAAGCCTTGCAGTAAAAGCAAAATGTAAGGATTCGGGATTGTTTACAGGATGGGTACTATTGTGCAAGGCCTGAAATCGTTCAAGAAGTGGGAACTGGAACCCAGAAGGAGAATAACCCCTTGCTGGTGAGAGAAGTAGGGCCACAATGAGAATTTGAGAACATACTGGCTATGATGTCCTTTTAAACTAGATCACTTCCAACTGAATAGCATGTAAAAATACTATGTAATCAGTATGTTACCTACATTTTAAGAGGAGTGATGACGAATTGTTAATGGCTTGCTCTTTGAAATTGTAGGAACAGTTGAGATCACATCATGCATTGTAGTTTTGTATAAAGATCCCTTACAAATTTTTAAAACGTACTAAAATAGTCTAACATTTACTAATGAAATCCATGTATTTTAGCTGCAGTTGCTGATTTTACACTGTAACAGAAATACACTCAGAAGAGCTGCAGTTGCTTTCTCACTTTTGCAAAGTCAAAAGAACTTAAGAAATTAAAGTAAAACAGATTATGGATGTAATAAATCTGAACATTGGTATTGGTTACACTAAATACTCACAACTGGAAACAAATTATTTTGGCATAATTATCAATATATCAAAACTGTTTAGTCTCCATTTTGACATTCTCTGTTTAAGTTTCACTAGTCAGCAAAGCCAAGCACCAGGGAATCCTCCAGTAGACCTCCAGGAAAATCCATTAAAAAATAAAAAATAGCAGATGAAAAATCAAACACAGATTTTTATGGAACAAGCAAAAAGGCAAGTCCTGAGAGGACTTCAGATCCAGCATTTGCTAAAGGTAACCCAAGATAACATATAGGTGATGACTTAAGGCAATATAAATACATTCTGAGGTAAAGCATTGTGGAATGAATATTATTCAGTCTTTTCTGTCAGAGTGACTCTCCATCTTACACAAATACCCAAGTATTTGGGATGGCAGAATAAGGGAGAACTGTGAATTCTTTTTAGGACAATGTTAACTGCAGTTTAATGAACCTGTATAGGAAATAATGTTTAGATACAGGGATAATCTCTTCTAATCCTAAAATTTTAATCTAGAAATATTTTTTCTGTATATGCTATAGAATTGGATCTCTATAGATCTCAGAAATAGTATATATAACCTCCTTTTTGTAGATATATATTAATGGAAGGAATATACCTAGTACCACACTGTATGGCATAACTCCACTTCAAATACTGGAAGTATCTGATGTTATTAGAAGGTAGAGAACATAAACTTTGTGTTCCATAAATACATTTAATAATAATTTTGCTATTCTTAATTTTCCCAAATTTCCATTTTTCTTGAAGTACTTCTTTTCCTCCTTCCACTTATTAATGTGTTTTCAGAATGTTTGGAAATTTTTAATATTTACAATACCATGTCCCTTATCACCTGCAAGCCTCCGGAAAGATTGAACGGTATAATGGACTGCTACAGATTGCTGAGAGTCTTGGGTGCTGGGGCATGGAAATACTGGTATGTGAATTTCACAGAAGCCACTTGGTTGGTTAACACCAGAGGATCAGCTAACTGTCCTCATCCTGCCCAAACAAAGCCTCTACATACTGTGGGAGGAGATAAGGTTCCCATAATGCACACTGGAAAGTTGCTGGGAAAGGCAGTGTGGGTTGCTCGTCCCTTAGGAAAAGGCAAACCCATTTCTTGGATTGTCTTTGCTCAAGCACCTGGGTAGGCTTGTTGGGTAATGTGGAAGAATAGGGTATATCTCAAGGATATTTAACCCTGGGGGGAAATAATCCATGATTTAAATTATGTGTTGTAGGAACTAATGCAGCAGGACCTACCTGAACTGATGAAGAATGAGCTTCACAAGGAACCAGGTAAATGCAGTGATGACCCAATCCATGCCAGTCTTGACATACAACATTTTGCTTCTCCTGTCCTGAGAGATCATTTTGACATATGGGACTCAAGTCCTCACCTGCTGTTATGGACATTTTTTAGGGGAAGGCCCATGGAACGAAGGAATAATATCTATCTATGTGTTAAAGGACAGGGGATAGTGGTTAATAAGGATGTATAAACCTTGATGTTTATATAATCTAACATCTAAGGATGTTAGATGTAAAGATGGTTTAAGTATGTAGTGTATGTTTTTAGTGTTGGTAAGAGGGGATTTCAAGAATAAGAAACAGAATAGATAGAATACTTAGATGTGTAAGATAATGTGGGATTTCAACATGACACAAATGGTATGGAATAAGGGGTGGAGGTTGCACTGGGTCTGGCAGGGATGGAGTTAACTTTCTTCACAGCAGTCCATATGGTGCTGTGCTTTGCATTTGTCGCTAACAATGTTGGTAACACACAGATGTTTTGGCTACTGTTGAGCAGTGCTTGAACAGTCTGTCAAGTCAAGACTGTCTCTCCAACACTCCCTTCCACCCCTGCAAAGGCCAGTAGGCTGTGGGTGCGCAAGAGGTTGGGAGGGGACATAGCCAGGACAGCTGACCCAAAGTGACCGAAGTGATATTCCGTACGACATGATGTCATGCTCAGCAATAAAAGCAGAGGAGAAGGAAGAAGATGTGGAGACATTCACGGTTATGGTGTTTGTCTTCCCAAGCCACCACTACATGTACTGAGGCCCTGCTTTCCAGGAGCTGGCTGGCTGGCTGCCTGCTGATGGCAAATAGTGAATAAATTAATCTTTTTGCTTTGCTTCCATGTGCAGCTTCTGGTTTTCTTACTGAACTGCCTTTATCTCAACCCATGAGCTTTTCCATCTTCTTTTCTTCCTCTGTCCTGTTGAGGAGGGGGAGTGAGAGAGTGGCTGGGTGGGGGTCTGGCAGCTAGCCAAGGTCAACCCACCACAAATATATGTATATATTTAAATATAACTCTCTTTATATATTCATCTTATATTTTGCAAGGGGGAGGGCCCTATCTTCCAGTTAAGCCTATAAACAGTATTCAAATTCTGAACTTTTTTTGGTAAAATTCAATATATACTTTAAAGTCAGCTCTATTTTTTTGGTGAGGAGGTTATTCTGAGAAAATAATTCACTCAGTTCTAAGTAAAGACATTCAAGTGAAGTACTTTGTTACATGGTATTGTGCTGGTTTTGACTGAGGTAGAGTTAATTTTCTTCACAGTAGCTAGTATGGGGCTACGTTTTGGATTTGTGCTGGAAACAGCGTTGATAATTCAGGGATGTTTCAGCTACTGCTGAGCAGTGCTTACACAGAGTCAAGGCCTTTTCTGCTCCTCACCCCACCCCACCAGCGAATAGGCTGGGGGTGCACAAGGAGTTGGGAGGAGACACGGCTGGGACAGCTGACCCCAGCTGACCAAAGGGATATTCCATACCATATGACATCATGCTCAGCAATAAAACTAGGGGGAAGGTGGGCAAGGGGGGCCGCTGCTCGGGGGCTGGCTGGGCATTGGTTGGTTAGTGGTGAGCAATTGTTTTCGTTTGCATCACTTATCTTTCTTGGGTTTTATTTATCTCTCTTTGCTATTTTCCTTTTCATTACAATTATTATAATTATTATTATAATATTTTATTTCAATGATTAAACTGTTTTTATCTCAATGCACAAATTTTCTCACTTTTCCCCTTCCAGTTCTCTTCCCCTCATCCTGCTGAGGGGGGAAGTGAGCGAGTGGCTGTGTAGTGCTTAGTTGCTGGCTGGGGTTAAACCATGATGGGTATTTTTCAAATGCGATTTCATATTGTAATATTGAAAGTTCAGAATAAAGGAAGACAATGAGTTTTATTAAAGGACTTGATGAGCATGCTAGAATTTCAAAGCAAAATTTTTCATTAGATTTCAGCATCAAGTATCTTTAAAGTGAGTGAACCAAGAGAAGAAATTCAAGGAGCAGAAGTACAAGACAACAAATATGTGTTGGTATAGATGCCTATTCATCAGGTAAAGTCAAGGCAAATTTATTGCTCTCTGTAATGTGATCATGAGTTGGCCAGAGCCCTTGGGATGGAACTGCTTGCTGCTTTTTTTGAAGTAAGTCCTTAAAGTTGTTTTGCTAGAACATGAGGAAAATAAGCTAGATATTTTAAACTGACCTCACAACTCCATGGTAAAACAGATTACATAAAAGGTTTAAGAAGTTTTCTCATGGTTATTGAGTTTCTGCCAGATAGGTTTATGATTCCACTACTCCTTTGTACTCTGACAGAATAGTAGAATCAAAACAAGAACCCTCACCCATGAGCTCATATAACTTTTTGTTTGGTTTGTTTGGTTTTTGACTGGTAATGTCATGGTAGAGAAAGAGCAGAATGGTGTATACCAGGCCACCGCTCAGAACTGAGCTCAAGAGAACACCTAGGTTTTCTTGTGCTTCTTTTCTGGCAGGGTTGGAATGTGTTGTGCTGAATTTTTGTGCTCTGCTGAATGGATGTATATACATTTTCTACAGGCCCTATCACTAAAAAATCTGAACTGATTCTAATCTATCCAGGCAAATCAGAAATTATATTAATGATCATTAAAAGCATATGAGTCTCCTCATTAAAAACAATAATAAACAGGAACATTTCACATGGGTAGTTCAAAAAACCAATAGAGAAGACCACGTATGAAAAATTTTGATTTCATCTATTGTTAACTCCTGATCATTATGTTAAGTTGTTAAATTATTAATTCATTAAATTAATTTATTGTATTGAATTTAATGTGATATTTAGGTTAATTAATGGGGCTTTATATGCATGTACATTTTCACATCCTAGTCATTTTTGTAATAGTTACAATAAATAAACAAATTTTAATGATTTGATATCATTATATCCATATTGTTTAAAAAATGTAAAAAAAAAAAAGAGCTATTTTGTGCTTTCAATATCTCCTTAGTGATACTATACTTGATATGTGCCAAAGCATATAAGTCAGAAATGGAGTAGGTGATACTTTAAAAATAGGGGAAAAAAGAGGAAAATGTACTAATCAGGATACTGTAGTTTTTATTTTATCTTTATTTATATTTGGAAGAGATTGAGATAAAAGATGGGTTTTATGTTTCTTTTTTGCAAAAACATCTGATTAAATATGCTAGAGTCTTTCAGTTTCATCACAGATGAGACAGGGATTGCTGAAGGGCAATGAACTATCACCCTCGCTGAAATCTCTCACTCAATTCATCTGTCAGGTCAAACCTGTTCTGACAGTGAAATCTTTATTTTTGTATTTTAAAGGGAATTCAAAGCTTGTGAAAGGTGCCAGATTGACAGCACAGAAAGGTGAAGTCGTCTGTTTATTCACAGAACAGATACTGCTCATGAAGTAGCATCAGCATTGAAGATTTTACTAGAAAGTTCACACAGGCTTTAGCATTAAAGTACAATTGCTCCATAATTAACTGCAAGTCATAAATGTAAAAACCACAGCAACATCTAGAAGATAGTTGCCTACTACAACTAAAAACAGCACCAGCATTATAATCTTTTATAGTTTAGTTTCCTACTTCAGTCTTTTGTGTATATGAAGCTGTTTTCAACCTGCGTACTTTTTCCATTTGACTACCTATTGCGTAAAGTCAATTGAGATTGAGATGTGTTGCCATTCTACATATACCTAGTTTGCCACTCGTTCTTTTTGAGATGATCTTTACCACAGTAATCTATGCTGAAATAACTGCAAGGCTAGACAGCAGTATATTACACTTGATGGTATAGTTGGAAAAGATGTGACTGAGTTACCAGAAAATGGAATGGGAATATAAAAGGAGAGGGAGAATAAGGAAGAAGGGAAGTATAGCAAGTTGATCCTTTTGGAAAAGCATGGGATAGACAGGTACAGAAGATACAAATGGAAAAAAGAGCTGGAGAGATTAAGAGAATTCAGAGATGGAAACAAAACCAACAGACAAAGAGGAAAAAATAGAAACAAATTAAACAAGAAATAAAGAATGTTAAGTATGAATAAAAGGGCATGGTAAATATTTATGTAAAAACGTGTTCATTTTTGGAGTGTACTTGTTATACAAAATTATGATGCTCATTTTTCTTCATTACAAGGTAAACAGCTGTGGGGCTATATCAATATTTTTCTTTGCTTGGAGAACCAATATGCATTAAGATCAATCTTTCAGAAGAGCTATTTTGCATTGCTAGAATGTTACATCTTTACTTTTAATGATACTTTCCTTGGAATGTATTTAGTTGAGTAGTTTCCATATATTTATTTTATTAATTTAATTAATAAGATTCCTGTAATTTTCTGTAAGTATTGCAGTGTTCTTCTCAAACAAAGCCTTCTAGTTAATTTTTATTTCTCTGCCTCTTATCCTTTTTACTCAGTGTGTTCGATGAATGTTTGTGTGTAAACCCTTTTTATCAAATCCAACACATTTGCATTTGTCTTTGAAAAGTAAAACTTCTGTACTTTTACAGATAAGGGTTTATTACAATACTGAAAGCGAAATTAAGCATTTGGACAGTGGACCAAAGACTACTGCTTATTGTCCTCTGCTAGTCAAAGTTGCGATGATGGCATGTTAAAAATATGAACAGAATGTGGCCCAGCATATGTGCCACATTTAGTCTACATGCCAGAAGAGCAAGAAGGACAATAAATTTTGTTAAAATCCTAAAAAAACTGCAGAAAACATGTTGTCTGTGTTTTCATTAGTGAAGATGTCACAAATCCAAGACAGTGTTTGTTTAAATTCCTGTAAATTTTAAAAAGATCAAAAATCAGCATTCTAATGCCGTGCTTCTTTAAAATAAGTGTTTTCTCGATAACCTTGTAATAAGATAAATGTTAGCCTTTTCAGTTTAGTGGATTAAGGTTATAATGGTTTTAGTATTGTAATGGTGATACTTTTTGTTCCCTATGGTGGTTCTAATTCACTCTCATACATGAACAGTAATTTTGATTTGGCTAAATTATTTATAAGAGTCTTTGTGAATATGAAATTAGAGTAATTCGTTATTTTACCACTTTAAGCCAAATCCTCCAGCTCTTACTTAAGCAAAAACCTTGCTGAAGTGTATACCTATCCCTGAAGTAAAAAAGAGTTTTCACTTGAGTCAGGTCTTCAGATCAGACCTTCTGCTTCTTATATATATGTAAATACTTATTTCGTATTTATTTTGATTCATAAATTAAAGAATTAGTATTTCATTCCTTGTGTATTACCACTGAATATAAGTTAAAAGTAAGGAAAAAAGTTAAGATGAAATTAATGCTAAAAGTTAGAATGAAACTAGAATAAAGGGAAGTTTTAATGACTAGTATACAAACTCTGTAAATTAGGAAGAGCTAATTTGATTTTTATGTATGTAGGTTCCAGCTGAGAATGTGCAAGAAGAAGAAATTACAGCACATACCAGAAGTACTGTGACTGAGGTTAGATTTCCTTGTTTTTTAAGTGTGTGTGCATATTTTAAATGTAAGGTAGATTTTTAAAGCAGAATGTAAAGCATTTTGCATTTGATTCTGAACATGAAACCAATTAATCTAGTTTTGATTAAGGGGTGGAATGAAGACTTGCATGAACTTGGTTTTTTGTTTGGTTCTGATGTGGCTGAAATGTCGATGAACCATTTACCTCAGGACATCTGTATTATTAAAAGGTGATGGGACTCCTGTAGGATTCAGTAATCATATTTCTGTCATTGTTACAGTAGTAACTCATGAAATAGCAGCATCATTGAATCAGTTTTAACTGAAAATTGAACTCCATTTGACTTGTGGATACAAACATCACCCCCTTTTCCTTTTGCAACCAAAAATTAAAATGCAATACAATTCACAGAGATTTTCTTGTGAATACCTATGGAAGCAATAGAAATAAGTCTATTTATGTAAGTCCTTTTGCCTGAATATATTTATTTTCATTCTACCTCAAATAGTCACTTGTCTTTTACAAACTTGACTTAGATTTGCCTCATTCTTTAACAGTGTTGTAACAGAAAAGGCAGCTCTTAAGGTTCATGTGATGAATTCCCTGGCAGAAATCCTGGTTTCACTGAAATTAGTGTGTGCTTTATCATTGACTTCAGTAAGATTAATAAAATCATACTATACATATGCTTTATGAGATAATGATTAATCTGAAAAGCATAGCTGCTATGTCAGAATCTGTCCGTCATTGAAACATTTGTCCTTGTGTTACTTCTGATAAAAGGAATGCCTACACTGATTCTTTGTATACTGACATCAATGAATTGAAATAAAGAAGCAAATCTCATTTTAAAGACAGCATTGTCACTATTTTGATTATGAGAATATGAATATACCTGCAGCATATGAATGTTGAGACTGAAAGCTCTTGGGAAGGGCTAGTGCCACTTGATGCTGAGGCAATTTAATAGTTTACTCAATGATTTAAAAAAATGGGGACAGGATTCACAAAGAAGATTTATGATCATAATTACAGCATCTACTTTTTAAGCATGATGTTATTTAGTCAAATTTGTAATCTCAGTATAGTCACTTATGCTTCCCGTAGAATTCATGTGGAAAATAGGAAATCTGAGATTGTGATCCACTGTTGTGGTTTAGCCCTACTTGGCAATTAAGCACCACACAGCCGCTTGCTCACTCCCCCCCGGTGGGATGGGGGAGAGAATCAGAAGAGTAAAAGTGAGACAACTCGTGGGTTGAGATAAAGACAGTTCAATAGGGAAAGCAAAAACTGCGCACACAAGCAAATCAAAGCAAGGAATTCATTCACTACTTCCCATGGGCAGGCAGGTGTTCAGCCATCTCCAGGAAAGCAGGGCTCCATCACGCGTAATGGTTACTTGGGAACACAAATGCCATCACTCCAAATGTCCCCCCCTTCCTTCTTCTTCCCCAGCTTTATATGCTGAACATGATGTCATATGGTATGGAATAGCCCTTTGGTCAGTTGGGGTCAGCTGTCCCAGCTGTGTCCCCTCCCAACTTCTTGTGCACCTGGCAGAGCATGGGAAGCTGAAAAGTCCTTGATTTAGTATAAGCACTACTTAGCAACAACTAAAACATCTTTGTATTATCAACACTGTTTTCAGTACAAATCCAAAACATAGTCTCAGCTACTACATAGTCCCAGTCATAGTCCCAAACATAGTCCCAGTACTAGCTATTATGAAGAAAATTAACTCTATCCCAGCCAAAACCAGCACATTCTCCACCCCTTATTCCATACCGTTTACGTCATGCTCAAGTCTCACACTATCCAATACATTCTCATTACCCATCACCCTTCCCATCCTTTTATATAATACACAGATATAATTCCCTTAGTCTATGGACCACCCCTGTGAAATGTCTGTAAAATGTCCATAGATGTCCACAAAGTGTCCACTGAGTTCCTTCAGTCCATGACATCTCTTATGGTGGTCACTCAGGACAGGAGAGGTAGTGTGTTGCGTGGAGTTACTGGGCACCAAAGCCAGCTCATCTCGGGTCACTGCTGCGCTTGCACTGCTTCTTGTAAGGATTGTCCTCCATTGGTTCAGGTGGTTCCGACTATAGTATTTCCTATAACATGCAACTCAAATCATGCATTACAACAATTTAAAGGTATTTCCATTACAATCTCCACCCCTGGTCCCTTTGGACCAGACCATAGGGTTGAACATTGCAATGAGCTCCTCCCCTTGCCCCTGCTCCGGCTTGTAAAAGCCTGAATGCCAGGTGTGAGCCATCTGAGCTGGTAAGGGCAAGATAGGTAATACAAGTCATGGCCGTTAGTTTGAATGGGTTTAAACTCAGGCCTTATGACATTATCCTAAGACACTGAGTTATGAAAAAGTTTGTCATGAGTCTCCTTCATTTGCTTTTAACTGAAATTGTGTTCACATTGCGTGATTGAGTAAATGCCCACTGTAGGAGGAAATAAAATACACTGCTCCCTCAGACTAGGAGCTGACTACTGGCCACCATTAGAGTCTTCTATTTCATTTCTCTTTCTCTGTAGACCACCATGCTAACACTATTTCTACAAGCTGAACTTGCTGAGATTACATTTTCTTGCATGAGAAAAGGCAAAGCCATTTATGCTATCTCCTTGTATTTAGAAGACAGATTCCAGTGAAACTTGAGTCTTGCTCTTGGACTTGAATCCAAAGAGAATTTGGCCCTCTGTATTTGTGTTGTATAAGTATGCATACGCATGCACAAATGCAGATATAACCACACATATTTATGGCAAAAATTTGAGGTATTGATTCAGAATATCAAGACATACATTATTACATTACTCAGAAAAGAAAAGCTCTTCAGTTTGTGTATTTCTGTAACTCTTAGAAAAAGTGTAGGAATACTGTAGAAATAATTAAATACCTTTAAAAAATGTAAGTGTAACTTGAAAGAATTTGCAATTGCAGCAGTTGCATATGTGAAAAGTAATATTATTTATTCATGCATTTTCAATGTGTAAAATTCCAAATGAAACCAATGTTGAAAATGCTGATAATGGGATTGCACTTAAATGTTCAGTGGATTAACTGCTGTACACTTTTTGGCATAGGTTGAAATGGATACTCTGCCTCTGAGGATATTCAGGAAAATATTTAATTAAAAAAACAGCTACTGTTTTCTGAACAGAAGAATCCTGAGCAGCAACCTAAAAGAAGTACTGTAAATTTGGGGGAAATATGTGTATATTTAAATGTAAGTATAAGTTCAGCTAGGAAGCAATAGTACAGAAGGTGCTATCACAGTTCTAGCATGAATAAGCCTGGACTATTGTTAAGAGCATATACTTAGTAAGTAATGGCTTTAGAATGAAGTTATTTCTTACATTGTAGGCTGTATATGGGGGTACTGTCATATCTGGAACTTGTACAGCTTCCAACCCCTGTGTCAGTATATGAAAGCCTGCAAAAAAATGCCTCTAGAAAGATTTTGAAAACTGCATATGGTGATAAACATAATGTCATACTCATTCATGAACAGTAATATGCAGAGCGATAAGTAGGTTTAGTGGTAATATTTATGGGAAAAATTGAACTATCAGAAAATGTAAGGTGACTAAAAACCACAGTTTTCTAGTGGAGAGATTGAGATTCAATTGACCATTTCTCTTTTTCAATCAGGAATTAGGTAATTTTGGATTCAAACCTTTTCATAGCTCTATGAATTCTTCCAATAATTTGATTTTCCTTTTTCAATCAGAACATGAACTAAATTAAAAATACTAAAATTAGTATTGAGACAAAAAATTAATTTCCTAATTAGATCTAGCAATTAGAAGCTAAAATAATGCTATGTTAGGAGAACTGCTGTGTTTTAAAGTGAGTTTGAAAATATGGTGTCCTTTAGTTCTGTTTTTATCATAACTGACTAAATTCAGGGACAGATTTTCTCATTTTACCTCATATGAGGTAGGTAATGTTGGTGGGAAGAGGCCCTTAATGAGAGATTCGGTTGATGATTTATGAGCAATAATCAAATGTGGGTCAATATTCATAGTCGTACTATCTCCGCATTACTAATTAAAATAAAGATATAATACCCTCTCACTTTTAGCAGGTTATGAGCAAACATGACTCAGATAAAATAGGGAACAAATCTATTGAGTAAGACTAGAAAAGGTCAGCTTTTCTAGTATATGTTAGACCCATTTTAATTGATGTGTATTCCCTCTACAGCTATAAGTGAAAGTCAGAAAAATTGACTCAGGGTGGCACCTTTATTTTGGAGGCAGGGAGGGTGGATGTTTCTCTACTTTTTACTGCTGGTATATACACAACTTTTTACATACAGAGAGTGGAAATGAAACCTCTACTAGAGAGATGTTAGGAAAATACTGCATTAGAGAGACAAGGAGCAAGTACCATGCAAGCATCTGATATAACTTTATTTTGAAATGTACGCAACCAGATTTACTTTGAACACTAGATTTTGGAGCATTTATTTTCCTCAAATCCAACGGTTTTACTTTTCAGCAGGGGTATTTCTGACTACCAACAATAATACTTCATGTTGCATAGACCATATAAAATTTGTTTTACAGACATCTGGCAAATGCAGTCCTGTTTGAATTTATTAACAACAATAATCTTACTTTAGTTTTTCTTGCATATTTTAATGATTTGGGGTTAAATCACAGAATCATATAATCATAGAATCATTAAGGTTGGAAAAGACCTCTAAGATCATCTAGTCCAACACCTCCATGCCTACTAAACACCTCATAAAATGTGCATCTTAAGTATTCGACTGATTAAAAGTTGATGAAACTTTAGATGCTGCACCAGAAAGTAGAACAATATAGTTACTGAAAGGGCCACTGCTCACAAAAGTGTAAACTGTATTCTTTGTGTACTGATTTAGACTGAATGTACCTGCAGATGAAATCAATCAGATTTATAATTGAACTCAATTATCCTAGATATTTTGTCTTAGAATGATGCTTTAGCAGGTGGTAGTTTGTTAACACTGCTTTCTTAGCTACAGTTTACAATCTATTCATTAGAGTCAGCACACCAAGCAGGTGTTCTTCATTTGCTTGGTTTTTCTGAAAACATCTTCTGATAGTTGAGCAACATGGTCATGATGCAAAATACTACCCAAGTGGTATCGTATGTGCAATGAATGAAGTTGAAAATGTGTTTGCAGAGGTACAAATAATTAACAGGAGGCAAATTACCTCATGGGAATCAGGCACGGAAAACACCTAGTCCAGCTTCTTGCCAGTACATTTCTGTAGTGTTTTATCCATAATATTTTAAAATTTTTTACCTGATAGAACTTACAGTATTTCTCTGAAATATTTCTGTGGCTTATTTTACTGACTATAAGCTTTTTATTTTGTACAGCCTTCCATAGGTCTGTTCCATGCCTAACTGTATTTCTCACTATTCCTGTAAATAATTCTGCCTTATTTCATGGCCCAAGATCTTTATTTAAAAGTGTGTTGGAAATTCTCAATACTTCAATGGAATTTATAATTCTGAACAAAAATTTGAAATCTACCATTTTGAACATGAATTAGTAAATATTATTTAGACAGCTAGCATGTCTGTATGCTTTTATATGTATTTATGTGTATATATGTAAATGTATTTATATATGTAAATACATTATCTTATGAATATAGTACTTTATATGAAGTTTCTCTAGATGTTTGTTCTTTTAACCACTCTTTATGAACCAGTTCTTGCAGTCCTGAAATAATATGATTTCTCTGGACCTTACAAAAATGAAATTCTGGTAGCTTGCATTTCAGAAAAAGAAGACAGCATGGAAAGTGAAAAATGTTCATGACTTGATTTGCAGAAAGCCTGGTAATTCAAAAGGTACGTTATCCATGCAATCATTGTTGGATTAAAAAGAAGTCACTTACCAAGAAGTTTAGAAAAGGAAATAGTACATTACAGTTCTATGTCACCTAGAGTTAGAACTGCAGATTTTCAGGCTGTGCTTTATATCTCTAATTTATCTTGAACACACTAAAGTATGTAGATTAAAAATCTTGAATCTATGGATTTGAACTTTTAGCTGCAATCTTTCACATCTATGTGTCCTGAACAAGTTGCTGAAGGAATGAGTATGGGTTAAATGAATAGTCACTTTGAGCGATGAATTCCCATTGAAGCTTGTTGGCTATCATTTATAGAAGATTCTTTTTGCACTTCTTGTATACCTGTTAACTTGAAAATGGCTGTTTTGTGAATTTAGATTACCAAAATGATTCAGAAATCATCCTTAATTGTTCTGATAGAAATCCTACATTTCTAACACCTCTTAGCATATATGTATTTTGTTTAAGCATTCTCTTACTGGGTATGGTTATTGGTGATGGGTTAGAGCTTACACAAAGCAGTTGTAATAATGTACAATTTGTTAGTTAGCTTTTGTAAACGCTTATCATTTAATCCATCCAAGAAATTTCAGAATCATCTTTAATTAAGTTCACATCTATTGAGTATAACAGAATAATTTGACCTACTATTTTGATGGAGTGATAAACTGCTGTGCACTGACAGGCTGTTTTACACTGAGAATGAGCATCCTTTGGACCTTTTGTTTTCATCCCTTGGGACTTTCCATGACGTCATCTATATTTTAAAAACCTCAAAACTGCTGAACAGCTAATGATCTATTTTAGATAAGCCTAAGCTTTTCCATATTTTGATATACAAGCTATTAGTCCAAAAGCATCACATTCTGTTTCTAAACTGTGAGAATTTCAATAACTCTGTTCTATTAATGATCACACTGTTTAAATCAATCATTGGCATTGTTTCTTATTTTTGCTAACTACATATTTTATGGTGTGTTAGTTCTTTAGCTTGTTTCCTCATCTGCCTCTGAGGCTACATTTATACAGCTAAATAAAACAAACTAGGGACCTTTCTCTGGTCCTGATGTAAAGCGGCATGGCCTAGCTTGATATATGTCTACTCTTCTCTTGTTAAGAGAAGTTTGGCCCTATGCATACTGCCAACTGGAAGAGTTTCTAGCTTGTGCTGTGTTCTAAATCGTGCCTCGATGTAGTCTGGGAGAGTGGTAGCTGGCATGGGTTTTAGCAAAGAACATGTTAGCAAGAAAATGCAGTGGACAGTTGCAGGTTATTGCTTGAGCCTGTGGAATAGTCCTGTTTATTGTATGAGTAGAATTCACAGAGTCAGAATAATTTAGGTTGGAAGGGACCTTGGGAGGTCAGGTCTCAAAGCAGGTCTAACTAGATCAGGTGCTCAGGGCCATGTCCAATTGGGCTTTTAATATCTCCAAGGATGGAGATTCCACAACCTCTCCGGGCAACCTGCTCCAATATTTGAATACCCTCACGGTAAAAGTGTTTTCCTTTATACCCAGTTTCCCATGTTACAGCTTTTATGTCTACTGCCTCTTGTCCTTTCACTGTGCACCTTTGAGAACAGTCTGCCTCCATATTTTCTATAGCCTCCTATAAGGTAGCTTTATACAGCAAGAAGATCTTAGCCTTAGCCTTAGCCTTCTCTTCATAAGGCTGAACAAACCTAATTATCCTAGCCTTTTGTTATGTATAATATTCTCCAGGTTCCTAATTATTATGGTGGACTTGCTACAGTATGTCCATGTCTTTCTTGTACTGGTAAGTTCAAAACTTTACACAGTACTCCAGATGCAATCTCACAAGTGCCATGCAGAGAGAGTGAATTGCTTCCTCTGACCTGCTGGCTATTCTCTTACTAATGCAGACCAGTATGCTGTTGGCCACCTTTGCTGCCAGTGCACACTGATGACTGATGTTCAGCTTCTTGTTCACCAGGACCACCAGGTTCTTTTCTTGCAAGGCTGCTTCCCAGGCAATAGATCTGCAGCCTGTATTGTTGCATAGGGTTATTCCATCACAGGTACAGTTCTTCACATTTCCTTTTTTTTTTAACTTCGTGAGGTTCCTGTCAGGCATTTCGCTAGTCTTTCAAGGTTTCTCTGAGTAGCAACCCTGAATGCCAGCATATTAGTTGCTCCCCCCCCCCCATTAGATACTGTCTGCAAGCTTGCTGAGAGTGCACTCTGTCACATTAAGTTTGTTCATAAAGACATTAAATAGTATTGGCCCGAGAATTGATCTCCAAGGGATACTACTAGTTTGGAGTAGCCAGCTGGAGTTTGTGCAGCTGACATCTAAACATGACAATCCAGACAATTTTCCTCACACGATACTGTACACTTACCCAATATGTATCTCACCACTTTGGCTACAAGAGTACTGAGGGAGGTGGTATCTAATGCCTTGCTAAAATGAAAGTAAACATGTATTCTCCCCTTGTCTACAAAGCCAGTCATCTCATTGTAGAAGGCAATCGAATTGGTCAGCCATGATTTGCCCTTAGTAAATTCATGTGGGCTATTTCTAGTCATCTTTTTGTCTTTCATGTCTTTGGAAATAGCTTTTAGGAGGAATTGCTGCATAACCATCCCAGGGACTTAGACTGAACAGCCTGTAGTTCCTTGAATCCTCCCGCTTGCCCTTCTTGAAATATAGATGTAGCTTGAGACTGGTTCAGGCTGTTACATATTAATGCAATTAGTCAAAGTTGTAGCACAGTAATTTTAATTATTTTCATATAAGGAAGTAACACAATGGGTGGTATAACTTGGGGACTGATTACATGATATAGGAAAAAGAGACGTGTTTTGGGTTCTACTTCTTCAGTTTATACTTCCTTCCATACATAAATGTGTAGTACCATACCTTCAATTTAAGTTCTGGTATAAAAGAGTTTTTGTGATGTCTGCACTGATATATGGAGCAGATTTTATTCAAATCTGTTAATAATGAACACAATAAAATGCATTGGGAATTTTGTATATGAGTGCTCCTACCAGTTATTTTATGTACAGTAATAGTAAGTGCAGACAGGCCAGCAAGTGCCCTTTTTTTTCCTTTACATTTCAGGTGAGTCTTTTTGAAATTGTATCCAATCTTATCTCAGTTTTAAGATCACACTTATCAGGTGGATAATTCAAAGAACAAAGTGTTGAGGTTTTAAAATTAACAGCTCTGAACAAGTTTGTGTTGTCTGTTCTAGAAAGGGTTTGATGCTACATCTCTTTGATAGAATATTTGTATTAGATGCACCTCTAACTGTAGCAAGGCTTATACTAGCAGAAGAGTATGGTTGTTTTTTTAGATACGGTTTATACTGATTTCACAAACGAAGTAAGTTATAGTAATAAAGGGTATTTTTCTGATTTAATTTAGTTGCACTAGAGCTTTTGTCAGTATAAAAAAATTAGTAAAAGTCACATTGTCATATGATTTTACAAACTGACAAATATATCTCATATAGATCACAGTGAAAAATGCAATTTGTTTTGAATGCCCTTTCAGATTTGATATAGGTTATCTTCCTAATTGCTGATGATTATTTAAATAAATCAGATAGGTACTTGGATGCAACAGATATTGAAAAAATAGCTTTGTGATCAGTGAAGCTCATGAAAGGACTGATTACACTGACATTTTGATCGCCTTTTTTGTATTTTAAAAGTTTGAATTAGCTCTGATGCTATTTAAATCCTGTTTAATTTGATAACCACTTCCACAGTGCAGAAAAAGACCACTTGAAGTCAAATAAATTGTATTCTTCCTTTTTTTCTCCTTTCTTCTTGTTACATGCCTGGAATGTACTGTACTTCTACTTTTCTTGTTGCTTCTTTCTATAGATAGTATAAGGCAGATTAATAACAGGAATGTACCTTTGTTATGGTGCAACGTAGCTATGAAGTGTGCTGGATGCAGAAGAGATGCCTTCAGTCTTTTCTGAGAGGCTTTGTTGTACAGAGAAATGAACAGGAGGCTGGAAAATCAAGACTGCTAAATAATCCCATATCTATCATTAAAGTATTATGCAACTTTTTACAAGACACAATTAATGAAATTTTAATCTTACTCAGAAGATAGACTTTATCTATAGGAGTTGTTAATGAGATCAGAATCAGACCCAGCGTTGCTTTTTCCAATGTCAAGGTGCTTCACATGCTTTTTATTTTCCTTTTCAAACACAAAAATCACTAGTGAAAGGTTTAGTGTTGTCCAGAAAATTTAATTTTTGGATGACATTTCTGTTATTTCCATAGCAGAAACCATATTTCTGTTATGAACATCTTAGGAAAAGATGAAAAGAGATAAACCTCTCTCAGGATTGATTCAATCTGAGAAATTCCTCTCTCTCTCCTTTGTGTATAGAAGCAGCTGGGGCAAGTAGATGAGGCTAACTTTCAGAAGGCCCAGTTTAGGCAGCAGTGTTACTCCTCCTTAATTTCTAAAGAGTTAAATCAAGAAAGAATTTGGGTGTGGAGTGCTAATTCTTTCATAACTGGGTATTATACACATTTCCTATAAAATCTAGAACTGCTCCATGTTTCAGTTTTAGGATATGGGTTGTGATAGCTACATACAGCGTCACTTTTTATTTTTGGATAGCTGCAGGAGATTATATGAATTAGGTAGTATCTTTCATAGTACTATATGTGGCAGGACTTAATGCTTTTTATTTAATAATTTATTAGCTCTGCATACCCTTTACTTGTTGAAAGATTTTGGAGGAGACCTTTTTTACACTGCTTACAAATTATTCTGAATCTGTAGATTCTGAGTACATTGTGTTTTTAACTGCAGGATGTGGGTTAATCTTCTAGGATCTTTCCATTGGGTAGGATCCAGTGCTGTTACTCTAACCAGTATTACTGATATTTGAGACCCTTGTTTAACAGTGCAAAACTTGTGCTTGACTCTGTGGTGCTAGAGTTGAAATAAATATATTTGAAGTGAATTTCTGAATCATAGCCTGATTTATATAGGCTTCCAAGTACCTTCAGCCACATCACATCACAGTTATATCAGCCTTTCAATACTTTGTATATATTCTTTGTCATTCATACTGTAGCAGTGGACACTGCTTGTTCCTTTTTTAAAATGTGTAAATTTATAATGTAATTTTGATCTTTTATTGTTAAAAATACTAATGAAGCATTGAAATGAAGTATGAAAACAATGATTCATATGGAAAATGTTATTAATTGTATTGCATTTTCATAAATAGAATGTGTATTTCCAGTAAAAATATCTCTTGTTATTTGAAATGCCTGATCCAATCTTACATTCATTTAATTTGATTACACCATGTGTAAATACACAGATTTTGTACGCAGGTATTGTGTGCAGGTACACCTGTAAAAAGAAAACAGTTTTTTGTTTCAAAACTGTTCTGTAACTTTTTATGATAGAGAAGTCTAGATTGATTGGGTGTCATATATTTTTACACTGGAAACAATAGCTTGTAACATTTAATGATTATTATGACATATATTTATTTCTAAAGTCGAGAGTTTCAAATTTACTTCGTAAGTGAACATACTATTTTACTTCTTTTGGGGGATAACTTGTTGATTTTTTACTTAGCTAATCTCTTCTGTGTGATTTTTCCAATCTTGTGATTAATTTTAGCTATATTATCTAATCAGTGTGACATGAATCTATACTGCTTCACTGCTTTACCCTTACTTGAGAATTACTATTTTCGTTACTTTCAGGGCTTTTAAGAACTTCTTTGTCAAGGAAGACGTGAGACCATATCTATTTATGGGAAAATGGAGACATATGATAACATATGTAAACATTTATTAATTATGCAGAGGTTAATGGATATATCTCATGGAAAAAGGTTATTCATATGAGAAAAACATGTATAAGATACATGTTTGCTGGTGTTGATAAAATCTTACTCCATCTCCAGGCTGTGCTTTCAGGCTCATTGCATTTTATCCCTCATGGAGTTCTGCTTTATTTAGTCTCTAGAATCCAATGAAAAATATTGTGTATCTTTGTCAAAAAACCATTACTACTGCTGAGCTGGTATTTCTGTAATTTTTCTGTACTTCTCCATAGTATTTTTAGCTACTTGACATAGTTCATTTGTATATTTCATTTATATTCAAGTATTGGCAACCTGTGATGGGGAGCTCTATTATTACTGTTGTCTCCATTGCTATTGTCTCTAGTCTGAACAGACACTCAGTTCAACACCATTTGTACGCTCAGGATTTCCAGTATTGCTAGTGACCATTTGCAAGATTATAAACTTAATTTTGTATCATGCATTGTTTCTGAGGATATTGTTGTCCTTACTTCTGTGTCATATCTGCCAGTTATCTGACTTAGTCTAGAGCAACTGAATCAAGACTGTGGTGAACCTCAGGATGCCTGAAGACATCTCAATTCACATATGTTGAAATGAATATTGTTCTGAAAGACAAACTGTTAGGAATCTGACATTTTAGTTTGTAATCTAAATGAACTCTTCAGTGTCTTGTAGTGATAGTTTTTTGTTTGCTCTCTCTAATAGGGTCCTTGAATACACTGCTGGACTTCTCTAACTTATAAACCCTTTGCCATGAGCGAAGCCTTTCTGCATCTAAGTGACATAATGACTTGGAGGAACAGAGCTTTAGGCCTGAACCCTGCAAAGATTTTTGTGCGTGTTTACTGTAACACATTGAGTAGCCTAACAGAAACTAATAGACATTTGCATATGTGCATATACTTGCAAGATCAGGCTTTCATTTTCTGAAGAATTGTTTGGGACTTTGGTATTCTATGGAACTGTCACACAGGATGTAAGAATAGTCATTTGTATTTTAATACTGTCTTTTAATTTTTCCATTTTGGGATTTTAATGTTGCAGGCTGAGACAATTTGCAATAAAATACATATTTATACTACAGAGGGCTGTCTTCTACATCATCTATTAAAACAGTGCTTTGTAAAGAAACAAGCAATAAATTACCCATCTTTCTTGCACAATTCAAAATGTAAACCCTGAATGGGTGGTTATATGATCTTTATTCTTTATTGGCACATATGTACATGCTTCCTATTAAGCTTTGGTAGATACATTTGGAAATGAAGGGATTTAATTATTTAGTGGCTGCTGAATATCATAATTTTTACTTTACATGTTGGTGATGATTAATTCTTTTTGTAATTTTCTGATGAATTATTTCTGTTTCTGCCTAATCAGCAGGCATACTGTGAAATATAATTGCACTTGAAGGAAAATTACCATCTCATGAGATGAATAAGCTTGATGATTAAATTACGTAGAATAAAGCAATAACATTCACATACCCAACTAGGATGACATACTCACCCTTTGTTGTGCTTTGATGACCTTTATAAAAAACAGAGAGTCTTTTTAGGAACAGTTCAATGTATTTCAAGTCAGACTATATGAAAGGAAATTTGAAGAATCCTAAATAAGATATAGTGTCATGGAAAATACAAGAATTTCACCTTTTAAATTAAAATTATCAGTCCTGATCTAGGTTTGACAGAATGTGAATCACTGAGGTTGAAAAAAGCTTTTAAAACTGATAAAAAACCATACTTGCTACTAAAGTTAATTACTAAACTTGATCAGAAATAGGTTTGAGCCTGGTATTCATATCAACAGGAGACAGACTTCTCTACAAACAACTTGAAATATCTATTGTTTCATACGTAAGAAAACAAATCCTTTCTTACCCACATTTTCTGTAATGTTAAGCCCCAGTTTTTAGCTGTATCTTTATACAATGCAGTATTCATGAACCCTAAGCTATTCTTTCTTGACATACAAATATTTGCTTTAGGACTAGGCCCATTCTGATTGACAACTAACATGCGTGAGACTGAAGATTTGGAAAAAAAATTTGGCACCATTACTGCATGATTGTGACAAAGGCCCTGACTGTGTACTTAAGTGTGTACTTATGCACGGACCTAAAAGGGGTAGTTAATCATAAGCAGGCCTGTATATTTAATATTTGCATATTATTGTATGTCTTATGTTTTGTATTCCAAGGGAAAAGATAGATTCATGGCCTCTAAACCCTAAAATTAGTGTTTGGGAGAAAGTATTGATCCATGTGTAAAGAGTTGTGAACTTCTGGGGCCTTTATGTCAAAAGGGCCATTCTAACTGCAAAAAAAATGTTTGCAATGCTAACTTATGTTCTTCCCAAAAGAGGGGCAGGGGTTGAAAAAAAGCCTTGGTGGGGTACTGGTCTTAGGGTAATGACATATTTTGGCATTGTGCCCAACTAGTCTTAGATACAGGAAATCTGACAGAGATAGCTTCTCTCTCTGAATTAGATTTCTTAGCAAAAATCACCCTACTCTCATACCCTATACAGAATTTCTGCTATGTCTACGTACAGAGGTGAAGAAAGCAGAAACATATTTTGTTGACTTGAGTCTATGCATCCTTTTTCTATAGGAAAAGAAAGGAAGAAGAGTATTTCTCTGGAAATCTCCCATGGAAGATAATTATAGTGGAGCATATATTAAATATTTGTTCTTCCTTTCTTAATGTCTTCTGTACTGCAGTCAGGAAATAAAAATCAGAAGCAGGTGACTGAAAGGATGTGTCAGAGTTACCCTACTGTCTTTAAAGTAAAGAACAACTAAAATGGAGTTTTGTTTTGTTATCACATTGGAAAAGAATAATTTCTGTTGGGATGTCATCCCCATGTGTTCTCAGTAGAAAAGACTAAAATTCATTTGTTTCCGTTGCATACTTCTGGAGAGTTTCTGATTCTTGGGGTTTCAGGAACTGCGTGTGATTCTAAGGAGATCCTAAACACTGACAATTGGAAAGGAAACATGTGGGATGCACTGTCAGTATTTACTAGAGGCCAAAACTTTTAAGATGTAGACTAACTCTCAGCTTATCAGGTTGGAACCACTACGTCTACAAATAATGTGTGATGTTATCTGTAGAAGAATTATTACCAGAAACGATTTTTTTTTCCTAGCAAGAAAGAATTTAATTTGAATGTAGAAAAACAATACTTTGGATATGCCATGTAATATAATATACAGGCAGTAGTCTCATTAGGCTTGTGTGCCTTTATAGTGACCATAAAAATAGCTGTGAAATGTACAAGTCAGAATTGTGTGGTCTTTTCAAGTAGCTGTCAGAACTTGTATCTGTATGTGTAAAGTACAGGACAGTCCATACTGGAAATGAAAATTTTCATTTCTTTGATCTTTTACCATATTTGACCTACATAAATTCAGGTGACTGAAGATGGTAGAATTATCTATGGTCTAGTCAAATTTCTATGCTCTAGTCAAATACATAGGAAGGTCATCTCATGCCTCAGCAAAGAAGTAACACAAGTGATAGTAATCACAGAATCATAGAATGTTTGAAATGGGAAGGGTCCTCTGAAGGTCTCCACTCCAACCACTCTGCTCAGAACAGCATCAGCTCAGGCCCTTCTCCAGTTGGGTTTTCAAAATCTCTGAGGATGGAGACTCCACAGCCTTTCTGGGTATCCTGCTCCGCTGTTTGACCACCCTCACAGTAAAAAAGTTACTTCTTACATTTAAGTGGAATTTCCTATATTTCCATTTGTGCCCGTTGCCTCTTGTCCTGTTACTCAGTGCCACTGAGAACAGTCTGGCTCTGTCTTTTTTAGTCTCTCCATCAGGTATTTATGCACATTGATAAGATCCCCCTGAGCCTTCTCTTCTCCATGTTGAACAGTCCCATCTCTCAGCCTCTCCTTGTAGTTCAGGGACTCCAGACACTTAATTGTGTTCATGGCCCTGAACAAAACAATTAAGGAAAAAAATAGCATAGATAGTATAGCTGGAGAACAGTGAAAATTACTCATTCTGTATAATTTCTGGATAGTAATTGTTAGTTCAGATGAGAAAAAGCCTATCTCCACACACCCAGAGAAACAGTGGCAAGGGATGCAGAGGGGATAAAGCCCTGGGAAGGGGAAAAGCAGTTGGTGCGCTCAGGGCCCTGACATTAACTTTACATGATTCATGCCATGTCCTTATTGCCCTATCTGATAAGGTAACTGAGATGTTCAGGATGCATGCAGAAAAGGGAAGGTGATAAAAGGAAGAAAGAATGAAGAAAGAGAGGAAGAAAGTGGAGGAGAAATGTCAGCTCTGGATGCATTAGGCATTCTGTGGAGACATTGGTAATCACTGCTGAAATGAATAATTTATGAGTTTCTTTATGATGTTTCTTAATGATATTTCTTCATAGAGGCAGATGCTCCATGTGTGATCTCTGCTCTTCCTTTGGAAACACCTTGGCTAAGTGTAAAAATATATCTACACAACACCATGCAGTTTTTGTCAAATATTATTTTTTTAATACCAAATGGAATTGCCTCCCCACTGACATTTGTTTATCTGAGACACAAAGGCATTCCTCTTTCTCCAAGGACAAATTCATCACGGGACAAGAAAACCAGAGTGGACCAAAGCAAAGGTTTTCCCATGCCTTGCTGGCTGTGGGTGGCACTGGGTGATGCGGTGTTGGTGCAGTTATGGGAAGCTAGAAGGCTTTCTACAGCCAGAGCCTGTCACTACAGCCTCATTGATGCTTGGGAATAGTCTTGAGTAAAACTGTGGTAATATTAACACGGTGTTTGAAAGATCATTGCTGTAGATACGATGGTTAAGATGCTATGTGCAGGTATGTTTTTCTGATAACTTTTGAATACTAAAAAAATAAACAATCTTGGGAGTAGTGACTGGAACCTCCTCTCTTCAGGATTAGCTGCCCAAACAGAAAAATATGGATTTGCTCCCTTTTATTTACTCTTCCTGTACTGCTTTCTATACATTAACATCAAATAACTCTTTAAATACACAAATAATTAATTTTAGAATAATTTAGCTTTGCTGTTTCATCACTGCTGACAATTAACATTTCAGTTATTGTAATTTAGTATTTATTATTTTAATTTATACTATTGTATCCTATGCTATTTCTTGGGCCTCATCATTTTAGTATTTAGTAACACTGTATCATGGATATCTATGACAACATCCCAAGTTAACCGGAGGAGTTGAAATCCTCCTCAACTAGACCTCATTTATTGATTAGTGGTTTAGAAACTGTGCTACAAAAGGAAGACTGAGCTGGAATGCTGCAAGTAGAGGACAGCAAGTGCTCTGACTGTGTAGCTGTTATATGCAAGGTGATGGTAACTGCCAGGATGCCCTCAAGCACTCAGTTCCCCCGACTATATGAGGTGCCTGTCTCTCCACAGGAAAATTGAGTTTTAGAATAGAGAAAGTATTTGCCATGTCACCTCTTGAACTATAGGTAGCTTTTTATGTCTTTTGAAGCCTTGATGAATTTGAAATACAGTAATACTTACAAAAGCCCCACACTTTTAAGACAAGGGAGACTTTGCTCTGCAAGTAGTAGATAGTTGAGAGTATGTAGGCCAGACAGCTGCCTAGGTATATGTCAAGAGACACTGTTATTAAAAAATGTAAAGTTGTGTTTTTCTGGGTTTAGTGGAGCTCATTTTGAAAGGTAAACTTCAACTTTCATGAGAGTGGCACTTTAAATTGATTTCTCAGCTTTTCCAATGAATCTTAGCTCTTCAGAGTGCTAATTCTGAGTTACAGCTTCCATTTGACAGCCTACACTATGGATTAAGTGCAAAATCATGCAAATATGAGCCACAAATCACAAAAAAAAAAGAAGTTAGCCTTTGGCATGCATGGCTGACATCTCATGAGAAATTTCTCAAAAATTGCTTATAGTATAGATTGTCACCAAGATTGAAGTGCATGGTAGCAAATCCCTCTAGTCCAAATAGTCATTTTTACGTCAGTGCAGTGATTGCCAGAATCTTGGTAGAAAAATTTCAGAAAAAACTTCTTTTCTAAAATAAATAATCTGCTAGAACAACTCTCTGTAATTTTCAAAATGGAATTTGGAGTTGGAACTTTCTGTGACTGGTGGACTTTGATGGTGAGTCTCAGAAGGGGATTTTATATTTACAAGCAATGCTGTGGGATGTGAAGGAGGATAAGAAACCTGAATAAATGGACAAAATTAGTATGTTAAATGCAGTGCAGCTTTGCTTAAATGAATGATTCTGTAGTCATATTTTAACACAGAATCAAATGTGGATAGCCAGATGTTTAGCCAGTGTAAGTCACTGAAGGCAGTAGCACATTGTCAGTTTATACATATTTTATATATATTTGTGTATATGTGAAATAGATACAGGAATCGGGTTTGTATTTCATATTTCATTCAGAGCAATCAGTTTCCTTACAAATTAGAATTTCTTTGCTTTGCTTTTCTGAATTCAATACAAAGAAAATCAGGTAAAACTTTCAAGGTCTATGATATGCAGGTGATTAGATTAGAATATTGTTTGGTACTCCTTGAGTTTAAGCTCCATAAATCCAGAAGACTATGTCTGAATTCTAAACAATCCAAATATAAACATACCTATGTTTTTATCTTAAAAAAAAAAAGTTTATCACACTTATTATCATATTTATTACCGTATTGCAGAAGTGTAGGTCAAAGGGAAGGGACAGTGTTAAGTTTCCCAGCTTTGAATGACCCCAGATTTGAAGCTCAAACATGTGACATTTCCCTTGCATTTGCTACAGAAATACAGGTAAGCATCTTGCAAAAACAAAGCAGTGTGTATTACCATTTCAACTTCAAGCTTGAAGTTATGTTGCAGAAATTATTTAGGGCTTGTTTGAGTGCCTTTCTTCTTTCTGTAGAAAATATTACAGTCAACTTTAAAGTCCTACTTCCTGTGATAGTATATCCTCATTTTACATAACTCTTTCAGTAAATGACAACAATTAAGTGTGGGGAAAGCTTGTACACTTTATCTTTGTTCTTTTCAATGCTTGACTGTTGTCTGACTTGATGTGTGTGAAAGCTCAGGCTTGATGTGCTGTGCAAAAAAGGAAGAAAGGCAGAAAAAAAGTCTCCTCAACTATTACCTTTCAGCCAATTATTGACATGCTTCATTCAAAAAAATGATTGTTCACACTTACAGATTCTTCTGCCTAGTGTCATCATAAATGGTTGTTTCTAATCTCATAGGTACACTTTAAAAAATTTACAAACATATTTATCCAATGTTTTATTTATAGATTGACACCCACTGTTGGGCTTTTCAATTGGGATTATACATCTTCACAACTACAATTATCATTTAGACAGTTTAAGTGGTGTCAGTAAGTTTCATTAAGTTCTCATGTACAGAGTTAAAATAGGTGTGGGAGCTGAGAGAACTTACACTGTATGTTTTAAAGCTGAAAACAATAGCAGTTGTATTTATGTAGTAAAGAATTGCTGGTATGTTCCTGGTTGCAAACAAGTTCTGCAGATAATCTGTGAAAGAGTTAGAATTTCCTAAGTAGATGTGAAGTCATGTGCATGCATATAATCAGTAAAATCCTCCTCATCCTCTTCTAATAAGTGTGGTATGAACAAAAAGGCAGGCTTTATGCTGAAATTAATCTACACATAATGCAATATGCAGTACCTATTATTTGCCCACATAATGTAGATTTGAAAGCTACTGGAAATGTCGATAGCCTTTGGTATATCCAAAGTCTGGTTCTTAGCAATTAGCAAATTGGTTCTAATAATGTAGAAGCTGTGTGGTCTCTTAATTTAATAAAATATATGATCTTTCTATAAAAATCCTGGATCTCAGAAGTAAAAAACCTTTCTCCTTCCTGTTTCCTGTATACTTAGACTTTAGTAAAGCCTTTGACACGGTTTCCCACAGCATTCTCCTGGAGAAACTGGTTGCTCATGGCTTGGACGGGTGTACTCTTCGCTGGGTAAAGAACTGGCTGGATGGCCAGGCCCAAAGAGTGGTGGTGAATGGAGTTTACTCCAGTTGGCAGACGGTCACAAGTGGTGTTTCCCAGGGCTCTGTGTTGGGGCCAGTTCTGTTTAATATCTTTATCAATGATCTGGACGAGGGGATCGAGTGCACCCTCAGGAAGTTTGCAGAAGACACCAAGTTGTGCGGGAGTGTTGATCTGCTTGAGGGTAGGAAGGCTCTACAGAGGGACCTGGACAGGCTGGATCAATGGGACAAGGCCAACTGTATGAGGTTCAACAAGGCCAAGTGCCAGGTCCTGCACTTGAGTCACAACAACCCCATGCAACGCTATAGGCTTGGGGAAGAGTGGCTGGAAAGCTGCCTGGTGGAAAAGGACCTGGGGGTGTTGCTTGACACCCAGCTGTATATGAGCTGGCAGTGTACCCAGGTGGCCAAGAAGGCCAATAGCATCCTGGCTTGTATCAGAAATAGTGTGGCCTGCGGGAATAGGGAAGTGATTGTGCCCCTGTATTCGGCACTGGTGAGGCCACACCTCAAATACTTTGTTCAGTTTTGGGCCCCTCACTACAAGAAGGACATTGAGGTGCTGGAGCGTGTCCAGAGAAGGGCAACGAAGCTGGTGAAGGGTCTAGAGCAGAAGTCCTGTGAGGAGCGGCTGAGAGAACTGGGATTGTTTAGCCTGGAGAAGCGGAGGCTGAGGGGAGACCTTATTGCTCTCTACAACTACCTGAAAGGAGGTTGTAGAGAGGTGGGGGTCGGTCTCTTCTCCCAACTAACAAGTGATAGGATGAGAGGAAATGGCCTCAAGTTGCACCAGGGGAGGTTTAGACAAGCTACTAGGAAAAATTTATTCACTGAAAGGGTTATCAAGCATTGGAACAGGCTGCCCAGGGAAGTGGTTGAGTCGCCATCCCTGGAGGTATTTAAAAGATGTGTAGACCTGGCACTTAGGGACATGGTTTAATGATGGACTTGGCACTGCTAGGTTAATGGTTGGACTCGAAGATCTTAAAGGTCTTTTCCAACCTAAACGATTCTATGATTTTATGATTCTTACTGATCAGGGTAACACTTTCAATTATGTAGTTTTACTGGTAATATTGAGTCTCTCAATATCGTACTGGCCCCTCCCACCACCCCACACCAACCCTGGGCTCAGTCTGTGCTAGTTCAATATCATGTCATGAGCCGCGATAACCTGGTCTTGTCTATTATTCCTGTGGCAGAAAGTATGGCCTTGAAGGGACACAAGGAAGCTGTTGATGCCTTCTAGGGAAGCTTGTGTTGGCTGCTGCATACAAATGAGGGAAGGACAGTCCCTATTTTAAAGAACACTGGTAGATAAGGAGTATGCCAGGAGAGGTAATAGTTCATAATAATAATACATGGAGTACTCTTTTACTGTGGTCCCTTTCATCAAAATAAATAAATTTTAAAACTTTTGCAATTGTGTTCTATATGCAAAAGAATCCTAACACACGTCTTCAGGCATGGAGAAGTGTAGATTTTCTATTTCTATGTTGGGTTGGCATCATTCTACAGCTAGAAATACCAGAAAACTTTCATTAAAATAGGGACGTGTCGTGGTTTAACCCCAGCCCGCAACTGAGCACCACATAGCCCCTTGCTCACTCCCTCCCCAGTGGGATGGGGGAGAGAATTGGAAGAGTAAAAGTGAGAAAACTCATGGGTTGAGACAAAAACAGTGTAATAATTTAATAATGATAATAACAATAACAACAACAACAGCAGCAACAATAAAAATAATAATAATATACAAAGCAAGTGATGCATGATGCAATTGCTCACCACCCGCCGACTGATGCCCAGCCAGTTCCTGAGCAGTGGCCCTCTGGCCAGCTTTCCCCTAGTTTATATACTGAGCATGACATCATATGGTATGGAATATCCCTTTGGCCAGTTTGGGTCAGGTGTCCTGGCTGTGCCCCCTCCCAGCTCCTTGTGCATCTCCAGCCTTCTCAGTCGGTAGAGCATGAGAAGCTGAAAAGCCCTTGACTTAGTGTAAGCACTACTTAGCAACAACTGAACCATTGGTCTGTTATTAACATTATTCTCATACTAAATCCAAAACACAGCACTATACCAGCTACTAGGAAGAAAATTAAGTCTATCCCAGCTGAAACCAGAACAGGAAGTTCTGTTAAATTTCGGAATCTACCAATCTCTTCAATCTTTAAATGACAGTTACTTCTAATACCCACAATGACGCTAGGGTGTTTTGACGCTGTTCATTCTATAACTCATGAAAAATCTTTGCAAACTAGGGTAATGAGAATGGTAACTTTGCATAGGTTCAGCCAAAATCTGCAGACTCATACTTACAGAGACTAGATTTTCCACACTGTTTTAAGTGAATATGTCAGTGTGGACAGGTGGCCTTTTAGGAGTGGGATTTACAGCACAGAATGTCAGAAGAGATTGAACGCTGGAGGGGGAAAGGATGGCAGCTCCCGTAAGCTGTAGCTACCACATAGTACATGGAATATAGATGCTTTGTAGCTAATACATATACTGCTTGGGTTACTTCTCTGGAATGGAAGACTTAGAACTGCTGCCATGAAAAGCTGAAGAACTGCAAATTGATTCTTTGCTTTTGATTGGAATGTCTCTGAAACCAGTTGAATCAAAGCTCTCTGCACTGTTGGTTTTGTTTTTTTTTAAAACTCCCTGTGCTTGCTCTTGATAATGCTTGTAACAAGGACTGTCCTGCTAACTATTTCATGTTTATTGAATGAAAGAAGGTTCACAGAAGAGGTCACAGCAGGGCAGTGGTGCTGAGGGAAATGGCGTGTTGGGTTTGAAAAATAAACATTATACTATAATGAATATTCAGGAATACCTTTAAAAGAACCTACACCGTAGTAAAAAACATGAACTTTTGAAAGCAGAATAAGTCTTAAAAGGAAAAACAGCAGAAGGGCATAAGGAGCTCTCCCTGTGTGTGCATAACTCGAATCCAGCTGAAGCCATACCTCTTCAAAGAGCTCTCTTAATACAGAAGTGCCTTAATTTTGAAAGAGGTGAGGCTGTTCCTATTCATACCCATGAATACGCAGAGAAATGAAATCCAGTTCTAGTGTGTGCTTGGGGTTATCAGTGGTTGAAAGGCCTATCACAGTGTTCATGGGGATGAAATGGAACCCCCTCAAGCAGAAACCCTAGTGGTAAATGAGCTTTTTTGTTAGTGAGAAGGCAGAAATATCTGCAACAGAGACTCTGATTTGTGTAGGCTACTGGAGAGTGAGCCCTCTGGTGATGGCTGGGTTGGGATTCATCTCATGTAGTCCTAATCATCTCCATCTAAGCTAGCAGAAGTAGAGTAACGATAGGTTTCCTTTGTAGTCCACTAGGCATGCTTTAGCTCATAATTCTCCAAACCTTTTTTGTGTTTTGTTTTAGGATGAAGACTTCATTCTATGGAATTCATTTAGGGTGAAGTAAGGCACATTCTAGAAGTGTCTGTACTGTAGAAGTTTAATGAAGGAAAGTTCTTGTGGTGCTCAAAATGCTCAAAATATTGAAGCTCAAAATGTTGAAGTTCGTGTAGGTTTTCTCCCAGTAGAATTTGCAGCTATTGATGCTGTAGTTTAAGACTTTTTTTTTGGGGGGGTGGACAGATTATGTAAAAATAGCTCTTCTAGAAGATAGTCGACCCTGTTAATAAAACTAAATCACTTAATCTGTGAGCAGCTGTCTCTTCATGGCACTAAATAAGCAGACTGCTTGGAGCCAGACCAGCAAAGAGCTATCATATGATTTGCTGATTTACCATCTTACTGGTAGTTGATGAATGCATATAGCAAGGTGTTGTGATTAAGATACTGCGGCCTAGGAAGAAAGTAAGACAGACTGCTGCAAAGTAAGATAGACTGCTGCTAAAGATATTGTAAGGCAGGCTATTATGTACTTTATTGCAGCATTTCCCTGATTTTTTGTCTGTTTTAATACTGTTTTAATTACTAACAATTTTCTTTTTTTCATAAATTCTAGCAGTTTCTATGGACAGGATTATTCAGCATCTTGGGGGTGGCATTTATTTTTTCCAGTTTTTTAGGGTCACGGGATTTTTTTCTATATGTTTTTAATTAAGAACGGCCCTAGTCTGGCCCTTGATGCTGTGATTGATCAGCTGGGAGAAAGATGAAAGAAGAGTATCTCTAAGAACAGAATTAGACTGACTTGTCTGCGTGATGTCCTGAATCTTGTTAATATTGTTAATTACAGGGTGTTTTAGATTTTTGTCTCATTAGACTTCACAAATTTGTGACACAGTGTGTCTAAGTTTAACTCTAGCATGAACTTTAAAGTGAATAGGTGTCAAATGCATTACTTTCTCTGGACTCTTCTTGTAAGATAAGTTTAGTTTAAGACCTGAAACCTCTCCCTTATCCTCACAACTTAATTCAAAAAGTGAATTAGTAATAGTAGGTAATTACTTTGCATTTTATTTTGCATTCAGTATCCTACGGAATTATTTCATGTGCAGGTACTCAAGTAGAGAAAGATAGCGATCTCAACTGTAGTGAGCATTCTTCATTCCCAGAACTACCTGTGTTCTGTATTTCAGTGTTGCACCTACTAGGTCTTCCTTTAGAGTGAAATATGCAAAAATCCGCTTTTTGTATTTGAGGAATATGAGTGCTTCGGAGGGTCCATACTACTGTGCTTTTTAAATGTTTACGGTTTTTAATCTGAATCCTTGGACTGTAGGTAAGGCAAAGGGTTTTAATATAGTCTTATCTTTTCCCATTGTATTCATTGTACTTGAAATGCTGGCATGTGGTTATTATTGCAGTTAAGAATGGGTTAGAACTGAACCTGCAGTTTCCTTTTGAAAGTCTAATGCATTGTAGAGACTATGAATTAAAGAGATGTGCCCAGCTGATTTAAAGCATTAATAGGAAACTATCAGTCCTCAGGGGCTGGAGATATTTCTAAGCAGAAGCTTGACAGACTAGATTAGAGATAATTGTCCTCCTTATTCTCACAAAGTTCAGTGAGAAAGTTTCTCATTTGATAGTTTGCCATTGTCACAAAACACATTGGACAGCAATTTCATATTAACTTGGAGACCTATTCGCAAAAGGTAGGGATAGAAAGCTGGAACTTCCTTCACAGTACATGTGATAAATGGATGTATGCCTCAGAGCCATCAAGAAGGTCACGTTCTAATAATATTAAATTAGTGAAGGGAGAAAATAAGCATATAAGTCACCAATTACCTAGTTAAATTAAAGAGTAGCTACTGGTATACAGAAAAAATAGGGAAACCAGAGATATTTTCATTTATTACACTGACTTCAATAAATGGTCAATTAATCTCAAGAATGATAAAATCACTAAAGTGGAACATACAAGAGGTCTTGCTCAGTGATGTGTATTTCATTTTAACTCAGTTCAAATATGGGCTACTTTGTGACTGATAACCCTGTCAGTTTGCGATTAGGGACAGATATATCATTGCATACTTATAACAAGATATCTAGCTCAGTCATAGGAAAAACAAACATTATAGATTAGGGCTGACCAAAATGCTGCTGAAGAAAAAAAGACAAAACCCCAACAGCTGCCAAACCTGTCAGCATCTTGAACAATTTTTTTGCTTTTGTTGCAAAGCTTAAAGTGTGAGAGTAACCAATTTACTGCCAATATTCAGTTGAACCTCTGAGAAATGGCTTTTCTCTTGACTTGCACTCCAATGAATCTATATAGTAGTATGAATGAGTTTGAAATCCTGCTGCCTCACTCATATCTATAAAGGTAAATTCAGACTTCTGGGTCATCAATGCCAAACATCTTTCAAGGAACGTGAGATCCTAGCACAGAAAATTGATAGAAAAAGTCTGTGTTGAAATTTCACAAATATTCAGCTTTCTGTCATGAAATAGGCAAATATTACTGAGGTTCTGACATAGACATAGAACTAGATTGGACTGATTCCTTTCTGGTTAAAAGGCTTCATATAGTGGTTATGTTAGTTTCAAGCAGTTCCTCTCCTCAAACTAGTTAGTTATCTGAATGACTAACCAGGAGGTTATTTATAAGCAAAATATTTTTTGCCTATTATATATAAAAATACCCAGTACCTGCTTAATCTGCAAAGTCATACCTTTCATTTTTTGTGTACAATTATGAGTTTTGCCTGTAGAGTGAATTAAAAATACCAGCTATTTTATAATATACATGGCCATGTGATTTCTCACGTGATAAACAGCAGGGGAAGCTTGCATCTGGCCTAACAGATGGTCTGTCAAGGAATAATAGAAAAATATGTATTTAGAAGAATCCCAGTTCTCTCATATTCCATGTGTCTAGTATGCATTGTCAATTTTTTTGAGAAAATACTGTCTTCAGAGCAAGCGAGCAGTCATGCCATTACAGCAAAGGGTATTAACAACTCTATGTGCAGTAAGAGTTTAGAGAGAGGAAATAATCTGATAGCAGGGACATTAACTTCAGTCTTGAAAGACTTTGGGTTCAGTTACCTGCTTCACATCTGACTCTAAGCAAATCATTTTGGGACTGTAGTCACATAGGTTCAAAATTACAAGTTTAGCTCCTCAGTACCTCTCAGATGCTGTAGGTACCAAAGCTTCTATCCATAAAATTGCACAGGCATCTGGGTATCTGCTCCCAGCAGAGCCATGCCCATTAAATGCTGTCCAGTCCCAGAGCAAAGGTATTTCTCCCTTTCTTACACCTATGATCTAATAGGCATTCAGACCATTTAGCAAAATGGTTCACTCTTGGTTTGAACTGTTCTGCAAAACTCTTAAACGTCTATTGGGATAGGGAATCAAATTTAGGTCTGAGAAGTGCCCCAATCACTGATCTATAGAGTCATTCTACTTCTCTTACTGACAAAGCATATTTGGGACACAAAGTATAGCAACTTCAGCTGTAAGGCTGGAGAAACCTGTTTTGTAGGCTGGTGACCTTATTAAAGACACGAAAATGAAGTGGTGCAGTACTCGGCATTGCATCATGTATGTCTTCATTTGTAGCCCTTCTGTATTTCACTTTTACCAAAGTGAGGACATGGCTCAAACCTCATTCATTGCACTAGTGATGCTGCCACTGACTAAGTGGGCTTTTGATAAGAGCCTTGATTCCCTCACTCAAGCTAAATTCCTGGTGCCTTACACAGGAGTTTTGCCTACATAAGAATTACTGGATGAGCCTTTCATTCTTCTCCTGTCAAATACTGCCTGCAAGGTGTCTTGTGGTTTACTGTGGCTGTCACAGCTTCACCTGCTAAAAATACCCAAAAGAAAGAAAACATTAATGGGATCAAAAGCCTGCCCTTCCACAGGACAAGATAAGAAAAGTACTAGGTTGGCTTTAACTACAAGGGCTCAATTTTAGGGCCAGTGCTCTTTAATGTTTTTATAAATGATCTGGACACAGGAATCAAATGTACATTAAGTAAGTTTGCCGACGGTACTAAACTAGGAGGAGCTATGGACTCCCTCAAGGGTAGAGGCCTTACAGAGAGATCTGGATAATTTAGAGCGCTGGGCAATCACCAACCATATGAAATTTAACAAGAGCAAGTGCCAGGTTCTCCACTTGGGACGGGGTAATCCGGGTTATACATACAAACTGGGGGATGAGTGGCTGGAGAGCAGCCCCACGGAAAGAGATCTGGGGGTTTGGGTTGATGGCGAGTTGAATATGAGTCAACAGTGTGCCCTGGCAGCCAAAAGGGCCAAACGTGTCCTGGGGTGCATCAAGCACAGCATAGCTAGCTGGTCGAGGGAGGTGATGGTCCTGCTCTACACTGCACTGGTGCGTCCCACCTCAAGTACTGTGTGCAGTTTTGGGCGCCTCAATATAAGAAGGACATCAAACCATGAGAGTGTGTCCAGAGGAGAGTGACCAAGTTGGTGAAAGGTCTCAAGGGCAAGACATGACGAGTGGCTGAGGTCACTTGGTTTGTTCAGCTTGGAGAAGAGAAGGCTGAGGGGAGACTTCATCACAGTCTACAACTTCCTCAAGGGGGGCAGTGGAGGAGGAGGTGCTGACCTCCTCTCTCAGGTGACCAGCAATAGGACACGAGGACATGGAATGAAGCTGCATCAGGGGAAGTTCAGATTGGACATTAGGAAAAGGTTCTTCACTGAGTGGGTGGTCGGTCACTGGAACAGGTTCCCCAGGGAAATGATGACGGCACCAGGCTTGTCAGAGTTCAAAGAGCGTCTGGACGATGCTCTTAGTCATATGGTTTAGTTTTAGGTAGTCCTGTGAGGAGCAGGGAGGTGGCCTCGATGATCCTTATGGGTCCCTTCCAACTTGAGATATTCTATGATTCTACAAGTGAAGAGAAAATGTTGGGTCATTTTGATGAATTTTCCTTTAACCCTTTGGCTGGGAAAAAAACCCCCTCTTTTGTCATATGGTGTTTAGAAGTGGGACTATGATAAATTCAGAATCTAAAGGAAAAAACATTTTGATGTGAAAAACTCTCTCCCATCACACAGCAGAACTGTAAAGAAAAACGGACAATCCATACCATTTGAAAATAAGAAAGTAAATAATTGTTTTCAATTTGCCATGCATGCAGCTAGGCCTTTGTGAATGATGACTGTCTAGATCCAACTCCTGTAAAGAGATGCTTTGTTTTAAGTATGACAACAGTGATTTTTTGGTAAAATTAAAGAAGGGAGTGTTGAAATCAGGTATGTAACTAATGACCTAACACTCACCCCTTTCTATTCAAAGCAGAAGCTGACTGGGCCTCTTCAATATAAACACATAGCAGTATAGCATGGCAGCAAACCCAACAAAACCACATCTCAACCCAAACACTATAATGTGAACACAATTCTTATCCCAGGGAAAGGGTGAGAAAAAGAATGAACTGCATGTTAGAGGGTACACTATAATGTTGCTTAAATGTCTCCCTAGATGGTATTTAGATGCTATAGTGACAGTAGCAGTATAAAACCCATTTGAAACAGAATAATCACAGAATCAAGACCAAGAAGACCTGGCTCTTCTGGATAGCAGCACTGGGCAAAGTTTGATGCTGTTGCATTGCAGTTATAGGAAAGCACTGCTGAGAACAAGGGTGTTTGGTTAAATTAGTTTAATACCTGACCTATCATTGCTCATTTACTTCACATAAATAAAAAAGCCCCTTTCCTTGAAGTCCTTTTTCATCTTTCTCTTAGCAAGAATGCAGAAGAGAATTTTCTGTGTTTGACTCTATTGCTTGTTAATTTGGCTAGATGTAGATACATTTTCATTGAACTTTTTGGATAAGATTTCAGGACAGCATTATTACTGTGAGTAGTTATATGTTTAAGTTTATGATACACACCATTTGCTTTCGAAAGATGTGCATGATTTGAGGAAAAGGGAATTCTTTATCTTTTATCTTAATATTGTTGATATTTATAATTTATGTTAATCTACCCTCAAAAGTAATGACCTTTTAGGTAATTTACATGACTGACTGCTTTCCTTTCAATTCTGGGAATTTGTGGGAAATGAATCAGTACTGAAAACTAAGAAGTCAGCCAGCTTAAAAAGAGCATAAGCTTTTTAATTAGACTGCTTTTCACATGTTTAGTTTTATTATGTATGGTGAAATGAATGGAGATTGTTAACTAGGCTGCCAAGACAGATGCTATGTGGTTAACCATGTTATAGAGAAATAATATCAAATTATATTTGTCTTGTAATTTTTTAATGGTTTTGCCCTGTAAAGTTTACTACACTATTAAATCCGTAAGTTAGCCTTTGTTAGGAGGCTTTCATAAGATTTCTTAAGTAGATGGCTGGTAGAAGAATTCATCATATAAAACAATACATCTCAGAAATACATGGTTATAATTTAATTTATCGGGGGATGGAATCATAAGACATTTTTCTTATTTTCAAATTCAAATTAATAGACATATCCTCCTAAATTATATTTTTCAATTTCAAAGACAAAATCAATATACTTTAAAAAATTTGAAATTTATTTTATCCATTGCATAGCAGCTCAGCTTTTTACTCTTCCCTTTTAAACATCCTGGCAATAACTCATGCTGTGTAAATAGGTAGTGATTTACATTAAACAATAACAATGGAAATATATTCGCCAGGATAATGCAATTAGTTATAAAAAAAAAGCAACTTCATAAGGATTATTATGCTTGTTAGCCTCATTTTCTATGGAAACAAAATGTATGTGATTGTACTGTCTCCACATCTGTCCCTCTGCCTCTGCTTCCTTACTCAATGGCTAATTTCAAGCAAATTGGATAGTATGGTTCAAAGACGCTAAATTCCTACAGATTTTGGTGGTCAGGGAGAAAACCTCTCTGAGAGACTCTAATACCAAGAGAAAGAATGTAGCAGGATCTTAAATTCATTGGACATCAGAAAGAGATGTTACAAATCCCACACTGGGAAAAGCTTCAGTCGGACTTCATTCTTTTGTTATGTGTCAACAAATCCACTCCTTCATCAAAGTTTGTCTCCAATGTAGATAGATTCTTTGTTGTATAATTTGTTCATGCCTCAGATTTTGTGTACCTCCATTGAAAAGCCAGTTGATCATGAGACACAGCTGCATTGCAGACCAGGACCTGGGAGGTCTAGTGCTTGCAGGAAGTATTTTTCTCTTGTACAATGCTATGGTATAGAGCTGTATGGCCTCATTGCACTAATTGCTTTGTGGGTAGATCTTCAACCTGCAGTGAGCTTGGCTAGGTTCTTGTTGACACTTGCAGTGATTGTCCTTTGTATTAGCTGTGTCTGCTGCTTGGGCTGTTTGCAAGCCAGGGCTGTTCCTAGCTATTTATCCAGCTATGGTTCGTTCCCTGCTCAAGAATGGTATGACACTAGGCAGAGCACTGCATTTGTGCTTTTCCCCTCATTAAAGTATTTGATGACAAGACCCAGGGTTTTCTAGCTCTAATCCTGGGCTTGCCATGTACTACAGTAGCGCGGCAGGAGCATTAGTTGAACTAGGGCTTTTGGACTGTACTGAGCAAGCCCCAGCGATTTCAGTAGAAGTAGTCACAGCTGATAGCAGAGTCACTAGGCTTTCAGTTTAAGCTCAGGTTTCTGAAGATACATAAGCATGCAGTTTCCATTCTTTTCAATGAAATTTCGATATCTAAGTACTTTTGAAAGTATATGTCTTAATTTTTTGATTAATTCAAGGGGCCATCCTCATGTCCTTTCCTCTCGGGATTTATGCTTATGTTCTGTTTATGATATTTGATATTATTTAAACAATAAAGACTTTCTTCCTACCACCAGAAACACCAGGATCTTGGGCACTGATCATACACAATGTTGCATCAAATGAAATGTTGTAATCCTTTGTCAGGTAAAGAATAGAGCTCATTTCAGCTGTTTACTCAAAAAGTGAAAGGCGTCACCATCCTAATTTTAATTGTGATTGGTATTCACACTGTGGGAGTGTCTGGAGGCCTCAGTCAGTGTCAGTGTGCCGTTATGCTTTGTGAAAAGCACAGCAAAGACACAGTCCTTATTCCAGAGAGCTAATGATTTGAGAAACTGCAGGATACCAGGGCATTTTTATGCATGCTTATGTCTGAATTAATTTTACCCAGATTTAAACATTGAAACCCCTGAATGTTTCTTTTTCCACTTTATGGGTTGTATCATCCATTGTTATTTTAGCTGGATGTAGAACATCGGCATTATTGAGATAAAGAATGAAATTATTGAAAGTTCTTTTGCGATCGATTTTATTTTGTCAAAACATGACAGATAATGCTCTTTTTTCCTTTTTCTTTCTGATGACTGGGTGTGATGTATAAACTTATTACAATCCATAGGTGGACAGAGGAGAGGAAATTATCAAAATAATGTATTTGTGACTGGAGAGCTTAAAAACAGTAGCCATAAAACATAAAGTTGTTAATCCACTTTACAGAAATGCATGCATGTCTCATTCTGTGAGGAAAGATACTTTTATTGCACTCTCAGAAGTCATAAATCACGGTGAAAATCTGTTATGAAAATACAGCCCTGGACAGTGGAAAAAGAAAATCCTTGTTACATCTGAAGGCTGAGAAGAAATTATGTTGGAATTATACAGAGCTCTTCTTGGGTGCTGAGGAAGAACTGGAAGAAGTGGGAGCTCAGCCCACATTTAAGATATGTCTCTGGGGTTCCTGGGTTGCCTTGGTCAGCCTGTACTCTTTTTCTCACCTCTAGCTCGCCCTGCAGTTCACTCAGTGCTGTGTGTTGTGTAGCTGTTGTTGAAGATGATGTTGCTCTGGCAGAGTGTCTCCGCTTTTGGCTCTTCTCGGGGGTTCATTTTCTACTGACAGGAGGTGGAGAGGAAAAAAAGGGTGTAGAAGGGCAGGATGTAAAGAACAGAGAACTTTGAAGCTGCTGCAGGGCAATTTCTTGTACACGAGATCTGTGGTGTCTTGGTGACCTCCCTTGCACATTCTAGAAGCAGGCAGGGAAGAGGTCAATACTGTCAGTGCAGAAGGCTGAGGAAAAGAAATATTTCAGGCTGGCTGAGGGGAAAAGGAGATCACTGTAACCACCGATCAAGTGATATATGTCCCCCCCGGCTGTATCCGTACTAGTAACTTCAGCAGTGTAAGGGAATGTACTTGGGCAGCCGAGTTTGATCAGCTATGGTTTCAGACTGTGCCAGCCAGTACCATTCTTGCATGTAGTCTGGGAATTGGCACAGATACAGAACCATTCCCATTTGGCAGTTTGCATTGAATGGGAAATTCGATTTGTAACTGCTCAGCAATGGTAACTTGTGACCAAGGAATGATCTGGCATGGAGGTCAAGAAGGCCCAACTGCAGAAGGTGTTAAACTGGCTGGAAGCAGGGATGCCAAAGACAGAAGGACTTGTCTGGAAGGGAGTGAAGTTTCCCCTGGTGATGAGATAAATATCTGAAGTATTGTCTTGTGACAATCCTGGAATGCAAGCACTCAAGGGCCACCTTTGGGCAGCAGAGCTGGTAGTGGGGGATGAACTCAAGGCCTGGCTGAGGCACCTGATGCTGATGCTCACAGGATTGGTTCTGGTGTAAGTGTATATAAGGATGTGCAGTGCATTGTTCATTTTTTTTTTTTTAAATATATTTAAGCACAAACATGTGTTTAATTCACTTCAGGGGGTACAATAAATTCTCCAACAGTATGCAGCTACCCTATTTTAGAGGCTGCAAATTCAGTGATGCTAACAAGGTCAGACCATGCATTGTCCCAGGCCAAGGCATGATCCCCGATGTGCTTAATTTTCAAGTGTAGATATAGCTTGTGTGTCCAGCTTTGTAGCTCTAGTTCTTATCTGTTTACCTCAAAATGCAGCAGTTTTGTCCTTCCAGCTCTAGAGGCTCATGATTCAGACCTTTGGGTTGGCAAAGACTGCCTCACCCATAAGCAGTTTCTTCTACTGAACTTTTTACCAAGAAAGTGTTTCGGTTTGTTAGTGCCCCCACTCTAAATTCCCAAGCCATCCTGTGGCTGTCATGCATGCTAATAAACAAAGATCATGTCTCTTTTTCTCTTCTTCACCAACCAGAGATGGCCACAGTGTCCTTGTGCGTATACAAATACACGTTTAAGGCTTAGTTTTCGATGTTTTATCTTTGATCTTCACATACAAATATTTTTACAGCCCGTATATTTTCTTAAAGTGAATCTTAGTTCTTGATAGAACTAAGCAAAGAAAAACTAGTAAAAGAGAATAAATAGTGACCAAAAGAAATAGTATTATTTGGTAAATCTGTGCTGTGTAGTCTCTTTCAGGGAAAAGATCTAGGTTCAGCTCTGGTTTCTGCTGCCTTTTTGTTGTGACATTCAGATTCACAGTGGTAAGACTTACCAAGTAGCTTGTGCAGCTACATATGAGTTAACACAATGTCCATCTGACACTAAGAATGCCAAAGTTACAGCTGTTTAGGAGAATTCTGCCCTTAGATAGGCTCTCTGCCTCCTTGTAAAGCATAACAACGGTGAAAGTGGTCACTTATGTATGTGCCTTTCACATAAGAATTGCTGACAATTGAAGCTTCGAGGTTGGTGCTTTCCTGCCTGATCAAGCAAGACCTTCTTGAACCTACTGTGGTTGTCTTGCTGACAACAGTGAAAAGAAAAAATACTTTTTTCCTGCTGGCAAATGGATCATGGAAAGGAAGACTTTCTGGCTCTGTCTCTTGCTATCTGACCAAGGTAGCTGGCTAGAGGTACAAGAGAATAAGTTCTCTAATGAGAAGGAATATAATAATATATTCTCCCTGCAGGTTATTCTAGTCTGTACTTGAATGGTTCCTGTTGATGCTGCTCACTCTTGTTGCTGCTCTTGCCAGTCAAGAGGTGACTGTCCCAAGTGGCTTCCCCCACCTTTTAGTAGGGTTGCTGTTGTTATTGCAGTGGTTGAGGAATAAACAATGTGTGATTCCCAGCACTGCAGTCCATAGATACTATCTTTCCATTTTTGTTCTGAACTGGCAGTTACAAGCTTTGATTCACAGTCTCTGTTTCACTTAGCTGTATAGCTGGATAGTAGCTGAAAAGGTGAGTTGGGGCTAGCAATCTCTGACTGAAGCTAAACCTGCTAAACATCATAGGTTGGCATCCTCAGTTTGTTCTGTGGCCTCTGCCTGGTGTGAGGCGGTATGTACCCATCCTTCAGGAAAGATCCCCAAACTACATTTAGTTCTTACTGTCATAGAAATTGATAGGAAACCCACATCAGAAAATGTTAATTTATAGAGAAGGAAACCTGGAGTAAAAATTTTACGAAATTTTAACTTTAAACTGACATTTAAAAATGAAACGACATTTTACATCCTGTCTTGACAAAACTCTCATTCTTTTTCAGGTCTTTGATTTAAAGAACTTGGGTGATATTTATTGTAGAAATGTTTAGTTTTGTGTTGATTTAAATAAAACACTGTGAATTCTTCAGATTTTTTAAAAATTACTTCTAAATACTTTAAAAAATACTTATTAAATACTGGCTTGGAGTAGAAATTTTCTCATGGCAGAAAGTTCTATTTCCTCCCAAACAGTAATTACAGCCAAATAATTTTGTGATCAGAATGACCACTGATGAATTTATCTGGTGTAAATGGGGCATTTTTCACAACATCTGTGTTATATACAATAATGGTCTGATTTGAAGGCATTATTTTTAGGCATATTTTAGCAGTAGCATACAATCAAATTATGAAAGCAATTATGTACCTCTTACACTTAGTCATAATCATTTTGTATAAACATTGTATCTCAAACTGCCATAACCATGGCCTCTTACATTTTTTTCAATTAGTAATTTTCCTTTTTTATCTCAAATAACTGAAGTTGTGCACTGAGAAACATTCATAATATGTGAAAAGAAACAATCTATTTTATGCATGTCAATATATACAATATTTACGTTACTCAGTGATGATGTCCCTCCCTCTGTGTGTGAAATAACATTTCTCAGTCATAGTCCTAAGGGTGTAAATCAAAACAGAGTCAGCCTAAAAAGGGCGCTTTTCATCCTCAAATACATAAAATATGCATATTAAATTAAAAAGCTTTGGAATTCATGAATTATTGTAGCCTGGGGTTAGTAATAATTTATATCTTATGAAATTACCCTGGTAGTTATTCATGGCAGTACTCAACACTAAAGCATACATACCACAGTACCATTGCAGTACATAGAGTACATCACAGGTTACTTAAAAAGGAAAAATAACAGTTTTTTACCTGATGCAAATCAATCCATCTATCTTGATTCCCCCCCCTAAAGATCAAGCCCAGGTTTTCAGTCTAGGATGCATTTGGAATACAACATGTAATAGCAAAAGCTAGATGTGTAGGGGAAGCTTGGGGTGCACAATGGGCTCTTTGATTCCTTATATATATAACGATTCAAATCAGTCATTTCTTTGCACTGGCTTACCACTGCATTATTTCCTGCTTCCAGCTTCTGCAGACATACTGCCTATTTTATTCAGGAAGGAAAATTCAGGCAGGAAAGTGAAGGTGCTATGAAAGATTTTAATTTTCTCTTTTTCTCTCCAGTAATTTAGCTACATAAATCCATTAGGAATTTGCACTGTCAGCCGCAGTTGAAACAGGTTTACACAGTGAAGCTTGGTAGGGGTATAGGGGAGAGGGTAAATATGATTCTGCAGTCACAGTCTAGGATGGTCCGCAGTCAAAGCAACGGCAATCGGTCTCATAGGATTACTGTCATGACACAGTGATGATCCTGGAGGCTGCTGGAGAAGTATTGCACTGAGCTTTGTACACTAAAAGAAAGACGCATTAAATCCTAGCGAAGCTGAAATGTTTGGAAAATGAGAAAGCATTTGTTAAATCGTGAAGGAAGTATGTAGTCTTCTGGAGGATATTTTAAATTCATAATGATTTTCTTATATCTTTTTGGGAAATCTTTAAGTTAATGCCTGTTACATTATCAGCATTATGATTTAGCTTGCCTTGTAATAATAATAACAACTTGGAGTCAAAAGCCATAAAAATTCAGGGAAAGAGAGACAGTCCTATCATGTGATATCACCTAATCCTACATTCTTGGGTGCCTCAGTTAAATAAGGGGCAGTTAAATAAATGCCATGTCTGTAGAGACACAAAGAGCAATTCAGACCTTAGGTCATTTAAACCATTCTCTGGAGCTCTCCATTTTATTTCTAAAGATTGTAGAGAGACCCTCAATAACTAGGTTACCATGTTCTGCATCTCATTTATGTGCCTGGTATTAGGAGAGAAGATCCGCACCAGAGAGCCTGATTTTTTGTTCATTTTTTAGAAACTTGTTTGAAGCTCTTTTACATGACAAACTGTCATCTTATATTCTTGACTGGAATCATTGTGTTAGCTCCTGGGTCCTAAGTGTATACCAGGACTGTGGTAACAGGCTTGAAGGTATAGAGCCATTATAATACAAGAGTAAGGATAGTATCACAATTCTTTAAAATACTGGTAGTATTTAAACACAACTTTTCAAAATAATTTTATAAATTTCAAGTATTTTATACAATTTATTTTTCAGTTGCCGGTATGGAGGGAAATGTATTGAACATAATATTTTGAGACTGGTTTGTAGAGAGCTGTTTTTCAGCCTGCCTATTTTGCCAGCTGAAGGGCCAGTTGTCCTGGGTGAGTTTCATGGTGAAGAAGTCCTGTTGAAGGGAGTGTGTTCCTTTGGGTAGACTGGCTTGACCCCACCACTCCCTTTCTGCCAATACACTGCCAAGAAGTGGAGCGATAGAATTTTTTAGGTTCCTCCCCTACTCTTGCGTAGTTGGGATAAAATATAATGGGTTGATTCATTTTACAAAGGTTCTCTGTCTTTTTCCATGCCTTTTTGGGGGACAACTGTCAGTTAGTACTTCTTTGAGTGGGGGTTGGACCAGAGGGCCTTCAGAGCTCCCTTACAACCCAAATAATTATATAACTTTCTGCTTTTTGAGACATTTCAAGAAACAATGTGGTTTTAATCTGTCAGCATGGTCATTGCTTGTGGTCATGTTAGCATGCTAACTTCCTCTCTGCTGTTAATTAACACACATGGCTGATGCAGTCCCTGTCATATATTGTGACACAGCGTAGACTGGGATCATTTACACCAGCACCTAATGATTGACTTGGTAGGTTAATAAGCAGTTATGAATTGCCACAGTCACAGCATACCTACAAGAATAGATGACAGGGCTGAGTTACTGTACTCCAACTGTTTGGTAACTACTGTAAAATTTAATATAGATGCAGAATGATTCAGTGGTCTAGAACATGAGCTAAAATACAAATAATGTCACAAGTTAGGCTGTTTTTGAACAGAGGCTTGGAGACTGGTTTGTGAAGTTGTCTATATGACATAGGGGTAATATCTTTTACAGTTTTTATGCCATTTTAAAAAACTTAAATGCTTGTTTGGAATACCTTATCTTAGAGGTGATGTGTTGTTCTGAATATAGTAATATGACAACCTTTCAACCTTTTCTTTCTAAGAAGAGTGCTACACTGAAAAATGGTTTTGTTTTTTGATACATTCTAAAAGGTTTTTACAGATAATTATCAAGCTGCTTCAAAATTATTCTTAAAATTTGAATACAATATTGATTTTGAATTAATCTTTTAGAATTCCCAAATAGAATTTTTTGCTTACTTTTTGAAAGTAAATTTTTAAAATTTCTTAACAATGAGATTGTTTAAGAATGAAAATGCTTGTTACACAACTTGCCATGACAATTATTTTTACATAATTAATATTATCCCAAACATTTTCTGTGAAAACACTTTTCTTGAAAAACTTCATAAACAAAAAAATTATCTAGCTTAATAAAGGCCAAGGGAGTTTTATTTTTATTTCATTATTACTGATACTGATCATTACAGGTGTCATTCTTTTGTGTGAATCCATTACTCTGACTTTGTAAGATGCCCCAAAATTTTCTAGACATATATTTGGGCCTAACCTGAGAAAAATATCCCTGATGCAGAACTGATATATCAGAAATATTCAAATATAACAAAAATATCTTTGATGCAGAACATTTGTAAATCTTTCCAGACTCCTGGAAAGACAGCTGAGAGCACTTTTCCCATTGTAGAAGTCATGCAGCACCTTTCAGGACTGAGCTTTTAATCAGGATTTCGACAAGGTTTGACTTAATGTTCCATGTCAGGATATTCTACTAGTTATGCTCTTTGAACCTCAAATTAAATAAATAACGAGGGAAGAAACACAGCTGTCACAAATGCATGAAAGAATGCTCGGAGGAGAAGGATCAATTATTCCCATTAGCAAATGAGAGTTGAAGAAGAATTGTTTTAAAACTATAGAGGAAATTTGCAGGCTAAATATTACATAAAACATTGATACAAATTAACTGTAACAAGCAATTTAACAAGGAGGGAGGAGATGGGCAAGGTTAGGAATCTTCTTTTTGGAATGGTTAGTTTAATTATGACTGACAGTATGGAAAAAATGAACATATTAATGACCAACTAAAGGTTTATTCTAGTCCAAATCATTCTAGAAATTCTCTTGTGGCCATAGCAAGTGTGTATAAACTTCTCCCTGTTGAGCTCAAAATAAAGTCAGTGACAAATAAACTTTTCATTTCTCAAGAAGCTTTCAAGGGCAGGAAAGGTATGAGCCAGAGGTTGTATGCATTTTTCACCAAGATTTAACCTGGACTAGCAGCATGAGTCTCTAAAGAGCAGCAGTCTGCCTGCTAGTCCTCAAAACTAAAGTAAATAATGTATAAAGGAATAATGTATAAATGACATTCCATTTGATCTTTTCCATGCTCTGTGACTATACATTACCACTAAAAAATTTCATGTACTGTCATAGATCCAGAGCTGCATATTGTGTGACTTTTGATAGATAGCGCCCCATGTTTTCTTCCACAGAATGTGCTGAATGTGCTTCCCATCTGTCTTCCACACAGACTTCTTTCCATGTTGCACATGCAACTCCTCCTGTTTAACCAGGAAACTAACTACTAGTGTCTAAAAATAACTGCATTGCCGCTCCCATTAATTCACAAGATATACCTTAGAAAGCATCCTGACTGTTAAAAAACAGAAGCCAACCCAAAGGCCTAAGCAGAACATATCTTTATGCAAACCCATTTAATGAGAAAACACCAGTCCTTCCTGGAGCTAAGGCTTAGATTACATATTGGAAAGACAGATTAGGCCATTCTGCAGCTTTTTTGAGCATAGCCACACAGTTGGAAGAATATGAAGAAAAAAATTATGGGACAATATCAGTTTGAATCAGAGCCTCAAGACTGCATTTTTCATGCAGACTATGTGCAAGATTCTACTGTGTCCCACTGTGTAGATTTATTCATGGCTCACTGCCATTTATTACACTAGAGTTTGCAAATGCATAGCCTCCTACCTCTCCTTTTGCTGAGCAAGGAAACAAGGAAAGGATTAGCTGCAGGAATGTAGGCAAAAGTCTTCTGATGATGCTCATCCAAAGCCTCAGTTTTCACTCCCAGAAAAGCTGGTTCCTAGCTTCCACAATTATGAAGCAAGTCTTTAAAGTGATAGCTGAGCATGAATTATGAAATCACACATTTCTGTTTTTGTGAAGAGGCTGATATCATAGCTACAATTTGCAAACGATTGTCTTTGTACATGTGTATCTTCACCGATGCTAGGAATGTGTATGTCACCTCACCCAACTGTAGATGCTTAACATGCATAGCTGGTTTGCAGTCTCTGGAAAGAGAGGTCATCCCTGTCCCAGAAGGGATATCAGGTGGTCAGTGGATGGCCTCTATGATTCATTTACAATACACAATTAACCTAGCTGAATTTCAGTTTACATTGAAGGAAAAGAGGAAGATTCCTTTTTTTCCTCTTTTTTTTTTTTTTTTTTTTAGATTTTATTTTAGTGCTTGTAAGGCTGTCAGCAAGCTTTGTATATTCATCTAAGAACACCATAAGTACTGTTCTGGATAATGAAGGTGGTTATAAATCAGTCCAGATTATTTGGGAAAATCTAATGCACATTATTTAGCCTTTGAGGAGAGAGTTATTGTCTGGAAGCATGGGAAATCTATGCTTTTCATCAGTGTGAAGAAAAATCTGTTTTTTGTATAAAACCTGTGAGAACTGGGTACACGTGCTAGATATTGTAAAGGATGTATTGGGAATCAGTTCCTGATTTAGTTATTAAAGACAAGTGACAAAGTGAATTCTGCAGCTTATTTTCCATGGATATCCACAAATTATGTTTGCCCACATATGCATATATATGGCTACAGCAGATAATAGGCAAACAATCTTTCATAGCAATGCCTTGTGAATTATTTTGCAAATTTCTTTCTCTTCACTGATCACACATCCAAACCCATCTGTATTACCAGTGCTGATCTATTATGACACCTTACAGAAATAGACTTAGATGTATATAGAGGTGGATAATTTTTATTTGGATGATCTCTCAGAAATAGGCCACTTAATGTAATTTTCAGTGGGAGGTCTTGTAAACTGTCTCTTAGTCACTTGCTAATTTTCTTACAATGTTGTAATAATAAAAATAATAATTATTTAGTATACAGCACATTTCATTTTCAAAGTGCTTTTGCAGTACTAATTAATCCTCACTGTGAGGTTTAATGGAGCATACCAGAGAATTATATCCTGGCTTAATGCCAATTGCCAATCAACTGACAAGATTCTAATTTCCGAAGTTTTCCTAAGAGGAAAAAGGCATAATTTAAATTAGCCTGGACAGCAGCAGCAGTTTGTATGGAGAGAATTCATAGGTCTTTGGAGTGCTCTGAATGTCTAGATGCTTGGTTTAAGGGTGAAATTATGAAATTCCAAAGAGATAGCAACTTCAATTTTAAAAACAATTATACCAATAATAGCTAAAGCTACTTTAAAAAAATTTTTTAAAAGATATGCTTAACAGAGTTTCCTGATTATTTAGGGATCATTAATACCCAGATCCACCATTAGTTGAAAATAGATAAGGATTATTAGCTGTACTTCACATGTAGGAAAACATAGGTACAAAGACTAAGTTACATTGTCCAAACCACTATTGCAGTAGGGGACTTTGTTCCACATTATATTTTCTCCTCTGGCAAAGCTAGCACAAGGATTTTCTACCCTCTGCTAGTGCCTGCACTGCACACTGGTTCATTATAATAACCTGGGTCTGTAAAAACACCACCACAAAATATCTTTCCTTCTCCTCCCCCACCTCCAACATCCAAACCTCTGAAAGAAATTAAAAATTGTTAGTTTTGTCTGCTGTCCAGTTAAAGTAGCAGAAGTGGGGAGTGATTCATGAGGATGGTGAAGATACCATAAATAGCTTTGCTGCTTGAGAAAAGACCATGGATGTATAACCTGAATGTAAGGTAATGGACTGAAGATACAAGAATTTCCGACTTCTGAGCCTATATTTAATGCTCTGTTATTTTCAAGAGATGTGCTGTATTGGGCTGGCTCAGATACTCCTTGTTGATCAAATTTGCTGGTATGTCAAAGCATTTCACATTGTGTCGCATTCTGGCAAAGGAGGATTTTGGTGTACTGTGGTTAGCTGTTGCAGGGAGTGGAAGTCTGTTGTAGGGAGAGAGAGAGGAGCACACACTTGCCTCCTAGTAGATTTTTTTTCTACACGATTCCATTTTATTCAGCTCATTCCAGTGCAGGAAGAAATCAGACTTTGCAAGTTGAGAAAGCTATGATTCTCCAGCCAGCTCTAATACTTTATGTTGAGAAATACCTGCAGAAATCTTCCTCAAGAGGTTGACAAAACTTGTTTAATTTCCAGTGACATTTTTACAAGTATTTACATAATGCACAGTAGTTTCATTTGTTTAATGCAGCCAAGAAGCTGGAGAGGCAATTTTTCTAGCGTGATGTAATCAGGAGTGCCACTGCTTTTTCCTTGGGGAAAAAGAAATCCTACCAAATGTATGTACCATATTAAAGACCAGAAACGTGAATTACTTGACAGGTTGTTACTCTCTATCCTGTAAATACATTTAGAGTATTTTTTAAAGACATATTAGCTACCTGATAGAATGTAATAACTCCAAAGGGTTTTACTTCAGTATATCATATATAGATACAGTTACAGTCCTTAAAATACAACAGAAAATAATATATCCTGTAGCCAAAGGGAAAGCAGCAGCTGCTTCAGAGGTGTTGCAGTTTGTTTTATTCATCCTCGTAAATCAACATTTGGCTTCTTTAGAGCTGCAACCAGGAATGTGTCAACAGCAATGTTTTCACTGTAACAGTTTAAAACATGTCTTTGGTAGCAGAAGTAGGATTCATTTGAGTAAATGGTGTAATCTATAACCCAGTTGTCTACATGAGAGCTAGTTGTCTACATTCCCCTTATAGTCTATTGAAGGAAAGGAAACTTAGGATGTGATTCTTCTAATCCTATGTCTATGATAGATCAGATGTCTCATGTCCTAAAATGTCTGTTTCTCTCCACTGACGGTAACCAGGATTACCATTGCAAGTAGCTCCAAGACTGTAGATAATAAACTTTAGTTATGGTGAAGCCCACCCCAGGTGAACTCATGTCTTGTGCATCCTTTCCAATGCCTGCAGAATGTAGCTGGAATAGCTAAGGGTGTTAAGCCTGCATCAGTGCGAGGCAGAATGGCTAACTGTCTGGAGACAAAAGCTTGCCTGAAGAGTGGTGTTTTCCTGATGCAATATTATCTGAAACAGAGGTAAGAATCATCCTGTCAAGGTTCTACGTGAACAGGGGCACTGTGCTATTCCCTGAACTGTGTCCTGTTACCTGAGGCTGTGCTGGTGTGGTGGGTTGACCTTGGCTGGCTGCCACGTGCCTGCTCTCTCTCTTTCCCTCCTCAGCAAGACAGGGGGAGAAAATCACATGAAAAACTTGTGGGTTGAGATAAAGGCAGTTAAATAAAAAAAAGCAAAGGCTGTGTGCAGAAGCAAAGCAAAAAAAAAATGAAAAAATATTTATTCTCTACTTCCCACCAGCAGGTAATGTCCAACCACTTCCTAGGAATCAGGGCTTCAGTACGCATAGTGGTTGCTTCGGCAGACAAATGCCTTAATAATGAAGACACTCTCACCCTCCCCCCTCCCCCCCTTAGCTCTTCTTGCTGAGCATGATGTCATGTGGTATGGTCAGTTGGGGTCAGCTGTCCCAGCTGTGTCCCCTCCCAACCTCTTGTCCACCCCCAGCCTACTGGCCTTTGGGGGGGTGTCGGAGAGACAGCCTCGATGCTGTGTGAGCACTGCTCAGCAGTAGCCAAAACGTTGGTGTGGTAGCCACATCATTCTAGCTACAAATGCAAAGCACAGCACTGTATGGGTTGCTATGAGGAAAGTTAACACCATCCCAGCCGGAGCCAGTACAGCTGGCTGTAATGGACCAGCACGCCAGGGACCTTCTTAAGATTAGTCAGGATGGACCATTACAGGTCAGTGCTTGAGCCTGTGCCCTGGCACTATTTAGTTTGTCAGCATATATATAACCACTGGGCATCTGTGCTACTTGCTTAGCTGTGCTTATATCCACAAAGCTGGCCTCAGCTCCTTTGTGGCTTGCTTGCTTATCATCCACACTTTATGGCAGTGACAGTTTTTGACTTTTCTGGTACTCTACATGCTGTGCTTATGGCTGAGTTGGATCTTTCTTGCCCGGAGGGCCCATAGCACACACATCCCATTCCTGTGGTGGAACTCCAAAAGTGAATGATGTGGGCTGGTTCATACAGGCTGTGCATGAAGGCATGCATATATGGGTAAGGCTACCAGCTCAGCTGACTTTGAGGATTAAGATAGTATTCAAGCCAACATCTCTTTCCTGTTCTGCATGATCAAATTGCCCCTTCTGGTAAAGTCTTTGGGTGCTGACTCAAGCTAGTGTGTGGGCACAACGTGTAGGCAGCACAGGTAACTGAGTGGGCTGGTGTGTAAACTCCAGCTAACAAGGCATTATAGGCACAAGCTTGCTTCACAGGTCGTGGAAAGATTTCATATTCTTCAAGAGGCACTTAGGGTCTATTGAGTATGGGTCAGTTCAAAGCATGAATGTAAGTAACATCAATGTTTCTTAAATTATGTTTTAATCTTAATTGGATTGGATTTACCTTGGACTCATTCTGCAGTTTAACTTTTTTCCCCCAGACATTCCTGGGCTATGTTTTACTTTTATTTATGTCCTTTCTTGGTTGGATTACCTTTCTGTAAAATTACTTTGAGCCTGGCTGGATTCCAGCTAGCAGATATATAAGAAGATCATACTGTTCAAGTAGTGTAGTAAACTTACAAAATCTTAGTAAGATACACCTTGCCTACATTTGACACAGTAAAAATAATTTTGTGATGTAATCTGAACTGCCAGAATTTCTGATTTTTGTCAATATCCAAGAAGTACTGACATTTAAATGTTTGCTGTAACTCTTCTTACACCTAGCTAAAAGGTTTTGGTTTAGGCAAATAGTCTCTACTGTCATGTGTGTCTTTGTACACTTTCCCATTTCTGTTTTTTCTCCACAAGTATATAATTAGCTATGCTAATTCCTGGTATTTATCAAACTCTTCAATTGAAATATCTTTCTATAGTTTACTTTCCAGTGATGTGACTTCCCACATTGTGTGGTCTGCTGCACTTTCTCCCTGTCTTATGTAAGAGTGGTGTTTTGATGTGACTAAGATTTTTAACATTAGACAATTTTCTGAAATAAGGCTGGAATAAATCATATTTCTTCTCTGTATCTCCTGCTTTATACACAGTAGAACAGAAAAAAAAAATGGTCAGAATCAGTAGAAATAATTGTTGCATCTGAAGCAAATGGAAAAATTTTAAGTCCAAAAAAGAGCATTATGATAATCTTGTTTGAGCTCTAGAATACCAGAAGACACCATTCCTGATAGAGTGGAGTGCATGCAGCAGCCATAGTAAATATCTCCCAAGAGAGCTGTGCTGCTGCTAGAACTTTTGGTAAATGAAAACTCCATCTCTGGGAGGAAAAAAGCAAACAGGGACTTGGTCATGGGGCAACCCTGGCTTTCCATGTCAATTCCAGAAGAGTGGGACCCCGGGAAGCTACTCTGAGGTTTTATCTCAAACCTAGTGCCTGTGCTTCCCTTTACCTTTAGAAACCAAGGTATGTGGTACCTTAATCCTTTCAACAAAATAAGGATTTGCTATGCAGCTCATTGGTCCATGTAGAAGGGCTCTCTTCTGTAGAGCTAATGTGAAAAAAGAGGACAATATCCAAAAACTTGGAAGGACCACATATTCAACTGCAGCTGCTTGGAAACAGTATATTTGAATTCATGGATGAAACACCTCACGTAACTCTGGGGAAATTTAACGGGCTTATAATTACCTGCATTGTCTTTGCTTGAATTAATTTCTGACTTCATGCCATACAATAAAGTTTACCTAGTGATGGAAGGCATTAATGACTTTCTCCATCACTCAGAACATAGAGTTTTACATAAAGTTTACATTTTATCTACAACATTTTTTTTTATTCCATTCCATGAAATTCCATTAGATCTAGTACTGGATTGCAGAGGAAATATGTAATTAAAAATAGATCTCTCTCTAGAACTTGACATAGAGGTCTTCAGGGATATGCAATTGCTTCTGTGATCTGTGACTTGCATTTACCTTATGTAAAATTGTCTGTTATCATCCAAGCACCTTAGTCTCATTCAGGTGCCTGTTACAGAGTTTTTGACAGACTTTAATACACATTGGCTTGCACCTGTTTTCGTATGGAGGATTATCCTCAAGCCCTTGAACGCAATAGTGAAGAGGTGCTGCTTCTTACTTCTTAAAGCTGGAAATTTGCTGATGAGAGTCTTCAGTTACAGGTTTACAAATCAACAGAGGCGGTTTAACTGAAAATTTTAGACTAATTGGTGATGGAATGGAACTCACACATTTATCAGGAAATAATTTTAGACTCCTAATTAGACTTTCAAACTTGATGCAGTAGCATCTTTAATTACAACCCTCTTTATAATGGCTTGTTATTCATTTATGTACATAGAATTGCTTCCTTATTGCCTGATTGAGAAACTTCAGTTGGTAATTATTCTCAATTATTTGATATGTGACTTAAGCCTTGAATCGATTGACCTGGCCTGGTGCCAAGCTTCTAAAGTGTTATCCTATCAGGCCTCCAACTGTTGTCCCAGAAAGGCATGTGTCATATCTGCTAGATCCATGTGGAAGTCTTAAAAATCATGAGCCATTTCAAATGGCACGCGATGCCTATTTTTGGCAACTGAACTGAGTCCTTACAGCATACAGGCATGCTTTTAGATAAATGGAATTACAACCACAGACATTTTAACTGGGGGGTATTTTTCTGCCAAGGCTTGCATATTGCACTTCGTAATAAAGGAGCCATACAAAATAAAAAGCTGAATGATGTTGTAACTGACATTATTTTCTGATCATGTTCTTCTTAATACTGTTTCCTTTTATTGTTTCAAAATAAATTATTCCAACATATCTCCTCTCCATATCTACTTCATATTTCCTCTTTATTTTCTACACTATAATAGTCTATTGATTTTTTACTAACACTCACCAAGTTAGGGCCAGATAATGCTGTTTATTTACATATGTTACTCTGCGATGCCTCCTTTGATAATATCCTTTCAACTGACTATATTCAATTGAAAAGAGGAAAAAAAAAATTCATTTCAGAAATAATGGGGAGTAATGGTGCTCACTGCCTCACAGTTAGCAAAAGCTGATTTTAAATAATTTGAGAATTCAGACCATGCTTCAAGAAGTCAGAACCTGCTTCAATCAGAATCCTCAATTCCTCAGCACTCTGATTTGTTAAGGTCAATGCACAAAGCACTTTGAAGGACTGCAACTTGCTGATAGTAGGCATGCAGTTCTCCGCTAAATTCTTTGAGAGCAGACACCTGAATGCTTTTGATTAAATATGGAAAAGCTACATCTAAGCTTGGAATTGAAATTTAAAAGGATTTTAGAAGACATTTTCATACCATTTTCTTTTCCCTCCAGTGCTTTAATGTTTTGGGGTTTAAAGTTGGTTCTCTAACCAGGAAAAAAAGAATGTTGTCCAGGGAACATGAAAAAAATTACCTGCAACAGTTGATAAAAGTGCACTAGGAGAAAATGGAAACATGGCAGCAGTCTGCTCTCCTTGTTATGAGGACATGCAAATAGTCTGTATTGGAAAATCATATGGTACCTGTAATGGAGCTATTGCGCATATGTATCCACAACAAACTTTTGCCATGTTTATGCTAGTTGCTTGGAGAAATTATTTCAGTATGTATGTTATTGATTTTTAATTAGAGTACTCATGGTTTCATTAGCTTTAACTTCCAGGCTTATATTTCTATAAGTAGACCCTCAGACATCTGACACTGATTGATTGATTGATTGATTGATTGATTATCTCTCTCTCTCCCTCCCTCTCTCTGTCTGTCTTTGCCATCTGATTTTTGTGGAAAATCTTGCACCTTCACTTGTATTTAAGTGAAAGTATTCACATAAAATCTGCATTTAAGAAAATGAAGAAAACCATGAATGCTTCCTTTTTTGACCACACTGGTATTTGCACAAACTTATCAAAATGCTTCATAAAGAATGAGTCAAAGAGGGATTTCCCACTTTTGGTAAAGAAAGTAGGAGTCACAGTTTCCCTACTTTAGAGGTAAGGAAATGGAACTGATATAAACAGAGAAGAAATAAGGTGTCGCAGCCAGTTCAACTATGTTGCAGGCTCCTCTTTTATGTTTATTAAACATATACAAATATTTATTGCTTTGATAGTTACAAAACACTTTCCTTTGGTTTTGTTTCTTCTTTTTGTATATTGTCTAAAGATGCTTTGGAGATACAAAATGAAGTTAACCTTAATGTTTTTTTTTTATTATTTCAGTCTTCAACAGTAAACGCTGTGGGGCAGAAGTTGCCTTGTATTTCCTCAGTACCTGATATATACAGTACCTGGTATAATGACCAATAGTAAGACCTGCAGGTATATCACAGTACAAAAAATAAGTAAGAATCATTAATTGTAATATTCAAATAATGAGTATTAAGTAACGCAGGGAGAATTCCCTACCCATGCTATGTTCATATTCATGTTAACAGGTATTATTATATGAGCCAGCCTTTCTACAGGGAGGGAATGCAGAATATATCCCTTGCATTACTTACTTATTCACCAGCTGAATAACTAAAAAAATGCAAGGAAGTGCATGGATGTAGTACTAGCCTGGAAGACTATTTTCCTGAATCCTGGTGGGAATTGTAACACAGCCAGTCTAGTTCTATAAAGACTATAGATACAGTCTCTATACCCTAAGATTTCATTCACATTTGAAATTCTTTAAGCTTGACAAAAAATGGAAATAATTTTGTACTCCATGTAATTAATTTTTTGGGGTTTGTATTTCAAGAATTTCCTCATTCTCTGAGTGACACAGGTAGTAGATACAGGTATTGACATGACTTATGTCTCGGTCTTCTTGGTATAATCATATCTATTCATTCACAGGTCTCATTCCTAGTGGCTTGAAGTGATGGGCTAGTTCATAGAGGAAACTTTAAAGTTTTGTATACATAGATAAATGTATAGATTGTACAAATAGTTACCGACTTCCATTTTGAACACTACATGGAATATTACAGAGTCATTGGTATGATTTTTTTAGTTGGGGCTGCACCAATAAACAATTTCACAGAATTCTGTAACAGTGTCTATACTGACCATTGGAGCTGTATATGTTCTTCCAAGTTCTATATGTTCTCAGAAGCTCCACTGGCTTGCAGAATTTTGCTTTGAGCTTACACACAGCTCATCTTTAAATACAATCATCATAACATATACTGCAGTCAAACTAGTAGTAGTAATGTTCCACTTAATTTAGACTTTAATCTTTACCCTTATTTTTGTATGCTCAGCAGGAGCATTCAGTTAGATCCAATTTGCACTGACTAAACAGGAATTTTAGGAATGTAGGAACTGCTATACTGTGTCAAACCTGAGATGTGGTGTCCTGTTTCAGCAGTGTCTGGTACCAGAGAGTTCAGCTGAAAGTGCTAGAATTCTCCAAATAGTTGCTCATGGGGAAATTTCTTCCTAAATCCCGTTAGCTAGTGGTTGGTTGATGCTTTGAAGCAAAATGGCTTCCCCCCCAGTCGGTGTAAAGTACGTATGCATGGTATTCTGGGCTGTAGCCCTCAGAGTACTATTACTTCAGGTGGAACAAGCCCTTTACCCATTTCTTGAATTTTGATTTCACTGATTTCCCTTTAATGTTGCATGATGAGAAACGAACCCCAGATCTGCCTGTCTGAAGTGGCCACTATTAGGTGACCTAATACACTCCCTGACCTATATCAGCTCTTCTCTAAAAATGTATATTTGTAGTTTCTGCCTTGTATGAGTTCCAACTGTGCTGAGCAGGTTTTAGAATGCTGTTACCTGATGTAGTGGTATTTAACCTTTAGTTTTAATGTGGATCTGTGAAATAATTTACTGTTTTATAAGGCTGATTTCTCTGAATATCCCAACTTCTATAAAGACTTCTGTTGTCAGTGTAGCTCCAATAAAATTCTGCTGTATCTAATGAAATTAGATGACCAGAACTGAGAGCATTTTTCCAGGTGATGGAGGACAATCAATTAATATAACAACATTAAAATATTTAATTTCCTTCTCTGTTTATGAGGGATTGTAAAAAGCTCCTTCAGTGAATTCTGCTGTGTGACTGCTAAGTGTGATCGCTAAGCATGAGAAACATCATAAAAGACTTTTTATATGTTATATAAAGCTGTGTTTTATAGGAATCCAGGCATTTTCTGTGTGATTTTCCATATTATCATTCAGAATCCATCAGAAGCTAAAACTAGAGTGGGCTCAGATCTGTTTAGTTTCCAGTCTGGGGTAGATATAAAATTTTCAAGGCTGTTCTCAGGTAGGAGTGCTTGCACTGTTGTAATTTCATGAGAATTTGTATATCGTAATGCTATGCAACAATATGATGTTATTTCATAAGACAATTTATGTATTATTCCTAAACGGTTTGAAACATCCCTCATCCCAGCTACCTCAGTTTGACAGCCTGGCAAGCTCAGTTCTGTCAAGAAATTTGATTAGTCAAAGAGGAATTCAGCTTCCATGGGCAAAGTCTGAGAACGCACTGAACAGAGAAGTGGGACAACAGAACTGAGCAGGGGGAAAGTAGTAGTTTTTCTAAGAAAAACTAGAAAGGGGTACAGAATACTTACCCTTATCCCATTAAATGCTGGGAGCAGTGTGCCGTAGTAGGGTATGTAATCAAGCCCTATGAAAACAAAGATATTAATAATGACTGGGTAAACAGTGCTATTGCCAGCTATATTGTATGTGTGCAAAGAATTCATTTCCTGTGCCCTCTGATAGCTACAGGCCTAAATTTCCAGGGTTCTTCCTACTCTTAATGTGCTTTCCCAAACTAGAGACCAAATTCACATCCAAAGTTTTGAGACTAAAGTGAAGCTTTCTCAGAGATCAGAATGGAGAATCAAAATGAGATGTTTCTGAAAACTGCTGTTTGTCAGGTAAAGATTTCAGTATCTTATTTTTTGTTTTGTGGCTAACTGGGAGCTGTTAAGTTATGTCAGCATGTAATTTTGGGTGATCCCTGGAGGATGTGTAGCATGTTTTGGCCAGGAGACTTCGGGTGGTTAGCCTGTCTGACAGCTAGGTGCCACTGTTTCTCCATAGAGATAATGCTGGGCAGAAATACAGAGCTTGCAAAAAGTCGAGGTATGTCTGTCTCCTATCAAGCAAGGCCTTTCATCAATCAGCTAATGGGAAAAAGGCTAAATATGCTAACTTACTACCTTCAGAAACAGTTACATTGCCTTTTTTTAAATTTAAAACTGAGGAGAAGGTTTAGATCTCTGGCTGGACAACACCACCACAATTTAAATCTGAAAGAGGAATAATTTTTTTTTTTTTGCCTCGAACTGTAAAGCATCTCAGAATGGATGGACATTGTTTATGTTTTATTTGCTATAACACAAAGTCAAATTTGGTATCCTTTTTACAAATATTTGTTTAATTTAAATCTTTTTAATCTAGAAAAAGAGAAATAAGATATTGTTTACAGCAAATCTGTAAGTGTAAAAGATCTTGATTAAAAAAAATTGCATCAAATTTCAGGTGCCAGTCAAAGGTAAGCTTATATTACTTATAATAGTCCAGTGCAGCGCTGGTTATAAACTCACTGAAGAAATTTACTCTGACAAGACAAACATCTTAAAATCTTCTCCCAGTTGGTTCTAAAGTTTCTGTGGTAAATGAGAAAAACATTATTACAACACAAAGTTCAAGATGAGAAAAAGCGCTCCTTCTTGCATGATTTCCCAGAAGGTTAAGGTTACTGCCTCCCAGTGTTCGATTAATGCCGCAAATGTGCATCACCTGGCAAAACAAACACACCAACCCTAACAAGAGCCACTCCATAGTTCACAGTATATGTTTTATATTGGCATCATAGGATTGTGGCATGCGCAGCTGCCTGCGAAGTCACACTGGTCACCGTGCTGCAGAACAGGACAGCAGGGTAGAGGGCAAAGGCAGTGGGGCTTTGCCAAGAGAGGGCAGAGGTCCACCTGCATCAGCCAGGTAACCTGTGCATCCTGAACTGAGGAGGCAGGAAGGGCTAGGGTTCAGGGCATGTACGTGTAGAAATGGAAGGACTAGGGGAGCCAAGGTTAAATAATTTTGCAGAAGATTTGTGCAGGTTCCTATTAGGGTGTTAGTAGCCACCATGTACAGTAGATGCACTGTCAATAATAATCTGACATCGTTTGCACTGGTCAGCCCAGTCCAACAAATGATCACTGGAAAATACTGTTCACAAATCGGCATAACGGAGCCTAGAAATACCAATAAGTCATCAGGGATGGCATAAGGAAACACGGACAAGATTACCAAATCTAACAACACATTTCAAATGTGGAGGCAGAGGGAATGGATCTCAGCTACCTGAGTACAACAAAAGGCAGTGGAAGTGTGTCTCTGAAGTACCAAGCTTTTACATTAGAGTCAAGCTTTTATATTAATTACATGTTCCCAGAATGTTCGACAGAGTGCATTACTGATCAGTTTGTAAATGCTTTAAAATAAATATTTGGAGACAAAAGCCCCAAAGCTTTAAAATCAGACATAAAGTTATAAACAAGTGTCAAAACCTCACAGAAACATTGCAGGCAACATAAATCATAAAAAGAACCAAATGCTTCTAAACAAAGGATTCTAAATCTCCTGGTAAGTTATTAAAATATATCAAAAAGCATTTACCCCTTCAGTTCCTTTATGGCTGTGGAAGGGATAGGTCTCACTGCCCTTCACTCTATCCTTTCATGTGGTAGATTTATCTTCCAGCCATTTTAGAAATACCATCTTACTTTTTCTAGTTTTTCTGCTATTCTGTATTTAAGGGACAGCAGTTGTCTGTGTACATATTTTTTTTTTCATTTTAAAAATTGATATTACACTGTTTTTTTCTAGTTTTCTTCAGGTAATACTGGTCTTTTGTCACTAGTATATTCCTTGAAAATTCAGAAAGGCCAGTGCATATATGCACTGAGTTCTCTGCTCATTTTCAGATTATGTATTGCATAAAGCCCACTCAATTATATATTTTTTAAACTAAGATGTGCTAAGGATTTTCATACCCTGAATTTTGTAAGCTCATTTATCTCTGCATTTTTTTATAAAACTGTTATGTCTCCAAATACTTCCCCCATTGTATTTGTAAGATCCTGCCTTTTGCTATATCACTATTTAACACACAGATAAATCACAGAGCCACAGAACCACAGAATGGTTGAGATTGGAAGGGACCTTTGGAGGTCAGCTTGTCCAACCTCTCCTGCTCAAGCAGGGCCACCCACAGCTGGTTGTCCAGGACCTTGTCCAGACGGCTTTTGAATATCTCTAAGGATGGAGACTCCAAAACCTCTCTGGGCAACCTGTGCCAGTGCTGGGTCACGCTCACAGTAACAAAGTGTTTCCTGATGTTCAGATAACACCTCCTGTGTTTCAGTTTGTGCCCATTGCCTCTGCTGCTGCCACTGGGCACCACTGGAAAGAGCATGGCTCCGTCCTCTTTGCACCCTCCCTTCATGTATATATATGTATATATATACACACACATACATTATATATAATATATACACACACACATTAATAAGATGCCCTCCGAGCCTTCTCTTCTCTAGCCTGAACAGTCCCAGCTCTCTCAGCCTCTCCTGACAGGAGAGATGCTCCAGTCCCTTAATCAACTTTGTGGCCCTTCTCTGGACTCTCTCCAGTATGCCCACATCTCCCGTGTACTGGGGAGCCCAGAACTGGATGCAGTACTCCAGGTGTGGCTTCACTAGTGCTGAACAGAGGGAAAGGATCACCTCCCTTGACCCTCTGCAATACTTCATCTAATGCAGCCCAGGATACCACTAGCCTTCTTTGCTGCAACATGGTGCTTGTTCAACTTGGTGTCCATTAGGACCCCCAGGTCCTTTTCTGTAAAGCCGTTTTCCAGCTGGTCATTGCTCAGCATATATTGGTGCATGGGTTTTTTCCTCTCCAGGTACAGGAGTTTTTACTTCTCCTTGTTGAACTGAATAAGGTTCAAGTCAGCCCATTTCTCCAGCCTGTTGAGGTCTCTCTGGATGGCAGCATGACCCTCTGGTGTATCAGCCACTCTTCCCAATTTTGCATCATCTGGAAACTTGCTGAGTGTACACTCTGCCCCATCATCCAGACCATTCATGAAGATGTTAAACAGGATTGGACCCAGTACTGAACCCTTGGGTACATAATTCCCTGGGAACCGCAGGCGTCATTACCCAGCATTTTCAAGAAGGTGCTAACAACAGGAATACTAACACTACACAGATGCTAACCAACATGAAGATGCTAAAAATGTGAAACTTCTACTATTTCACCACTAAAACAGAGCTGTTAGGTAGGCCTTCTCTTATTTTCTGCATTTCCATTATATTCTGAAGTGTCTTTAATTTTCCTTAGGAAAGTTTAAAAAACACCAAAACAAAACCCACAACATTCTGTGACATTGGAGGTTGGTCAGTAATGTTGAGAAACACTTGCAAACTTTTCAAGAACAAAAAGTCTCAAAGAATGGAGTTTTCACTTTTCAAGAATGGAGTCTTCATTTGACTAATTCATGTCATATCATTCATACAATACTTTCCTTCCCAAACATTTAAAGATATTTTTACTCTTTTTGTAGTATAGTTAACCAATACACGTTGTCTAGCTTTTAGTTAAATATTGATAGGTAATACTTTTGCCTTGGAAATTATTTTGAGCCTACTATCATCCTTCTCTCTCCTTCTCTGGCCTCCTTTGCAATTTGTTTCTTTCCTATGATGGATTACTCCAAATTTGATCACTGGAATGTTTTAGATCTGATCTGAATACTGAAAATTATTTTATCCTCTATGTAGCCACACTAGACTCACTAGATGTACTTACACAGTAAGAAAACAGCACGTGAAGTTGGTATAATCTTACTATGCACAAAAGGACCCATTGCCTACAAATGTTTGACAGGCTATGGCTGTAGGTAAGTTCCCAAGTCATGCTGACTTTCTTACTACTTTAGTGTTTTCTCACCTACAATCCAAGTCCTTTGTTTAAAGTTATGTTCATTCATCATACTGTACTTTGTTTTATTCCAGGTAATACTTGGAATAATAATTTTCTTCATATTACTTTATCCTTCTTTTAGAGTCACTTCTGTTTTCTTTCTGTAATTTTTTATCTTAATAGTGTCTAGCTTATATTCCTGGTACTTTCTATTTCAGATCCATTTTGAAAACATTAAAGAATGATTCTCACTAGACTCTTTGCCTCTGCTTGATACAGTACCATTATAATCATTTTGTGTTTATGGACTGTTATTAGCCACAGCTTAAACCATTTCCTTGTGAATCTTCCTGGGTATCTTGTGTGGCACTGGACTGAATGCTTGCTGAAGTCCCAGCTCTGGTATTTTATACTGGTTTATACAGCCACAGTTTAATAACAGTAACACAAAGCTACCATTAAAGAGCTGGCCTAAAAGATTTGGTGATGAGATATGAAGGCACATCAGCAGGTAAGGGATTATTAGGCTCCTGCCTAACGTGAAAGTCCTGCGTGCAATCATAAACTTGTTGAAAGGGGTTGATATGAGTAGGTGTGGGAGGTCTTTGCTAGCTAAGTGATTAGAGGACTTACACAGCTACTACCTCTAGGATAACTGGCTTTCTAAGGGACTTGAGGGAGATTTTGGTTGGTAAGTTTTGTGTTAGTCAAAAATACTGCAGGTCAAGTTTATTCTCAAGTTATTGGGGCTGAGGAGGGAATTACTAAATCTGTGGCTATTGTGTGGTTTACAGGAAGAAATGCACCTCCTGGTCTTTTAGTCTAAGAATCATCCTGTGTTCCATGGTCACAGACATAGAGGGCCCAATTCAGAGGTGAAACAGATGAGTAAGACATATACAGATGAATCTTTGTGAGACAGCACATAACAGATTGGTGTCTTGCTTTGCTGCTCTGCTTTTCACTCATTGCTTTGTGTGGTAATCCCTCTGCTTTGGTCTGGAAATTATGCCAAACTGTACCTCCTTCAGGCTGCAAGCATTTTTCCTGGTGCACACGGGTATTGCTCATAGCATCATTTGTCTCATCCTTGTGCACTCACTTGCCATTCTTTCTTTCCCTCTGTGCTTTTCCAGTGGTCTAAGCACACATTGAAAATGTCCAAGTGGCTGCGTGTCTGCAGGCAGAAGGCTCTCTGTTCCAATGAACACACCACAGATACACGTGTACCCCTTTTATTTCATGGTGGAAAGTATAATCGTAACTCATACTTTCCATGTGCTGTACTGACTGTTTACCCTCGAGTACTTGCCTGCCTATTTGGTAAGCCAATATTTGCAAAGGAAACCTAATTTGCCTTCAAGTTATCAAAATACATATTAAATTTATGTCCAACTCCTCAAGTCCTAGCTGCAGTTTTCTTTTAGAAAAGAGGCCTCCAGTCCTTCAGTACTCTCTTACGCCCTGATACAGTAGTGAATTATTTAGTTACATCTCAACAACTTCTTTGGAAAGGCTAACTAATAAAGGAATCAGTTTTTTTTCCTACTTGGTGGAAAAAAACATATGCCTGTATGCCTATAAAGCGACCTGTGCTTAAAAGCTGTGCCTGAAATCTAAGCTGTATTGTAAAGGTAGTGCTATGCCAAAATATTTCAGAAGTAGATGTGCATTTTACTGGATGTTGTAGCAACAGTTAGAGAGGGATGAAGTCTGCATAAGGGACTGCCCTGATATGCGGGCCTTGGGAATCCAGCATGTTCTGTGCCTTCGGGGCCTCTCTTTTTAAGTCAGGCAGCCACCAGAAGGGAAAGTATGGGGAATAATTTGAGCAAAGCAACTGCTGCTTTATTAGCTCTCACATTACTAGTGCTCTATAACTGCCTGCATGATTATGAGTGCAAACCAACCAAACCCGTCACTGACTGAATTAGTTATAGAGGCTAGTCAGTAGTGCGTAACTTGTCAGTTTGTAATCTACCTGGAGTTAGGCCTAACTGCTGCTGCAGGAGGAAAAAAACTTCTGATGCCTTTCAAATGCTCTCTTAGCTTGCCAGATTCAAGGGACTGCTTATTTCTTCCTGCGTTTTGCCCAGTTGTGAGAAGAAGATATGTAACAGCCTGCAGTGTCTGCTACCCCTTGCGTGCAGTACTGCTGCTTGAGGCAGTATTGATTTTATGGTCTCTCTCTCATATCATCAAATAACTTAGTGGAAGTAAAAAAGGAAAATGTGCACTTTGAGATAAAGCTTAATAATATCTTAGTCTGTTTTTAATAGGCCAAATCCTGGGAAATCACTGGACTGTATTGTGAAAGGGCATTGGCATTTGGGGCTCCCAATGAGAACTGATATTTCATATTAAATGTGATCCTGAGAGGAGCTCACACCATAAATTGTCACTGACATTAATACAAATGTCAATGTGAGTTATGGGGTTCTCTATAAAACTCAGCCTTTCTCTGGATCAGCCCCAGGAACAGTTTTTCAAGTCTTGAGCAAAAGCTGAATTACAAATTGTGAATCAAAAGCTCATGAGTATATCTGCTTCCCTTTACTATTGTGATTCAAGCTTAAAGAGTACTCAGTGCTTTCAGGATATGGTCTTACAATGACTAACTCAAGGCAGTCAGTACTTTCCAGCACATGTCCCTTTGTGTGCTTTTTTTTTAAAAAAAGAAAGTACAAATGAAGTACAAAAGCACTTAATCTGGTATGATCACCACAATAGCTGGGAATTTTTCTGTAAAACATATTCTTAATTACTGGAATATCACATACAAAATCTTGATATTTCTTAAAAGAGCAAAGTAATAGAAGTGTTAGAGCTTATGAACTGATGTGATAGCAATGAGTCTACTTTTCCTGTAGTTGTTCCTACTATTCCTGTCTGCAATGATTTTGGATTTCAGTGCTGTAACACAAGTCCAAGCCAGTATTAAAAGCAAGTTTTAAGTATTAATACTTGTCCATTATTTCAAGACTGATTGTCAGCATACACTTCTATTGTTCAGTCTGCCAAAACTACTCTTGTCGGAAGATCATTGATAGAAGACCAGGAAATGTAAATCTGGAAGACTGCCAAGAAAACCAAAGCTATCAAGGGTAAACAGATTTTGGATTTGGGTTTTTTTTTGCATTACTGGTTGATCTGGTATAAGTGCAAGATGCTGAAGAAATAAACTTCTCAGCAGCGTGTGATACTCCTATTTGTTCCTCAGGAAAAAAGAAGTTTCTCTCTTAGAGCCAACATGATGGTCCCGACTTGTCTGACCCTTGTTTACTCAAGCACGTGAGGAAATTATTATGTACTAATCAAAAGTGGCAAAGGCAGGGCTCAACTTTAAACTTTAAAATGTGTTTCTATAGAGGAGTCCAAACTCTTGTATCCTGGGTTTTCCTCTTTCGATATATTTTTAGTTCCTGTTTCAGTTCCGCATTTTTTGTTGAAGCATTGGAGCTGATGCTTTTAGAAACGGTGGTGTTCCTTCTTAATGCATCAAGATTGTTGATTGGATCAACGTGATGAACATCTGAAGCTATAAATACGAGAAACGTAGTGTCTTCATAGCAGATACCGAGAGGGCAAGGAGTTAAGGACAGTTTTGGGCATACAGCTTAAACATCACTGCAGCAATATGGTGCACTGTCATGGTAGGGTAGGGTATTCTTAAATGTGGGCTGTTGAATCCAGGACCTGTTCTTCATTACTTTGTCTGCCTTGTTGAAGCACAGTCTAAAGAAGGTCTCTACTGAAATGGCTGTACTACGCTATTGGTGAAGGCTGCACACAGAGAAAATAAAGTTATTGGACAAACAACTGTAAAAATAGCTCCTTGTCCAGTAATGTAACAGGCTAGCTGAAGTAACAGCTGAAAAAAGCAGCTCAAGGTCCACGCTGTGCTGCAGCTGTTTGTACCAGCTGAGGAATGGCCCAACAATGCAGATGGAGGAGCGGGTTAAAGGGAGATTTTCTGTCATAAATGTAGAGAAAGTAAGCCATGTCTCCTTCTCTGTCAGCATTGTATAGTTTTATTGAAGCTGAATCACTGGTGTTTTCTCCTGGAGAAGAAAAGCATAACCTGGACACAGACAAGACCTTTGACTGCAATCACAGTAAGTACTTGTGGTTTCTGCCCCTGGGGCTATAACTAGCTGCATCTGCTATTTGAGGGAGACACTGCAAGAGCACTTAGGCAGTTGCCCTCTATGTAATGCTCAATCTAATGACCACTCACATAGGGGAACATTACAAGCTCCCCCTCTGCCTCTACATTTAAAAAATGGGCAGGAAACATTCATTTTATGTTTGCTGTTATGTTTAATGATTTGTGAAATCAACAGCCACAAAAATCACCCCCTTTTGCCAGGTATCAAGTTGAGATTATTTCTTTTTATATCCATTGCTTGCCCTTTTATCTGCTCCATTTGAGACTTTTCAGAAATGCACTTGGGTCTAATACCCTAAAACTCTTAAAGAAAATTGCTTTATCCAGTGCTTAAGGCGGAGCTGGAGAGCTGTTTTTGATCTACAAATACTATAAAGTGACTAAATGAAGACTTAGCAGGGAATGGGAGGAAGCTTTACAGAGCTCATGTTGGCAGCCATTTGGCTTTATGTTAATACATATTAGAGGAGGGGCTGCAATCTCATATTATTGGTCAGCCGAGTCCTATTTTTAATGTAAATAGGGACCAGCAAAGCTCAGATCTGGTCAAACTGGTCCAAATTCTTCCTCAAGATTCTGGAGTACTGAGAGCTGTGGTGCTGATTTATTCTAAAGTAAACATAATCCTTGGTCGCAGAAGTTCACTGCATGAGTTTAGATGACAATATCCTGACCTAGCCTAAAGTTAACATGTAAAAAGTGGTTTTTGTTTGGTTTTTTTTTAGTTTTGGTAATATTTAGGTATTATATATATTTTTATGCATAGCTTTCAGGTAGGTAAGAAGTGAAATCCCATTTGAGCAATGGATCAATGCAGGAAGATTAAATGCTTTGTCCAGAGTTAAACAGTCAGTCAGTGCCAGAACTAGAAATAGCGTTTAGGTCTCATGATGCAGAGCCCTATTTGCTCCATAGGAAACTGCCATTCCTACTGTTTAGCCGGGATATTCAGATTGTCCTGTGGGCTGCTTTGTGAGCTGTGTTAAACTATGACTGGCTCAAAGGTGTTATTGTGTCGGTGGAGTTGCCCAGGGAATTTTGTGTGTAAATCCAGAGTAAATTTTGTTTTAGTCTGAAAATGACTCATTAGAACCTGTTTTTTACAGTCCAAATGAATCAACAGCTCTCCATTGCCTGTATCTCTCCTGAAGCTGCTGGTATTTTAACACTGCCTTCTATACAAAGTTAACTGAATATAACTGTTAAAATCCCCTTCTTCCACTAACTTAACTTCCTCACTAAAGCACAGGCTAAATAAAATTCTGCCTTCTCAGAAAGCATTACAGAGAATTAAACATCAGCATAAGTGAATGAAAAATCAGCTAAGTGATTCCTGAGAGATGTACCACACATTCTTAGTAAATTTCTTAGTAACAGTTAGTAAAGCTTAAGCTTTCTAGAATAAAAACATGCACTCTTTTTCTTTGCTTTTGAGTGTTTTTTTCACGTCGTTACTCCTCAAGATGCTTTGTCCTCATGTCTCTAGCAAATCAGAAAAGTCTCATGGATTTCAAACCTGATTTGCAATGGACTTCAATAGAAGGGCACTGATTTACTTCTGTTGGCTTATTGCTCTGAAAATAACTATGGCTACATGCATGCTGGTAAACAAAATGGACGAGGAACAACATTTTGGCCTTGAGGGTAACTAGATGGCACAGCTTGTATCCTCACATCTAAGCTTTCTTCCCACCTGAAGCAGGATGCCTATTTGAAGCTGTCTTTGGTCTATGCTATTCCTGAGTCCATGACTAGACATTGTTCGGGAGCATGATAGCTGATATGTGCTCCTATAGGTAGGACCAAGCTGAAGCTGAGCCATGCTCTGGTCCTATTTAGTGAACTGTTACAGCTATAGGATATTTGTGCTTAAACACAACAGATGATCAGTTCACACTTTTTCAGCCTGTCAGAAGAATTGTTGAACTATGTTCAGTTGGAGGGTTATGAATACCATACTGGTCTTCCAGTTGAAGAAAATTATCTCTAATGGATGGAAAAGACTTTTTGGAAGATCTTGGTCCTTCTGTTGCCAGTTCAGGATTGTTTTACAAAACGAGGTATCAGGTGTTTTGGTCAGTCCTGTTTCAGCTGAGTCTTGGGACAGAACTTTGCTGATTCCTTCTGCCATCCAACTGGACATTATATTTTATATTTAATTTGATTCCTGGTATTTATTTTTTTCTTTTCTCTAACTGTATTCCTTTAGTCCTCATCATATTTTCTTTGTCCTACCTTTGCAAATTTGACTGACTTCTACTGTTTGTCCTTCAAATGCTTGGATGCAATTAAATTTCATGTAGAAATGAATCTATTATTTCACTCTGGTATGAACTGGTAAAATAAAAGCTTAATTAAAAATAATGGTCAAAGGTTTTGGCTCCTGAAAACCATAGCCTGAGATATTGTAGCTAATTTTTCCTCATTCTTTTGCTTGACCGTATGCTTTCCATTCATTATTAGTATCACAAATGTAATGTTAGTTATTAACACTACTAAGATCATGTTCATACTTTCTACAAAGTTCTTTGTTCATTTGAACACACAGATTATTAGTAAGTGACTCCTAAAAGTAGCTCTCAGGTGCAGAACACAGTTCAGGGATATTTATTTCAGAAGGAATACTACAGTCCCTCCTCACAGTATGTGATTTGACCTTGTTCAATTTAATTTGTGAGAGACTTAAAGTAAACAGAGATCTCTTTCAATTTTTTACCATATTTTTGTGCAAGTCATCTAATTAGTCCAGAGAAATGAAAAATGTCTTTCAGATGGTGACAAACTCTTTTTTTTCAGTGATGAAAAAGACAAACTCTTTTTTCCACTCTGAAAAAGGAACCTTTCATTTTGCAGAAGGGTTACAATCCAGGATTAAAGAAAAATATTAACTGTGTTCAAACTCTTACCCATCAACTATAATAGGTTTAGGCCATAATTGGGACAGCTAATGCTTGAGATCTGTCTTTTCAGGAGTTCGTAGTCTTTCCTACTGTAACTGCAGTAACTGGGAGATGGACATGGTCACTGATCCTGGACTGTCAGCCTCAAAAATTCCCCAAACAAAGCCAGGCATGATATATGTTTGGTCTTAATATCCAAAGCAGTAATGGGGTTTCAGCAGACATTTTACTATGGGTTGTCTAGTTGTCACTTCAATTATATATCTTTTTGATATAATAAATGTTTTGGTATGAAACGCATAGACTTGGAGTAGACTAAGGTAGTGACTTGTTTGGTTAACAAATGTAAAATTCTTGAAAAAAATGTACTGCCTCTTATTCCGAATAGCGGAAATAGGTAAAATAGCTTTTGGAAATACAGAGCAGAGCACTTCAGCATGTTAATAGTCCTGTTGACTTCAGTGGGACTATTGAACACTATTGAACACTCCTAGAATGGGAAATATTTAGAAAATATTATAACGAGTGCTACCAGTACTGAGGCTATTCAGTCCCACAACACTGTCTATCGGGCATCAGCAGCAGGGTTTGGCAGCAGGGTGCCCTGCATGGGAGGAGGCCATGAACCGCCCCGTGCTGGCCGCAGCCGGTTCCAGCCGGCTCTGAACCACCCACCAGAGCCTCAGCCAATCAGAGGAGCGCATGGGCCTCACCTCAGTGCTGCTGGAGGCCGGGGGCGCCCCTGGGCGCGGGAGGCGCAGGCAGGGGGGTGGGAGGACACGCGTGTGAGGAGACACAAATGGAGATGTGTGAGAGGACACACAGGACACAGAAAAGGGGACACATGGAGAAAAGCAAGAATAGGCCCACTTGGAGAAAAGAGAGGAGAAGCGGGGAAGCTGTGTGGAAGGGGACACCACTGGAGATACACACCCCCACACCGGGGCAGGGACACCCCTCAAGGGACGGGGGCCCGTACCAGGGCAGAGGAGCAGTAAGAAGCAAGGAGCAGTGGAGGAAAACCAGTAAGAAGCAAAGGGCAGCAGAAATAAACCTCTATGCACGGACCCCGACCTCCTGCGCCGCCCAAGACCTTGGCAAAGCAAGGGAAGGTGAGACTAGGAAGGTGGGAAGAGAGATGTTGGACCGAAATTGAGCCTGGAGAAGGGAGAGGCAAGGTGTTTCCCTAAGTGTTTGCTTAATTGTTTGTTTTCTTGTTTTTCTCAATACCTGAATCAGTAATTAAAACTTTATGTTAAAAATTGACAGTAAATTAGATTAAGTGAAATTCCCCGAGAGGAATTCTGCCTGCAACACACAGTTACATGTGTTACATTACGCTACGTAGTAACTGATTATGCTATACAATAGGATATATATATATATATTTAAACTGAGGAAGTGGAGAGAAATGGAGCAGTTTTATTGTGTGAGAGATGGTGCCATAATATGAATGAGTACACAACAGATGGAAAAAAATGGCTGGAAGTGGTGGTTCCAAGAGTTGATAGTGATTGTTTAAGTCCAGAGGGCTGGCACCAGTTGCTGATTGTGTTTTTGTTTGTATTATGTTAAACTTCTAGCCAATATCAACACTTCTTATTTTATGTCACCTGCTGTTGTATTTTATTCTAGAGCTGTCTCTTGAAAATTAGAACACTTGCCTGTGGAAGGACCAAGTTGTTGGGCTGCAGCACGGGTTATAGTTTCATACGAGAATATCAGCTGCATCTACTGCAGAGGCTGTCGGAAGAGGTCTGTATCTCAGAGGTGATGGCCCTCCTGGGCATTACATTGTCCAGCTGAGCTCCTGGTGTTTGGTATCTTGCTTGACGAAACGTTCTTGGCTGCAGAGCAGTGCCACAGTCCTATATTCTGCAACCTCCCCCCACCCTGGATACATCTGGTCAGTGGGTCACACAGCCCTGCTAAACCCACCGGCTGGGAGATGGCTGTGGAGCAGAAAAAAGATTGTTTTCACATTTGTATGGGAGACACTGGTGTCACATGCATATGGAAGGCATCTCCAGCTAAGCTGGAGCGTAGGAGGGAATGGGTTTTATTATCATGTTCATTGTATGAGACTTGGCAGTATGAATCCAGATGAATGTCAGACAGACAAATGAGAGAATAAAGTACGTGAGAACTGTGAGTTTACAAGAATGTGACCACACAGGTCTGTCTTTTTGGAAGACAGCATTTTTAATGATGAATGTGATGATATTTGGGAAAAAAAAATCCCAGGAAATTGCCAATCATTTTTTTCTGTAATTTATTTATTCTTTCCATTCTTCTCTTCTTCCTTTTCCCACTATTAAGTAAAAGGGAAATGGTATGGAAGAGAGGGCAAATTTCTTTCATGATATTGTTATATAAGATGTTTTTAATCAAATTCTTTCTGATAGAAATGTTTTTGCTCAGACTTATTATATCTTCAATTATCACAGAAGGAATGGTTGGAACTTTATTTATTTGTGTACAGTTACCAAGGTTTCAGATAATAAGGGAAAATCCCCAAGAAGACTCCAATTTATCCTGACTTGAGTATTTTTAATTGGCTGTGGGGGCTGTTTTGTATGAATGCTGCATCTGTACCATACTCTCAGGATATGGGTTTCCTCAATGAAGGAGGGAGGGGAGCTCTGTATACTGGCAGTTTTCCTGGTGTATTTGCAGAGGTAGTCTGGGAGGGAGAATGGCAATCTGTTCAGCAGGGATGTAGGAGGTGTTTATAATCAAAAGTAATGCTTTCAGATTCTAGTGTCAGAGGAACATATTTAGGGAAGAAATTTAAAAGGCAGCTGTTCCAAAGATTGCGAATGCCTCAGTTTTGCGGTGTGCAAAACTGTGCAGTTGTGAGAGACTGAAAGAGTTAATGTCTCAAACATTGTGGCGACTTGAGGCGCTATTTGCATGGCGAAGGCAGGTTGGTGAGCACTGGGTGTGGGGGAGAGTGGGAGCGGGACGTGCAGGACGTGGAGAGCGAGTTGGAGGACACGCGGGTCCGGGTTCCGCCGGACCTTACCACGTATGGCCAGAGGTCACACAGGGTTTAAGGGGTTTGCAACTGCCCGAGAGACCCCTCGCAACCACCCCCTCCCCCAGTGCCTGCGCAGAAGATTGAGAACGTTCTAGAACAAGAACCATGTAAGTCCTGTAGGGGCCTGGAGGCGGGGATTAGCTTATAAAAGACACGCCCCCAGGGAACCACGCGCACGCCCACTACTGGAGGATTGCCATGTCTGTCATCGTCATCGCGGCATCCAAGGGTGGTAATACTTTTTCTTTCTCTTTCCTCCTCTCTTTTCCTTTCCTTTTCTTGCTTCTCTCTTCCTCTGCTCTTCCAATATATGCAAGTTTGTGATAAATTGTGATGGGTTGCCCGGAAAATAGCTCCATTGCCAAATTGCCTCTGTTAGTTCGTTGAGCTCGCCAGTTCGTTAAGTTTGTCCATTTGTGGAATTTGCCAGTTAATAAAGTTGCTGGCCAGCCTGTTCCTCTGAGTCATTGTCGTGACTCTACCGACCACGCAGCTCTGTCGAGCAGAGATCGGCTCTTGTCGGTACACAAACCGTTGGGGAATCAAAAAGATTCACCCATCTCGCAACCCACCGAGTGGGATGAGACAGCAGTGCATGACCAAATGTGTTACTGTCTAGGGGAGAATGGGGAAAGAAAGGAAAGTAGCCTGTGCAACAGAGTAGATCCTCCTTGTTTGGGTGTCCTACAGACTTGAGATGGGGATGGTTCGTTGACTTCTTGGTTTACCTAGGTCTTGGAAGACAGGCTTTGAAATCTGCCTGCTACTACTCATCCAGTGACTGCCCAAGTCATTTATGCTCAGCCTTCAAGGGAGATAGATAGATGTCTACCTAATTCCCCTTTAAATCAGTGGAAATTAGGCACCATTGCCTTTAAGAATTTGTCCATTAACCTCTGGGGACAGACACACTGTCTGTGCGAGCTAAAATCTGACTCTCCTTTACCTTGCTCAGAGTCTAAGCAGCTGCAGGATGCTTGTGGCTTAATCTGATTATTTAAGAGAGCAACCACAAATCAACTTTTCTATAGGCACTCATGCCCTTTAGACAGGTGGCACCAGGACCCTTCTAAAAATTATCTGACGATGACACAGTATTGCTGCTAAGGCAGGTGGAATGCATGGCAATAGCAAGGCCCAGCAGACTGTTTTCAACTGGACCACATTAGAGTGAGACTAGAGACTAGAAAAACTGGCTTGAGACCTCTACTCAGTGTACACTATAGATGCATTTGGTTTCCGATCTGTGCAGTGGATATGGTGGTCCTTCCCTGTGGTACAGGGAGACGAGGTGAAATGCATTAAATTCAGAGCTGCTCAGATAGAACAGTAATAGGGCTATAAAAGAAGAAATGGTATTCTGGTACTACACAGTTGTTATTGTGTTATGCTGTTCAGGGCAAGGGTTGTCTCCAAAAAATATCTAGCATATTTTGAGCAGCATAAATAGTAAGTGATAAAAATAATTAAAGCTGAAGGATATATAAGATGGGGGTTGGGCCAAACAAAGAGGTGGTGGAGAAGGGAGCATGCTTACTGTCAGCCTTGATATATTGCAATTTAAGTACAGTACATTTTCCTGGGCTTTCCTTTACTTTAAAATACAGGTTTCTCTCCAACTGCTTTATGCAGAAACTGAAATCTACTTAGCAAATGAATACCTCTCTCTACTCTCCCAAGCCAAGAAGAAGAGCTTCTAGCATGTGTATGGGTACAGAGAAAAATGGAAATGGCAGTGTTGAACTCACAATGGTATTATGAAGATAAATTAATTCATTTATTTGAGTGAGAAGGTATCACAGGAAAACATAAATAAATGCAGCAAGGCTGAGGTTTTCTGTTTGTTACCATTTCTTACACAGTTTGTAAAAAGTAGCATCTCAAACCTTTAAGAACTGTGAACATAAAAATTCAACATCTCTGTGAAAAATTTTTCTAAAGAACATGGACATACTATATCTGAAGAACAAACTGACATTTACTATCTTAATTGGGTTAGCACACAAGTGGTAAAGCAAACAGCAGTATAAAATTGTAATACTGATTGTTCAGGTCTCCAGTCTTCTATAAAAGTACAGGAAATACGCTGCTGTGTTAATGGTTTTGGAGTGCCAGCAGACATTCACAGGGAGACAGAAAGGGAAAACTCTACTAACTGTCAATTTTATTGCAGGGGAGAAACAATAACTCTATGCAATAAAAAATCAGAATCGAAATCTGTAATTAATGTGTTACAGATACACCAAAAAATTACCTGATTTTAGTAGCCTCAGCAGGATTTGCTTTTTAGTACCCATATTAAATTAAATCCAGCTTGCAAGAAAAAATAAAGTGCTCACACAGAAACACTTAAATTTTTTCTGTCGTTTTTGCTAGTTATAACTTAGATGTATAATACCTATGCAACATATACAGAAAGCATATATATCAGTTTATATACACATAAATAAAAGTTTTAGCTGTTGTGGCTCAGGGCCAGACAGTGTGGGTTTTAGTGTGCATGTAAGGACTAAGTGCACATGTTGTTAGGTATTCCTGAGACATGTTGAATTGTATCCTCTCCTATTACGGACAGTCTGGATCAGGGAGTGCACTGAAGTACTGAGTTAAGGCTGTACAGGGAACACTTTGGGCAATAAATAAAAGTACCAGCCATTTAATGTGGTAGTCATGTAATGGTTAACTTACAGTGTGTGCTCAGGGTACCTTTTTGTTTTGACGCTGCCTATGAAAAAACTCCTGTTTAATGCAACTGGAAAAATGCTTAGGTCCCACCTGACAAAATACTGAGTTATATAAACTTATCTTTGATATAAATGAGATAATTTGATTTTTGTCTTTGCTGTTTCTTTTTATAAAGCAGATGTTTTGAGATGGAAATATCTTGTTGTGACACAGATTGAAGTGTGCTCTTAACAGAACATCGTTCCAAAACAAATACTCTTCCTTGGGGCTACTTCCTGATCAAATAGCTTAAAAATGACTTAATCTTCTTTGTGTTGAATACTTATTCATTGGTAAGATTGGAAGAAAAGCATCAGATCATGGAAATGGCAGTATTTTAATGAAAAAGTTTTTATTCTGAAAGTAGCAGAAGAATTTGTCATCATTACCATCAATGAAGCAGAAACATTAATGTGCTTTCTTTTGGAAATAAATTTCATATACAGCATTACCACTTAGAATATGCACCTTTAGAAAGCACATACTTATCAATTTCCCCAGAAATTTTGCAGCTTTCCAAGAACCACTCTGGGTATTTCAAAATTCCCTACTGATGCCACATTATCTTTCATCTGGCTGCTGAATCTTACTGCAAAAGCCTTCCTGGTTTTACATAATTTCTTCGTTCTAATGATGGTAGCTTAAGAAATAAGTTGTTATTTTCATACTCCAAAGCTGTCATCCTGCTCTGTAACATGTGGGTGTCACTGGTTACTGCTTAAGTGCTAGTCTGATGAGTGCTAATAGACACATTTGGTTGTTTCAGTTGTGAATGCCGGCAAAGGGAGCAGTTGAGTGGATCAGACCGGCAGTGGTATGTAGCTATACATCACAGGTCTGCCACACCAGTGCCTACGAAGTGTTGCCATTGCCCTTTCATATATTTTAAGAGTTGACCAAGGGGTTAGAACAATAAACTCTTAACACCAGAGAAAAGATGAAGTAGTTACTCAAATAACAATCTCTTTCTCTCTCTCTCCCCTTTCCCATCTCTTCGTTCCCTGTGGCCATGTCATATTACATACAAGCATAGCAATTAGCAAGCTATCTTCAGAGTGAGAAGAAATAACAGAAGCGAGAGGGGAATGGACAGGTGGTGTGTGAAAGCATGTGTGCTCAAGCCATTCATTTTCTTGAGTGCAATATTAATTTGTAAATGTTAAACAGAAGCCTAATCCTGCAGTATTTCCACAGACGTCCGGCACTGTCAAATGCTGATCAGCATTTAAAAGAACTCCTTGCCATCAGAGGCTCCAAATGTTGCACATCTTTCTTTAGCCCTTACAGTCTCTTTACCTTACCCTGCTGTCTCACAAACAGCTTAAGATGAAAGTCTTGGTCCTGTATTCCCAGCCTCCCTGTGTTGGCTCTACCTTCATCCAGTTGCAGGGGATGGAAAGAACTTTCTTCCGCTGGGTTGCATTTTGACTGGATCAGCTCCTCCAACCAGCTGACTTCTTGATTAATTTTGACAAGATGAAGCATTTGGTAAGGTGTGCCTGCAATCAGTGGGGAAAGAGGTACTGCAGCATTCTTGATTTAGCATGGTTTAAGCTGGACTATATCTGTGAATGTACAACCCCAGAGTGGATGGGAGGCACGCACTCACATTTTCCTTGTGGCTGTAGCCAGCAGTTGGATCATCTTGTAATGGAGGAGATATACACAGTTTAGAATGTAAAACAGCAATGTAAAAACTCCACACCAAGCAAGGCTGATATTCAAGAGGCAAATTTTATTTGTATTTTGTTATGGCTCTTTAAAAGCAAGCAAGAAAATACATTTTCATCTTTCACCTTGTTTCCTGGACAGTGAAATCTCCCGATGAGCATTTTAGGTCTCATTTAAAAGCTTGGGTGGGATACTTGTGTAGTAAGTCTACCTCACCAAACCAACCCTAAGAACAGATCTTTAGCTCTGTTGTGAGACTTGCCTTCAAAGGTGCTCAACAGGAAAGCATGTGAAACAGAACGACCTGCTAGCTTTTGACAGCTGGCTCAGCTCAGGGGTGAAAACCAGGACAGAGCAGCCCCAGGAACGCAGCCTATATGAACTTACAGTATAAACATGAGACCAGCTAAACCCTCCAGCATTATCTTATCTCTTTGAGAGCAGTGTGATTGCTTTCCAGGGCACAGTCCATGTCGTCCCAAGTATCTGTATAATAGCTAATTGGATGAAAGATGTATTCTTTTCCACCACAGTATTCAGAGAATGATTGGCTTTGTTGCAAATCAACTATAGGGTAAAATACACAGTGCAGTTAACTCTTACATAGCCTGCCACCTTTCCTGAACAGTGTTTTACTAATGATATATTTTTAAAAATTCCTCAAACCTCATATCAGATGAAACACTCTGCAATAGGAAGGTTGTAATAAAGACCTGTGATAGATTTTAGAGGATTACAGTGCAGGATTTATGAGCAGGTGATTTATATGACTTTATCACATTTGAGGTAGTAATTATGTTTGCCAATAAATTTCTCAGCCAAGGACCATTTTTCACTTTAATTTTCATTTTATAACAAGTGTTATCATAAATGGCAAAAAATAAAGAGACAGAGACTTATCAGGGTAATCTAATCTAACATAAAATGCAAACCTTCCCCATGAGAAAATTTCTGATCAGATGACACACAAAGTCACTTTATCTTTTGACAAGGTTGACAGATATAAAAAGTTAGTCTTTCTTTAAATGTCAAGAGCCAGAATGTCTTTGTTATTGCTAGTGTTTCTAGGATTTGCAAGGGAATTATTAACACAAGATAAATATTTCTTCCTCATGCTCTTCTTTTATAAGGATTTGTCTGTCAGGAAATTGAAAAAAGTGAAGAAGAGAAAATTTGGCAGCCCTACATTTCTTGTCAGGATCCCATTTATATAACTATTCTGCCAGCATAATCTCAATCATGAAAACTGTTTAGATCTACATTTAAGGGATTGAGGGGGACTACATTTATTTGTGTCTGATACTGAGATGTGCAGCCATACAAAGAATGGAGAAGAAGCATCAGACAAGTCAAGTTTGAACTTGTAGCACAAGGCAGAGCATCTTTTAAACCTGAGGTACACGCTTGTTATAGAACTATCTTTGGATTTCAGACAGGCCTTCAGGTGTGACATTGGAGAGTCATTGGAGTTGAATTATTTAGAAAGGAAGAAGAACATTTTGGGGAGCCTAAGTATAGTGTGCTATTATCTGAGAATTCTATAATAAGAGAAATTAATGTTACTTATAACCTGCTTTGAAAGAGAATTACCTTTTTAAAGAAAGGTACATTGTGGAAGATTTGTAAAAACTACATCTGAAGTTGTTTCCCTCAATAAAATTTCAAAGCTTAAGAACTTTAAGCTTCAAGGCATGTGGTCAGATGGGATTTCACTTCCATGTAGGTGCTGCATATATTGGTATGTCACGGGAAACTTTGTTGCCTCAGGAACAACTGCAACTGACAGATGATCCAAGGTCCAAATTACCAGCCTAATTACCTGTGCACCATCTCCTCCACAGAGGCCACCCAGCCGCGTGGAAGTGCAACACATGTCTGTAAATCTGGCAGCTCTGCTCCCTGTTTAGTACAACTTCCCCATGTCTTGGGGCTGGAGGTCTAGAGCTTAGGACTGCAAGCATCCCCCACCCATCTACTTCCATCGATCCTTTTATCCTTTCCTGCCCACCCACTTAAAGCTGCTTGGGATTCTTCTTTGTATTCCTTATAGAGAAACAATTTCTAACTTTCTATCTCTTCAAATACTCTTCAGATTTATAGTTCAGATACTGATGGTAGAAACTGACATAGAGCTTTTAGTCTGTTTTAACATTAGTATTTTGGCCGTGAAAACTTTACCAAACTTTTATTTATGCTGTTCTTTTCCCTCCCCTTCCTTATAGCAAAATTAAGGGGTAATGGGAAGATACTTGAAAATAAAACTTCCCAGAACAGAAAATGAAAAGATTTCAGTACCGATATGTTACAATGAAAGGCATTTTAAATAAACATGAAGTAACACATTGAACTAGCAGGTGAAAATAATTTTTCTTTTTTGAATTTTCAGAGTGGAAATATTGCCAAAATAAATGTCTGGGAAGTTCAAATTTAGCTGGTCAAAATCATTTGTCAACATCTTTTTTTTCTGAAGAAAAGAAAAATTCTAATCACTATTGCTCATTTTACTTGTAAAATTATTGCTGCTCTACTTGCCAGCACTGTAAGGAGCTCAAAGTCAGCCTGGGATGCTTGCATGTTACCAGCAGCAACGAAGTTGCCACAGCTACAGTGGAATTCATCTCACCTTTCTGTATCTGTGTGGGTTTTAAATGCTTACAGGGATTAAATCTAATTTTAGTTAGTAAAGAGCCTTTAAGTGACACGGGCCTCTTTCTACCCCAGCACCTTTTGAGATACACCATTGAGAATGCAGTAGAACACCTTCCTGGGGATCTATGGGAGCTCTTGGGGGAGGAGGGGGGGCAGTGGGGAGGTCTCAAACCTTGGGCAGATCAAACAGGTATTTTAGAAAGTTCCCGAGGCCATGATACTTTTCTGTTTGTGTATTTTTGAGAAGAGTTGATATCAGGTTTCAGAGCAAGGCTGGAATTAGTTACTTCGTTTATTACTTTGGTAGTTCACTGGCTCCATGTTGTATAGCCATACTAAATTCTAAAGTTGTGTTATTTGATATGTGGTCTTAAATATGTTTGTATACATCAGTTAAATTTGTAGTTTTTCTCCAGATTACAAAAAAGACACATGGAAATTGGAGACTGATGCTCTAAAAATATAGCAGAATAAAAATAGCATCAGTTATCCCAGTATATATATATTTTTCCTACAGTTTCCTACCCTTTTTTATTGTATTAGACCTAATTTTCCCTGCTGTAAATGGGCAGTCTTTCACTATGGGGAGTTAACAAAGAGAAGAAAATTCCTCAGCTTTGAGGAATGATTTCATAATTTGGTTTGCTTTTTTAAGACTGAAACAGAACCTAAAAAAAAAATGCTTCTATTTCAACAGTATATTTTTTCCCATAACATTTTAGGATATTTACACCTAATGTCATTACACATTGTAATTATGTAATTGCACATCTTAATTACACATTCTCATTATTTCATCATGCATGCTACAACAATTAAGTAATTAGATCTAATTGTATAAATTAAATCTAATTGTATAAATACATGACAATGGCATAAAAATAGCCTGAAAGAATGGGGAAGACTTTAATTAAAATGCAAGGAATGCTTTATGTGCCACAAACCTGTGCAATCAGAGGAACATGCAGTACTGGACTGATCCTGTGCAGTGATTATTTGAACTGTTTGAGGACTCCTACTTTTCTTAACCTGAGAGTGCTGAGTGTTCGCAGAAGTTCTTGGTAATAATCTTCAGACACTGGCTTGTGAGTTTGTTTGCAACTTTGGGTCTGATATTGAAATTCCACAGTGTTTAAATTTTGGTGCACTGGCATGTGTCTCAAGTATGCATGTAATTGTCTACTGTGTTGGTCTTCTAGGCTATGTAGGCCCTAGGCATTTATGTATTTAATCTATGCCTAGCTTCCCTCAGACTTCAGTTTCCTGTTGGTGGCAGGAATTATAGGCTATAGCTACCTCAAACCACTCAACTCAGTAGTACAGAGTCTTGAGCACTACTGTGACTGTCCAGACTGCAGAACTAGTAGCTAGCCTGCTCCCTGGCACAGTTTTAACTTGTACCAAATAGCATATTCCCAGGTAATGCTTGGGGATGTATCAGGGGACAGTGCAGTTTGGGGGCTATTTCCAAAGATAGTATGAATGAAGCCACCCTGTTCCGGGTGCATGAAGAGAAGATTTTGTCATACCGACACAAGCTGTTCAGTCCCACTCAATGAAGACAACCAGGAATGGACCCAACTTGTTCTGCTTAGTTGTTTAGTATAGCTATAGCCACGGAGTCCATCTCATGAGCTAATCCCAGTCTTTTAGCTAAGAACATGCTTTAAGATCCAGTACTCTTGAGCTGAGTCCCATTTTCTGTTGAGACTGTTCATGGCCATCATGTTATACTTCCATAAATGTAGCCTGTTAGTGAGGCCTCAATAGTCTGGCCAGACTGTTGGTTTTTGCCACACAGAACCTGATAAATGGAAATATAATCTGAAATTTATGACCTGTTGGTATTTTTTCTTTCTTTTATTGATCATTCTTCATGAAGAGTAAAGTCTTCTCTGCTACAGCTACATGTCTGAGCTCTTGACAGAGACTGCCCTGCCTCACAAAAGTCTCTGGCTGCCCTATGTAGCAGAGGCTGTACCCTAGCTGTGGGCTTGGTCAAGAGAGGACAGTGCAGATGTGCAAGCAACAAGACATCATAGTAAGACCAAGCCATTTCAATTTTTTTGCTAATCTTTTCTCGTTTTCAGAAGACTCCTTCACTGAATTAAACTAATTTTTCTGACAAAACAGGAAGTGATTTTTGCAGCAAAAAACATCTGGTTGAAAAACCCACACAGTTTGAACAGAAAATATTTGTCCTGCTCTACTGAAATCACTTTATTTCATAAAGGTAAATGTTTTTTAAAATATTAAATGATATATTGTGACCATACTGAGAATTCCCTTGCACAAGCTTCTTGTCTTTCTGCTTTCAGAAGCCAGCCCACTAAAGGAGATGTAGCAATGGCTTTAGTGAAAAAATAATAATTAATTTTAATTGCATCTTCCATTGGTCATTCATCAGAATGATCTGTTTAATTTCTCAAGGGAATATATACCTGCCCTTTGTAGCACAATGGAGAACGTGCCCTATCTGATAGAGCTTAAATTTATTTTGTTTCCTTTGGTTGCAACAGAAATTTTGCACTGGCTAAGAAATGAGGAGATCAGTTTTTTCCCATAGTAAATGCCTTCATTTTTCCTCAAAGGGGTTTCCTAGGAAATCTGCAAGTAACCTAGTCTTTCATTTTTTTGCCTAACTATGTATCATATTGTTAAAAAAACAAATGGAGAAGAGATGCATTTATTTTTACTCTGTTGTAATCGTGTTATAACATTTGCTCCCATTCTTCCTTTTGTGCACTTGCAAGAATGAAAAAAAGATTAGTTCCTACTTTGCTCCCCATTTCTCTGTCTGGAATGAAAAGTATGCCAAATATATGTCTGCTGTAAGTCTATTGGAGATAATGGAGTTGCAAAGGGTTTGAATGTTACTCATTGTGCGTAACCTGTAAACTCATTTTCAGCAGGATAGGAGTAGAGGGTCTCTGTGCCTTTATTTAGAGCTGCAGCTTCCATTAAATTTAATTACTTCTCCCTGTGGCTGTAAATAGAAGGTGTCTCTTATTAAATTTAATTCCTTTTCCTGGCAGCTTGCGTGATAAAGGTGTGGCTACTAAATGAGGGTGTCTTCTAAATGGAAGGAGATTGAATCAAGGATGTATAGGAGAAGATTTCAATTTTATGCTGAAACTGATAAACCTCACTGAAATAAAAATCACAACTGTTATAAAATACACCAAAATTCCTTGATTAAAAAAAAGAGTTATCTTCTAGAACTAAGCTGCAAGTGTAGGAAAGCCAAGCATAGGAAAATAAACTAGAGGTGCACAATTAATTATTGTGATTAAGAATGTTAAATTAGGCCTGGTTTGGGTGCCTGGTTTTCTGATAGATACAAAGGAAAGGAAATGATTTAAAAAATGGTATATTTTTTATCCTATAAACTTTCTTGACTAAATAACTTAAGGATAAATCTGTAAATGCCTGTGGGCTTGTTATCTTGAGCTACTGTCATTGCATCATGCACTGGGAAGAATGGAGTACGTTTTCTATATTGACAGTGTGGGTTTTTTTTTTTTTACTATCCTTCTTATAGTCTTTTTTCTGCTATTGTATTTCTCATCAGTCCTGTGTTTGAAACTGACTCCTTCCCTTGTTGACATAACTCTTCCTTGAGATAGTGCAGAGGTTTCAGTAAAGTTTTCATTAGTGTCTAGGAAAAAAATAAAAAGTAATACCCTTAGAGCTCTGCTGTACTCACCTTTGTCGCTCATAATCCTCCTGTTCATCCACTGCACATTTTTATCATTTTATTTTCTGCATGGCTACAAATATACATATTTATGAAGTACTCATCACCATGGTATCCAAGTGCACTTCAGTTTATTAAAAGGATTATATGACGTGATTGCTTGTAATAGCAGGGGATTGGACACGATGACGCAGGTTCCTTCTAGTCTCATGTTTCTATAAATTAAACTAATACCATAAAACATTTCCCTAAAAATAGGTACCATTTGGAAGGTCACTATATAACATTTAAAACAGCACCAGTGTTGTTGCAAAGTACATTGTGAAATGTTCAAGCACTCTGCCTTCTGGCTTCCAGGTGGGCTCTCCTTAGCTGTGGTTAGGAAAGCTCAATCTAAAGCAGCAAAGCAAGCCAAAGAAAGGCTGAGCTTTATCCTCTGCAGGCCCCTTTGACACTCTGAATCCCAGCTGTCTTGTCCTGGCTCAGGTAGCCCCAGAGTGGGGGAAAATGAAATGCTAAAGTATTTTTTTCTGGACTATTTTTCCAGTCGTGTTGGGAGTCTAAAGCCTGGGCCTCTCCAGGGTGCCGCTGTGGGCAGTCCTTGTGCCTGGAAGCACGCACTCAAGGGGAAAGTCTTGTAAAAGCAGGCTGATGACTAGTGAAATTCATTTTAGTGACAAGTTTTTATTCAAAATGACTTGGACTACTTCTACAGGGCACTGACAGAAGAGAGAGGGCAGGGCAGGGCTACGGGAAAGAGCCAGTCGGCATGCTTATCCAGGCAGGAGAGTGGAAGTTCATGCTCTGAAGGGATCTGTCCCAATTCCTGTTGGTTATTAGTCACATTAAGGAAGCCTTACACTGGGGTTTTCTGAGTCCTGCTGGGACGTTTATTAGCCATGTGCCACGCTAATGTGGTTTGTATGGGCACATCTGCCCAGCTCAGAGCACTGGCGGAAGAGTCTGTGTCTGAAGCTGTCCCTGTAGGCGGGCTGCTGCAGAGGACAGGGTTGGTGTCAGTAGCCAAAATTAGATGTCCAAAATGAAGACAGTAGTAAGTAGTGTAACATTACATTTTAACATATACAAAGACCACAAAGTAATCAGTTGCACTTTTCTGAGTACAACACTTTGTTTATATGCTAAAATAAAAAAAAAACCCTGTTGCATATAGACTATGCTGTGTATGACTAGCTGTGCGTGTAGTATGCATTGTTCTACACCTGGCTTAGCTGAAGGCCTCTGAAATGACTCTCACAAGGAAGGTTGATAGGCTATAGATATCTGTGAATTACTCTTTCTGATTTTTTTTGCATTTTTCAGTGTTTGAGATGAAAAATGTTCATGTGTTTTCAAAGGTCAAAGGTTATGTTGTTAGCAAGTCATTCTGGATCAATATTGTAGAAGAAACTTTTTTGTTTTCCAGTGTGTTCAATCACATTAATGGGCTAGGCACGAAAGAGGTTTTAGTTTTTAAGGGGTTTGGTTTGCCAAGTAGCCAGTGACAGCAGAATTATAGTTCTGCTGATCCAAATGGACTATTATTGCACCAAACTTAAAATAGTAAATCATTATAACCATTCTAAGAGGAGGACTCTCTGTGTGTTGTGATACAAAGCTTATGCTATTATATTCTTCATGCATTTTTAAAAAAATGTCGATAAATGGAGAGTCAAACAAAAATATACCAAGTAATGTAATTGTAATAATTATTGTTGTTTACACTGTTTTTTAAAAGTTGCTGCCTCATTTCCAGCCTTGTGAAATTTAGGTTTATAACATGAAGCAGTAGGAACGGATTCTTATTGTGACATTTCAGCTGAACAAGTGTACATGTGTTGCGTGCATCTCCTTGTATGGTGCATCAGTGTGGGGACTGTTCTGCATAAAGTACAGCAAATGCAAACACCCTTTTTTCTGAGACTTCAGCTTTGTTCATTTTCAAACACAGCTCTGGTGGAACCAGCAGGAGATGCTAAAACCTAAGAAAATTGAAGTACCCCCAGCCATATTTCTTTAATGGTGTAAAATTTTTGAAGCGACATGAAAAATAAAGCCTTCAAGGGCTTGTGTATATCAGAAACATGATTTCAGCTTAGATACTATGCTCAAGTTAGCTTTAGATCTAGCTGGCTTAGGTATGACAAGTAATGAAGCTGCCTTGGCATGTGTTTGCTAAGCAGGCAATCTTCAATCTGCTGAAATTGATAGTGCAGCTATTTCATTCGTGATCCAACCAGTTAGTCAAGAACACCATTTCTAGCCAAGTATACTTCTGTGGAAGGCTGTTACTGCCACAGGCTCATGCACTGAATTTTTAATACTGTGATCAGGATTCAGACCAAGATTCTCCTACCAAGACAAAAGAATTGGCTTGCTGTATTCTCACTAGAACCTGTGAGGAGAGGAGTTTTGTCTATCAGAACATTTTTCAGTTACATATTTCTGTAAGGCTTCGGAATTTTAAAGACATTTTAAAATGGGACAACTTACACTTAATCACTTAAAGTGGTCTTGCTGTAAACAAAAACACAGCCCTAAATATTTATTGAGCTGTGGGTGTGGGCAGTAATTTTTTTGGCTGTTAATTTGTTAGACCATTGTGGCTATGGTATGATCACTAGTTTACTAACAGATGGACATCCTTTTAAAGCCAAGCTGTTACATATTTTTACCATTTTAGTTTGGATGGAAACCAGCTTTTTACCTTATGTTGTGCTTTTTATTTCTTATGTCAGAGGACAAAATCACTTCCAAAATGTGCTTTTAAAAATAAGGAACATTTCTGTAATCCATGTGCACTTCTTCACCAGACCAATACTTGCCCTGGATATTCTCTTGCTAGAAGAATATCTATGTTTGACCTCAGGGCCTCATTTCCTGCCCCATCCTCTACCTAAATCAATGGAATGCTGTTCAGTTGATTGAAGTCCAGGTACAACAGACTTAGGAGATGTCATGGCAGATGCCAGGCCTAGGGATATTTTGTCAGTCTATTCTCTTTGTTCAAGTATTCCACCATGTGTTGGTTTTGCCATCTGTCATGCTTTGCCTGGTGACTCCCTTTGTTCTTGTTGACTGTGTGGTGGGCCCTGCTGCCTATATTTGATTCATAGCTCCTGACCAAAATCTGAGCCAACAGCCAACACCATTGTTATTCACTACTGTAAATGTAAATTTAAAATTTCAGGAATATATATAGTGTACTGTAGACATAGATGGCAGTATATATATTGATGGATGTTTTCACTGGTTTCTTAGTCAAAGAATTGCACCTCTGAATATGATACAAGACACTACCCAGCATATTTTAAAATGAAGAATATTGTGGGTTTATATGCAACTTCTTTATTGATTCCAAGGGCTGATGCTAAGGATTCCTTATTGTATAACCTTTCTCTGAAAATTTCAAACAGAAGAATATCAGCAGAGGCATAGGTAACTGATAAGGAATGGGTTTAGACCTTCTCTTCATTTTCCTTAGTACAAAAAGTAAAATCTACAATTTTTACTCACAAGGAATAAATTTATTGAAAGAGGAAAGCAGTCTGGTTAAAGAAACTAAGATAGGTTTAAGTTTGTGATCCTTACGAAGGGAAGAAATGCCAGGAAAACAAAAAACAGTCTGATGTAATTAAATTGAGAGAATTAAGTGAGATCTTGGAGGCAAATCTTACATATAAATGTGAGGAAAAGCTTTTAACTTCTCAGAAGTATGGTATTAGTTGCAGAAAAGGAAGTAAGAAGAGTGGAAAGAGACTGACTTGGAAAAATCATGAACTCGTTACTGACATCAAAGGATAAAAAGTATGTGAAAAGTATAAACTAAGTCAAACTATTAAGGATGTGTATAAGGAAATTATAAAAGAATGTAAAAAATGTATAGGACAACTAGCAGGAGACATCAAGAGTAAAGAAAATAGTTATGTAACTATTATCAGCAAAAGGAATTTTGAGGAAAATCTGTTCCTTTTCACTGATGACAGATGATGCTGAAAAATAGCAGTGTTTAATGATTGCTTTTTGTATCGGTTTTCATAAAAATAAATGAAAAGTTCAGTTATGAGAAGCTGCTTAGTACAATTATTACCACAAAGACTTGAAAGAACTCGGGCAAGAACACAGTACAGTGTGGATAGATGAAGTAAATATTTTCGTATCAACTCCTCACAAGCTTCATCATAGGCTAGTTACAAAAAGAATAATAGTTCTTATTGGTTATTTTGTGAAGGATACCTGGCAGAAAACTGAACTGATGTAGCATGTTATCTTTTGAAAAGGAAAAAGGAGACTCAAGGCATCATAGATCAGATAGCTAAACTTCAGTTTCTAGAAAAAAAACTTTGGATTAACTAACCAAGCAAGCTTTTGTAAGCACTAGGAAGATAATAAGAAAATGAATAGCAATCTATCCTTTTAAAAAATGAATTGAACCAACCTAGCTTAGTTTCCTTTTGTAGCAGAATAGCAGACCTTGTGGACTGTTACTTCTAAGATTGTCACCTGGGATTGAATAGGGATTTTGTGCAACAAGACAAGTTGAAAAGTTGGGCTAGTCACATTAGTCATGACTGTCAACCTGCCTGACTTCCCAGCTGTTGAAAATTCCTGTCTTCATTACAGTGCCACTTTTCATGGTGTCTCATTGATGTGAGTTCCCTTGCAAGGTTACAGAAAATGGAGTTTTAAAACCAAATTTATGTTTTAGCAGACATTCTAGCCAACCACCAGGTGAGGGCTGTAAATTAAATAACTTTTCAAAAACGTTTAAAGAAAATTGCAAGAGAATATAAAATAATTTTAAATCCTTTCCTCCATTGTAAAGGACAATGGAGATATTCTGACAGGTCTTTAAAATGCTTGCTATTATATGAAATTTAAATGTGGAGTAATGGGTCCAAAGAGACTTAGATTATTTCTGTTTTCTCCATTTGAGCATGATTTAATTGAGTAACTGAAGGGGAGCAGCAAGGGCCAGCTGACCCCGAGGGATGGGGTGTGGGGACCGAGCAGGGGGATAACACAGCCAGCAGGGCAGGGGCCCTGCTGGCTGGGACCCAGGCCCATGCAAGCAAGGCCAACAGAGCAGACCCAGAGACCGTGGCTACATTTGGCCAAGATCCCAGATCAGCAGGCAGGTTTATGATGATGAGGAAGGTCAAGTTGGCACATCAGACTACAGGTCCAGATCAGGCCTGGTGAGGATAACCAGGGTCAGACACAGCCCCATGATCACTAAGGCCATTAAGACTTATTAGTGCCCTCAGGGCACTTCAGCCAGACCTCGCTGTTCCTGGATGATTGTGCAGGCTTTATGTAAGCAAAGGTGTGCAAAGGCTGCTGGCAGAAATGCCTTTTGTCTATGTGTACATACATATAAAACGTCAAGCCATTTTCTAAACAGGTTTAAGATTTCTTTTTCTTTCTGACCTTATCTGTCATGCTATTACAACTTTTCTGTGCTGTGATTAGAGTTATAGCCAAGAGTGACTGGTGAAAATGAAAATATTCAAGAATTCATACTTAATTTTCATAATGTTCCAAGGCTCAGCAGTTTGAAGCTGTTATGGATGGTTTACTACTGGTCTCCATCTACTGTAGTTGGCTAACCAGTATTTGGTCTCCTTTAAATTGACTTTGCACTGGCATAAGCCAGAAGTGTTTGCAGCTTCAGTGCTGATCAAGCAGGAAGGATTAAGCTCCTCTGCTAAATATATGCCTACTGTAACCATGCATCTGACATTTGGGGTAACAGCAAGTAATATCTTTTAAGCCTGCAAATCTTATCAAACAGCTGGGACACCTGCTCCCAGGCATGAAGTTTCTCTTCGTTTATTTTAACACTTCCAGTTTTCCTCTGCACAAAAATTCTCTGATCAGAGACAAAAGGTGTGTACACAGAGTATCAAAACAATACAGACCATATCGAAGTCTTACTGGATTAAAAGTGAAAAATCCAGGCCAAAGTTCTGATCTAAGTTTTCAAATGTACTGTAATGCATATTGGCAAAATGAGAAAGTTCAATTCACATAAGAACATGTGAATTGTTTTTGTAAATGAATTCATCCTTCCTCACAGCCACTAAAGGGGGCAAAGAACTTTAAAATGAAGGGGAAAAACTAATTATTTGAATATTTATTTCTTATACTAAGCTGTATATGCTTTGTCATTTGTAACAGTTACTTCCATTTTTACACGAATCTCCAGTGCTGGGTGATGTTAGGAAAGTATCCTCAAGGCATCTTGCTGGTCAGCAAAACAAATGGTGAGTTTTTCCTATAAATCCTTGAAAAGTTTTCCCTCATTGTTGCCAGCTTATTGTTCTTCCGCACAAAAGTCCTTTCATAACCACTACATAGAATTTAGCTCTTGGTAGTCCTCTTGTAGGCAAATAGAGTTAAACAGGTCAGTTTGCAAGTCACTGATTTTCTAGGCTAATGGTTGCTGTCTTCCCAGGGGAGAAACGTGATTCAGAAATGTTTTAAGAAACTGTTCCTTTTTTAATTGGCAAAAATGTGCCATAACTCAGCCTTGCAGCATCTGTGTTTCACACTTTTATTACCAGTTCTGTCTTGCATGAGTATTTAGTAGCTAAGCTAATAGATTTAGCAAGGTTCACTACTAAAAGGACTTAAAAGCCTTCACTGACCATGACAAGCAGTGTAGCCTGTTAAGCAGAGTGAGCTCTACTGCTATCATGGTATCCTGAAAAACCCATGATTCATAATTATTGCTTTGAGTTCTAGTTTACTATGCGACCCTGTGTACACTTATTTGGTTTCTGACTCCTTAAAACTACTTTTATACAAGATATATATATACAGTAAATAATCTGCAGGATTTCACACATGCTTACTTATGAATTTGTTAGAAACTTTTCAATGAAACATTTTTCAGCTATTTGGAGTCTAAAACTGACATTCTGAATTACCTTAACTGAACTATATATATTTGAGGAAAAGTGCTGCTTAATCAGAACACGTGCTAAGTACTATTTATAGGAAAGGTTTATCAAATGGACAAATACAGGCTAGGAAAAGTGGTAAGGATTCTAGAGAAGGTTAATGATTCACAAGATTGAACTCAAGTCAATTGCTGTTGTAAAAAAACAAAAAGCCCCACAATACTGCTAGGTATAAAGAGAGGTTGCACTCCTTCCAAGTGAAATTCAATAGGCTTGTAATGTTGTCCCTAGTGTCTGACCTTACAACTGAGAAGACATCTTAAACACCTTTTTTCACTGCCTCTACAGATATTTGGATCTTTTTGTGGGGTTCCATAAATGTATTTTTTAGCTTAGGATATAAAGAAACACATAAAGGAACAGAATGAAGGTTTCAGCAGTTTTATCATATTTTTACTTTCTTGAAGAAAAAACACAGGAGTTAATACTGCTTTACAAAAAAGTCAATGAACTTCCTTGTTCTGGTTCATCCTTTCATTGAAAGTTGTGGGAAGTCTGTCTTAGAATATCGGTGTTTCCTCCACTTCACCAGGTTCTTAGTGCAGACAGCTCACTCTTCTATGATTTTAGTGACTGAAAACAGGTGAAGAACAGCTGGCTCTGCCCTTGTGTTATTCTCCAAACTCTTTATCAGGTATCGCTTGGATCAGTTTCTCTAAGGTCACAACAAACATAGCCAGGTAACACGGTTGTGTGGGTGACCACATCTTTCAGAGATCTGGTTTTGGTGGTAATTGGCTTGTCGCCTTATGCCAAATATTTTTCAATGGTAGAGTGCTTAAGTAAACTATCCTCTTCTGTTAGTTCTTGTTTACTAGTCTTGAATAATGTGCAACATGGAAAATAAAAATATACAGGCAAAGGCAAGTCATCGAATAAAACTGTTTGCATTCTGATGTAGGTTTATTCAGAGATTATAAATTTACAGAGAATTCATGAATTGTACAGGCAGGTTCTCTAAATAATCAGTTATCTGTTAATTAGGAAGAATTAGAGTCTTTGAACTGTGGACAGATGCATGCAATTAGAAACAAGACCACATTATTTTCAATAAAGGAATGCAAATCAACAGCAAGGGAACAGGTGCATAAATGTCATGGACCATTAAAACTTATCACTGGTGCATTATGAAGCATGTGGAGAAGCAAGTCAAGTTCATTCGCCAAAGACTGCAGTCAGTTTGTTATTATATAGTATGGAATATGGCAATACTTTTGCAAAATAGCTTTGCCTCAAGTAATACTTCTACTGCTGGATATGCATGAATTTTTCTCCTTAATAATAACACTAATGTTTCAATTGGTTGAGCATTTTTTACTCAGACTGTGTTCTATATTAACATGTACTATCTATGTAGCTTGAGACTATGAGATATCAGTTAATATCTAACCAATAGAGCTTACTTATCTTTAGAGATGTATCTCTGAACCTAGCCATAGCTTCCTATATGGTAACTGACTGTTAGACATAATTGTTCCAGCTCTTGTGGATGCTACTGGATGGTTTCCCAGCAGCTCAGTTTAGTTCAAAGGGTAGGATGGGAAATGTCAGCCCCTTGTTTGGCAGTGACTGAGAAGAAAGAGCAAGACGCACGTCTCCTGTATGGCCTGCTAAACGAGGGCCAGCAGATACAGAAGTTTTATTAATTTTAATAGCAAACATATATGTTCTTGCTGCTTTTTGAGTATCCATACAGAAATAAGGTGCTACAGTAGAAGCACTTGGTATAAAGCAATTTATAATTTTATTTAAATGTGGAATTTAAATTTCTGTAGGCTCTAGGAATCCTAGCCATTAGTATTTTGAGTGCTTTTTCTACAAAATAGCTTGGCCTGATTCCTTCTTGCTTCAAATTGGCCTAATTCCATAGGCAACAAAGAGCTGGATTAACATTAGCAACAGTGAAGATCAGCTGCAGACTTGCAGCAGTACAACGCAACGTAAGTCTGTGTAAAATCTGTAAGTGTAAAATCTGTAACATAATTAGACAATCTGCCTTTTTTTAAACTATTGCTGGCTCACTAGAAGTTCATTTGTGTATTCACAATTGCTTCATAGTGACTATCATTACCGTATTTTTTGACATAAAGGAGATATTGATGATTGACATAAACAGGTAACGAGTATGAACATGCTCTGGGATATCTGCATCTCCTCTAGATGCCTCTTTTTTAAAGATACACTCTCAGAAAGAGGAAAGGGTTGCTTTCAAGAAACAAAGAACAAATGATGAAGAAAATCAAGCTGAAGGATAACAACTTTTGTGGATCTATAAAACTGCAATTTCAAAACGCAGTCTTGCTTGAGGAGCAATACAGTAAGCATGGAGGAAGTTCTTTCTATATTAATTGGCACATGATATTAACAGTATCTTAGTTTGGTTTTTTACATGGTGTCTAGCCATAGTGATTGTGTAGCACTAAAGTTAAGGAGTAAACATGTAAATATATTCTGTTCCACTCAAAAGAAAAATATATTTTTATTCTGACAGAAAGTGTCAAATTAATGACAAAGCAAAGCTAGAACATTTTTTGTCAGAAATGTTCCACTGAAAACTTTCTTTAACAAGAGGTATTTGTGCTGTCAAATACATTAGCTCCCTACTTGGCTCTTGGCCCAAGTTCCTTCCCTGCGGTCATCCACACTGTAGCTATGGTGGTTCACTCCTGAGATCTCTTGGTCTAAATCAACCAGTTTTTCTCAGAGAAACTCAAGCGTGCTTCTGGGGATTGTCCGTTCCAGGGACCACTCCCACTAGGCAGCATGGAAAAGCCTGCACTGGGCTTGGGTCCCTACACAGTCCTGTGGCCCTATCTCCGTGAGCTTTGTGCTCTGAAACACCCACATGAACATTCATTGCCAGCCTTAGGTCAGGCAGCTTGTGCCTTCAGCATGGCATTATAAAAACCTTTCTCTGGTAGGTGTTAGCACAGACTTAGGTAGGAATTTTAGGCCATTGAGCAAGTACCTGGGAGGTGGCTGAACGAGAGCTTTTGTGAAGCATCACAGTCACACAGGTGGAAATTATTGCACCCTGGTTGAAACTTACTTGATTTTTTTGGCTGTTATTTTGAAATACATATTGTGATTTTTTTGATGGAAGCAGATAATTTTCATGACATTTTGTGGAAAAACAAATTTTATCCTGGTTTGTAGCTGTAGGTGTTTAATTGATAATTCAGGAAAATGATATTTTCTGAGTAAGTTTTTATGTTAACAGTCATTATGGCTCTTTCTAGAAACATGTTCCATATTCTTGAGTGCTTTTTTCTGACACATTTGGATTGACTGTTCTGTTGTTCCCATTAAATGTAACTGTCAGAAGTCATGATCATTGGGTGTGGTTGTCATTAATTGCATTAACATAGCATTCCAGATCACTCAAGATCATAGTCATACTGATTGTTTTAGAGAACGTTGCAATCAAATCTCTGAATCTAGCCCCTACAGAACGTGAGCAGAATAGAGCAGAAGACTGCAATGATGCACTGCTGTTGCCTCTGTTGAGCAGATGGGCTGCTGTTCTGAACTACTGGTGACATTTTATTTTATATATATATATATATATATATATATATAATTTTTAATTTATTTAAAGGGCTTCATACTTAAAATGTTGAGAGTTGTAGATCTAAAGCCCTGGTCATAAGCATATGCAGCATGTCAGTGATATTTATTTCCAACAAAAGGGAATAGTAAAGGCTTTTTTTCATGATCATGGCTAACCAGCTATTCAGAAACCTAGGGCTGTGAGCCGTGGACACAAAGGCTACAGTCCGTCTTAATGATCGGAGAATGGACACCCTCACTATAGTGGTGTGAAATTCCTTGAAGTGCTGCTCTATCCTCAGCAGCATCACTTCAGACTTTGCAAGAGAAGTCTGCCTCAGCCAGCTACTCCTCATCCATATTCAGGCACTGAGAGCACTGTATTGTCCTGTGCTGAAAAATCAATACTGTGAATATTGTGTGTGCTGAGCCTATTTGATGTCTATGGTTGTCATGGCTACACTTCAAGGTATTGATTCATCCACAGGGATCTCAGGGTTGGATGGTCCCTGGTATTGAGGCAGAAGTCTTTTGTCCTGTGAAATCTAAGCACATTCTACAATGCACCCAGTTTCACATATACTTAGACCACCAAAGTGTTGTTTTTTATCTTCTGGAGGTGAGGGTGGAAGGAGCAATTTCTCAAATACCTCCTGCAAATTCCAGCAGATTCTATTGCCAAAGATATTGCAGACATGATAAAATGTATAATGAAAATTATATGGATGAAATGAAAGACACTCAAAATACTGCTGGTTTGCTTCAGTGAACACAGTGAATCATGCAGACTGGGTGTATCCTTAGTAGCTGTTCCTTGGATCCTTTTGTTCATGTATTGGATCTATTATGGTCAACTTAACAAAGGAAATCAATTGGAAAAGATTGTGATTGGAAAGGATTGTAATTTGCATTAGCGCTATGTATTAGAAACTGCTGTTTCATGCTGTTTATTCATACAGTTTACTTTTTTACAGATGCATGTATATACACATAAATGTATTTATAAAACAACAGGTCCCAAATTACCTATGCTATATATATCCTAATTTTACCCAGTAGTCATGTCTCTCTGTTTAGATACTTTTTTGCTTGTATTCACCAAAGTAACTGATCCATCTATGATTCTTACTGGCTTTGATCCCCTGGAACATGTGTAACAATTTAGATAGCAATGTCTTAGCCAATTTTACTGACAGGGAACTGATTAAAGTAATTGTTAAGGTAACACAATAAGAGTGTGGTTTGACTAAGACCAAAAAGCAAGTCTTTGAGGTCCAAAGCTCTATCCAGTAATCTAATCTCCCATTGTCTTAGATAAATTATATTTTGTACATTAGCATTTCCAAAAGCAAATTGTTATTCAAAAAAGACAAATCTTTAGTGGAAATTACTAAAAATGTGGAAGGAAGAGAGGCAAACTGCATCTTATATTTATAATCCAGTGTTGGATTCAGGCAATACAGTGTTGCCTTGTGTGACAGTGTAGATCTTTCTGTAAAAAGACAGGGAGATGCATAATGAGAAACAATGTTGGACAGCTTATAAATAGGTGTGTTCTCCTTAGTGTGTTGTGCATTGAGAACACTGGGCTTCTCTCTCCCAGCAAGGATGCAGATACACATTTTGAAAGTGTTGGCTTGGGTTTGGGTGAAAGGGTGTTCAGTGAAAGGGTATGCATGTCTATGGAGACATGCTGTTTGAATTTGCACCATAAAGTTTATGACATGTGAAGCCCATGTCATGTGCAGAAATAGCTTCCTCAGTTGAATCTGTCTATTCGTTCTGCCCACTGACTGGGTAGGAGTCAATGAAAAATCCTGAGGAATACAGGGATAGGAAGGCTAATGGTTGCCTCAGCCTGCTGCTCCCTCTCTGATCCCAGGTGAGCTTCTCTGAGGGATTGTTGCTGTCTTATTGAACTCTTTTGACTCTGTCAGCTGGATCCAGCTGGATCCCTCTCAAGGTCTGTCTTTCCCTCACTAAGGCTTGTGCTGCTGAAATTTAGGGAATTTTTGGTCTTCAGGGTGAGGCACTGAGGCCCCATTGTAATTTATGTCTATAGGGTTTTCTGGTGTTAATAGCAGTAAACTTATCCAGTTGGTGTTGTCTCTGCTGAGAAGCAAGAAAAATGCCTTTATAGGAAACCTACCAGGATTCCTAAATTTTAAGCAGTTCCAAAGAATTTTGGATTGCATTTATATGAGCCTATATTCCCTCCTGTTCCCTGTTACATATGCTAGTTTTCCATCTGTGTTTTTGTTCTTTGAAATCGTTGGTGGTGTATACATATTGGAGATCATTCTATATGTGGAGGAAGCACTCTAAAAGATCTCTTTTTCTCTGGTTATCCTCTGTGGATATACATGTTGGGTTAATAAGAATGAGTGATGAGCTTCATTTCTTTGTTGAATATTAAGAAGATGTTTCTGGAGAGAAAACTTCTGGAAACAGCCTTTGTGTTTCTAATTCCAGGTGTCAGTACAGTCAGCAGATGGTCCTATTTAGGTCTTGAGCTCTGAGTATTATTTTGGTGTCCATATGTAATAAAATACATAATTCTAGCTGGCCCCAACTGAATGCTGGCCCCAAATTCCTGGTCAGCCACAGCCCAGGCCTGAGAACTCATGTTAGAAGTGAACTGGAGGTATTTTTGGAGATTCAATGTGTGTTACAGTGTTCTGTTTCTGGTATCAAGAGCAAGTTAACCTCTCTTTCTATACACAATTGATTTTCTCCTTCCCTCCCTGGAGTTTTCTGTACTTTTCAGTATTATTTACTGATAGGGTGGATACTGTTTAATGTCTTCAGTTTTGAGCTCTCTTCTTATCTGGGATTTTCAAACTTCAGTCATTTTCCATGAGGCATATGAGAAGCTGAAAACCCAGTACTTGTTATGGCCAGAGCTTTGCTCCTGATAGAAGACAGACAGCTTCCTGCAATTAATCTCATGCTGAACTGTGCTGTACTCTAAAACTGCATGTTAACATCTTGGTTAATTCATATGAAGGGCACAATGGGCATTTTAAGCTGAGGTCCAGAACACAGACTCATACTAAGCATGCTGTTCCCACTCTGGCAAAATACAGTATTCATGTGCTCCTGAATATCACCTTTTAAAGAAAGTGTTGTAGAATCAGAATCTGGAGAGATGCAGGGCCCTGAAGTTACTAACACCACATCTCTGGTCTTTTGCGGGCATCTTGCCCAGCCTATGAGCAGAGCCAGTCAGAAGCATCTTACGATTCTGTCTAAGCTGATATACTATGTCTCTTAGTAGCATGTATTGGCTTGGATTTAGTGCTGTGCCAATGTGACCACAGACCTGGCTTGTATCTGAACTATCTAGAAAACAGAAAGAATGAGCTTCAATATACTTCTCACTTGTGTATAGACACCTTAAATATATTACAGAATCTGTAATATATTAACTAACTGCACTATCCTTTATCTATGGGCACGTATTTCCGTCCATTGTTTTAAGGAATGTAGAAATACAATAAATGAACAAACTTTTTTTAAAAAACTAATAGATTTGACTGGTACTTTCCTGAAATAAGGTCCAGTAAATAGTCCTAAAATATTGTTTCTTCCTCTTTTATAAAAAGAAGTGGAAAATAGCACCAGAAAATGGTTTTAAACTAGTGAAAGTACAAAAAATGTGTGATATGCGGATTGGATGGCTTCGATCTAGTTACCTGTAATCAGTTTAAGAGAAAGAGGCAGAATTTCCACTTTAGTGTATCTGAAGTTACGGAATTCTGTCAGTAACAATATTATGTATGATAAAAAACACTTATGGAAAAACAAACCTGAAGAGAAACATGCAGAAAATAAACTCCAGCTATTAGCTCCACTCTGTTTTATTTCATTTGATTTTGTTGTTTGGGAGAGAGGAACTTGGTCATGACTTACTGTCTTGCAGCAGTGACTGACTGAAATAATTTTTTGACTGATGTGAGGTTAAAAGTTTTATCAATTCTCTTAAATTAAGAACATAAATTTTTAGGCTTTGAATTGATGCACTCAGAGTCAGTCCTAAGATGTTCCTTTTCAAGGCATGTAGGTGGAATGGGGTGTCGTGATGGTGATAAACTTTGAGGATAGGACACAGATGATGTCAGATGACAAAAGAAGCAAGGGAGCTGGGACTAAGGGGAGATGAGGTAGCACTGCTAGCTCTGCCTCTGTTGATAACTTCACCCCAAACTCTGTGTCTCTGTTTCTCTATTTGCAAAGTGGAACAGTGATAGTTAAGATCTACTTAAAATCATGGTAGAGTTACTGTGTCTGCTTTTCAAGAACAAACTTTGAGAGGAAAAACCCACCCAGCATTTTTTTTTCATTTTTTATTTTTTTCTAATTTGCGAAATGTACTATCAGGAGAAAGGAAAAATAGTTGTACTTCAGAGATTCATAATGCTCCATCTCTGGTTACTGCAGAGTCTTTTAGAAAGCTTTCTAGGTGTTTAGAAAAAGCTGTAGTTCATCTCTTTCTAGAAGCCTGGGATTAATCATTCATTTATGAACTATTCAAGGTCAGACTTTCAGCAGTAATCTGCTTAGTAGATTTTCCTGTAGCTGATGCATTTTTAAACCCTGGGAAAAGAAGCTGTTGCAACCAGCTAGTGGCCATTTCATAGACAGCAATCTATCTGGAGAATACTTGAACTATATGTTCTTTCTTGATTTATATTTATTTCTGAGGGATTGGTACCTCTAAACACTTGTGTGTGCACACGTATGCACACTCCTCACAATCCACAGTGGTTTTTAAAGTCAGAAGGAGAGATTTACCATAGATGTGAGGTAATTCAGTCTTTGTGAGTTTAACAGAATAATCAGCTCCACTGAGAGGAAAATATAGCCTAAATCCTGTTATTGAAGGATTAGATACTTTTTTTTAACCTTTTATTTCTTAAGGATAATTCATGATACGCTGAAAACTCACAGTGCCTGTGACTGTTTACAGGGAGTCAAACCAAACGTACACTGAATGTCATTGGCAAATGTCATACTTAAGTGTAAAGAGTGAAGACTTCCCATCACGTCTTAGCTATGGTATAAAAAGTGTCATTATTTATTTAACCCCTCTGTACTATATTAGAAAGTGGATTCTAAAGCAGTTTTATTTGAACCAATTTAAACCAGTCCAATATCATTTGGTCTGATATATGATGACAAAATGCACAGTCTCCTCATGAGACCCACCAAAACTTGTATTTTGTGATAATCTACAGTTAAAATTCTTGCTAACAACAGGAGGCTCTGAGAAAGAGAGAAACAGCTGTGAGGAATTGCTGCAGCTTAGTTCTTCAGTTTTCTTAACTGCAAAGAGAAGTCTTAGAGTACAGTTCAAATAATTTACTACTCAAATATTTCTTTTGCAATAAACATTTGATTATGGGGAACTAACTGAGAGAGCATCTGTTAAATTGTTTTAAATAACTATATCACTTAATCAAAATAGGTTCCCAAGTTGAGTTGTTAAAGTTGCATTTTGGAGGGTTTCAGCATTTGCATCTGCTGAATGATTTATTTCCCTGACATTAGCTGAATATTATGGGGGAAAACACAGTTCAACCTCGGGCGAGCTGGTATGAGATGTGAGACTGTTCCAGGTTGAATTTTCCTTTTTAAATTTTTCATGAAATTCTCTCAGCAGGGCTGCTGTTCATCTCTGAAAAGATTTTGAACCTAATAACTGTAACTGCTTCAGTCCAACCATCAGGAAAAAAAACCACAGGGAAAAAAAACCCCTCCACTGAAAAACATGCATTTCATCAAAGCTCTCTTCCTGCTTTTACTGCACCGTAATAACACTGAATAGGTTTAGGGGCCATCAATTGTAAAATTATCATTTTTCACCAAAGCAACATTATATTAAATGCTTAATTATTCATTACTAATGCTTGTCATGGTGAAAGATTGGTCCCAGAAATTTTTAAAGCAGTAGGCCTGGCTTTTCTTCCTTGAAGGTTAATGGCTGAGCCCTCAGTTTCATTAGCTTCCCTAAACGTAGCACACCTCATATGTCACAGCTTAGCTTTTTGCTTGCTCTCTTGTCTCTCCCTTAGTGACTAAATAGTCACAATGCGAAATATTTGGTAGGGTCTGTTGCCTGGCTTTGTTTTGGTGTTTGCATTAGGATAAATGGTTCACCCTGGCAGTAAAGATGGGTGGCAGTAAGAGTGAGGTTGGAGGCTTTGTAAGATATAATCATTCTTGGCTAGACTGAATCATTCCTGCTGGGGCATTTTTAAAATGGTGGCACTTAGCTTTAAATGGAACAAGACGCACTGAGATTATGAGCAAATTATGCAACTTGCAGAAAGCTATTTACTCATTTGAAATTACATGCATGAAATATTGATGGTGCATTAGTTACATGATGGTGATAAAAGTGGGCTGCATTCAGTCTTGCTAGGTATAAGGCCACAGGATTACAGCCTTAAGCTTTTTCTCTGTAAACCTCTGAATGTTTAAGGTTTGTATTTTGCAGTCCAATTTCAATATAACCTGTAAATATAGGGTGAAGGTTGTCTGGAGTTTTTCAGAACCTTAACAACATCAAAAATTCCATGTAACAGAGAAGTCATTCATTTCACTGACATGGAGAAGGGTTGTATTTTTACTATGGCTAGAAGAAATTGCTCCACATGTTGTTTTCATACTGCTGTCCTTATGCACCCTTAGAAGTAAGGAGTTTTGAATACAGGATTGGGCCCACTGTATTTTATGCACTTTTTCTTTTTGAATTCTTCTCCACCTCTTTTAAAAGAACAAAGTAAGCCTGAGTAACTACACTGAGTAGAACACTTAAAGACTAAGGAACTAAAACAGTCACTAAAAATCCAGGAATGACAAAGCAGACCTAATGGTATTATTTACATCAACTTCGCCATCACTGCTAGAGACATTTCATTGCTAACCAATAGGCTAGAGAGTAGTTTGTTTGATTTCTGAACCTACGAGAGCTTTCTGTTTAGCATTTGTTTTCCACCCTGTGCCCACTCCACTAAAGCTGAATGGGTGGCATCTTGTACATGATGCTAATTCCTAAACTTGATTCCTATAAATAAAGCCAGCACTGTATAAATAATGAATTTTGAACCTATCTATACATGTGCTAGTGTTCTATAAATATAAACGTGGTAATTTTCAGCAAAGCTATTCAGTGCACTTTAAAGGAGATAAATAATTAATATGGGTTCCATTTAGTTATTAAAGAGGCACTGTCAAGATAAAAATCATTGGAGTTTTTAACAAAATTCCCTGATTGCTAGTAGTCAGATTGATAAATGAAAACAGAATTCTTTGAAATATCTAGTTCAGGCCTCGCCTTTGCTACCTCTATTAATACCCACCCTTTATAGACAATGACGGAAAAAGAATATCCAGCCAGAGAGCAGATGGAGGCCCAGTATTGCCATTTTTTTGCTGTCTGTGTGCTTTTCACTCAACCTGGAAAGGAAAGTAACTGTTTGTTTTCCTAGTTTCTAAGTTTAATTTGTGGTTAGGGGGCAGGATTATCTTTCCCTTGCTTCCCCCATTTTCTTATCCTAAAAGTTATGGTAAAAGTTTTAAGTGCCTTAAAGGAAAGAAAATGCACTTTTAATTAAGGACTTACTTAAATACATTACAGTTATGAGTTTAGGGACCAGAATACTGTGGCATCCCCTTTTCAGGAATGTCTTTTTCTGTAGCCTACCAAAACTGGTGAACAGTCCAGTAGTTCTCACATTTTATAGCTATTATGCAGTTTTGTGGAGCTGCAGAGGAACTATAGAGGAAATGCAGATTTTTTTCAATGAAAGACATTGGGAGCAGAGAAGACATTCAAAAAGACTTCTCAGGTTTTCCACTTTGATTATCAAGCTCCAGTGCTGAAATCAAACTCCTGGTGGCTTTCAGGCAGATGTATGAAGACCACAGTGATATAGTAGACTGTAATCAGGAAGAGTCACCTTCACCAGGACAGTGCAGCTTGTGGAGCTGGGAGATTGGGATTAGGGGTTCAATGACAGTTCTCAACTCTGTGCTGGGACCTTGTTTGTTCAGGAAAAGGGCCAACCCTAATTTCTCCTTCCTAACTATGTGCAGTATCACTGGTTCAGATTTTCTGGGCCTGGACATTCCTGGCCCAAAGTGTTGCTGCCTCTAAGAAAAAGGTGGAACACCAAATGGAAGATGCCTGTCGGAGGCTGCCAGCTGGACCCTGCTGCTTTATGGCATCTAACACAATACCACTTATGGGCTACTCTTTCCTCAAGCCACTACTTCCTTAACTCTTCGGCAAAACCTTTTATCTGGGTTTTATATGAAGACAACCAGGTAACATCTGGACTTGTAACATCATTGCTTAAGTGGGACACATTTTGGGTTTGTTATTGTATTTTAAAAAAATGCCCTATTGTCCTGGTTTCAGTAGAGATAGAGTTAATTTTCTTCATGACAGTCCTTTTGGTGCCCAACGTGGGGCTTGATGGGTTGAGATAATGACAAATCTGACCACTGACCTGAGTGCATTGAAACAAATTTGTTATAAACATTCATTACATTAGTTTGATAGTCGCTGGTCACAATGTTGATTAATTTGCTCTCAAAGTTGTTGTGCTTGTTTCTCAGAGTGGTGTTATGTAACACCTTACTTGCAGTATATGTTCCCTGTTGTGCTGTTTATCACCTCTGGGAGCTGGGTCAAGGTTATAATTTTGCTGTACTTTGTAACACTGGCTTATGATACGATAAAATGGCTGGTTGTGAGACTAATTTGGTATTTTTACTCAGCATTGCTGTCATCTCCGTACTTCAGGAGCCATCTCTTGGGAACGATTAATAATTACACTTTGTACCTTTTCTCCTTGGAGAGAGGGGAGACACCTTACAAGGGAGACACCTTCCTTCACCTTGCCCTTCTCCTCCAGGCTAGTTACAATAGCTCTTGAGAATTTTGAATATCCTTGGGATGTTCAAACGGGCATGTTCCTGTTGCTCCTACTCTGGAATGTGTTTCAGGCCGTGTTTAAAGTTAAACAACTATTTAAGAATACCACCCAGAGATCTGCCCCGAGGCTGGATAGTTATGAGTGGCAGGCTATGTGGGATAGTATGGGCAAGTACCTAAGACAGTGGGCACCTCCAGTGTTTTGGAACTTCATCCCTGAACAAGTGCAGAATCCTGAAAAACTAGTAAAGTATTTGGAAAAAGTATGCTGTCACCCTGGCAATTACAGAGAGACAAAAATCACTGCAACGTGCTGGGGCCTGGCCCATGCCTACTGAGCCCAGCTCAACCCTATTCAGAACCCTCAAGGGGAAGAGAAGGTCTCTGGATCTGACAACAAAACGACAGGCACTGTGGATACTCCAACCCCCATGACAGGCACTGCAGCCGAACCAGAGAACTAACCCGTGCCGGTATCAGTTGCCCCATACACAAGTGGATATCTTGGAAGTGAAAGTCAGCTCATTTAGTGAGGGATGATGAAAAAGCAGGGCCATCACAAGAACAGGAAGAGGAAGAACTCATAAATGAGACGGTAACCACCTGATCCCTATCCCTGAGTGAGCTACGAGATATGTGAAAAGATTTCAGCCATCGTCCAGGCGAGCACATGGTCACCTGGCTGCTCCAATGCTGCAATAACGGGGCCAGGAGCCTGGAATTAGAGGGTAGGGAAGCCAAGCAGCTGGGATTCCTTTCTAGGGAAGAGGGCATTGACAAAATGATTGGAAAAGGGGCACAAGTCCTCAGCCTCTGGAGGCGACTCCTGTCAGGCATGAAGGAAGGTATCCCTTCAAGGAAGATGTTATATGTCACCCAGGCAAGTGGACCACCATGGAGAGAGGTATCTAGTACCTAAGGGAATTAGCCATGTTGGAGGTGATTTATGATGACCTAGACAACAAGCAGGTATCCAAAGATCCAGATGAAGTCACGTGCACACAACCCATGTGGCAGAAGTTTGTATGGAGCATACCATTGTCGTGTGCCAACTCATTGGCAATACTGACCTGGAAAGCTGGAGAGGGACCAGTGGTGGATGAAGCAGTTAGCCATCTCCAGCAATACAAAGAAAATATTTCTTCCTCCCTCTTCTCAGCTCTGGAGAAACTGTCCCAGGAGGTCCAGCAACTCAAAGAGGATAGATCCTACTCCCCAACTGTAGGGACCAGTATCTCAGCTACTAGGAGTAAGTGTTCTTCTGCTCAAGAGAGAGGATATAGAGGGTACACACCATGGGGCACCCTGTGGTTTTACCTGTGTGACCATGGAGAGGACACGAGGAAGTGGGATGGAAAATCTACCTCAACCCTAGAGGCACAGGTATGTGAGTTGCAAGGGAAAACAATCACACAAGGGGGTTCTTCCAGGAAAATTGCTGCTCCAGTTTCCAGTGGGCAGTTCCTCAGACATAGTAGAAGGGCTGATCTCCCTTCTGATCTTAATGAAAGGACTTCTGACTTGTATTTACAAGAAATGAGTAATAAATATTATGACTAGGACTAGAGGGGCCCTGTCTCCAGCCAGGTGGAGGAAGGGGACAACCGGGTTTACTGTACTGTGTGTATTTGATGGCCTGGAACATCAGACCCATAGGAGTCACTGGACTGGAGTCAAAAGAAGTGGAGTCAAAGGCAGCCAAGCGGTATGCCACCATTGATATTGCTAATGCATTTTTCTCAATCCTTTTGGCAGCAGTGCAGGCCACAGTTTGCTTTCACTTGGAGGGGCATCCAGTACACCTGGAATCGACTGCCCCAGGGGTAGAAACACAGCCCTACCATTTGCCATGGACTGATCCAGATGGCACTGGAACAGGGCGAAGCTCCAGAACATCTGCAATACATTGATGACATCATCGTATGGGGCAATACAGCAGAAGAAGCTTTTGAGAAAGGGAAGAAAATAGTCCAAATCGTCCTGAAAGCCAGTTTTGCTGTAAAACAAAGTAAGGTCAAGGGACCTGCACAAGAGATCCAGTTTTTAGGAATAAAATGGCAAGATGGACGTCGTCAGATCCCAATGGATGTGATCCACAAAATAACAGCTATGTCTCTACCAACTAGCAAAAAGGAAACACAAGCTTTCTTAGGCGCTGTGGGTTTTTGGAGAATGCCTATTCTAAATTACAGTCTGATTGTAAGCCCTCTCTATCGAGTGACCTGGAAGAATAATGATTTCAAATGAGGCCCTGAGCAACAACAAGCCTCTGAACAAATTAAATGGGAGATAGTTCATGCAGTAGCCTTTGGGCCAGCCTGGGTAGGACAAGATGTAAAAAATGTGCTCTACACCACAGCTGGGGAGAATGGCCCTACCTGGAGCCTCTGGCAGAAAGCACCAGGGGAGACTCGAGGTTGACCCTTAGGGTTTTGGAGTTGGGGATACAGAGGATCTGAGGCCCGCTATACTCCAACTGAAAAAGAGATATTGGCAGCATATGAAGGGATTTGAGCTGCTTCAGAAGTGGTTGGTACTGAAGCACAGCTCCTCCTGGCACCCCAACTACCGGAGCTGGGCTGGATGTTCAAAGGGAGGGTCCCCTCTACACATCAAGCAACTCATGGTACGTGGAGTAAGTGGGTCACACTAATCACACAATGGGCTCAAATAGGAAGCCTCAACTGCCTGGGACTGGCCAGAAGGCAAAGATTTTGGAATGTCACCAGAGAAGGAGGTGATACATGCTGAAGAGGCCCCACTGTATAATAAACTACCAGAAAATGAGAAGCAATATGCCCTGTTCACTGATGGGTCCTGTCATCTTGTGGGAAAGCATCGGAGGTGGAAGGCTGCTGTCTGGAGTCCTGTACAGCAAGTCACAGAAACTGCTGAAGGAGAACGTGAATTGAGTCAGTTTGCAGAAGTGAAAGCCATCCAGCTGGCTTTAGACATTGCTGAATGAGAAAAGTGGCCAGTGCTCTATCTCTACTGACTCATGGATGGTGGCAAATGTCCTGTGGGAGTGGTTACAGCAATGGAAGCAGAACAATTGGCAGTGCAGAGGCAAACCCAGCTGGGCTGCTGAATTATGGCAAGGTATTGAGTAAAGAACCTGGCTGTAAAAGTACATCACATAAATGGTCACATACCCAAGGGCTGGGCCACTGAAGAACATCAAAACAACCAGCAGGTGGATCAGGCTGCTTAAGATTGAAGTGGCTCAGGTGGATCTGGACTGACAACATAAGGGTGAATTATTTATAGCTCAGTGGGCCCATGACACCTCAGGCCATCAAGGAAGAGATGCAACATATAGATGGGCTTGTGATCGAGGGGTGGACTTGACTATGGATACTATTGCACAGGTTATCCATGAATGTGAAACATACGCTGCAATCAAGCAAGCCAAGCGGTTAAAGCCTCTGTGGTATGGAGGGTGATGGCTGAAATATCAATATGGGGGGGCCTGGCAGATTGATTATATCACATGCCCACAAACCCGCCAAGGTAAGCGCCATCTGTTCACCATGGTGGAAGCAACCACTGGATGGCTGGAAACATATCCGGTGCCCCAAGCCACCAGCTGGATCACTCTCCTGGGCCTTGAAAAGCAAGTCCTATGGTGACATGGCACCCCAGAAAGAATTGAGTCAGACAACGGGACTCATTTCCGAAACAACCTCATATTCACCTGGGCCAAAGAGCATGGCATTGAATGGGTATAATCACATCCCCTATCATGCACCAGCCTCTGGGAAAATCGAATGATACAATGGACTGTTAAAGACTACACTGAGAGCAATGGGTGCTGGGACATTCAAACATTGGGATACACATTTAGCAAAAGACACCTGGATAGTCAACACTAGGGATCTGCCAATCGGGCTGGCCCTGCCCAATCAAAACTTTTATGTACTCTAAAAGGGGATAAAGTCCCTGTAGTGCACATAAAAAATATGCTGGGGAAGACAGTCTGGGTTATTCTTGCCTTGGGCAAAGGCAAACCCATTCATGGGATTGCTTTTGCTCAGGAACCTGCACTTAGTGGGTAATGCAGGAGGATGGGGAAGTCCGATGTGTACCTCAAAGGGATTTGATTTTGGGTGAGAATAGCCAATAAATTAAATTGTATGATGTTAATTGCTATATAATACTGTATGTCATCACTTCTATAGTGGTTATATGCCATATTGATGGTATTACAGTAAGAATCACCCAGATTAATGAAGAATGAACTTTGATGAAAACCGTGCAAAGCGTAGTGAATATGCTCTACCGACTGAGAAGGCTGGAGATGCACAAGAAGCTGGGAGGGGACACAACCAGGACAGCTGACCCAAACTGGCCAAAGGGATATTCCATACCATATGACATCATGCTCAGTATATAAACTAGGTGAAAGCTGGCCAGGGGGCTGGTGCTTGGGAACTGGCTGGGCATTGGTTGGCAGGTGGTGAGCAATTGCATTGTGCATCAATTATTTTGTATATTCTTTTATCATCATCATCATCAAATTATAGAATCATTAAGGTTGGAAAAGACCTCTAAGATCATTTAGTCCAACCATCAACCCAACACCTCCATGCCTACTAAACCATGTCCTGAAGTGCCATGTCTACATGTTTTTTGAACTCTTCCAGGGATGGCGACTCAACCACTTCCCTGGGCAGCCTGTTCCAATGCTTGATAATCCTTTCAGTAAATAAATTTTTCCTAATATCCAATCTAAACATCTCCTGATGCAACTTGAGGCCATTTCCTCTCATCCTCTCACTAGTTACTTGGGAGAAGAGACTGACACCCACCTCGCTACAGACTCTTTTCAGGTAGTTGTAGAGAGCGATAAGGTCTTCCCTCAGCCTCCTTTTCTCCAGGCTAAACAACCCCAGTTCATTCCCTCAGTTGCTCCTCATAAGACTTGTTCTCTAGACCCTTCACCAGTTTTGTTGCCCTTCTTTGGACATGCTCCAGCACCTCAATGTCCTTCTTGTACTGAGGGGCCCAAAACTGAACACAGTATTCCAGGTGCGTCCTCACCAGTGCCGAGTACAGGGGCACGATCACTTCCCTAGTCCTGCTGGCCACACTATTTCTGATACAAGCCAGGATGCTATTGGCCTTCTTGGCCACCTGGGCACACTGCCACCTCATGTTCAGCCGGCTGTTGACCAGCACCCCCACGTCCTTTTCTGCTGGGCAGCTTTCCAGCCACTCTTCCCCAAGCCTGTATGGGGTTGTTGTGACCCAAGTGCAGGACTCGATACTTGGCCTTGTTAAACTTCATACAATTGACTCTGGCCCATCGATCCAGCCTGTCCAGGTCCCTCTGCAGAGCCTTCCTACCCTCAAGCAGATCAACACTCCCACCTAATTTGGTGTCATCTGCAAACTTACTGAGGGCGCAATCAGTCCCCTCATCCAGATCATTGATAAAGATATTAAACAAGAGTGGCCCCAAAACTGAGCCCTGGGGAACACCACTTGTGACCGGCTGCCAACTGGAGTAAACTCCATTCACCACAACTCTCTGGGCTCAGCCATCCAGCCAGGTTTTACCCAGCGAAGGGTACACCCACCTAAGCCATGAGCAGCCAGCTTCTCTAGGAGAATGCTGTGGGAAACCGTGACAAAGGCTTTACTAAAGTCCAGGTAGACAACATCCACAGCCTTTCCTCATCTACTAGGCGGGTCACCTGGTCATAGAAGGAAATCAGGTTTGTCAAGCAGGACCTGCCTTTCATGAACCCATGCTGGCTGGGCCTATCCCCTGGTTGGCCTGCACATGCCTGTTGAGCGCACTCAAGATGAACCACTCCATAACTTTCCCCAGTACCAAGGTCAGGCTGACAGTCCTGTAGTTCCCTGAATCCTCATTCCGGCCCTTCTTGTAGATGTGCGTCACATTGGCACGCCTGCAGTCTGGGACCTCCCCTGTTAACCAGGACTGCTGATAAATGATGGAGGGTGGCTCGGCAAGCTCCTCCACCAGCTCCCTCAGTACTCTCGGCTGGATCCCATCCGGCCCCATAGGCTTGTGAGTGTCCAGGTGGCATAGCAGGTTGTTAACTGCTTCCTCTTGGATTATGGGGGGTTTATTCTGCTCTCCATCCCTGTCTTCCAGCTCAGGGGGCTGAATTGCCTGGGGATAACTGGTCTGACTATTAAAGACTGAGGCAAAGAAGGCATTACGTACCTCAGCCTTCTCATCCTTGGTGGCAATGTTCCCCCCCCCATCCAATAAAGGAGGGAGATTCTCCTTGGCTCTCTTTTTGTTAATTTATTTGTAAAAACATTTTTTATTATCTCTTACAACAGTGGCCAGACTCAGTTCTAGCTGGGCATTTGCCTTTCTAATTTTCTCTCTGCATGACTTGACAAGATCCCTGTACTTTTCTTGAGTTGCCTGCCCCCATCATAACCTTTATTATTATTATTATTATTATTATTATTATTATTGCTATTACTATTATTTTTGTTCCCCCCTCCTTTTCTGTCCTATTAAACTGTTTTTATCTCAACCCATGAATATTACTTTTTTTTTCCCAATTCTCTCCCCCATCCCTCTGGGAAGGGGGCAGTGAGCGAACAGCTGTGTGGTGTTTTGCTGCCTGCCGGGTTAAACCACGACACCTATCTTCTTAATAGTATTTGGTTCTATATTAGCAGAGCATTGACACAGATGATGTATTGACACAGATGATGTAATGAAGGCCTTTTCCAGTAATAACATTTAGGATTATAAAGTGTAACTATTTTTACTGTATTTCATTTTTAACTTAATATAAAATATCCCTGTTTGTTTCAGCTAGTCTGGGAAAGCAAAAGTGTTCAAAATGTTCTTGTGAGAAGTTTGCAGAAGAAAACAGAAACCACATTTAAGAAGCCACATGCTAAGTCCACAATTTATAAAGATATTTGTAAGATGAATTAAGAAAAGGAGAGGGGAGAAAATAATTATTACTGCATATCATAGAGTGTGCTATTTATTTAACAACTATTAATGATAATTATTTACCATTCTGATCTTAACTCCTTTGCTGTTTATTTTACAAAGAAATGGTAGAAGGGACAAAGGAGAAGAAATGATGATTAACAGCATCCTTCTGATGCAGCAGAATTCAGAGTGTGTTGTTGGCCCAGTCATTGTTTCCTGCTGAAGGCTGCCCACAACTGTTTCCTTTTGCTTATCCTTCTTCGGGAACATTTATACTCATATGTTTATTATTCACATTGTGACAGCTAAGCAGAATTGAAATAATACAGAGGAAACCTTAGCCTCTTGTACATGTGCAGGCCAAAAACCCCAAACCTCCCTCCCCACCGTATACAAACATTTTCTTCTAAGCACTTGGAAATAAGGAATTTGAACAAAATGCTTAGGCTCTTTTTTTAGCTTTTAAATTAAGTATAAACTATGTCTTTTCAGTGTGGCATGTTTTCTCCATCTGTGAAGGTTAAGTCACATCACATAGGTGTCAATAATCTTACAGCAGCATTGCCTACTGGCTTTGTTAGTTGTTTAGCTCAAACATACATGAAGTACCAGTGGATCCCAAGGTTGGGCTGCACCTCTCAGAGCCCTGTAAAGGCTTTAGGAGCTATCTAAGAATAACTTCAGGACTGTAGGAACTAGGAGCTAGGTACTACATACTAGGACCAATATTAAGCTTCTATTCAGAAATGCTTCTGATGGTACTAATAATAGATGTTAGCTACTGTACAGGCTGCTAGGTTGTTCCCGCCGTAGCCTCTCGGGAAATTTGAATGCAGGCTGAAAGAGCAGGTTCCAGTCCTAGAAGAGTATTGGTACATTAGCAGAGCTGCTCAGCTCAGCTGGAGTAATGTCACAGTGCAACTACACTGCTCTCGGTATGCACTGCAGCTGGTTGGCATATCTCTGTGTTGCACTGCATTATGTAGTGTAAGTGTGCCCTAAAGGAGATAAGAGATGGTCTTTTCTCTCTGGCATACTTTCGCTTCATTCAGTAGAGGTGGGCTAGAGTAAAATAGTACATTATGGTTGTGAAGATTAGGAACTCGGAATATTAAGGGACTGAACTTCATCTGCTACATTACCATCCATGCTTGATAGATATCTGGTAGTATGTATGAGGAAATACAAGTGTGAGTACCATGAATCCCTGGAGCTATTCCAGACATAGTATTTTTGCTAGTAAATTCCTTCCCCCGCAGCTTTTTACCTCATGGGTGATCTACATTTTATTTTTTCTTTTTTTTTCCCCCCCCTGAATTGGCCTAATCTGTTCTTTTAGGTAAAATTGAATATCATATTTAATACTAATATTCAGCCCTGCTAAATATCATGTTCTGAATGTTTAATTATTTTGCATGTAGAACATAATTAGCCATTTGTTTCCTAAACAGTTTTCATTAGAGTTTCCAAATGAATAAGTAAGTGGCATTAACACCATCCTGACACAATTATTCTCTCACAGAAACATTGTATCATGTAAACTAGTTTCACATTTGCACTGAAAAAAACAAACTCATTCTTCTGTGCTGAATTCATATTCCTTTTTAAGGGTGTATCAGCAGATAATCAGCACACTGTATTGAGCGCTTTGGAGAGTAAGGGAGTTACATGGCTTCTTTTCCTAATGACCATGTCCACCTCCATCTGTCTGTGTGCTTTCATCTTGCCTGAATGCGTAGGATTACAAGAATAACTGGAGCAATGAAAAGAATTCAGTGTTTTCATAGAGTATTACAAGTTTACTTGCAAGCATGATGGGGAAATTAGTAAGTGGGAAGTGTCCCTCAGTCTGGTCAAGGTCAGTTTGTTGTCGACAGACTGTCCTTCCCAGTGCAACCCTCTTCTTGAAACCCTACATTAAGACCTCAGAAATGCTCAGTGACCTTCAAAGAAGGGAGGCAAAGGGAAGATTCAGTGAGTTGTTGATAAACTTTTGGAGGAATTTTTGAGAGAATGATTCTTCTTTGGAAAATTCTGATATGTCAAAACTGGAATTTTTTTCAGAGAGGTGCTACTTTTGAGAACATTATTTGGGAAACGGCTTTGAGGTTGTGTTTGAAATTTCACATCAGAGAAAAATAGATGAAATCCATTTGATAGCCAAATTGTGAAGATAATGCACCTCAAAGGAACAGCTACATGCAGGATACTGATTGTGCATGATCTTTCAGCTTCTGAGAAGAAGGGAAGCACATGCAAATACTTGTGCTAGAAATACCCACACGTATCATCCCAGTGACATTTGGAAAGAGGGGGAGATAATATCCAAATGTTCAAGAAACAAATATGAATCCTGGATAAAGGTCTGTTTCTTTTATGCCCTCTCAGAGAGAAATGAAGGCTGAGCAAAGCAAAACCTCCACTTCTGAGATTCTGTTGACTTGGATTTTTTTGCTATAATGTGAAATGTTTCTCTTGGAAAATACTTACTTCACAGGGATCTCAGGCTTATTTAAAACTCTTTCAGTCTAATTGAGACTAAGTGGCCACTGATTTCTGAGCTTTTTGGATTTCAACCCTTAAGGACAGAGAGACATTTGAAGGGAGGTTACAAAATGATGTTGTAGTACACAAGATGTGGAATTTGAGAGTTTTTACATTAAGGTTTCCTCTAGTCTCAGAAGTGAGCTTGCTGTTGATGTTGTACTGATGCTTACGAAACACTCTGAGGTGAAATACCTAAAAATGGATGTTGGCTGCCTTCTCTTTCAAAGGCTGTTGCATCACTGTAGTGGGAAACTAAGGCTTTCCTCTCAGCAAATTGGCAACAATATCTTTCTTATTCCAGCTGTTTTCCAGAAAGTGTAATGATGTAGCTGATGATCAATGATGTAACTTTTCATACCAAAATGTAGTGAGTTCAGAGCATTACAGGCTCTCTAATGCTAAATCATTTGCTGATGTAGATTGGAAGGGCAGCACTAAAACTAAACGAAGTAGACTGATCTACACCACACAAGTGGCTAGCCAATATGTTCTTATTTCATTCTGCTTTTCAATATTGAAACTCTTGAGGAAACAAATCCTGCTGTATTCACTTCTTCCGGTGTTTCAAAGTGCTATCTTTTATGCTTCCTTACTGGAGACATGGCAAAAGTATGAGATGTGACACAGAACTGTGTCAAATGTCATGGGCATGAAACATTCGGGTATTTCTCAGTCTGCCTGTGTTGATCCATCCTTAGCCTATCTGGTACAATCATCTTCTTCGCTACAGGCAAACCAAGGTAGTGCAGAAGAGTCAAAAGAGGCTGTAAGTGGCAGTGGCATTTCCTGTATTTTTAATTTTTTTTTCCATGGACGTGCAGTATAAATCAAAGCAATTCAGAATAATTAAAGCAGGCTAAATCACCACATGGTGTAAGTTGCCATATCGGCCAATGTAAATCAATTTAACTTTGTGGCATTTATTTCCCTCAGGACTTAACCCAGTATGTATGAAAAAATAGGATACATAAGATGTGTGTTTACATGAAAGCTGTGTTGTTATCCAAGAGAACATAAAGAACTTTGATCTGTATTTTGTACAAAAAATAAGGAACAAAAGCCAACCCACTAAGGGATGTGAATCGTATTTGAGAGAATCCTTTATAAATTTTTAAAATTAAAATTAAATATTTCCTTAGAATTATTTTCCAAATCACAAAGAATTAATCATTCTTAGGGATTTATTCTTTTTGAAACTAACAAATTTTAATGCCAAATGAAGCAATTTATTTATTTATAATATGTATTATAATATAAGAAAATGTTTTTATAATATAAATTTATAACACGTAAATAATCTGCCACAAAGAAGCATTTTCATATCTGTGGTACTTGTAACTAAGCACTGAGGATTTAAAGTGCCCTTTTGTTCTCAGGCTACTTATGCTGAGTGCTATCGCTGTTCAAGGAATTCTTCACTCAGGTGGGAGAGCCATTGACATGCAGCCATGTGTTCTGTAGGTTTGAATAGCAGAACAAGACACTTTTCCATCTTTTAACAAAGTCCAAAGCAACTGTGTCTGTAGTTGTGGCTGTACCTTGTCTTGCTCAATTCTGTGAACTTGCTGACGAAATTTGCACTCTGGGAAGGAGACTTGACTGGAGGCCTGATTCATTCACTATTTCTTCTTTCCTTTTGAAGCATCCCAGGCAGCTTTTTTAGTACTGGTGCAAACCCCAGGTACTCCCTGTGCTTCAGGGTATCCTCTTATCTGCCATGGGCATTTTTCAGCAATCTCAGAAGCCTCTATTTATCCCATTTGTCCCTACAGTACTATCACAGAGCATGGTCAAGAATCTAGGAGTGGTTTTTTGCTCACCCCAAGAGAAGACAGGATTTGTAGTGATTCTGGACTCAGGATAGGTATGGGTTGCCTGCAAGAGAAAAGTGGTAATGAGGAACTTGAGTTTTCATGTTGCTAATGGGACCTCATTCCCAGATGCATGGTAGAATTAGCCTGCAATTCGAGCAAGGGAAACATTCAAAGGCAGCAACCATACCGAAGGAAGTAGTTGTGCAAGTCATCTATTTCTTGTCTGTGTTCAGTCTATGCTGATCTTTTGTTGCTACTATGAGAGAATACCAGAAAAATTATTTCCTTTCTGTTCAGATGATTCCCAATTAAGAACCAAGCTGGACATATTTATGTCAAGATTAACTGCCAGTTGTCATAGGAGAAGAGCCCATGTGACATCTTTGAATCACCTAAATTACGCATGGAAATAAAGAAGTTGCAGAGAGGTCCCAGCCTGAGGTCCTACAAATTTGAATAAATAAGGACAGGCATAGAAGACGATTTGAAAGAACAGGTCTTTTGTTAATTCGTAGAATTTTTAACACAAATCTGTCAAATTTTAATGTTTGTGTTAGGAGCTCAGTTACTGTATAAAGTATGCCAGAGATTCTAATTTTTTATAACAATGAGTTTCATTCCTTCTCTCAGTTTTGGCGAAAAGCTAAAAAAAATCAAGAATGTGCTATCAGGTTCACAAAAATATGGATATATAGTGTTTTTTATTCTGTTAAATGTCAGAACATTTACATATTGCCTTTCAAGTCCACGTCATTGTCTTCTTAGTTTCACGATCTGTGAAAGTTCAGGAATAGCAATTCTGCACTCGTCAGGCAGTGATTATGTGATCAGGCTGCTCTCTGAAGTTCTGGCTGGATAACGTCAACCGTAAGCTTCCTGGCTGTTGGTTTTGACTTTTCACGCTCCACCACACTCCCCACACGCTGGTGACCTCATGTCAATCATGCATGCTCTCCTGTTGTTTTCCTTGTCCTGTATTAATTAGTCCCTTACCTCTGTTTCCTTTCCTTTCTTTTCCTGTTTACCCTCTGCTTAGCAAACACATATCCAATAATGTTTTAAAAAGGCTAAGTCCTTCTGGTAACCCCTCTTTCTGCAAAGATAAAAATCTCAGGATGTATGGCAAGATCCTGATGCAAGCTATGTTTTTGTTCATGCTATTCAAACACTTTATTCTTTGTCTTGTCTATTTAAACTCTAAGGCTTGAATTCAACTCACCAAATGCAGATGTCTCCAGTGTAAATATTCAGCTCTGAGCTAGTCATCACAGTTTCCCTTTATAGAAAATTCAGAAATAGGCACTCGTAGAGTGTGATTCAAATAATTCTAAAATAGACACCTAAAATAGGCTAGATAAATCATACTTTAAAGGTGCCTATTACTTTCAAATGACCATAAAGGGAGACAAGGATGTTGCTTGTCTCCAAATGAGCCTCAGGAATTTGGTAGAAGTAGCCTGCCTTTATTGGGCCCTCTGGTGGGTATCCAACAACATACCAGGAGGAATGAGGCTCTCCACACCAGCCTGGGTATTTTTGTTTATGTGATAATAATCACACATGAGTTCTATGTGCATCATTACTCCTCTTTGCTGCATTGATACTTTGGCCAGACTGCTCACTCTTTCCAGGTTTGTCTGTATCCAGTTGTTACTGCAATCCTTATCCTGAAATTAGTTTCTCTACTTCCTTGCTTGGCATCAGCTTTTCTGAATGCTTGTCTTGACTTACAGCCTTGATGCTTCTACTGTCTTGTTCTGTGGTCTCAAATTGCTCATCATAAAGTGATAAACTCAAATTTACTTGGGGTAGAAAAGGTTTTAAGAAGTAAAGTTGTGATATCTTAGCCTTCTCTGTACCCTTCTGTACAAATAATCATCTGCGAGTAGTTGTACTGTCTTCCCTGGAGTTAGTGCTGTGTCCCTGGGAGGAACGCTCACTTGCCTACACACATAATGGCAAGATAATTTTTAGGGAATCTCAAGGGGCAGAGCAGAGGGTTTAACTGAGGAGAAGTTACTGAAGATGGGGATAGGACATATCTGAGGACTGGGGCAGGTAAATCCAAGCCCATCCATCTCCTGTGAGTCACCTTCTGTTTCTTCCCAGATAGATTCTGTATGGTACCTTTCACCAAGGAACAGTTCTCATATGGCATGGTACAAGAGGCAAAGTATGTAAACTGCAGGGATAGAGGAAGAACATTTGATAACTATTAGCATAATCTACACAAGGATCACGTATCATCTACTTGACATATCTTTTCTATATGAAGTCAATGCAACCTTCCTATGGGTGAATACAGCTCTGAGAGCCATGCGTATCTTAGCAGAATTTGGGCCTGTACTTTTAATATTCCAACATGTAATTAAAAAAGGGTAATCTGGTACCTGATTGGATTGAAAAAATATGTTTCAATGCATAGAGCTAATGATTATGAAAGATAATAGGCTTTGCATGTTAGACAGCTGCCCTGGATGGGAATATGTAAACAATCCTTAATGCCAAAAGACTTTAGCTCCTAGTTTTACAGCTTTTAAAACCCTATTCTCCACAAAAATAACAATTGTTTGTAATTGTATTTTGTATATATTATTTATTTGACTTTTCTACCGACATATTTTGCCCTGGGATAGCCTTGGAAATGAATTGAGTCATCTTGGTGAGTTTTTCCTGATGAAATATTTTAAAATAAATAATCTCTCTAACAGTTTTATGGCTTGCCATCTGTACTAAGTACATCTCTATGAAAAAAACACTTATGGCCAAATGTAAAGGAGTCTTGGGAGGTAGGATGCTTAGCAATGTAATGCCTGAGAGTTGTGTGGAATTCATAGTGCTGTTAGGCATATAAATTCCTTGCGCTGTGAGCGGGGAGGATTCACAGCATCCAACTCCCTGGGCAGCAGGATGCTTCAGACAGCTAGGAGACAATGCAGGAGAGAGGTGTCTGTCTGAAACTGAGGTTACAGTTCAGGGCTGCTGAGCATCTCTGCCAAATGGGATTCAGAGTCTATAAATTAGTGACTGAAGCCATGCGTTTAGGTGTATAAAGATAGATCAGCTTTTGTTTAAAAATAATACAGGTTGTGGAAACTGTACATACTTGAAATGGGGACCATCTTTTTTCTAAGTGTCACTCAGACCACGGTCTTTGTGGGCCTCCTATGTGCCAGGTAACATGTTTGTGCATAACAACTGGTAATACTGAAAACTAGTATTATGACAAAACCAAAGGGTATATGTTTATACATTCACAAATCAGGAAATGCAAAGTTCATGTTAGAAGAGAGACTTGATTTCAAGGTATGATAAAAATGTAGTGTGATAAAGAAACTGATAGTTATTAAAACAGAAAAGAGAATGGCTGAAAGCTTTAACAGTGGGGGAGATTCTCCATGGCAGGAGATTTTAAAATTAAGATTGTAAGTTTTCCTATGAGGTATGATCTTTCAAGCCTGATTACTGCATCCATAGCATCTGAACACAAAAGGTGTATTAGAGAGATGATAGTGCTTGAAGAGTTGGAGAGGAGAAGAAGATAAGAAATTCTGAGCCCTAGGAGAGAGAAACTAGGATGAAGGCTGAGAATAAGAAACAAAGTAAGAAGAATTGGAGATGAGACATCTGTATGTAGTAATAAAAGGAAAGGGAAGTGTGAACATGGAAAACAGAACAAAACCAGCACAGAAATGAGCATGGTGAGAGTAAATGACACTGCGTACTAATAAAGTGGAACATAAGGGTTTTCCTGTTTGGTTTATTTTCTGAAGGGGGCTCTAGGACTCAGTGCCTGCAATGGGAGGACAGTGGTCCCCATGCCCCATGCCCCAAGAAGGCTTTTCCATTGTAAGTTTCTATGCTGTGTTTCAAGAAAACAGAATATAAAACAGGCAGAACATAGCTATATCCTTGATGAATAAATTACTATTTCTTATCAGTAGAGAAAACGAACATAAATTACATAATAGCACCTAGAGGCTCTGAACACGATAGAGGCTACACTGTGCTTGATACTACACAATGAGAAGTAGCCCTCGCCCAAAGGACATTACTATCCTGTATGCACACTCAGTGTGAATTCATTGGGGACTACCAATTATACCGATCCATAGAAGGGATGATATCTGTAAAGCCTAATGATGTGATTCCCATTGGAGTGATTGTCTGAGTTGTGTGTGCGGTATTGACACTCAGGCCTACAAATGCAAAATTTTAAATCAAAGTTCCATCTTCACAGAATGCAAGATAAATACAGTGAAATGGTAAAGCAATAAAACCAGAAAAGATTAAACTCTATATCTTGCAAACTGATTTATATACAATGTGTTAAATAACTGTCATAAGAACAAAATGACTAGCATGCATTTTTCATGCGCTAAAGCTATCTGCTTAACAGCCTCTCAGAACATCCAGGACTTCTAGCCAAGCAGAAATGAAATGCTTTATTCATTTGGTTATTGATACTTGGGAGAGGAGTGAGGAATTTTAAACAATTTCCTGAATATTTTTCTCATTGATGTCTGGGAAACTGCTTCTTTCTGAGACACTGAATTTCATTGCACCTATCAAGGTCGATTCTGTTTGAGTTGGCTTTCCCAGTCCCTCTGTTTATTGAGCATTAAGCTAAGAACTCTAAAGAAAAATGGAGAGTCTATAAGCTTTTTGAAATAAAATTTCTGACCATTTTGGACAGTAAAAGAACTTTGAATATTTTCAGCGAAGCCTCTGAGGCGAGCAGCTCTGAGACAGAGGACTGCATCAGGGGACCGCTGCTGGATCGGCTAAACCGCGGCAAAACCGTGCAGGGAAGGGAGGAAAAAGAAAAGAAAAAAGGGGGGCACGGAGAGAGAGGGCTACCACAGCCACGCCCCGGCCCCTGAGCAGGAAGGAGGGAGCTCCTGACGAGGGCCCGGCTCTGACTCAGCGTGGGCGGGGACAAGAGTGATGGCGGCAATTCCCTTCCCGTACAAGAGCATCTCCCAGGGAGCGCGAGCGACGAGGACGGGCAAACAGGGCGTGGCGTGCCGGAAGGGCGTGGCGTGTCAGTTTGTGTGGCAGTTCGCGCAGGCAGGGCGTGTAGGGAAGGCGAAGGCGCCCTAGCAGCTCAAGAGGTACTGTGAGAAGTGAGTTCATTTGGTAGCCCCCATCCTTCCAGAAGAAACTCAGCTATGGTCTTCACTCATCAGAAAGCGATGCCCTCTGTGCTCGCCAGAGTGGATGTGGCTGCCCAGATGGAGCTCCCACAAAAACATGCAACCACCCAGGTCTCGGGCTGCAGGGAGTGCCTGGGCCTCTCGCTGTTCACGCATGGCAGCCGTGTGGACAGCTGTGTGAGGTGCGACCAGGTGGATGATTTACTCTGCATGGTGGCAGGGCTACGGGAGGAGGTAGAAAGGTTAAGGAGCATCAGGGAGGCTGAGAAAGAGATTGACTGGTGGTGCCATGCTCTGCCCCCCCTGAGACAGGAACAGGAGCAGCAGCAGCCACCAGCAAGAACCCACGATTGAGGGGATCCTCTATCCCCCCCCACCTGGCTGAAGGCAGAATCTCAAAGGAGGAGAGTGAATGGAGGCGAGTCCACGCTCATGGCGGCAGGCGAAGGCCCTCCCTGCCCACCTCGCCTCCCCAGGTGCCTCTGTACAACAGGTATGAGGCCCTGGAGGTGGAAGGCCAGTCAATGGAGGATGGGGACGACAGTCTGTCTACACCAGAGATGTCGTCCAGGTCAGAAGAACGTACCTTTTGTATTAACACCACCTCCATAAGGAAGAGAAGATGGGTTATAGTTGTGGGTGACTCCCTTCTGAAGAGAACCGAGGGTCCGATATGCCCAACGGACCCTCCTCTTAGGGAAGTCTGCTGCCTCCCTGGGGCCCGGGTGAAGGTTGTCATGAGGATACTCCCTAGCCTGGTATGGCCCTCGGACTATTACCCCCTACTGCTCTTCCATGTGGGGGGCGACGAAGCTGCAACACGAAGTCCTAGGGCAATCAAAAGAGACTTCAGGGCCTTGGGACGGCTAGTAAGGGACTCCGGAGCACAGGTTATTTTCTCCTCTCTCCTTCCAGTTGTGGGCAGCGACACTAGAAGGAACAGAGGCACCCAATCTATGAACTCATGGCTCCGTGGCTGGTGTCATCGCCATGGATTTGGTTTTTTTGACAATGGGATGGCCTACACAGCACCGGGTTTGCTGGCGTCTGATGGGATTCATCTTTCTCAAAGGGGAAAGAGAATCTTTGCTCAGGAACTTGTGGGGCTTATCGACAGAGCTTTAAACTAGACTCGAAGGGGGAGGGGGATAATATCAGGCTTGCCCGAGGGAAGCTGAGGGACGACGTGCCACAGTTAGAGGGAGCGGGTGCCAGCGAGGGCACTCGGCCTGTGTCTCTGTGATGTGCGGGGTACGCTGGGGCACAGCCAAAGTCGAACAGAGTTGAGCTAGGGGATACTGAGGCAATAGGAGCCAAGAGGGAAATGCCAGTGAAATGCCTCAAAGCACCCAAGGGGTGTTCTTCTATGAAGGAGACATGGACGACAGCCCAGCTGAAGTGCCTCTACACCAATGCACGCAGCATGGGCAACAAGCAGGAGGAGTTGGAAGCCATTGTACATCAGGAAAACTATGATATGGTTGCCATCACGGAAACATGGTGGGATGACTTGCACAACTGGAGTGTGGCGACGGATGGCTATAAACTCTTCAGGAGGGATAGGCGAGGCAGGAGAGGTGGTGGGGTAGCCCTATACGTCAGGGAGTGTCTGGATAGTTTAGAGCTCAATGATGGTGATGATAGGGTGGAGCGTCTATGAGTAAGAATCAGGGGGAAGGCCAACAAGGCAGATATTGTGGTGGGAGTCTGTTACAGACCACCGAACCAGGATGAGGAGACTGACGAACTATTCTATAAGCAGCTGGGAGAAGCCGCATGATCGCTAGCCCTTGTTCTTGTGGGGGACTTCAACCTGCCGGATATCTGCTGGAAATACAATACAGCAGAGAGGAAACAGTCTAGGAGGTTCCTGGAGTGTGTGCAGATAACTTCCTGACACAGCTGGTGAGTGAGCCAACTAGGGAAGGTGCCCTGCTGGACCTCTTGTTCACAAACAGAGAAGGACTTGTGAGCCATGTGATGGTTGGAGGCCGTCTTGGGCAGAGTGATCACGAAATGATAGAGTTTTTGATACATGGAGAAGCGGCGAGGGGGGTCAGCAAAACTGCCACCTTAGACTTCCGGAGGGCAGACTTCGGCCTGTTTTAGGAGACTGGTTGACAGAGCCCCCTGGGAGGCAGCCGTAAAGGGCAAAGGAGTCCAGGAAGGCTGGACATTCTTTAAGGAGGAAGTCCTAAAGGCACAAGAGCAGGCTGTCCCCAGGTGCCGAAAGACAAGCCGGCGGGGAAGAAGACCGGCCTGGCTGACTAGAGAGCTCTGGCTCGAACTCAGGAAAAAGAGGAGAGTCTATGACTCTGGAAGAAGGGGCAGGCAACTCAGGAGGACTACAAACATGTAGCAAGGCTGTGCACGGAGAAAATTAGAAGGGCCAAAGCTGAGCTAGAGCTCAATCTGGCTGCTGCTGTAAAAGACAACAAAAAATACTTCTTCAAATACATTAGCAGCAAAAGGAGAGCTAAGGAGAATCTCCAGCCCCTAGTAGATGGGGGAGGGAACACAGTGACCAAGGATGAGGAAAAGGCTGAGGTACTTAATGCCTTCTTTGCCTCAGTCTTTAATAGCAGGGCCAGTTGTTCTCTGGGTACCCAGCCCCCGGAGTTGGAAGATAGGGACGGGGACCAGAATGGAGCCCCCATAATCCAGGGGGAAATGGTTAGTGACCTGCTGCACCACTTAGACAATCACAAGTCTATGGGGCCTGATGAGATCCACCCGAGAGTACTGAAGGAACTGGCAGATGTGCTCACGAAGCCCCTTTTCATCATTTACCAGCAGTCCTGGCTAACTGGGGAGGTCCCTGCTGACTGGAGATTAGCGAATGTGATGCCCATCTTCAAGAAGGGTCGGAAGGAGGACCCAGGGAATACAGGCCTGTCAGCCTGACCTCGGTACCGGGGAAGCTGATGGAGCAGATCATCCTGAGTGCTATCACACGGCATGTAGAGAATAACCAAGGGATCAAGCCCAGCCAGCATGGGTTCAGGAAAGGCAGGTCCTGCTTGACCAACCTGATCTTCTACGATAAGGTGACCCGCCTAGTAGATGAGGAAAGGCTGTGGATGTTGTCTATCTGGACTTCAGTAAAGCCTTTGACACGGTTTCCCACAGCATTCTCCTGGAGAAACTGGCTGCTCATGGCTTGGATGGGTGTACCCTTCGCTGGGTAAAGAACTGGCTGGACGGCCAGGCCCAAAGAGTTGTGGTGAATGGAGTTTACTCCAGTTGGCAGCCGGTCACAAGCGGTGTTCCCCAGGGCTCTGTGTTGGGGCCAGTTCTGTTTAATATCTTTATCAATGATCTGGATGAAGGGATCGAGTGCACCCTCACTAAGTTTGCAGAAGACACCAAGTTGTGCGGGAGTGTTGATCTGCTTGAGGGTAGGAAGGCTCTACAGAGGGATCTGGACAGGCTGGATCGATGGGCTGAGGTCAATTGTATGAGGTTTAACAAGGCCAAGTGCTGGGTCCTGCACTTGGATCACAACAACCCCATGCAACGCTACAGGCTTGGGGAAGAGTGGCTGGAAAGCTGCCTGGAAGAGAAGGACCTGGGCGTGTTGGTTGACAGCCGCCTGAATATGAGCCAGCAGTGTGCCCAGGTGGCCAAGAAAGCCAATGGCATCCTGGCTTGCATCCAAAATAGTGTGGCCAGCAGGACTAGGGAAGTGATCGTGCCCCTGTACTCGGCACTGGTGAGGCTGCACCTGGAATACTGTGTTCAGTTTTGGGCCCCCCACTACAAGAGAGACATTGAGGTGCTGGAGCGTGTCCAGAGAAGGGCAACAAAGCTGGTGAAGGGTCTGGAGCAGAAGTCTTATGAGGAGTGGCTGAGGGAACTGGGGTTGTTTAGCCTGGAGAAAAGGAGGCTGAGGGGAGACCTTATCGCTCTCTACAACTACCTGAAAGGAGGTTGTAGAGAGGTGGGGGTCGGTCTCTTCTCCCAAGTAACAAGTGATAGGACAAGAGGAAATGGCCTCAAGTTGCACCAGGGGAGGTTTAGACTGGATATTAGGAAATTTTACTTCACTGAAAGGGTTATCAAGCATTCGAACAGGCTGCCCAGGGAAGTGGTTGAGTCGCCATCCCTGGAGGTATTTAAAAGACGTTTGGATGAGGTGCTTAGGGACATGGTATAGTGGTGGTCTTGGTAGTGTTAGGTTTACGGTTGGACTCGATGATCTTAAAGGTCTTTTCCAACCTATACGATTCTGTGATTCTGTAATATCTGCTTTTTTTAGGCCAATACACTGTGGCCTGAATGCTTTCTTTTAAAAACTGCTGACTATCCTATTTCTCTGAGGGCTTTTTGCTGACACACAACATTAATCACTATGAAAATTTATAAAAATTAAGGAGAAGGAAGTTATAACTGTCTCATATCTTTCAGATTGCTTTCTGTTCCTTGTAACAATCATAATGCTTGGTAAATCTTAGCACAGTTTGTGGAGGAAGAATGCTAAACTCCTCTGCATATTAGAACTTTCAGAAATACCTGCTCCCCTGCTGTCTGATTTCAGCTTCTCCACTTTCCCATAATACCTGTCAGCCTGCCTAATAAATATTTGTTTCTAGCCTCAGTTAAGATGTCTTTGTCAGGGGTACTTCACCATCACATGTAAGAAATGCCACAACATAAACGGTAGATGCGAATTTATGTAGGCTTAATACTTGCAAGTCTAAGGAATTTAGATTCTTCTGAGAAGCTTCTAAAGAAACCACAGTGATAGAGTACTGACAAGATATTGTCAGAAGCAGAAAGTGCCTGATGGCCAACTGTTGGTTTGTAATCCAAGGAAGATACTGTGCTGTATACTCTAGTTTACTTTTAGTCTAGTGCTTTCCCAAGCCTACCTTTGTTTTTGTCTCTGCCATAACTGTTAGAAAGAAATTGAATAAGTTGTATACTTTCCAATCATTGGGCCTAAAGGACTTTTTCCTAGGGTATTCAAGACTGACTGAGGAAGTCTCATAAAAACCAGAAGTTACTTTGAATTTGTATAAGACAGCAAAGGTACTGGAAAGCTAGGAAATGGCAAATGTGACCTCTATCATCAAAAAGGAAAGAAGGAGAAATTAATAGCTCAACTACCTTAACTTCAACTGTCATACGTAATCAAAGTTTCTGTAAGCACCTAAAGAGAAATGGAGAGAATGAGGAGCAGCAAGAATTTGTGTAAGGCCAATTAAGCCTGAATTTGTGTATTAAGCCAATAACTTTTCCTTTCACAGTACCATAGCACTCATTGCACTCAAAGAACAAGGAGCGGATTTCATGAGTCAACTTTTGTAAGACTTCTGATACTAACTGACATGGCTGCTATATGAATTTTAAAAGCCAAATAATCTAATTAAAATATTTTTACATATATTCCTAGTTTTGGATAAACCTCAATTCATTTATAGTTATTTCTGTGTTTTTCACATCATTGTGATAGACGTGAGTATACAGATATCTGCTCAAGATTCTTCATGGCAGAAGAGCACAAACTTCCAAATGTCCTACTGTGAAAGACATGCTCCACTCTCTAAACACACATTCAACAAATTTACATACCACAAGACTGTTTTATCTTTAACAGAATTGACAGAAAAAAGGTCACCTTCTGCCTCAGAGGTGAACCATTCCTTCCTCCATTTCCCATAATTGGTCCAGTTCTAAACCAGCATCTCCTCCTGGGCCCAGTTCTCTTCTACCTGTGTCACCAGCATTGTCAGTCAAGAGCTATCCATTGGTTAACCAGAGGTAGAAAAGATGAGGAGTAGAGGTCTTAAGCTGAAGCAAGGAAAATTAGATTAGACATCAGGCATAATCTTTTAACAGCAAGATTAGGTAAGTGCTGCAATACACTGTTTGGAAGAAACTGTGAAGTCTTCACCATTGGAGGTCTTTAAGAAAAGGCTACACAAAAGTCTCCCAGGTGTGAGACAGGTGTAGTTGATTTGGCTTTGGGACAGGTCATTAAATGACCTGTTAAGATCTTTTTTAGATATTATTTCTGATGTTTTAATTTCTGAATGTTTTGCTTTTTTTCTTCCTGTTGATCCTGGTTACAGTATTCCTATGCAACCAAACATGTATTACATTCATCAGTCAGAGTTGACTGTGAGAGCCTCTAAATATATTATGTAAACTGGAATCTGTAATTGCAGAAAAACTTCCTGTAATCACCAAGCCACTGTAGCTGTCTGCCTAAATTAGCAAAATCCTGCCATTCATTATAGCTGTGTACCTCCATCTAAAGGCAGCAGGGATACATGGCCATAACTGATGGCTGAGATTTGCTCTGTTTGCCTTTGAAATCTAGTTTCTATTGGTGGATGGCAGAGGGAAAAAATTTAGTACTAGTATAATGCCATATCCCATATGAGAAAGCTGATTTATTGAAAACCAAATGCTCTACATAGTGTACTTCTGAAAACAGATGGCTTTCATGTGCTAAGTTTTAGACCTTTGAAACTGGAATATATTCTTCCAAAAAGAGTGAGGTAAATTGAAAGCTATTTATGTTAACATTTCAGAGAAACAAATTGTGTGTATTTGCAGCCTGGACAGAATGCCCCCAACTTTGCACAGAAAAATACTGTTTTCAGCATCAATCTACTGGAACTAGGGTTCTTAAGCCTTTCCCAGATAAATTTGTTTATAACATAATTGTTTCTTTTGCCATATACTCCCGTATTTTGATTAGACATCCCCCCCCCAGAAACATTTAGCACCTGAGAAATAGTGGTGAATATAGATAATGCCAATTTCTAGGTTTAGACAGGGTTACTTCAGAATCTGGAGCAAGCACAGGAAAGATGAAAACCATTGGTGAAAGTGTAATGTGGCTGTAAAAGGTCAAGTTAAAATGTATATCCAAATCCAAAATCTTGTAACAGTCAGCAGAGTAAAGTAGCTTAGGACATTGCTATCTAAAGTCACTTTGAATTTCTCACAGGCATTGATCATATATTTGATACCATTGGCATGAAAGCTGCTGCTGCTGTCAATTTATAACCCAGGATATGAAAAAAAAATTAAGTCTGTGTATGGTGATGAATTTGTTTAGCTGTATATTAAAATATTAATCTCTGATCAACTGCTCATCAACTTAAAGTTCAGATAGCATACAATCTACTTTATATAATGCTGATTATATAGATATTTTTAATAGCTATACAATATTGAAATGCTGACATAAATAGCTTTCAATTTACCTGACTCTCCTTGTCAGCCTGTGAAGGTGAATGCTCTTTTACCCAAACTAGTTCTGATCAAAACCAGACTGAGGTCAACCATGGGACAGGAGATTGAATGGGTTGTCACTAATGTCGATTGAGAGTGATTTGGTTCAGCTGCTGCTGCATTTCAAAGGAGCAGTTGGTGATTCTGCAACATCAAAGAGCAAAAGAAGTTTTAAACAAAGCTATAGCTCTTATAACCTTGCTAATGTGAACATACTCCATATTTTATAAACAAAAGTTGTGTATGTGTCAAAACATAATATATTAATGGTATTTTTGTTAAATGTTCCTTTTAGTATGACATGGCTTGATGTCACTAGTGTTTGCCCAAGGAACAGCTGAATATCAACAAAGATCTTAATATTTGACCTCTGATACTGCTGGTGATATGATTATTATTTAAATAACGCATAATGTAGAAACCCATAGTTACCATTTCACTGTGCAATAGATGGATCAATCATGCATTCTGAAGTGATGATTTTTACATATGGTGTATAGAAATAAGATACTTAAGTTTGTAGTTAGGCATAGGGACCATATACTAAAAATACTGAGCTTAGTATAACATGAAATACTGAGAAATATGTTATTTTCACTTTAACTGCTTATCTCACTGTATAGATATGGTAGTCAGTGATTTATAGGCTTGAAATATCTGTACTCAGAAGAAGTTTTGGTATCGTCTATTTTATAGTGCAGGAAAGAATACGTCAGAAAAAAAGTTATCTGGAAATGAGCATCTCGCAATAAAACTATGAGAGAAAACATGGTTTATTATTGATATTAGTGACATTTTAATTGGTTGGAATAGAATTTTTCAACTGCCTATACAACAAAGTTGAATCTAGTGCCAGGAGTTTCAATTAGAATGCACATATTTTCCATTTTGCTTTAATTTCTTTTTCACAAATATTATGTTGAAGACAAGATAGAAAGAGAGAGGCCTTATTAATAAACACTCTGTGCCTTTGAACTTATGGGCAATGCTTTTGATCTCAAACTTTTACTTCTGGTTTTTCTCCCAATCACCAGCCATTCTACTACTGCAAGTTAATGCTGGGCTTTGTATTAATATCTGAAATAAATTAGGCTTAAAGTTTGATGTATACTTAGTTGTCTCATTTGTCAAAACACTAGTCATCAGAGTCATCAATCTTTGCTGCATCACATGCATAAAGCTATGTTTAGGTTGTAGTCCTCTCCTTTTGTTTTGATGATAGCATTTTTCATCCTTCCTTCTACTGCTTCTCCCAACACAGTCTTCCTGAAACTGACTGTGTCCTCTAAATAAACTAAATCTCATTTCACCTAGTTAAGCTTTTCCTCATCTAAGCCAACTTGTAATGACTGGCTTAACTCTCCAAATGAAGCACATGGAAGTAAAAGTAACTACGATCCAAATAAAGAGCACTCTGGTGCTCTACTCATTTCTTCTTTCTTTCTGCAAATTTGGCTATTGGTGACAGTACATCAAGTCTGCCAGATCACATCAGTTCTGACACCATCTATTAAAACGGGAGAATAAACAAGTCTTCTCTCTGTAGTTTTTTACTAGATGAAGCAGAGCTCTTCCCATAGCACCGTAAGGCTCTAGGAGCCTGAATGGATTCAGGAAGAAAGAAATTTGTCATGCATCCTTGTTTGGCTTCTCATTTAATAGTGAAAGAAGGACTTGCAGTCTGAATCCCTTGCTCTGAACCCCAAAATTCATCCCCCAAATTAGAACTATATTGCTGTTTTGCTTTGTTTCTCAGAAGTGAACCCACCAATTCTAGATAGCTGAAGTCCAAGACCCCTTGCAGTTTCTCTTCAATATGCTGAGACTAAGGTGCCCCAGAGTGATATAAATCATATAACCCTCATCTCACTATCCTTGATTACAAACTTTATCCAAGTAATGGCTGTTTACCTATCCCTGACTGCTTCATCACTTTATATCACAGCAATAAATCTAGTGGTGAAACATTTTAATGTTTATTGAAAATGTGGGTATATTTTTCCCTCTGTGTATCATGGAAAAAAAAAAAAAGAAACAACTCCAGCTTCCAAACTCATGAGTTAATCATTAATACCCCTTTGTCAATCCCCTTAAAACATTTTCTTATGCTTTTTATATGGTTCCTTATTCTTTAAGCTATTTCTTAAGATTATCTCTCTCCATAACAGTTTTTATATTAAATCACTTTATTTAGTTTCTTATGTTGTCTCTACATCTTTCAAAAACAAGGGAATTGGGTTCCTCTTCAATCTCTCTTGAAGCTACTGAACTTGTATAAATATAATTTAAAGGTTCACCAGTTTCCTAGCAAAAGTCTGATAATGTTTATTGATGCATATTATGTGGTCCTGCAGCTTTGTCTACTTTAAGTACATCTAATTCTTCTATAGCCAATTCTTTTCTAAGTATACTTCTGCTCTAATGACCCGAGGGATATTGATTCCCAATTTGGTTCATCACCAACCTCTTCTCCTGTAAAGACATGGACAAAGTGGTTGTATAACAATACTGTGCAATTCAGTACTGATACAAACTCCACATTGCCCGTTAGTGACACAAAACTTTTGTTGCTGTCCTTTGCATAGATATGTCTCTGTAAATGAGTTAAAATGAAGAATCAGTAGCCTGGAATCAGCTGTCCCTCAAACCCCATTTTTGTATCTGTTTATCTTACACTGTTCGGTTGGCCTGAAAGCTGCAAGTCCTGTCCTGAAGGCTGCAGGGAATGCAAGGCAAATGTGCAAAGACAGCTGACTGTGTCTGAACTACAGATCATGAGCAGATATCTTGGTCTGACCTTTCACTTTGGTTTGATGTTTCCCTCCATCTCAGGAAAATATTTGCTTATTATTTCTTCAAGCTTTTCATAGAATAGATAGCCACTTACCGTTACTTGTATTATGAGGCAGATAACACGGAGAAACAGTGACTAAAACCAGTTAGTCTTCCAAACATGAGTGGTAAATATTTAAAAACCTATTGCTATTTGAAAACTGGATGAGATTTTTGATTATGGAAGTTGATTGAAGAAAGAAAAAACAGACAAAAATATTTGTTGTTGTCAGGAACATATTCATTCAGTTGGAAAGATACTGAAGTGATGTATCAGAGACAGACAATGGGCTTTCATTGATGAGTGCCTTCTGCAAGCTATGCTAACATATTGGGGTGATGTATTGCTACTAGACAGTACACTTCCACTAACAGATTTTTTTTTTCCCTGCTTCTGTTTCAAAGCTACAAGGACAATATGGATTTTAGTTTTCTGGCATTAGCTGGGTCAGCTCTGCTCATTTCTTTAATTTAACAATATGGTGATCTGTTCCACCTCATTCGTTTAACTGTTTAACTATGGACAAAATCTTCAGCTGGCATAAATCAAAGAAGCGCTGTGGGCTACAGCAGCAGGACTCATAAGACTTCAGGGTCTGCCCTGCTGCTTTTGTCTGTGAGACAAACTTTGGAGATTTCAACACTATTTTAATGAAATGTTATAAATGTCTTAACATACTTCTTCAATCTTGTGCTACTTGCTATATGAATTTAAGGGGCTAACTTTGTTCCAGGGATATTTCCTGAAAGTGTGGGATAGAGATAAGTATGTATGAGTGCATACTGATTAAATCCCCAGGGCAGGAGCAATGGTTAATTATTAAATCCAGAAGATGCTATTGAGCTGGAAACCTATTGGCATGCTAAAGCCTAAGGAAACAAGTTTTCTCCAACTTTTGTGTTTGTGCTGGAATCTAGAGAAGCAAACTTCCTAGAGACAGTACAAACAAACCTAAGTGTTTATATTGCTCTTTGGAAATGTAAGGGGGCAGAAACTGAGGAAGAATTCTCAGATACCTGGGACTTAAGCCAGAGAGAAGGATATCCTTTCATATCAGGAAGAATAGATGTTTCAGAAGTTCAGGAAATTTAATCCTGGCTGTTGAGAAGAGGGAGAGAAATGCGAAGATTCAGAGCAGAAACTGTATGCTGCACTTTATTCAGAGGATTCTGAACTTTGCTTCATAGTGTGCTCACAAGAGAGAGGAAGCTGGGACAAGGAAATTCATATGGGGCTTTTAATTTTTGTTTTAATTTACTGTGGTGCCTGTCATTTTGTCGTCAGATCCAGAGACCTTCTCTTCCCCTTGAGGGTACTCAATAGTGTTGAACAGGGCTCAGTAGGCATGGGCCAGCCCCCAGCACACTGCAGTGATTTGTGTCTCTCTGGAATTGCCAGGGTGACAGCATATTTTTTCCAAATACTTTACTAATTTTTCAGGATTCTGCAGTTGTTCAGAGGTGAAGTTCCAAAACGCTGGAGGTGCCCACAATTCTAGGAATTTGCCCTTACCATCCCACACACCCTTCCACTTATAACTATCCAGCCTTGGGGCAGATCTCTGGATGATATTCTTAAATTGCTTATTAACCTTAGACAAAACCGAGAAATTCCCAAGAAATACCAACAGAAGGATCTTAACTACCCAAGGATGTTCAAGATAGATACTGAAAAGTTATTGTAATGAAGGAGGAAACATCATAGAAGAAGGTAGCGAAGGTGCCATTCTGTATTTCTGTCGTGGTTTAGCCCCAGCCGGCAACTAAGCACCACACAGCCACTCCCTCACTCCCCCACGGTGGGATGGGGGAGAGAATCAGAAGAGTAAAAGTCAGAAAACTCGTGGGTTGAGATAAAGACAGTTTAATAGGTAAAGCAAAAGCCGCGCACACAAGCAAAACAAAGCAAGGAATTCATTCACTCCTTCCCATTGGCAGGCAGGTGTTCAGCCATCTCCAGGAAAGCAGGGCTCCATCACGCGTAGTGGTTACTTGGGAAGACAAATGCTATCACTCCCAGTGTCCCCCCCTTCCTTCTTCTTCCCCAGCTTTATATGCTGAGCATGACGTCATGTGGTATGGAATAGCCCTTTGGTCAGTTTGGATCAACTATCCTGGCTGTGTCCCCTCCCAGCTTCTTGTGCACCTGGCAGAGCATGGGAAGCTGAAAAGTCCTTGACTAGTGCAGCAACAACTAAAACATCAGTGTGTTATCAACACTGTTTTCAGCGCAAATCCAAAACATAGCCCCATACCAGCCACTATAAAGAAAATTAACTCTATCTCAGCTGAAACCAGGACAATTTCATCCATAAAAAACCTCTCAGAGGAAGAAGTACAATTGCTAATTGTTTCCATGAGGTGGTACCCGAAGTACAGTAATGGATTCAGTACAAAACTCAGATACCAAATTAAGCTCAAGGCCACTGTTTTAATAACAAAACTCCCAGGCAAAACATCACTAATCACTGCAGAACACAGCAAACTGCAAAAACCAACACCGATCTTTAACGTGTAGATCAAAAAAATGGGCATGGTGCTGATCAGATAGATTAATATCAAGAACAGATGAATCAATATCGTGACCCGGAACTATTAACAGATCTAAATTCCTTAATATGCTCTGGTTAATCTGTTATTATCTCAAACCCTTTGTGCCACATGTTGGGTGCCAAAAAGGACTGTTGTGGTTTAGCCTCAGTTGGCAACTAAGCACCACACAGCCGCTCACTCACCCTCCCCTCCGGTGGGATGGGGGAGAGAATCAGAAGAGCAAAAGTAAGAAAACTTTGTGGGTTGAGATAAGAACAGTTTAATAAATGGGAAAAAGAAAAAAAAATTGTAATGAAAAGGAAAACAACGAGAGAGAGAGAGAGAGAGGAACAAAACCCAGGAAAAAAAACCAAGTGATACAACCGCTCACCACCTGCTGACCAATGCCCAGCCAGACCCCCAGTAGCAATCACTCCCCCCCAGCCAACTCCCCCCCAGTTTATATACTGAGCATGACGTCATATGGTATGGAATAACCCTTTGGCCAGTTTGGATCAGCTGTCCTGGCTGTGCCCCCTCCCGGCTTCTTGTGCACCTGGCAGAGCATGGGAAGCTGAAAAGTCCTTGACCAGTGTAAACATTATTTAGCAAAAACTAAAACATCAGTGTGTTATCAACATTATTCTCATACTAAATCCAAAACATAGCACTATATTAGCTACTAGGAAGAAAATTAACTCTATCCCAGCCAAAACCAGGACAGATGAATAATTGGGTTTTGTGCTGAGGCAATTGTGCTTGAGTTTAGGAACACATATGAAGATTTCACATGTTGCTGAACTGTGAACTGCAAACTCTTGTACAATATTCTGAGATAATGCTCCTGAGCTATTAGTGACTTCAGGTGAGTGTACAGGGATTAATCAGACCTAAGGCAGCTGCACTTTTTCCAGAAGGTATGACTTAGAAATCATCCAACAAGACTAAAGAAAAAGAATGTTTAAATCTATGCAGGTATCTGCATTTTAAAAGCACAGTGGCCTATACTGTTGGTACAGTAGTGATAATTAACAGAAAATGGGAAAGGTGAAATGTGTTTTTTAAAATATCCAGAGAACCAAACTCATTACTGAGAGACTCTTCTAACATGTATTTACCTGTCAAATTCATACACCTTATAGCATGGAAATGAAGAATTGCACTTCTGTTTGCCAGATAAACACAGGCATTAGTTTGTTTTAAAATTAAATTTTCACACCAGTGAATAATAAGTTTTGTCTGCTCAGATATCAATGGGGGCACCAATGTTATCTGTTTTCTTCAATATGAGTCTTCAGAAATGGTAAATGAGGTGATAAAGTATGTTGTCACTTAGCAACCTGAATTTTTTAAAACTATGTTTTAAGTCTTGTATATTCATATTCACACATCATGGGAGAGAGATATTCAGCCTTAATTGCCAGTTCATTATTTCTTAAGGCAGTTCACCTTATGCTAATAGATATGATGAACAGTGCATTCTGTTGTCTGCTTATAGCTTCACCTTTCTTTTTGTTTCATGGGGTGGTACAGTGCTACATTGCAGCATGCTGCTTCTCCACTCCAGTATCTTAAGATGCTCTCCATTATATACTCGGGTTTTTGAAAAGTAAATCTTCCTGATCACTTTCCCTGCTGAGTTTCATAGTGCTCTTGATATAAAATTGTATTTATTTCTCCTTGTTTTGAAACAGTCTCTTGCATTGTGTTTCTTAATTGGAGCTTTGAATTTATAGGCTTTGTAAGTTGAATGACCTCTTGTTTCTCATTCAGCAATGTCAAGAGTTAGATGTTGCTGCTGTCTAGGGGCCAAGAATTTAAACCTACAGTTCATTTTTCTCAAAGGCAGTTTGGGCACAATGAAGCTGTGGATAAAACTCCTCCTAATGACCATTCTGAGTGCATTCTTTTGAAAAATGTCATGTTCAGAGGCCTCTGATTCTGTAGCTCACCTTGGCCAGAGCAACAACAACAATAAAATCTGCTGCAATTATGTAAGACAAATACTAAAGCAACCTGGAAGTAAAAACTGTTAAAATATTCTCTTCAAATCAGAGGACAGCCATTGAGAGTTGCATAAAGATCAGTCTAGCTGGCACAGTACAAAAAGAGTTAAGGAAAGCTCTGCACCTTGATATGTACAAGCTAAAGTAATGTTTAATTCAAACTGCGGTACTCAGGGAAAAGCTATATTGAAATGCCTGTGTGTTTTGATCCAATTTCTTATTCATGACATAAGTATATTCTCTTTCACAGTCACAGCAAGGTTAAGATGGTTGTGAAATGTATATACAATGTGTGTGCTGTAACTCACACAGAGCTAACATCTGTGGACGTTTTTGCTTTTGAGTTGGTGACAGGGTCCACAGAGAGGCAAACTAAAGTTCCCCAGGTCAACATGAAGGCTTTTACTAATTAATTAATTTACTGATTAATTACTGATTGCAGTGTTTGAGTGACTAATATGTTTGAGTAAAATTCCTTGTGTTAGTGTTAAATTCTCATGATTTTGCTCTTTTAAAAATGAAGTTTTCAGTGTGCAGCTGATTGCTGTATCAGTGCAGACTCTTTAAGATGCTTCTGGGAAAAAATCTGTTTGACAGACTCTTGCTTCTGTGAGGCTACAGGTTAAATGTTGGAAAAGGGTTTAACTATTACTATGGTGAGTCATCATGTATGACCTTTTTAAATATCTAATTTATGGACACTCTAACAACATATTCCATCTAACAAATAGCTATTCCTTTAGACGTGTATCACACGTAAGTTGGAGGAGAAGAGAATGGTCCATGATAACTCTTGTGCCTGCCTTGTGTCCCCCTGCCCCAGGACAGCCCTTTCCTACCCTCCCACAACTTCTGAGAAGGTGGCTGTGATGTGGCTTTCATTCACAGCATAACACAAAAGAGAAAACATGTTCTTCATGTCTGTGGCATACAGCATTTGGTTTCCTTATCAAAGGGTCCAATTTATACGTGGTTCTATCCGTAAAACTCCTAAGTGGTCTTCTAAAAGATTTGGACTGTGATTATAAAGGGCAATTAAGAAACTGCCCTTTTTTATTAAACTGTTTATTTTAGACTACAGCTATTCCAGCTTCCTGTAGCATATGTAGTGAGCTCGTTCTTTGCTTTCTGTTTTTAGAGAGCTAAAAAGTTAAGCATCAAGGAAACTCACTGTTTATACAATACTTGTAGCAAATATTCCCTAAAGAAAGTAATTTAAATGGGCATTTTAAGTTAGGGATTCTTCTGCATTTGGTCATGATTCAACTTTTAGAAAAAATGTGATCGAATGTAAGGTTATTAATGCTGCAAAACCACTGATGAGATAATGAAGAAAACTAAAAGAAAATTTGAAAAATCATAATATTTAGAGTGAAAATTGTATGTAATAAGTAAATGCATAAAGGTCACTTTTGGTTCTCACAATTGGTGAGTCATTAATGGAGAAAGTGCCAAATCCAACCAGTAAGTTATTGGCAACAAATAGGTTCATTAACTCTAATGAAAATGTACAGAATGTATTGAAAAGGTAGTACTTAAGCAGGGACATCTGGGAAAATGTAATCTGTATGTCCTGCAAGTGACGCAATTCCATCTGAGAAGAAACTGTGGAGAATAGAGAAGCTTGTAAGAAAAGGATGGATTTCTGCAGTTTATCAGTTATCTTATCAATTTGTTAATGCTTTCATAGGACTTGTTTTTCATTTATTTCAACATGAAGACAGCAGAATGAAGTTAGTGATATACAGGGTTGAAAACAACCTTTTGTGTTAACCCCAGTGTGATAGAGGTGAAGCTCTTGAATAGAAGGCTGCACAGGAGTACAAGGTTATCCCAAGAGATTCACAGTACAGAATTGTTGAGATAATCTATGTCTTTATATAAGAAATCAATAGATGTGCTTTATGTGGCCATAGGTTGATGAATAAACTATATAGTAAAGTGGAATTTGTGACATGCTGCAGGCATATGTGCATTTCCACCACCATATATGCAAGACATTAAAGAGCAATTGAGAAAGCGGAAAGGTGTATATGAAACAAATCAATGAACTGGTCTCAAATTCCACTTAATATATTCCTTTGCACTGTCACTATGATTTTCCTTTCATTTTTTGTTTATGGAGCTTGCATATAGAAGTACATAAAATTGTTTGCAGTTTTTCCTTCACACAAGTTGATATTAAGGAAACATTTTTCTTATTCAGATATCCTTAAAAATAGTACTCCTGTACAAAACCAGAATGCATGTTTTTACAAATGCTTTATTTTGTGGTGTGAGTTTTTTGTTTAAAAAAAAAATGACTACTACATCTCTAGGTCTCTTGTGATGGTTGGATTGTTAATGTAATCAACCTCTTCTGAAATGAACAGGAGACTAATGACTAGAGATGTGTTCAGTAACCCACGAATAATTCCTGTACCCACTCATTAACTTAAAAAGAAGAGGGCAGCTTTTTCTGTGGGTGACCCAGCAGTAATTAAAAGACCACAAATTCATGTAAATAACAGTGCAAAAGTTAATGCTGTCCTTGAACAGATCTAAGCTCAGTACCAGGCTTTTTGAAAAGAGGGAATATGCTTTTGTTTCTGTACCCAGGTCATTTGTACGTAAAGCAAGGAAAATGGCTGTGAAATAGTCTCTTTGGGCCATGGAATGGATTCTCTTTCACTGCTGGTTGAAAATTTTTATACACTGTTAAACAGCTAGTTTGAATGTTAGGTAGATTGCAGACAGGTGTGAGCAAACCACCCCAGGTTGTTAGGATGCAAGGCAGTGCTAACGTGGAAGTGATATGACTGGGAAGCGCAGTGCTGAGCTCTGTTGAGGTGCAGGATGTGATGGAGAGGGCTCAGTGCTATGGGAAAGTGACTGTCCTGCCTTTGAGTCCCACCTGGATTGTATTCCACTGGCTCAGAGGGCAGGCCAGCTGCACATGCTTGCCTGCCATGTGTGGTCTTCCCCAGTCCCTGCAAAGAAGAGGGGTCATGGGGGTCTTTTGGGCTCCTCATTATTAATACACATGGTAGGTGCTTTGCCAGGCAACCTAAAATCTCCCTAAGCACATATATTTAGGCTACCATCCATATTCAAATGAATCCTAGGCGGGGGAGTGAGGCACCCCGCTCTAGTTGAAGACACTTCTTTGCCCAAGTGTCCCCAGGAGTTTGATCTGGTAACTGTTAGCTGAGCTTGTCTAACAAGTGCTGACAGATCTGAATTCATTCAGAAAGGCAGTCAGAGGAATGTGTGGTGCCTACCATTTACATAACTGTTGAGTAATCACAGCATTTATCCTGGAAAAGGGAAACTTCATCTCTAAGCCTACCTTAGTCTTGAAGAGATTTGAACCCTGTCATCCTGTTTCCTGTTAGAAAGCCCTAACCACCACTTCTTTTGGGAAGAATGTTCCAGTTCTCTTACTGGGTAACAGCAGGGAAAGCTAGGCTTGGCTCCTGGCTGGATGGAGTATTAAAGTACTTCTGAAATTAAGGGCCAGAACTCAGGTTTCCTCTCCATTATGCTATACAGATATCACCTACTTGTGTCTTCTCTCTCTGTCTGACATTTCTTGTATTCCTGGCTACAAATTGACCTTGTTTCAATATGGGATGTAAAGAGCATTCTTATCAAGTATAACTTACAGTCTGGAGTTCAAGGGAGCTTTCCTTGAGTGCACTATTATGGGAGCATGAGCTCTAAACTGTCTGAAGCTGAGGAAGACTATATTTGTCACCTTAGGGAAATGCTTTTACCATTAAGCTCTCCTATAGTGAGCACATGTAATTTTTCACCTCCATAAAGAGGTGTGACCATGGCTCAGCAAAGTGCTGATCCTCACAAAGTGCCAGGTTTCACATCACTGTGTTAGGAGAGCTCCAGAGACAGATGGGTGCTTCAAAGTACCACTAAGGCTATGCTTTCCTATGACAATTGTAAGTATCTCTCTGCTTAGAATGGTAGACCTTTTTTTTGGCACAGAGGCCAAGCGTGCCAGTTTAGGTGGTTTAGATCTCCGTGTTGCAAAATATCCAGTAAGTCTGTATGAACAAGTAGAGTGTTTGGTCCTCCCTGTGCTATGATTTTAGGATTATTTCTGATAAAAAGTTCACAGTGCACTTTGGCAGCTACTCTGTTTCATATCAGGTACTAAGAACTGTCCAGGCTTCTGCCAGGGGTTTTAAATTCACTCAGGTTAGCTGAATGTGCAGCCGCTATCTTGGGGTCTGCCTAGAGTAGTATTTCTACAGCAGTAAGCAGGAACCAGATAGCACTGGTGAGTGAGCCAGAGCTGGAGGACTGGGATGATTTGTACCTGGACAAGAGAACGAGCAGGAGCAGCAAAATGGTGGGAGAGGAAAAGGAGGCAGGAATTTGTGACTTGCTTCCCAGCACACTAGTTTAAGCTTAACATGCTGATAGGATGTGCTAGATGGCATGGCAGTGCTGACATAGGAGGAGATTCACAGTTTGGGGAATTTAAAGATCCTGTTTGGTGCTAGGAATAATAAAACTTTGTTCCGTGGAGCTGATCAGATAAAGATTCTTGTTAGTAGTCAGAAAGGAGAAGTACCAGGATGGGGCTGCTCTGCACATAAGACTAAAATTAATGGTACCCTGTCATGGGCTCATTAAACAGCCATCCACACAATATTTGTGAATTTTCTATGTTAATCGAATTTTCTGATGAAAGGAGAATCGCTTAAATTGGTTGGCTTAGTCTCCTCACAAATCTTTGTCAGAAACCATCCCCTGGTCCCAGTTTCCTGTGGTAGCAGGGACTGGTTGTGTCTGGCCGGTCCACAGAGGTACTCCACAAAGTACAGCAGGAACCAACTCACAGCTGGTTTTAATTTCACCACTTAAACGGTGGTGTAGAGGCACCTGGGCAGGTCTTAAGCTCCATCTCATCTGTGCAGAGTGGTGGCAAGATGCATCAGTATCCTCACACTGAAAGTGCCAGTACCCAGCTGCAGGGACAGGGTGCCTGGCCTACAGGGGTCACGTTTTTGTTTGTCATAAACAGCACAGGTTTCCTTTTTGCTTCCTAACTGTGTTGGCATCTTCTGCCACTCTGAATATGTCTGCATGGGAAATTAAAATCATCTAACACACCAGACAGCAGTAGTTCTGGCCATCAGCATTTCAGCTGTTAAATTCAACAAAAAGAAGCTTTTTTCTGTTAAGTTTTTTTTTAAATCATAAATTTGGCAAAAAGCTACATGCTGAATTAAATTTACAGCATGTGCACATCTGGCAGTACTTATCGTGTACCTAATGGTAACAGGTCCTTTTGTGCTCTTATGTATTTCTTGTGTTGGCAGATGGCCAGCTCCATATTGATGGGTGTGTGTGTGTGTGTAAGAGCAGACATCAAGGTAAACATGCAACCTATGTGACTATAGAAGAAGCAGATTCTCAGCTATAACTGTGCAGATTTTTTTTTAAACTTTAACTAATTTTGAATGACCTTTACTGATCATTTATTCTGATGTTTCACTCTGACACTCAAAAGACAGTAAAATCAGACAGTAAACTACAGAAATAAATATTGTTGCCCTAATCAGCCCAGCTGGTCAGGACTTGGCATTTCTGTTTGGAGAGAAGTTCTGACATTCTAAAAATTAATCGCATTATGAATCAAAGGGAAGCAGGAATTTCCACTCCCCTCAGCTTGGTGATCTCACAGCATGTTCTTTGACTGTGTTACTTTTTGAATTAAAGCTGTTAAAAGATGTTTCAAATGTATCATTTTGATTCTTTTTGACTTTAACAGTAATGACTATACAGTATATATAAGGTTAATATAAAGATTTAAATAAACCACTTAGTCTCAAAAAGGAATGACAGTCTTATTTTGTTTCAAAGTTTTTCTTTGAAAATTTTGTCAAGTCAGTGTGTTCTTCCAAAAAGTAAAATTCAATTAAAATTTCATGAACTGATGTTTTTGTAGGAAATTATACTGCTGAGGGATTTTCAGTCAGCAACAATTATCTGTCTGAATACCCTTTGTTTATTTAGACTCTGTTTTTTTTAAAGAAAAAGTATAAAAAATAATGCAAGCCACTTAAAAAAAAAGGTATGCAAACTATATAAAAATGAAGACAATCTCATCTAACAAGGATACATCCACAGTTAGAACACGAACAAGTTATTGTTAAAACAGGCTCTTTGTACTGGGGTACTGAAATGGACTGAAATTTGCTGTGAACTTGCTTGGAGCTTATGCTTTGCACCCTTGCAGAGAAACAAATATCCCCTGACTTCTATAGGTCACCCATAACTGAGCCTAAACAAATATGAATTGCAGGCCTACTTCCTTCAGACTCCAGATTGCAGTGATTAACATCAAGGACAGGGGATAGGAAGAAGCAGATGAAACCTCTCCCCATTGTGTTGCTCAGCAAAGTGAATTGGTAAAATAGTTCAGAGATTTGGTTCTGCTGAATTGTTATTGCCATGCATAGCAGTCTTCATTGCCACATGCAGAATAGTTGGGAAGGAAAAGTGAACGTTGTACAGAAACATACCTCAAATACAACTCCCTCTTAAGGCAAAACCTTGTCACACTTATTTTGGGTCAGTGTACTGCTGGTTAGAGGAATGAGCATAAATTGCTCTTAGAATGTTCAGACTGAACATTAGGAAAAAATTTTCACCAGTAAGGAAATGTATATCTGTCTCAGAGAACTCAGCCAAAGCTGTAGCCGACCTGATCTAGAGTTGGCATTAGTCCCATTTCAGGCAAAAGGTTGGGCTACATGACTTCCAACCATCATTTCTGCGATTCTGAAATTTCCTTGGGGTAGATGTGGTATTATGAATGTGGGAAAAGTCATAAATCTGCCAGCCACCTGCCTTAGCGGTCTTCCAGTTCAGATATTTCTTTTACCGCCATTTCAATGCCCAGTGAAATCACAGGGAATCTTTAACTATCATGATCAGGCCTTAAAATGACAGTGATTTTTATTCATTAATCAAAAAAGCTAGTTTCTGCTTCTGTGTACCTTAAGCCATGAACCTTATGAATGATTAGAACTTCTTAGCGGCCTAGCTTAAGCAAGTGGGAAAAGACAAGAAGGAAGAATCACTTGTTGAGCCTGTCCCAGGTGATGTGTTTTCTTGATTCCTCTTTCTGGGAGGATCAAGGACAGAAAGCAGGTCTTCCCTGACTAGTCAAAACTGCATCTAGGAACCAGTTGTGGTTTTAATAGCCAGGTCTATGGAACCATTTCAAACTGCCTCAAGCAAAGTCTTGGTTCTGCACAGCCCATACTGAAGCAGTAGCCATGCACCATTCACTCCAGTGCTTTTACTCTAAGCTAACAATTGTTAAATAATTGTTTTATGATTGTTGAGGGAGCCTGATAGTACTTGATCCGAAGCAGACTGAGATCAGTGTGAGTTTTTCTTCTAACTTGATTTCCCACTGGGTGAAGCATATTTTTACTCTACAGTTTTGGACCCCTTTTTTTTCAGTATCCATTAATAAAACGTAGACTTGATCAGACTCTTGATTTCGCCAGTCTGTTTTTGTAACAGGTTGGGTTTAAATTCTGATCAGAGTTTGAACATTTCCCTGGTCATTTTGAAATACCTGGTCAACCTATCTTATTTCTTTTTCTTGCTGATTACTGGAGTTTAGACAAATTGTGATTTCAGTTTATGACTGAATTACATGACTTGAAATAGCTCGTTCATGTTTTAATCAGTATCACCATGCATATTGTCTAGGTCATTATCACAAAAATGTGGTGTATTTTCTTGTCCAACTGGGATTTTTGCTTTTCTTTTGAGCAGGCTACATTTATTTAGTACAACATTGTTTGCTTTTCTTTATATCCTATTCCAGATATAATTAGGATTCTGCATTAGCTTCATTATTACTGCTATCTACTAGACAAAGTAATGGACTATAAATTTGATGTATGAGTATGTTTCTGTTAAGAAGAAACACACACACAAAGTATTTCTCCATTAATTTGCATTTAGTGGTATCTTAAATACTTTATATCTTCATTTACAATACTTGAAAAATATATTGAACAGCCCCATAATAAAAGTTTACCTTTTGCAGGATTGATTTTTAAATCCATTTTGTAATTAAGTTAATCCTGTGTGGCATCTGAATGCTAAATCTAATTACATAATTAGACATCTGCATTATTAACTGATCTGTGGTGACATAACAAATGCATCCTTTGAATTCCGTTGTCTTTGTACATTTGATCTACAAGTTATTTGGTGTACAGTTGATATAAGAACATACATTTCAACAGCTTTATTATACCAAATTTACCAAGTTAAGATAGAAATGAATGATTTGACATATGGTTAACTAAGCAGCTATAAGTTAGCTACAGATGATTTGTAGCATATTTCAGTATGAAAATTTTATTTCTTAAATATCACTGAAATGCAATAAATTGCATTTTGTATTAAAGTATTACATGTGAAAATGTCTTCCAAAATTAAATTATTATAGACTGGAAAAAACATGACACTGATGGGGAAGCTGAAAAATACAGGTGAGACTGAAAATGCATTTAATTGACATTTAAGAATCAGTAGAGAGTTGATGAAATGCAAAGAGATTCTAGTCAGCTATTTCTTAGATCAAAGCAACAATGATAGCGCATGATGACAGAAAGAAGATGTTGTGAGAAGAGTGGAGTCGACATGGAGAGGAGTGAAGAGTGAATTATAGTGGATTTGTCTTAGTAGCTTTGTAATATACTTTATAAAGTTAGGGGTCTGTGAGTTGTGAGCAAAAATTGTCACTCCTTGATTTTTTTTGACAAATGTCCTGTCCATTTAGATGTGCAAAACTGATTAATTTGAAACAAAAATCAGAGATGAAGTTTGGTTTCTAGGCCCACATAAATTTCCATTAGCTTCAGTATTTAGAGCACTAATAAGGAACACACTTTTCTTTATGCAATGAGGTATATTTCTTTGTTCATAAATTAGTGCTTAAAAGCTATGAAGATATACGATGCAGGACATTCAGAAAACTGGAATTAGGACACTATTTAACTATCTTGGACTTTTTTACCTGGAAAGAGAGGATATGTTGATGCACAAAGTGAAGACAAGAGTTTCTGTTCTGTGTTGGGGTCCTTTTTTCACTAGTAAGGCTGTTCTGCCTAAAGAAACAATTGGACCGTCAAGTTTCTGCCTTATGGAGAATGGCATGGGAACACCAGCGTCCCTTATGTGGGATTCATGGGGATTCTGTGACACAGAGATTTATATTCCAAGTCTTTGCTTAAGGCTGATTTTAACATACTTTGCAACATGTCTGTATCTCCTTTTATATCTCTTGGTTACATAGATTCATTTAATATCACAATATCCCTTTAAGTGTATCAGGGGTTTTTATTAGTGGATAAGACACAGGCACCTAGCTGGCCTTCAGGTAATCAATCTGGATTCAGCTCCTAGGTTTTCATGTTACCTTGGCCAAATTACATAACTTCCTGCACCCTGGGAATTCCCCCTTTTTAGTACTTTATCAGTTAATATTATGGTGGATTTAGAACAGAGATTGTCTGTTTCTGCATTTCTGTCCTTTACCTGGAAGAATCTTAGCTGAACTCCCAGGCACTAAAAATGAAATGAAAATTGTATCAATTTTACAGAAGCATAAGGAGAATACAGAAAGATTATTTGATATGGATTTAGTTTTTCAGAATATTCTTGGCAGTAACAGAACAGAAATGGAGCTTTTCTAGTTCTTTTGCACATCTTTTTAATGGTTGTCCTCTGAGGAAATGTTGAACCTACAGTGGGTGTGTGCTGAGAATGCTGGCTAAGGGCTTGTCATTGTAAAAGTGTCAGAAAATTAAATGAAAGAGAACAAAAGGAGAGTCTTTCTGAGAGAGAAATCATTTCATCTCCTGAAATGTTTCATGTCTGACATATCCAAGTTCAATGAATGTCAAACAGTAAAGCCATTTTGCATATTTATTTTTACCTTCACTAACTTGGATATCCTTCCTCTAAATTCCATATCTCTTGTATCAGCCAATTTCTGTTTCTGCCCCAGAAAAGCAAGATGTTGAAAGAATTTTGAGGCAGCAACTAAAATAGTAGCCATTTCATGCATTACTCTCCTTTCTTTTCAGTCAGAGCAGATGTGTCATTGCATACCAACCACATGCTGGAAATCTGGCAAAACTACAGCATAGATCTTACGTCAGCCTACACAGAGACGAAAATCTTTCCCTATGCCTGTGAATACTCTGGGTCTTCTGCTTCTTGGGACCAATGGTGGCTTCTGAATGCAGCTCAGCTGTGCAAAAAGCTTCAAGCTACAAAATAAGCCTCAAAGTTGGCTTACCTCCAGTACCATCTGTGCTTGTAGATCTTAAACATGTATCTATTCAGATGCGTTAACATGTGCAAATCCATTGTTTTATTTAAAGTAGCAAAAGACAATGAAAAATAAAAGGAGAAAAAAAACACCCACTGCGTGGAAACCCCTAATGTTGTTTTTCATTGAAGAGGTTGTGGGGGCAGAATACCACTTCTACTGTTGGCTGTAAGTGTTGTATTTCCCGGGTGCAAGATGTGAAGACTATTACTATGTGTTGTACAGTAACTCAAAGTGGAGTTTTGTATGTGAATGGTGTTATTCTGAAGTCATAAAATAGTTACTTGCCATAAAGAAAGGCAGTTGATTTTAGGCCAAGTGCCTGCATTTTATCTCATCATCGTTATGGAAAATTAATTTTTATGCTCCTTCACTTGGTAGATTCTGAGGTCTCAGGTTCACATAAGAAATTCTAGCTGGTACAGAGTAGTAGCACTTCTACTAGAGTAGTACTTCTTAAATTATTTCTTCATGAAAATAGTTCATCTATAAGGGAATATGGATATAAGATCTGTGCCTATGTGCAACATCTGTATATGTAACAGATAGAAATCTCTCTGGAGTGCAAGAAAAGTGTCCCATTCCCTTTAGGGAGTTTCAGATAAGTCTCTAAATTTTATATAGAGACTCAGTGACAGGTACTGTGAGCATGCGAGCATTGTACTGTTTTTCATTACTTTCACAATATGCATTAAAATCACATGTAAGAAGTCAGCAGCTAAACTACCCATGTTTTGTGGAAGTCTTGGCACTGTGGTTACTATAGGCTTTGGTAGTGACTGTGTCTTCACTTCCTGTTCATCTTATTGCATGTTGCTTTCCAAACACCTACAGCATGTCAAGTGAAGTGTGAAATAAGATATAATAGTTACATATGTTTTAATTCTACAAGTTGTCATTAGGTGGAATGCTATAGCTTGTGTCATGCGAGCAAGCAGAGAAGATGATCAGAGCAGTCCATTTAGGTCTCGGAGTCTCTGAGTCTAGGATCTGTAAGTATTGCCTGTTTTGGAAGCTGCTAAAACTGCTGACCTTGCCTCAGATTCCATTCTCTGCAATCCTTGAGAAAGGTTACTGAATGCAGTTTTTCCATACTGGACGCTTCCTAGTTTTTTAAGTAGCAATGAATCCTGCAATGAATCCTCCCTTGATGCCTATTATACTACTCTGCCACAATTATTCCAGAGATACTCATGCCAGTCACTTGTCAATCCCATGTCCGTTTCTCTGAGAGTAGCAGATTGCTGAACTGTACATATGCCACTGTCAGAAAAGTTGCCAGTGATTTCTCTCTCATGATTTTTAGTTGCTATTCCCCACTTGGGCACTCTACAAGGAGGAAAATACAAATACTTCTCAATATTTCCCCACTTTTCTCTAACCGTAATTTTTTATTTCTTGTTGCTGATATGATGACTACTTCCCACTTCTCCAAGCTGCTGGATTGGTGTACATTATGCATGCCACCAGTGCGTTGGCAACCACCAAACCCTAGATGCTGCTGAACCCTTCCAATGTTGGATAGAGACAACAGAGAAGATAGTTTTAAATCAGCAGCTTCTTAGTCTGGCAGTGCAAGTAATCTGAGATCATATAAATGCCAGCAGCATTTATATGCTGCTCCCCTGATGGGACTGTCTGCTTTCTTGGCTCTCCAAAACAAATCTTTCCTTCTGGCTGTCCAAATTTTGCTTGGAATGACATCAAGTTAAACGGCTTTTACCAGGTTGAGAACTGTTTCTTCCCCTGCCTCACAACTGTTCCCTGGGCATCTGCAAGGCAATGAGATGTTCTGCCATGTTGAGGTGAAAGCTGGAGTTAAAAGGTTTCTTGGAGTGTACATGTGCGTAGGAGGAAGTCTTCAGCAGTATCATTATGTAGGTTACCATCATTAACCTACTATTTTTTAGAGATTGGATGTGTAATTAGTGACAGATAATTATCACAAGTTCTTTTCCATCCACTTTACATTCCTTTTCTTTCTCTTATTTGCAAAAGCTTCTTTTTGAGAGAACAAGCAATTAGTATTATTTCAGCTTCATGAAGTCTACTTAACCTGGGAAATAAAATATTATTTGTTTGCTCTTTATTGACAGATGATGTGCCTGAAATAGTAAACTTTGATGGTGATTTAATAAGTCAAGCCTTAACCTAGAAGCACTGCACTGTGACCGCAAAAAGCTTTCCATATTTTAACATTTAGATTTATGATTGCTGCTTGCATGTTCTATTTATTTATGAAAAAGATTAATTTATTCATTTGTACTTAGTATCCATTAGACAAGGATGATATCCTTCAAACAGTGACAAATTGTCAACTAAGTAGGCCAAAGACTTTTCCTGAACAAGAAGTCTATTTTAGCAAATAGCATAGCCCACAAAGGAAGCTGAGAATGTCTGGAAGGTTGGCAATTTTTGAATGCCTTTTGTGTATGATATATGTGTATTAAATGGCTCAGATGGAAAAAGAAAAAAAAAACCTGAAGTCTGCATTTCTGCACAATGCATTTAGGGTCTTTTATATTTCTGTACTTGGTTATTCCCAAATAGATTCCCATTGGATTCCCATTATTCACAAATATATTCCCATTGGATGCATTACCAAGTAAAGCAAGGATTTAATTGAAACAATATAGTAGTACTGAACCTACATTTCCCAATATTTGGTGTTATAATTTTATAGCTTCTGTTTTATTTTAGCTAAATGTACCTTTAGTGTTTGAGGTCCTCAGCTACTGAGGTGCCTAGTTCCCACTGATTTCAATACGAGTTAGTTACATTGGGACTCACAATGCCTTGAGGAAGCTTTTGTGCCATAGCATAGGATTCATGTCCTGATATCAGTCACCAAGAGCTGTGCACCTACCCTAGGGTAGTTGTCTCTTACAGGCAGTGGACCCAGATCCTGTCTGTCTAAGGCAATTAGACATCTGTCTTAGCTAGATGGGTTGAATCGGGCTGTGAATGTTCTTGTCTCTCCCTCTTGACTATGGCAGGACCTAGAAAACCAGAACAGAATAATTTCTTAGTAGGCTCTCTACTTCCAGGCAAGATGAATCCCACTTCTTGTGTGTAAGCCCTTTTTAGGCTTCTAAAAGCTTTTAGCTTAACTTACTAGGTAGTATCTATGAATGTTGTGAATGTGAAGAATCTGAGAGTCTTCCAGGTACTAAGAGCAGTATATGTGAAGCTGTATGATTACATCAGACCACCAAATGTAGGACTATTTTGGGCCTACCTTTTCTACTTTATGTCTGCCCAACATCTTTCGCTATCCTGATTCCTCCACAGGTACTTCCTGGCCTGCCCTTCTATGTCATCTTTCTGAACTGTCTCATCAGAGATACTTTTTCTGGGCCTCAACTGATGCGTTCTCCAGATTATTCTGATGCCAAACCAGTGGTGGCAAACATAGACCGCAGGCCATGTTGTATAGTAACCTATACAACATCAAGAAGCTGCCTGTCATTATTTACTAGTTTATACTCCTTACTGCTAAGACTGCCACTGTTCATTATGAGAACTGGCAAATGCATTTAATGTATGAAAAGGCTACAGAAATCCCAGAGAGCACTGTAGGGAGATAAGCTGCTTTTTAACAAGATTTGTGAACTGAATATTTATCTGCTGATAAGCAGAGTGTTGGCCAGCAGTGTATCCTGAAAAAATAGTTTTTGCTGTAGTAGGTGGGGCAGGCTAGAGGAAATGTGTTGCTGAGACTTAATAAGATGTGTGAGGACCTAGTAAATAATAAAGAGAAACGTGGGGCAGTCATTGTGCTGGGTAGCTTGGTGTAGATGTTGCAATGGATGATGGTGGGACAATGTTGGGGATGTGTGGCTTTTGTAGGTTGCAGAATGCATCTGTGAGATGAGGATGAGGGAGTGGAACTATAGGAGTGGAGAACATTGGCAGTTGTATTCCTGATCACTGGGTCATTGTCACACATGTGTTATGGATTTGAATAAACAACTTTTGCTCTTAAAAATGCCTTTTTTTTTTTTTTAACATATAGGCCCAAAGCAGAAAAATGGTACAGTTATGTGGGTAGGGATGCATGTCACTTAACTGATAGTCTGGACTGCTGGTATTTCCAAAAGGAAGAATGTCATACATTCTAATGTGTTCTTTTTTGAATTGGATGCTAGTTCTCCTGGTATCCTCTACAACTTGTCAGAAATAGGTCTGGCTCCAGAAATATTGCAACAGGGAAGTGCTCTCAATTTTAGAAATGGATCTTGATGGAGGTATGTTAAACTGAGGAGATCTGCAGCTGAGTTAGACTCTTCTCTTATGTGTTCAGTTCCTTTCTCTCTTTTTTTTTTTTCTGTAGCACATCAGGGTCCTAAACTAATTTATCCATTAATAAATTAGGTTTGAATTTTTAAGGTGATAGATACTTAGATCCTGATTTACAGAATAGCCATAGCTGGAAATGCTATTGCGTCCCAATAGCTGCTTATATGTACTAATACAGATTATTTCTAGAACATTTTATATCAGATGGGAAACTATGTGATATACAGGTGCATGTAAAAAGCACAAAAATCACAGGCTATGGAGTGACTCTGTATTTACTTACAGGTACAAAAAATCACATGTAAGCATTGGAGGCAAATGTAAATTAATCTCATTATATCAAACACTTCAAAACCGTACATTTACAGCCTTAAAAACATAACATTTAAAATATATATTAGCTTGAGATTTTTCAAATTTGTTTTGACCTTCTAGTTGTTGCTACTTTTACTTGAAAACAGACATCCGAACAGCAGACATGGCTTTGAAAATTGTGGCATTAAACATTGAAACCATGAAAATATTTTGGACGTTCTTGGAATTTTATGTTTTACAGTAAAGTTTAAATTTAAAGAAAGCAGTTCTCACCAGATTTTACAACAGAAACTTCCCTGCGTCTGTGTCTCACACCAGCGTGACATGACATGACACTCTCCTGGGGGAATACATCAGCTTGCAGGGACCTTCGCCCGGATATAGGTCAGTTCTCTTTTGAACAGATGTGAGATAATTGCAAGAGGTGTGAGAGCCTACATAGCTGGGTCAGAGGGCGAATTCTGCTCTCATACCAATGCAAACTCTCACCGAGAGTAATATTTGCATATGTGGGAAAACAGAATTTGGCCTGGTGGTTTCACAGGTGAACAAAAGGGTTGGATTTGGCCTAGTGTCTTTACTCCCCAATTGTATATGAGCCTAATTGAATATCAGCATAATTAAACTCACGACGTATTGACAGATTGCATTTCACACTGACTTCCATACTGTAACAGGGAAAGGCAATTTGCTTCAGGTGCTATTGCCTTTTCCCAATGGCCTGAATAGATGGAAACGGGAGGGGGAGCTGTGGGAACAGGAAAAAGAATGGGAATTCGTACTTCCCTTTAATAAAAGAGGAAAAGGAACAACTCCAATTTGTTTTAACCCTACCTGTTCTCACCTAAAAGGCTACTTTGTTTAACCTAACAGAGTGGGGGCTAAGAAGGCATAGGGTTGCCAAATATAAATATGCTGGGCAGTGAATGCTGGAGAGGGAAAAAGAGTACTTAAGGTGAGAGAAACTATTGGCAACTGAGTGTAAATAACAGCAATAAACACAGGCTGGAAATCTGAAGGTTTCTAACTCATTAGAGTTACAAAGTTCTGCCTCCCAGTAGGAGGAAGTAAAATTTGAAGCACTCTTAAGACAGAAATTGGCAGGTTACTAAAAGATTTGGTGGCTGAACCAGCAGGGAACTGGATTCAGAGCTCAAAAAACTTTATTCTGTACTTCTGTGGGTTAGAGGAAGGAAAAGTAAATTTAGCATGGTGTTGTAGATAGTCCTCTGGCAGACCTCCAGTTCATATAACCAAGAGCAGGTTCACAAGAGGAACCTACAAATACCCCAAGGTATTAATGCAGTATTTATGGAGGGGTGACTTCTGTTTTAAATTTGTGTTCTGCATCTAGCAGAGGAGAAGGCGGGGACCTGTGCCTTGCACATGTGCTGCAATTGCTCTGTCTGCTGGCTTCTGGGAAGGGAAAAGAGCAGCATTGCTGTAGCAAATGCCTGAAATAGCCTTGTTCAGTTTGTCTGCAAAGGAGGATGCATAGCTGTGAATCCTCAGAGGAGTCAGGTGCTTCTTTCTGCCTCAGAGTTAGCTGCCTAGGTGTGCTAGAAGAGCAGAGTCTAAGCACTTGCCTGAGTATCCTTAGCTGTTCCTACTGCCCAGCTTAGATGGCTCCCTTGGTTTTTGCTCTGCATGTAATATGCCCATGTTTAAAGCTTTAACTGTGATTTTCAAAGGTCTCCATGGAAACAGCTTCAGCTACCTAAGCTAGCACACCTGTCGTGGCTGTGATCATCATCAACACCTATTATCCCCTGGAGAAGGGGAATTACTAGCCCCAGTGGGTGCTACTCAGAAGGTGGAGATAGAGGTGGAATTCAGCGTTGAATTCACCTCCACACTTCAGAGCAGCCACAAGCTGCAATACTCCCAAGAAAATCTACTTCAGTAATGCAAGAGATACAAAAAAACCCCAATTAATTTCCCACCTGGTGAGAGGCAGAAAGAAAATATGAGTTTCTTCTAAAATTAGTAAGGTATTCATATCCTACAGTGCTAATAGTGATATTAAACCTTCCCTCCAATAGAATATATGGAAAGTGAGTGTGGTGTTCTTTAGATACCCTTAATAGTATGAATAAATAGAATCCAATAAAGAACATGCACTGGAGACTTATGAGTTGTTCTGTTTTTGTGAGATGCTTCTTCCCTTACAGTTCTTCATTACATCTTCAGTCACAGTTATTTTGCTGCTATTTAGTGAACGTTTCCCCTTTTCTTAACTGGCCATATTTCTTATTAAGCAAATTGAGTCAAGGCTTTGGTGAAATTATATAGTAAATATATTAAGCAATATAAAACTGCACATACCATTAAAATTTTAGTTCTAATATTAAAAAAAGTATAAAATACACTCAGTAATCAGTGTTGAAAACATTTTCTTTATGATGTTAGAGTTGTTACAATTGACAAGAAAATATTTTAATGTCAAACTGGAATTCCTTTGTTCTTTTTTATTTAGGCCAGTCTTACAATGCTATTATTGTGTATGATAGTATTTTATTCTACACTTTAGACAAAAACAGTGTACCTGTGAAAGATGGGATTGTACAGAATAGCAGTGCAATAGTAATTGAAAATGTTATTTCTACTGGCTCATGCAATGTGATCTGCTTTTGTTTAATTCACATCATAGCTAAATCATTTCCTCCTACTAATAAAAACATTACAAAGTATTCTTATTCTAGTTGCACTATGTCATTTGTCAGTAATTTTGTGGCTTATTTAAGAGAGATTTTTCAGCTAAAAAACCCTTCTGTCACTAATAAATGGGGTCATTTTAATAAATATTTGTGGGTGAAATGAATAATCTTAATGCTTAAGTAGGAGTTGTAAAGTAGCTGCACAGTTAACCTCAGCTTTAGCTAAATTAGAGCCAAAAAGAGTAATAACTGAAAACCAAAACAAAACCTACCCCCGCCACTTTCTGAACTAAGGCTGTAAGTCTACATTATTAACTTGACAAGGGGAATCAAAACTAGCTACCTCTTTCACACAGGCTCAAACCTGTCTGTTCTTCAGACAGTGTTCAGTGATTATGTTGACAAAGCCAAACGCATGCTATCCTACCCTTGTCTACCTCATCCTGGGCCGTGATTAAATCCCAGAGTGTGAAAACCTGCACACACATGGGGTGGGTGCAATGAGATGGAAGGCACAGATACATGTGTAGTGCTTTCACAGCAGTGGGAATCCATGTGCATGCTTCAGGCTGAAGACATGCTCATAATTAAGTTTGTTGTGACTTTCTAGGGTCTACTCTCAGTTAATGTTGCCAGTGTACCGTGATGACTGAGTCTGGTAATGGTGTTAATGGGACAAAGCACAGCTTTTCTGAACTATTTGAGTAACAGAGACACAAACCCTTGCATGACAATACCTGTAGTAATAAATGTTCAACCTCTGTGCACCATTTAGGTGGTTTTCATACAGTATGACTGTCTTAAGAAAAGCAATTTTTTATGTTTTTCATTTTAATTCATAGGACAGAAGCAGCAGCAGGTTTGCCAGATAACAGGGCTTCTCTGGATGCAGGAAGTTTATGAAAGGACTGGAACCTGCCTTCTCTCTGGGCTGAGTGGGATACTTAATGGCATTAAAACTGGGGTGGGGAGGGCAAGAGTGAGATGGCTACCCGATAGCATTTGCACCGGTTCTGTGAGAGGCTGGAGGATGCTGCTGGACAGGTGCTCGTGCTATTATTACACATTTGTATAGTTTAAACCAAATCTTCTGCAATAGACTTCTGAATGTTTCCTCTTCATGAAAATGAAGTATTTGGGATTTATGCAGGATAGCTGTTGAGAGGTGGATCATGCTGTTATTTAAACACCTTCATCTAACACTCTTCATCTTTTGTGTCTTGAGGGATTCTGTTTGAACAAAACCGCTAAGGATTAGAAGATGGTGAACTACTAAGATGCTTACTACTATTTCTAAGGAGAAACAGAAGTACCTACATAAGAAACAACTAAAAAATTTATCCCAGAAAAGGTGAAATTTATCCTGGAATAAAGAACTACCAGGAACTTTTGCTACAGCCCATTTTGCTAATTTAATGCTTAGGTCTTATGAATTTATTTTGATTTGGGCCATACTAAATCCTAAAGCTAAGCTCTGGCTATAAGAGATAACTGGACAATGAAGTCAGAGAACTTGTATTTATTATCATTGTTAAATTAGCAATGACAGGACCCATCTCTAGTAGACCATCTGAAGATGAGATGAAACAGTTGTGCAGAAAAAAGGTATAATGAAAGTCTTAAAAAGTGTTAAATGTCTGCTTTTAGAATTACATTAGAAAATACCTACTTGCAAAAGTACCAGCATTATTCCTTGATAATTAATTCCCTGATAATGAGTCAGATTCCATGGAAGTGATTTCTGACTGTAATTCATTAAGAACTGTTTATGAAGTTTGTTATCACATGATTTTCCTTGTGACCAAAGTTTCCATGAGATAAACTTATAAATGAGCCCATCCAGCAAGACTAAAAGATTGCTCAGGACTCTAATAGGCCACAAATTGGATTGCTGAACAATCCTCTAATCTGTTGTCTCTGTTCTTCTTTCTCTATAACTAAGACTAAGGAAAAAAATGCTATGAGCTGCTGTCAGTTGTAATTATGCCCAACTCAGATAAAATGTCCTGACCTGTGAGAGGTAGGTCAAATGTCAGAGAAGGCTTATGGGAAACAGTAGAAGGTTGAAGGCTTCTAAATAAGCTTTGCAAGTATTTACCCCTTTTGTAGAAAATAGCTGTGAATTTCTAAACCAGAAAAATTATAGAAAATGTCAAAGCATGTCTACAGTGACCCTGTTCTATACTAATCTCTTGTCAGGCATATTGATGAGTTAAGTGGCTTAATAATTATTTCACCATCAGAGATGACACATATTGATGCCTCTTCAGCAGGCAGCTTTTTTATATTTTCTGTCTGGATTAGACCAGCTTAAGTCATGATGTTTAATGTTGTCTGTGTATATACATTCATGACAAAACTTGAACCAACATGTTTTAATTTGACTGAATTTGCTAATCCATTCAGTTCTACTCAGTAATCCATTGTACAGACAAAAAATTAATGGAACCCTGAAGTTTACAAGAAAACTAATACCAATTTACAATACAAAAAGGTAGTACTTCTCAGGACTACATTGATGCTATATTTATAGATATTGATGGTAGTTATAATACTCTGTAACTTATTTTTTGTTAGCTGGAGGAGTGACTTGAACTAGGCACTTGCTCATGAAAGGAGATGGTCAGCCAAAATGGTGATTGCCAAGTGAGAAATGAACCGTCAAACCCACAATTTTGTGAATACAGCCTGAAGATTTTTGTTCAAGTTGAAGTAGTCACTTTCATGCATGATATCACCATTTTTCACTATACAAAAACTGCATTTGGTAAGTAAATAGAGCTGAAACAGTGTGCCTAGCTTGAAATGAAATAGGTTAAATGTGGAGAGTAGGGAGCAGTTACAAATGCTCGAGACCGAAGTAATTTTCTTTTATGTATTAGTAAACGGGATGCAAAGTCAGGGATATGTGTCAAGGACTGAGAACCAGGATATTCAGTCCAATCTGTAGTACCCTTTAACTTGTTCATTAATATTATTACTGTGCTTATTTATAAAGCATTAAATGTATATTATTGGATGGCTTTACAGGCAAATAGATTGCTGGCTTGCAAGCACAGAAGTATCTGGTTGACTTACAGGATGAATTATTACTCTCCCAGTTCTTATACCACTTCTGTAGCCAACACAAAATATCCTTTCCTTGGGCATGCTAATGGAGAGGACACCTTGGCTGAATCCCTCTACCCTTTCTCCACTCTTCTCTTTCTTCTGTACTGAAAGATTGCACTTGTGGTGTGTTTCCAGTTTGACAGAAGTGGCCATTATCTCCAACCGTGAATCATTAAAGGATGTTGGGTTGTTACTTGATCAATCTATATTAGTCTGACTCCACTGAAATTTTCAAAGCAAAATATATGACGTTTTGAGGTCCTGAGGAGAACAGAATATACACAGTAAATAAACAATCATCTGTTGAATACTTTCCCCAGAATATTAATATATAAACCAGTTATCTGTTGAGTCATACCAAGCTTGTTTGAATTTTGCTGCTGCTGAAAATACATTTTGAGTGACCTTACAGTTCTTCTTATAATGCGTAATAAATGGAATAACTTCTATTCTTTTAAAAAAGCATGTACAAAAAAAATATTGAATTTTATGTGAACATAATCTGTGTAGACATCAATTAATGTAAATGGTAATACTTCCCACTAGTTAGAGCTACTTTCCCCTAGCTCTAACCAGCCAGGACACCTCTGTGTCAGGTACTTCTCCATTATTATTTCCTTATTGGCCTTTTATCCTTCTTATCTTTAATGCTGTAGGTGATGTCTTTTAGATTAAAACAGTGTATTAATGCTTAAATTGAAAAGTCAGGTTGATGTAGAAACATTATAAACATTTTTCATTCTCTCTAAAGATGTTCTTTGGAGCCACATAATTTGCGTGCCAAGGTTAGATGTCTGTTCAGAAGAGAAAAATATGATAATGAGTTTCAGTAGAGTTAGAGGGCTTGTTGTATTGCAATTTTGCTTTTATTGCTAGGTTTATACCAATTCTAGGGGACAAACAGGTGAGCTCTGGCTCCATCTCAGTTATACAGAGTGTTCCAGATATGAGAAGTTTCTGTAAGGACTGTTGGTCAGGTCAGTGGGACAGCTCTCCCAAGTGAGATAACAGGATTTGAACAATGCTGTCTGTACAAAAACCTGAAGTTTCAATATTGAAATACTGTTTTGGTAGCTGTTGACCCTTTAATGCCTTGAATATTAACATTACCGCCAATGGTGCATTCTCTTGTTTGCTGAGAAGTTCATTCCAATGTTTTCCTGCTATAGCTATTCCAGTCACAGAAAGAAGCTTGTGATCAATAAACTGGAGTTTTCATTTTAGGCATCAATCCTTTATTCATAAATATGGAGATTTTTAGCCTCCTAGTAATAATACTCACAATCCTTTTTTTCTTCAATGGATGGCAGAAATTTATTGAAGTCTTTTCACCAGACCCTGACACACCATAAAACTAGTAGGCAGATAATGCTGTATATCACAAGAAGGTGTAATGGTTGATGCCTGTTTAGCCGTTCTCTAAGTACTGCATGGGCAGCAAGAAGGGCAGGATCTATCTCCTGCTACTATATGGAGTCAGTAACCCTCTAATCTCTGCCCTTGATCAAAACACCTGTGTACAAACTATGACTACCTATGAGAAATAACTAATTTCATAGGAGATGGCTTGCCATGTTGAAGTGGATATTAGATAATGTAATTTTTGCATACTGTCAACTGACACACATTTATGCAGGAGTCATAAACTACAATCTAATAAAATAAACTGCTGACCTTGGATGCCTTTCAGTTCTCCAAACTGGACACTTCAGACTTGAAGTGTCCAGTTGGGGAAAGAAATTTATACAGTTTTAAAATTAGTGCTCTTGATACATAAGGAAAAGAAAGACACTAATTTAAATTTGATGACAAAAAATGTGGATCTCTAATACAGAGCTGAAATTTGTTATTTTCCTTGCTTAGCACACAGGAGAAACTGTAAGAAACTGTAAGATTCTGGTACATCTTCTGCATCTGCACCAGCAGTTAAGAGGTTTGCTCTGAATATCTGTATTATATTGATTTCAAATAATCGTATGACAATGTTTAATTACTGGTTTGCATGTGCCCTTATTATTAGTGATATGGTATGACTCAGTAAGTTAATGTTTCCTTGAAACAGTCTATACAGAAACATAATCTCTTCTACCACTTTTATCTGTACCTCAGTCATTGTTTCTTACCCTAAAAAAGATAATTTGTGTGTCCTTGAAATTCAAGTTTAATGTTATGTAAAGTACACATGTATAAAAAAAACCACAATTACTTTGTCATCATGTTAATTATGATACAGTAGAATACTGTAAACAAAATCCATTCACAAAAAAAAGTAATTGAAGTGCTATTTTTAAGAGATATCTTGTAAAGAGATTGATTATGGTAAATTTGTGAAACATTTAAATGATCAGTGTAACAACTTTTGTTTATGTAGCATAAATATTGACCTCTGAAATACAGTTCCTGCTGGTTTGAATCCAAAACCACTAAAATTAGAGAAGCTTGAGATTAAAGTCTTATAGTAGAAACATTTTCTAGCTGAAATATATTATAATGAGGAAGAGAAACTAAAAGCCTTGGCCAGGCTTTGAAATGTTAAGTAACCTTGGTGAGTCATAGTTAGAAGCATGGCTTTTTACCAGTGTCACTTATTGTTGTTTTCACTATAAAACTTTTTATCAAATAGAACACTCAAATGTCTTTTCACAGAGAAAAAAAACCACACCAAAACCAAAACCCAAAAGACATTGTATAATGTTTAGACATTTAAATATCTACAGTGGATTTTAGGAGCTATTTAAAAAAATCTTTGAAGTATTATTTCCTTGTAATTTGTGAAGTCACTTTTAGTCTTGACTACTGTACTTGGTTATTTCTGATCTGTCATTTTTCCTGGTAATAAGTAAAAATTCTAATGTCCTGAAAGCTCTCCAGGTACACAACCCAAGAGTCTGTTATTGATATGTAATGGCTTTCATCTGCTACTGAATTAAGCCTCAGGTCTTTTTGCTGAATTTTAACATTTCCTGTCTTAGTTAATCAATGACACTCTTTCTGATTTAAAGGAAATATTCCAAATGATAAATGGAAAAAGGATAATATAATGTATATATATAATATATATCTAGAATACTATATAATAAATATGTACAATAAAGAATACGTAATTTTGCAAAAACTACTCCATCTGATCATGTGACCAATTAAAAAAAAAACTGGTAAATTCTCTGTGTGGTTATGAGCATTTGACAGAATCAGATATGTATTAAGAAGGAGCAAGATATGTAATGTCATTGTCTAGTTAGTCAGTGATACCATTCTGTTTCCATCTAAGTTCTTAAAGACCTATGATAAGCTAACAATGTAACTGTAACATCACATTTAAAAAAAATTGTACAGTGAGACTTTCTTCAAGCCAATATATCAAATATTGTTTCTCACTTTTTAAGAAAGTCTTGCAGCTAGGGTGCTCCTATAATTACAATTCTTGTTCCACATCTGCTGCTTTTCTCCATCCTGTTCTCCCTCTGCATGGTAAAAATCTACCACTAGTGTGCAAATTGAGTAGCACCTTACCTGGTAATTATCTGTTGGCTATTAGAATGGTTAGAGATGGCCAAGAGAAAACAGTAATACCTGGCACCAGTAAGGGCACGTCTGTGCAGTGCTAGTGCAGAGCATATGTTCTTGCCAACCACATGACAGCTAGGCTAAGTAAAAGAACAGAGGAGGCCAAAAATCCCTCAAACCCACACCTCCCCCCTCCAAGAAACCAGAATAAAATTGCACTGATTGGTTCCCACCCACCCTTCAAAATGCGACCCAGAGCCATTTCATACTTTGTTCACAGGGTCATTACTGGTATGACAATATCATCTCTTTGTTTTTAGAATCTGTCATCCCCTGGCTGAAGGGCTTGACTCCAAGGGTGAGTACTGATAAGGACGTGGAAGCTGCTGGGAAATTCCATGCAGAATGAAGCGATCTGTTTTAAGCTTGAAGCAGCTGCATAGTCTCACTTACACCTGCCTGCAAAAAAGGGGATTTGGTGAGGCACCCCTCCACAAAGGCTTCTTTACTCTCATGTTTTCAAGTAGGCTGACAGTTCTGATGGAAGAGGCAAGTTATCATGTACTCCACACCAAAAACTAAACAGAGGATGGCCTGACCTTTCTTTAGTATACAGAAGGAGTTATTTAAATGAAAAGAAATAATACTTCTAAATAAAAAAACCCAACAAAACCGCAAAAACACTGCTGCCCAATTTTTGTGTCTGATTTTGTAGCCACCTTTGGTTTCTTTTTCTGTCATTAAGAAAAAAACAAATCAGAACTGTGATGACAACCATAGGTGACATTATTGAATGCTTTCTGCATTGTAGTTGGGTGTAGTTCTGATTCTTGTACTTAAGATTGCCTCACTGGGTTGCATAAAGGTCCCCTTATTTTAGATCCTTGTGTTTTTAAACTTTCAGTTTAGATTTTCTGTTTAGGCCTGTAAACTTTCAGTTTAGATTTTCTGGAAAGGAGGGGGGAGGGAGGGAATTGTTTCTTTTGCAGGCTTTAAGAAATATTATGAAAACATTTTTAATGAGTGGATGTTTTTTTCCAAAATTGTATATTTTAGTAGCTTTAATACTAAAATAGCTGATGGTCGTAAGCTAACATTTGAATGGGAAAAATCCACAGCATGATATGCTTTTGTGTTCTTCCACTGAGGTTTATTTGATTTGACATATGCATATGTGTAACTCACAAATTATACAGCACACTTTGTATTCATTTGATTGCAATACTGTGTAATTTGTGTGTTTTAATTAAATCAGCTACGTGCTCAATTCCTTAGTCTCCTGAATTATTCCAGTATGGCACAAATCAATTAAATTTTCTAAATATTTATTTCAAGGAAATGCAAAGAAGAGTGAAGAGATCTTCTCCAGCTGGTAATATTCTTTTACAGAGGCAGGCAATTCTTACATGACCAGGAGCCAGGAACTCCCTGTTTTTTGCATATCTTGATATTTCTTTACACTTTTAAATCTTAATGAGTAAAACTTCATAGTTTGAGCCTAAAAATGAAGCTAAAATATATCCATTACAGTGAGATGAGCAAACTACCATTTTTCAGAGTGAGAGAGACTAATTCTTCTGGGTTTCATGGAACTATTATGGTTAATTATGTTAATTAAGGTAGTGACTAGAAATTCCTGAGAACAGGACCCTCCTATCTTAGTCTGTGCAAGCACAGAGTGCACAGTGGGGTTTACAAATAGGCAGGACAGACATGAGGTGAAAGAAATTGTTAGAAACCACCTGCAGGACTGACCATTCTGAGAGAAGTAAATATTATGGTAATTATTATTATTTTTTTTTTTTCTTAGTACACTATGGGTTAAAATGGTGGCATGAAGTCTGGGGCATACTATTCTAAAAAATCCAGATTAAGGTATCCAGATTAAGATTATATAATAGCAAGGTTCTGCTGCTTTTTACCAGATACTGTCACCTAAAACAGAGATTACCTTCTCTGATTAACTGATACAGATTTTAAACCTATACTTTCCCAGTCCCAGCAGAACTGGGAAAATACTTTTCAGCAAGCTATTTATTTGCAAAAAGTTCAGGTTGAGATTGGTCAAAACTGTAATTTCAGGTCAAATTTAGTATACAGTACATTTTAGTCTTCCTGAAATGAAACATATTTATATCCACATATTTTGGAAAGATGCATAAGAAAAGGCTGATTTTTTTAGAACTTGAAGGAGATAATCCTTCCATGGTTTTTTGCCCCAAAACCCCAATGGGTAGAATGCTTAGTTAGAGTGGCTAGAATTTGGATTGAAATCCTTTTGAAACAGCTCTTCCATCCCCAAGAGATGAGAGTGTATTTAAGTCTTAGTGTATTTCAATCTCTCCTATTGAAGCTCTTCCACTTTCTATAACGAACTCGAAATAATAGTAGGATTAAGAACCAAATTCTAAATTTCTCTTTTGATTGCCCTTAACCTCCAACCTCTAGGGTCATGCCCAGGCTCTTGTTCAGTGAATAAAGTTAGTTGTGTGGAGTCCTATTTCAGGCACGGTTGTACCCTGGAGTGGATCCTGGGGAAAACAGAGTGAGAGGTCAAGTGAATGAAAGCTCTGTTATAAAGCCTCAAGAAAGTAAAAATAAGACTGTTAGTTAACCCCAGGCCTCACTGTTATTATCTTTTGGAGTACTTCAGTCTGTAGCCTTAATAAAGTTCTTCTAATTCACAGATTTTGGTGTAATTAACACATAAATCCTTGTTTTTATGGAATACAATTCCTGTCTTAGTTTAGATAAAAGTTTGGGGCATGGTAAGACTGTGTGTAACATACACATCCATGTTGCTTTAGTATTAAAAAAAATGAGGCTAATGAAACATAAATTCTGCACATATTTTTTTCTGGTCTTTGCTTCTGTTTGGGTTTTTACTTAAAGCCTGTTGTTTCCAAATCCTCCTTACAGCCACGGTGTTACTTTTGTCAGTCTTGCATCTGGATGCAACAGTTAACTGTTCTTGCAAATTTCCAGAGGGAATTAAACTTAGAAAAAATGTGGAAGATCAGCCACAGTTAGTATGATCTATGCAAGCTGAGAAAGAGAGTAAGAATGGGAATAACACAGCTCGTAATTGGCATACAAGTCTGTTCCCTTCATAAAGGTCCATTGGATAGGTCCTGCCCTCTCTTTCATCCTGCACTAATGATGGTTTCTACACTGAGTAAGCAATTTAATCTGACCTCTGCTATGCAGAACAAAACTGCCAAACACAGAGTTTTCCAGGTATTTTGATTGGTATTGGAAAGGAGAGAGACGGGGACGAGTTTAAAAGCAAGAAAAGGGAGGAGAAGCGGGGAGAGGGAGAGGAGTATTGATTGGCCAACATTTTTAGTACAGATGCAAAAGGTGCTGATAAAATGGATTTTATTCTGATACATAGTCCAGTAGGCAGGGTGATAATATGTACTCATGCAAACCCTTTTCTATTGGTGTAATAGTATCTCTCTATGGGGAAGCAGAGGAGGAACAGCAGAGGAGAGAGCAAGCAGACAACAGTCAAGAAAAGAAGGGGAAGTAAAGGAATGAGGAAAAGGAAAATGAAAAGAAAGTGAGTGTGACCACAGTTTGTAAGAGCTGGGAAGCTCTGTTCTGTGTTTTGTCATCAAAAACTTGGGAGTGGGGGTTACCTACAGTAAGAAGGAAGAGGACACATTTGAGAAATAAACTTGGCAAGGAACAGTGAAGTTTTACACTCTTGTACTTCACACACAACCAGCTGAATTACCTGCAAGCAACACATCTGGGGTTCAGATGAGTTGTGCCCTGGCTGCAGAAATACCACAGCCACTATCAGTACACTGCAGTGGTGGTTTGGCAATGTTTACGCTCAGGTACAGTGTCATGTGAACACAATTTTTCTACTCCCAGGTGAGCTCACCTGAGGAATCACTTTCAGGACCTGAGCTGTCTCTGTACAGAGCCACTGGGGGCCTGTAAAGTGGTCCTGGTTTTGAGAGGTTTTTTAGCTGGTACACAGTGGTAAGCACAAGATGGCTTTATGCCTGGGTTAGCTTCACTGGATAACCTGAATATGAAATTCCTTTTAGAGCTTATCTATATATTACAAGACAGCAGCTTGGATAAAATATAGGCTGTCTGTGCTACCTTAGCCATTACACACAGAAAGTTCTCACTTTCTTTACTGGTAATTACTATCACAAAGTGAATTATTCAAACAGAGCCAGTCATACAACATCTTTCTGTCTCAAATCCACTATCCAGGAAAACATAATAAAAGTAAATAGAATCTGCACAATCTAGAATGTTGTCATGGTTTAGCCCCAGACAGCAACTAAGCACCACGCAGCTGCTCGCTCACTCCCCCCTGGTGGGATGGGGGAGAGAATCGGAAGAGCAAAAGTCAGAAAACTCAAGGGTTGAGATAAAGACAGTTTAATAGGTAAAGCAAAAGCCGTGCATGCAAGCAAAGCAAAGCAAGGAACCCACTCACTACCTCCCATGGGCAGGCAGGTGTTCAGCCATCTCCAGGAAAGCAGGGCTCCATCATGCGTAGTGGTTACTTGGGAAGACAAACGCCATCACTCCAAATGTCCCCCCCTTCCTTCTTCTTCCCCAGCTTTATATGCTGAGCATGACGTCATGTGGTATGGAATAGCCCTTTGGTGAGTTTGGATCAACTGTCCTGGCTGTGCCCCCTCCCAGCCTCTTGTGCACCTGGCAGAGCATGGGAAGCTGAAAAGTCCTTGACTAGTGCAGCAACAACTAAAACATCAGTGTGTTATCAACACTGTTTTCAGCACAAATCCAAAACATAGCCCCATACCAGCCACTATAAAGAAAATTAACTCTATCTCAGCTGAAACCAGGACAAATGTGAAGAAAAAAAGAACAGACTGCAGTACTGGTTTGTAATAGCTTGATATCTCATCAAAGTAAATGCAGCTAATAATAGAGTTCTCATTGAGGCCTGAGATCTAGTTTCAAGATCTCAGTTTTGAACTACCCATGCATCCTGCTGAATCTGAAAGTTCTGCATTAGAAACCCAGCTGTTCTTGCTGTTGTGGCATTAGGGCAGAAATCTCTGGATGGTCATGTGTGTCATTTGGAAAATTTGTTCTGGGAAAGGGAGATTTTCTGAAATAAAAGAACTTAGAATAACTTGGACTATTATTATAGCCTGAAGAGTTTTCGGTTGTTTTTTTTTTTGCTAAAACTAGTCCAATTAATTTGTGTTCTAATTTAGACACAGACATTCGAATAGAAGTCTGAGGATGGCAGAGACAACACTTGCTTTTTCTGTAAATTCCTAACCCTACTGACTGTTTCAGTTACTACCTTAATAATTCTGATACCAATCCAGTCATTATAAGACAAATGGATTTACAGTACACTAAGTCCAGGTATACAGACTTTGTAATTGCTAATAGTCATATATAATTGCAATATACTTGCCTATGTACTGTTCATTGCTGTAGAGCTGAACATTCCTCATGCATTGCAGGTTATAGCTAGTAACGACCTAATATCACAGGCCATTTCAGTTGTTATGGGCAAATGTTTTGGTTTCAAATGGTTTTTGCCTTGCAGATCATTTCTGAAGTGGTGGTTAATGCTAGGTGCTCATGGGGAGTGAATGTTACTAACAATTTCAAGGAAGCCAGTTACTCAGTTTAGCTTAGAATTTTTTTGTACCATATTTTGTTCAGCCCTTACTAGTAGCTTTTGTTCAGAACTATTACAGTGTCCCAGTACAAACCATGGTTCATAATAATAAAACAAGGAGGCAGAGATTATGTGGTCTGGGCAAAGTTTCATAATAAACTGATGCCATTTTGTATTTGTAATATTTGACGCATTTTACTTACCAACATGTCTATGATCCATGTATGTTTGAGAGCGTCACACGCTCTTTTTGAGTTTTACTTCCAGGACTACTTCCCAACATTTTAGACAGGCAGTCTTTATGAGACAACCTGCTGCAAAAATCTGACTGTTTTCATCACTTATTCCTTACCACTTTTTCTTAAAGCTATTATTTTCTAATCAGGAATTAGATAAATATGTCAGTCTCTGCTATTTACTTTGACAAATACCTTAAGGCATATTATGAGTTTAAACCTGTCTTTGAGTTTGTTTTCAGTGATAGACTGCTCTGCAGAACAAAACCCTGGCTATTAGCTTCTCTTAATTTCTTTGATGCTATCAACAACAATAGGTATCAAAGGATTAATTTTTAATAATGCATGTAAGCAAACATAAGTGAACTTTCCTGCTGTAGAGTTCTTCATCTGTTTGTAGAAACAGACCAACATCCTGATAACAAATCTCTCTGGATTGTAGAGCTTTCCTTTGCAATTTTATTTAATAACCGTTTAAATATGATTGATTTGCTTTGGAAAGGCTTGGAATTAGTGAATCTCAAAACTTTATGGCCCTGTGAGCTTTTACAAATCACAAATATTAGACGTAAATTATTTTTTTAAGTCATCTTTTTGAAGGTGGCAGTAGGGATACTTGTACCCTTATTACCTTCCTGATCTCTGACTATATTCTTTTGGTTATCTGTTGTTTTTGTTCCTTATCCAAGTTTAGAAATGTTAGGGTTTGTTGTTTTTTTCCCCATGAGATTATATTCTTTTGAATAGTGTTTATTTATATTCTGGATTTGAATAGTAACACCTGTTGTTCCTATTTCTAGGATACTAAGAAGCAATGTATAATGATTAAGGAGCATTATAAACTCATTCTAATTATTTTTTTTTAAACTGGAACTAAAGGTCTTAAAGAAAAGAGACTTGTAAAACAACAATCTGCATGCATGTCTCTCTTATCTGATGCCTTATCATACCCTCATGGGAAACATGGCAAATCCAAGGTTTTTAAGCAACTCCATATGGATCCTGCATCTTTCTGAGACTACAATGATGGGCGGAAAAAAAGAACCTGAGGTTACTAGACTTTTTCCACCTTTTTGGCCCTTTTTTCTTAGAACCAGTATTTTAGGTGAATAAATGAATACATGTAGCATAATTCCTGAAGTTTGCAGCAAACAGAAATTGTTATGTTGTACTTTTAGTAAAAACATTTTTTCTTGTTTTACCAATAGCTCCATACAAAACCAGACTTTGGTGTTTATATTGTAAAATCTCAATGGTCTACCTTAAAAGCCAAAATGTCCTGAGTGTCATATAAATTTCTGTCACAGCCTTTGAACATAAGCCGTGGCTTCTCAGCCCTTTTTTTCCTATGGAGACAAAGCTCAGGCAATCTGGCTGCTCAGGTGTCCTAATCCATACCAGTCCTTCTTAGTAAATTTAGAGCTACTTTAGTCAGACCTGGCAAGGAGGGGAAGATCTTTAAGATTCTGAATGTCTTATGAAAATAGGCAGCATGGTAAAGAAGAGAAGTCTTTCCTGGACTACAGGAAAAATGAATTAACGTGTTATTAGCAAGAGTCCTCATTACTGTCCCAGCTATGAGTGGGGCTTGCACATGCTTAAATTTTAAAGTCAGTTAATCCAACAAAAAAAGTCCACCAGAGACCAGGATTCACTAGTTTCTGGTGGGGACTGAACAATCCAGTCATTTGTGTGGATGCTAATGCACTGGAATCCTGGCCGGGGCCTCTGAATACACATGCAATATGAATGCAAATACGCACAAACCCAGCAAAAATAGATATTTCTGTGCGTTCAAAAGAAAATACTCGATCTTTAGGAAAAACTAGAATGAAGGATTTTGACAATGTCATGCTACAAAAGAAACTGATGACAAATGGAGGAAGTTATTTAAAAAGTATATTTAATTTTGGGCCTATGGACAACTGCTACTTTTTAAAAATGAAAGCAGTTCATTTCTGGGAGACAAAGCTGCTGTTGTAAGCAGGTCACACAGGTCTGCCTCAGACTCTTAATAGACTGTGACTCCAGAAATACATGTTCATACCTCCTCATTCCCACTTCCAGAAAGGATGTTGAATGCAGTTTGCCTGAGAAAGTTTTGAAACCTAACATTTCCCCTGCAAACATTGGGATTCCTGGTAACAGCTAGTATTGGGATTTCAAAGAAGATGTGGTGTGAAGATCTGTATCTTTTAAGTACCCGGCCTTGGGGAACAAGTGTTTCTGGTTCCCTGTAGAAACCCCTGTTTTTTTACAAAGAGGCAGGAGGAACTTGTCATAAACATCCTGCACCTCCTACTCTCACAAACCTGTTCTGCCGTTGCTTTCCCAGCTTTCCCAGCTTCTCCCTCATCCTGATCCTAAGTCCCAGAACAGTCCTGCTCCTACCCTGCCTATTCAGTTCTTTCCAGGATCTTTGTTTGCAAGCCTCTTTATTTAGTGTTTTCCTTGTTTGCACTATTGCAGGTATTCCTCATTTTTCCTCTGATCCCTCCCCAGCCCCATTTACTTTCCCTGTTTTCTTCCCCCACTCCCAATGCTGGTTAAGTCCCCCAGATACTGGCCCTGTTTTGAAGCTTGCTGATTGTTGTTTCTACCACTGTCGCTTTCCTTTTACCCCTCTGGTTTCCAGTCTCTCTCTTCCTCACCCAGTTACCTTTTTCTAATGCTCTCCATGCATCTTCATGGCTGACTGGTTTCCTTTCTGTATTTTCAGTCAGAAAAAATCTTGCTCACTCTATGTTGAAGTCTGTGGAAGGAGTCCTACAATTTGTAGGAATATAGGTTTAATTACGTATTCTATTGGTCATTTTTGGTATTGGTAATTTTTTTTTGTATCTTTACAGAGATAGTTAAATGTAGACCACTGGCTCAAAATCCAACCCTACTGAAATTTGAATCCGTGCCTCAAATTGTGGGATGGACAGATCTCTTGAAAGAAAAAGATTTAGGAATAAACACAGCAGTTTAGATTCCCTTTTCTTTGTCTTCAGAGTTGGATGAATTCGTTTAAACTGATATTTTTCCAGAAGATTTCAATGTGAGATGGAAAATATTATTAAAATGTGGTAAAATTACACACAAACAGAAATCAATGTTTTATGCTGACGAGTGTTGGGTAACCTTGACAATAGACTCTGTTACTTGTCACAGTAAAGATATATATGGTTGCTTTCACCCCACTTTTCTTCTCATATCAAACAGCCATGGTGAGCTGTATGCAGATAGACCTTCACTGGCTTTAATGAGGCCTTATGAAACACTGCAGCCTTCCTGCTAATATCTCCTTATGAATAAGGAGCTCATTTTTGTATGACCTTAAGCGGAGGGACTGTCTGTCTATGAGTATACACGTCAAAGATTACAATGGGCTCCCATCTCTTTGTACCCTTTAAGTATTATTAGACCATAAATTAAACATTGACTGTAGTCATAATAACGACGGGCACAGAGTAGCTCAAGACATCAATAGCAGCCAGCTTCTGCTGGGCATTAACTTAATCACTCAGGAAACAAGCGTGTAGCATCCTGGAGTGCAAAAGGAGGAATGGCTGTCTGAAAAGTAATGTACAACTTTAGGATCTCATCCAGCTAATACTTTTTGGGCAGCACAGAATGGCTATAAATTGCCTGAAAGTAGCAATATTTTTTTCACCTAATTTGAATTTGGGGTCTCTTTGATTTAAATTGTCCTCACAATGAGAAGATATGCTTTAATATACATGTAATTACTTTGAATAAAATATCGTATCTTCTAGGCTTTCTCCTTTGAAAAGAATAGGAATCTTGACTTTATAGTAGAACAATAGCATTCTTAATGCTGTTAATAGTTTCTTGATAATACTAATTACATCCAATCACAGATTACTCTTAATTACTTTTTTAATAACATGAAAAATAATCTATTCTAACAGACAGTTTATTAATATATTTTCTAAATGTGTTGATAACAAATGGTAACATACATTTACTGAATATACTGTTACATGCATGCTTCATTTCACTTGTAAGTCAGTTGACCTTAATAGAACAACCTGCAATAGTGACCAAATTCTTTGTAGAATCACAATCTAGTTCATTCACTACTTATAACAGCACATACTTTATTTATAATATTTGAACACAAAAATACTGATTATCCTTTTAATTATTACGATGTAAAGGCTATCGTGTTTTTAAAAGACATTTATTCTCAAATGGTGGTTTATTATTAAGGTAATCTGTATTCCAGTTTTTTGATTTATCAAATCATGCTTTATTGCCAGTAAGACTAGAAGTTAAACAGATATTATTGCCTCATGAGATCTCTGCTGCCTTCTAGTCAATAGCCTATTCAAAAGATTGCAAAAACAGTCTTTAATTGCAGTTTCTCTGTATTTTTGTTTTTGATAAATGCAAAAGCAGAAAACAGGGTAGTTACTAAAACTTGAAAGCAAACACCAGAGAACTGGCATTTCTTGAAGCACAAAATGTTCAGTACAAATGGAAGAGAAGTTTCAAGGTTATTTTCTTGTCAATTGGATCATTTTATTTTTTGTTGGTTTGGATATTTGTCATTAAAAGTACCAGTACCTTGGCATCTGCTAGTTCTACAGCTGTTCCTAGCTTTAGTTTTTCTCTTTCACAGGAGAGGTATGATGTTGAATGCTGTCAAGATGTTGCAGATAATACCAGCCAAGGGGCAGATGCAGCTATGGAGGTCATACAGAACCTCCTTGGAAGATTCCCGACTGCATTATTGTCTTTTGCTACATTTTGGGAAAAATAGCTAAGTTAACAGGTTGGGACTTTGGTTAGAAATAAAAGATTCCCAGCAGTCTTTTCAGAGAACCACTTCCTCATGGTAAGTAAGCTCAGCACATTTACAGTGCTCTAGAAATCCTAAGGCAATGGATTTTTTTTTGTTGTTGTTGTTGTAAAAGAACTAAGTTTGGAAACTCTGAGAACTAAAACTCCATCATTCAGATGTTTGTTTTGGGTTCTATAGGTTTTGGTTGCTGATTTGTATAAAGTAGGTTAGATGTTTTATCAACTCTGTACTATCCTGATAACTCCTGAAATCCAGCAGTATCTTTGCAGTTATGTATATGAACTCAAACCCATGTTCGTAAGTATCAGGTCTCTTCCAGTTTTTTTAAATTCAGATACTTACCTAATGTTGATCTTTCTACTTCCATAAGGCAAAGCAAGATGGCTGCCATATGAAATATGAATCACACCTAAAAGGATTTTATTATACATAATTAGACCTATGGCTTTGTCCACTTCAAGTTGTTAGTAATATCTTCTTAACATAGGGGAACCCAATTTAATCAAAGGCAATGCATGAGGTGTAGCTGCATTGACTTTCATTCACTAGCTTACTTTTAAGCAATATGAACTATTGTTTGGAATTAAAATCGTTGGCAGAGGGAGCACTGAATACAGAGCAGAATGACTCCAGTGCAGAAACACTGTTTGGCTCTCTTTGCAAGGGTAAACTTGTTTCCCCAACACAGGAACTGTAAGAAATATGAATTAGTAGTTACTTGGGCAATTCAAGTCTGGGCTCCCCAGTGATGCAAGCATCACAGGCACGAAGTTTTGTTCTTCACACATGCACAACTACTGGATGATTTTTCAAATAATGAAACAATAATTGCTGTGAGATGCTCTCTGATCCTCTCTTTCATGAAGTCTTGTGAATAATCAACATTTTTTTTTAAGAAAAGTTCAAGTGACTTTTTAAAACATGATGTCAAAAACAAAGCTTGCTTTTAGAGATAATCCCCAGTGGAATGACTTTCAGCTGAATAATGCTTTGTCTTTTTATTGACAGGTCTTAACTTCTTTATGTCTTTCTGTTTGCTCACATCAACCTTGTTATTTTTTACTTTACAAGAAAGCAAACAGCCTGCAAATCTTTTCTGCAGACAAGTCAATACATTTTTATACTTTCTGGTGTTTTATTTTCAGGGAAGTTCACATGGAGAGGTTGGGCATGAAGCCAGATGTCCTGGAGGTAATTCCTAGAGCTGCAGCAAGCTGCGCACTTACTAACAACTGCTTTGAACAAATATTTCCAAATGGCAAGCTCACTGATGCTTGTTTGTTGAGCTGGGTTCAGGAGAGAGATGGCTCATGATCTGTTGTTGCCCTGTGCTATTGCTTCATGCTCTGATCCAAGAATGGAAGAAAGTTTGAGACAGGTGAGCATGGGGGACAATACTGGTATTTTGAAAGTCTGAGTGTAAATGACATTTAGCAGGGATGAGCAGTTTGAGTGATACAGTGATATACTGTAATGCAAATTTGAAAAAGGCAACAGTGATTCATTTTCAATATCTAAATAATTCAGCTTCCCATTTCAAACATTTCTGTATCAGCATGAAGCATCTTAGAATCCTGCTACCTTGGTGAGGTGAACAAAGGCCTAATTCTGAAAATATTTATGCATAAATCTCTTCTGCCATATTATGGAATGAGCCAGAGATTTTAGCCAGTAAGAGAAACTTCAGAAAAAGCCAAATCAGGAATTGCTATGCTGAAAGGACTAGGAATAAAATTGCCCCGAAATTTGGAATATCTGTTCTAAATCATCTTCTACATCCAGAGTTCTGCACAGAACCATCGTCGTAAGGGTACTAGTTTCCCTCTTGCAACATGACCTTACAGAAAAATGGCATTGGGAACATTCCAGGAGCAGCCACATATAGACTGTGGGCTGTTGCAAGAATTTTCTAGTTCTCATGCTTTCATGGATGATTTAAGCTAGATCGTATCTCTTTAGCTCGCTTGTGACAATCTCATGAGATGAGGTGTCAGAAACTCCACAAAAGTCAAGATACGTTGCAACCACTCTTTTCCCCTTATTCACCAACCAAGCTACAACATCAAAGAAAAACTGTTCAAGGTGCTCTGTTCTTAGTAGCTAACTATTTTCATTCATTATGTTATTTCACAGATGTCTGCAAACTGGTTTGATTCAGAAATTTTTAAGCCAGATTTTTGTAATTCTCTGGGTCCTCTTTGAATATTTTTAAAAATTTCTTCTCTACTCCAGTGAGATCAATTGTGTCCTCCACAAGTTCCTAAGTAAAACTACTGAGAATTGAGATATTTGGTTACTTCCTTAAGTACTGTAGGGTGAGTTTTCTCATACCCTGTACATTTGAATATGTCTCTCTTACTTAAACAATTTCTTCTTTCCGTATTTTGGCCTCTACCATACTGCTTTCTTAAAATTAATTTTGCTAAGTATGTAATTGCAATCATCTTCTTGGGTGTTTTTTAATTTCCATAGTGTTTCAACCAAAGCATTAAAATACAAGGTCTTTTTAAGGTCAAGGTTAAAAACTTAGAAATCACAGGAGCAGTTGATTTTGATACAAGTGCTCAGTGCCACTGGGGGAAATTCCTAAGGACTGGGACAAGTGTCATTTCTGGCTTGAAGAAGAAGGATCTGGGGAACTTTGGGTTCTCAGCCTTACCTTGATCCTTGGGAAGGTGATGGAGCAAATAATACTGGAAACTTTCCAAACACATGAAGGACAAGATAATGACTGGGAATAGTGAGCAGGGGTTTATGAAGGAGAAGTCATGCCTGATCAACCTGATAGCCTTCCGTGACAAAATCACCAGTTCACTGGACAAGGGGGAAGCAGAGGATATTGTTTATCTTGACTTCAACAAGACTTCAAAGACTGTCCTCCATAACATCCTCATAGACAGGCTGATGAAGTATAGGCTAGGTAAGAGCACAGCAAAGTAGACTGAAAACTGTCTGAACTGCTGGGCTCAAAGGATTGTGATCAGTGACACAAAGACCAACTAGAGGTAGACCCCAGGGGCTGATACTGGATCCATTAATGTTTGAAATCTTCATTAATGACATCAATGATGGGACAGAATACACTCTCAGTAAGTCTTCAGACAAGACAAAATGGGGAGGAGTGGTTGATGCACCGGATGCCATTCAGAGGGACCGTGAGAGGCTGAAGTGGGCAGAGAGGAACCTCATGAAGTTCAACAAAGATAAATGCCGAGTCCTGCTCCTGTGGAGGAATAACCTCATGCACCAGCCCGGGCAACTGGAGGTCAACCAACTGGAAAGCAACTTTGCAGAAAAGGCCCTGGTGGTCCTGGTGGACCACAAGTTGAACATGAGCCAGCAACATGGCCTTGCAGCAAGGAAGGCAAACAGCATCCTGACTTGCATTAGGAGGATTGCCAGCAGGTCAGGGGAGGTGATCCTTCCCCTCTAATCAGCTCTGGTGAGACACATCTGAGTGATGTGTTCCCTACTGCCCCCCCTTCTCAGTACAAGAGAGTCATGGACATACTGGATCAAGTCCAGAGAAGGGCTACAAAGGTGATGAAGGGACTGGAGCATCTCACATATGAGGAGAGGCTTAGAGAGCTGCGTCTATTCAGCCTGGAGAGGAGAAGGCTAAGTGGCATCTTATCAATGTATATAAATACCTGATGCGAGGGCGTAGAGAAGATGAGCCAGACCCTTCTCAGTGATGCTCAGTGGAAGGACAAGAGGTAATTGGCATAAACTGAAATACAGGAAATTCCACTGAAATATAAGAAAACACTATTTTACTGTGAGGGCTGTCAAACACTGAAACTGGTTGCCCAGTGAAATTGTGGAGTCTTCCTCCCTGGAGATATTCAATTTGACTGAACACAGTCCTGCTCTCCTTGACACTTCTTTGAGCAAGGATGGTGGCCTAGATGATCCTCAGGGGTGCCTTCCAACATCATCTGTTCTGTGATTCTATATTCAGCTAGGATTGCTTCCTAAACACACATAATTCATTTCTAGTGCAATGTCTTTTAGTTATTACTTTCAAAGAAAAAAATGTAATATGCACTATTCTTCAGAGTGTAACAACATTGGAAGAAAATTTGAGTGCTGGTGAAGTCCGCACATACATGTTGAACATATATCTCCAACATGGTGCGCGTAGGAGAGAAGTTTAAGAAAGGAAATTACCATTTATTTGCAGTAATATTTGATCTTTATTAGAAATTAAAAGGCTGGCAGAGGTATATAATTTTATCTAGATTTGCTTTATTTTCTTGTGCACAGTGGTTGTTGGCTCATTAGGTTATTGTCTTGCCCTCTGACTCATATCTGATCTGAAACATCATTTGCCTGCTAGTAATTAGTATCTCTGTCTCTTTCTCATTAAAGTAGCCAATATGCTTTCCTTCCTACTCCAGCTGAAGCTGGAATGAGTATTAATAAGCTACTAAGAGAGAACCTTAGGACTGTTCCATTTATTAGAAGGGCTTCCTTCTCTTTTACAGGAGGTATAATCCAGACTGTTCAATTTAGCTGCCTGTTTTTTGGCAGAGTGGGTCAGTGCAGTCCACCTAAAAAAACCCTGTTTAAATTTCCTAACCAGTCAGTGCATTTGTGGGGCTGACAAAAGGAGATTCAGGACATTTCATGGAAGCACTGCCTTTTCTCCTTTGACTGGCTTGGAAAGTCTTCAAAGAATATCCAATCCACCTAAATCCACCTCTTTCCATGTAGGCTGTATGTTCTGTAAGGTGCCTTCTTCCACTCAGGCTCTTCCGGGGATGGCTGTTACTGACAGTTACTCACCTAAGATAAGTTATGTACTCCAGAAAGGGTGGGGAGACTGAAAGTCTTAAAGTAGTGTCCTAAACAACAACTCAAAGAGATATTACTCTCTCAGTGGGTTTCAAAAAAAGCTTAGGGAATGAGGAGAGAGCACTTCCTATTTTCTGGGTGAGATCAGTGATTTTTTTTTAAGGGCGACCAAAGAGCACATTCTACATGGAAGAACAGTGAAAACATGAAACCCCAAATTAGCAGTCCTAGGAAGCATGACTGCACTATAGCAAATAAAGCTTAATGTTCACTTCAATCAGCTTGAAAGAGAACATTTCAATTCTATTTAACACACTGAATAAAAATTGATTAATGAATGTTGAAATGCTTTATTTCCATCAAAACTCAGAGAATCCTAGACTATTCTATCATGTTTAAATTGAAATATTGTAGTAATACAATGGATCTACATGGAATCTTCATTCCATGACAAATGCTGATATTTTAACTTTTTTTTGTCCAACCTGGAAGAAAAACTGAACTTTAATATTGCAAATTCTTAAAATTATGTTTTTGATTTTTCTACCAAGATGCAAAAGGATTCAAACCCCTTTTGTTCATGAATTTTTACTCATATATCTGTTTTTATAAGAGACCATAAATCACATAGGAATTGGTCTTCTCTCCTGTTTTCATTTTCGGTGAATAGTAGCATTTAAACAACTTTAATCCTGGGAAATCATGGAAAAAGAGGTAAGAAATAAGTAGTAATAATATAAACCCCTGAATTTTCTAAAAACTTTCACACAAAGTGGTACAGTGGTACACACACAGTGTTCCTCCTTTCCCATCTTGAGTTTCACCTGTGCAGTTAAATGCAAATGACTTCCTGCTTCCAAAAGTGCTAAGAAAATGTTTACAGGAGGATTTAGTTCTTATATAAGTATATGACCACATTACTGTTTGGCCTGGTGTGGCTGTGGCTTTTCATATGTAATATATAGAAATATATACATATAAAAATAGGTATTATATATAATATATAACCAATAAATTTATAGAAATATAAAGACATATATTGTTATATATTTAAAATAAAATTTTATTTCTAAGACATCCTTCAAAATGAAGGATGAAATGAAATAAGTTGCAATGTGATAATTCCTAATAAGAGCTTACTATTTTGCAAATAATGCAAACATAACTTTTTATTTAATCTCTCTCTTGTTGTGTATATATGCACATTGAGATATGCCTGACTAGTAAAATCTTTGGAACTTTTGCTTTTTCCACACTGACGATGCGATGATAAAGTAGTTATGTCAAACCAGGAACTACTTCATTATAACATGATCAAAGGGAAGTGCAGAACACCAAAGCATTAGTACTGAAGAATGTCATGATATATAAATAGCTCAGAGAGTGATAGCACAACTTCAGAAGTTGTGCCAGCAATTGGATTCAGTTATTTGCTTGCTTCAAAGAAGTCTGGCGCTAGGGAAAGAGTTAGCTGGGATCACCGCTGCCCTAGTGCCGTGGGAGACACTGTGATGTGGTTGTTTGCAGCCCTGGACGGGCACTTGGAGGGTTGTTAAGATACTTGCTGGTATTGCCACAGGCCTCTCTTGCATGGTGAGTATCAGAGACTGAAATGTCTGCTCATTTGCATGGGCAGCTACTGCTTGGGTTGCTGCTAGAACTCCATAAATGTCCAAAAGCATGTTTAAATGACTGTGGAGCATATCTGTCACCTGAACAAGGCATTCACCTGTCTCCTGAATTAAACAATGTTTTATGGTGGTAGAAGAGACCAATGTACAGACCTGCAAAGCTCTGCTTATTAGCTATTGTTAGAAATAAAATCCCAGTGCAACTTTGAAAGAAATATAGCCTATAGTTATGGAGTATGTTTATGGTACATGTATTGTTAAACTAATTATACATCCATTTGCTTTTATTGCATCTACTGATATGCACTATGACTACGCACTATGAATTTAGAAAGCTACACAGCTTGGCTCTGTCTGCGTTGCTTAGAACATCATGGGTAGTTTGGTTCCTTGTCTGACCTTAAAATCCTACTGGGCAATGAGATTATGTATTAGCAGTACAACACTAAGGCAATGGTAAGAGTGGTCCCAATCTTGGTATTCCTCTCTGTGTAGACCCTTTTGAGCCTACAGAGTACCACATTCACATCCATGATTTGCCAAAAAGATCTTTGGAGATCTACCTTTGGAGATCTTACCTATCTCCAAAGTTCACTTATACAATACATCCTTGTGTGCTCCTCAACAGTTGTCTGATTGTTTACCTGTAAGGGAGAACACATATTTCATGCTCAATTCATAGCCCAGACATGATACCACTAGAAATTCTGGAGACAAGGGCTTTCTCCAACAGAAGATGATGAGACACATGTCAGATTCAAGAAACATTATTCACGCTAAGTATACTGAAATAGCTAAGATATCATATGTGCTCTTCTTAAACAAAGAGGTTGGGCAAGATATTACTCCTCAGCTTCATTTTCCCAGTGTGATGCGTAAAAACCTCAAGACGCTGCTGTTTATGATGCAAACTTAAAATACTCTGAAAATAGTCAGTTATTGTAGAACATGGCCCAGTGTGGCCAGTCCAAAGCCAAACATTTTGCGGAAAGACAGGATTCTTTTGATATTACTCTGTCCGTAGGTTTTAAAATAAGGCCAGATTTTAAGTGTGTTTTTGAAGCCATACTTTTGACTCAGAACAAGAAAGAACCCCTCAGAAGATGTTACCTGTTCTGTCCTTCAGGGTATCTCAGATCCACTGATTACCCAGCACTCATTTGACTGCATCACCTTCTTTTGCTCTGTAGAAAGCAGTCTAGAAAGTTCATGTCCAAAACATCACCTCAGAATTGCTGTGCTTGCTCCTTGCATCCCTGCTTACTACTTTCCACAGCAGGTATTTCCATGACTTAGATTATGTCTGTGGCCTGATCCCTTTTTTGGAGATGGAATTGGAGAAAAGCCAAAGTGGAGTTGGCTGTGCTTGAGACAAGACAGAGACATGTCAATCACTGCTAGGATTTTGAAGCTCCAGTGTGTCAGGAGTAGAAGGATATATCTCCTGTATTTTTCTGCCAGATAAAGCAGCATTTCCAGACGTTATTAACCACAGTATGTTAGGATCATTCTTTCTCCAGGGGCTTGATATAAGTTTGGAATGGCAGGCCTTTCTATAGTTTGGTGGGACAAACATTGGTATGTTGCAGGGACAGAGGGTAAGGGATACTGGAATTAAAATCAGGACCGTTGGCCCCAGAGACTGCATGGCTGCCTCAGTGGGCAGAGGAAGAGGGAAAGGCTAGTGTGTAAGATGCAGGTGAAGAAAAGGCAGGACTAGGAAACCTTAAATGAAAGAGACTAGTGGTTTGTGAACCCCTGTTTCTGTAACAATAGTCCTTGTCTCCTGGGGAGGCAGTCTAAAGCCTAGTAATTCCCAGGTTCCCTCATTTGAGACTCAACCTAGCTAGCAATAAGCCTAGTAATCTCAGTCATATCCTGGGAAGAGACGTTGACCTCTGAGCAGCTCCAGCTCTCTCAATGTTTGGTATGGTATGGTGGTTGCCAGAGTATTGTGTCGCTCCCTGCCATGGTTGGGCTAGTCTGGTAAATGCTGCATTTGCTAAGCTGACACCCAGGGAGGGCTGAAGCTCTCTTCCAGCAGGACCCTGCTGCTCAGAAGCACTAAGGAAGCTACTGAAAATGGCACTTTGGTGTACACCTGTACGTTGGCATGTAGCATTGGTTATACAGCACAGAAGCAGATGTCCTCATGAGGCCAGTCCTAAGCCTGTTCCCTTGCAGTTTTGGCCAAGTCCCCTGGAGACTCTTCTGTCTTGAACCCCTGAGGCTACTCTCTTGCATAGCAAATTTTTTACCTCCCTACCTCATTGTTCATTGGGAATGGACTTTATATGGATTGTGGCAAACAGCCAAAGCCCTCTAAGGTGACAGGCACCTGGTGAGCATGAAGAATGGTGCTGAGAATTATGTAGATAGAAGTGGGGGGAAAGACAGGACAAAATGGATGGGGAGATAGCATTTTGTACTTGGATAGAACCACTCCTGTTGGTGTTCAGTCTTTACTCTAAAAGTAGGTGACTACTTTCATGCATAGCAGAGAACAGAGTTGTGACACTGATGGATCTGATCTTTACAGCTGGAGGGAGAGGGTAAAGAGGACTGAGCAGGCAGAGAACAGAATTGTGACACTGATGGATCTGATCTTTACAGCTGGAGGGAGAGGGCAAAGAGGACTGAGCAGGCAGAGAACCCATTGGTGTATGGAAGCAGTTTACAGCCAAGGTGATGGCACGGTGAAGCAGGTTACAGCCAAGGCATGTGTCACTAGGCAGAGCACCTGGTGCAACCAGTTGGTATTGCCCTGGACTCACACATGATATGCAGAATTGATTGTTGCACCCTGTTTTTGGCTTACTGCCATTAATGGCAGTGAGGGCCCTTTCTGGGAGTGCAAGCTGTCCCTCTAAGCCAAAGGGTGGGTGGGAGGTGCATGCTGTATCTGTTGATAGTTGGTCTGGGTAGCTATTGCACAAGCATGCTAGTCCATCACTGCACTTGTCAATGAAAGCCTAGGTCTTCCAAAGGAGGAATCACGCTGGGGATTCCTCTGTGGTGTGGTGGTGTGAATGCACAGGGAATGGAGCCTTATGTTCTTACCATGGCTGCTTCAGAAGGAAGACCCCTGGCCTTTTTGTTGCTTTGGATGTAGCTTCATCAAAAAACAATGCAAATGTTTTAGGAGTTCAGTAGTAGGTGGATCTAAAAATGAAACGGGGGTTTGAATTCAAGGTGAAATCAGGCCTGAAGTTTGGATTTGGTACAAAACTTGTTACCTGCTTTTGTGAGATTTTTGGTATCTTAATGGTAAAATTCTTATGATATCATTTTCATCTTGTCATACTGGAACCAGAAAACAGTGACCTTAATTAGTTTTGAATCTGATAAGGAAATTGCATGGTTTCAGATGCGGGTTCATTGTTTTGACCTATGTCTGTCCTGTGACAAAGGTATGGCTGGAAAGGATCTCCACAGATACAGTCTAATGGAAAGACTCCTTACCATGACATCAGCATCACAGAACTCTTCCCATCTTCAAATTCTATCATACTTGAGCAATGCCACTGATAAAGCAGTGTGAATTTGTTAATTTTTAACAGAAAAAGTTAAATGGAGTAAATGACACCACAGTAAATTGTGGTACTGACTAATGAAGCTGTATTTGTTTTTTTCTTGCTATAACTTATGATTAAAAGTGCAAGAAAAAAGAAGTTTTACAAACACTGTAAATCCCACTGTGAGTTCATTAGTCAAATCAGAAAGCAGTTGTACTTTTTAATGGGAATTTTTATATGCCATCATAGGCCTGGAGCTGTAAACTTTAAATCCTTAATTTATATATAAGGCTGCTGTAGCCATTAGCCTGGTGTATAATCTCAGATAAATACTAAGGTAATTTGTTTGCCTCCCAGCATTTCTGAAGTAAAGAGTGTATAGTATTACAGCAAAAGTAAGCAGTATGCTGTAAAGGAAGCACAGTTATTACTGCTTTACAATGATTCTTTCAGTTTATTTTCTTCCTAGGATAAAATGGTTTATCTGAAAAACGGAAAGTTAAATTATCACATGTATGAAATTCTTTTCATGTGCAGGTAAAATGATAAAGATGGCCATGAAAATCTTTATTTTCTTACACATGCCATATGTATGATGAATACACTGAGGTTCTGCAGCCTGTATTATTTTATAAAGTCAGAGCAGGTAATCAGAGCTGTTCCTTCTGGCCTTATAATGAGGAAGGGTATTTGTGCATGCATGTTTAGTGGAAAGAAATTAAGATGGGTATAATAGATACTATTTATTTACTTCTTCATTCAATCACATTTGTAAGAGCTATAGAATGAACATTCTTTCAGGCTCCGAACACATTTACAGTTAACACATTTCCATTGCTTTGTTGCTATGCTGTGACTGGATGAATTTGTCTTTCCTCACTCAGGTTTGGTATCACACCATCTTCCTGATTTCCTGTTTTGCAAAGTTATGTTTCGTTACGTCTTGACATTTTAATGTTAGTTGCCAGAGTCTTACAATGACAGTAATTTCACTTGTTTTGCTTTCTGTGTGTATTTTCCTTTTAGTAATATTGTCTTTCATCATTTTCTGATATAAAGTCTCATATATTTGTGACAGCTAAATTGAATACAATTTCCTTGCAAAATGTCAGTGATGTTCTGGAGGTGGCGATGATCAGTCTATTTTGAAACAAAAGTCAATACTTGTGAATTTTTTAGTTGTTCTATGAGAGAACAGGTGCATGCATTTGAAGCAATTAAATATCTTGCATTTCACTTGAATGACACTAGATGGCCTTCCAAATATTTTTTTGCTGCTGTTCTATACCATATGATATGGAGTAGTATGGTATACATAGACTTCAGACTTAGGGTATTAACTGATGACCTGCATTCTGCTCCTTACTAGTTATGCTTGGGTAGATAACTCTTCTAAACTAATTTTCAGTATACCATAGAACTACACTGCATCATCGTTTTGGTTGTTTTCTGTGGTAGTCATTTATTGGTGTAGATGGTAGGGGTTTTTTTCTTTTAATATTAAGACAGTACAAGAGAACAAATATTAGTAATTAATCTGTTGTGGCTAGAGATGGATGATTTTCTAGAAAATCAGTTCGCTGAAAAACATACAGTTTTGATATTGTGAATTATATTGACCAAAAATGTAAATAAAAAGAGGTTTGGTCAGCATTTTTCTGAGCGTGAATTATTTCTTGTCAAAGTAACATTTGGGAACTAAAGGCACATGAAAATCAATCTTCCACTTCCAGCCACAATTGTTACTATTAATTGTTTCAGTGAAGAACAGCCCCTATTGTTCCAGTTTAGCTCAATCCAAAGTGCACCTCCACCCCCTTCTAGTTGGACAAGCTCAATTTCACTATTAAAACTGCTATGTGAATAAACATCCCACTGAAATTACCTGATCAATAAGGTGAAGATACTATTAAGCTGAAACAGGTGAGGTTCATCTAACCTGAAGGATTAAATTTGCCAACAGAGTAATTAATTTTTCAGTGCAACAAGTAATGTGTTTTACTTTGTAAATTTGAATCCCCATGTCTCCAAACTACCAAATGTGGCTTGCAGTTTATCAAATTGCTCATTTCTTGTTGTGATTATCTTGTCAGCATGCTTGCAGGACATCTTATGCCCATTTTTTTCCTTGTGGACTCTAATCCTTTAATATTTTTCTTATGGAGAACCACTGCTGCTCAGTGCAGTATGCTTTTTCTTGAGGATGTGGGCCAACTGCCATTGAAGAAAGTGGAAAGTTTCCCACTGACTTGAACTGAAATTGGATCAAGTCCATGGGAAGCTAATCAGCATGGGAAATATGCACATACTTACCCTATTACTATTTATTTGTGTCTAAGTAAATGGAGTACCACCAAACTTGCAAATTAAGCTGCCTCCAAAAGTTTTCCTACTTCTCATATATTGCCAGTATAGATTGACAGCACATATAAGGAAATCAGTGGTGACATTAGACATGTGCAGTCAGTGTATGAAGCTCCACACTTAATTTGGCCACATGCTGTTTGCCTTTTCATGTGAACTAACATGTCTGATGGCCCATGGGTAGCAATTTGTGCCAGGCTACCATGCCTGGGTTCTATCTGAAATAAGGATTTTTAACATTCAAGTTATACAAGAAAATAGCAAGAAGATTACTAAGACAGGGAAGCAGCTACAATTATTCATGTGTTCTTTCTGGTTTTACTATTCTTTTTCTTTTTCTTTTTTTTTTTAAAATCTATAAAACATAAAGTGATAGTGGATTGAATCCCAGATGTGGAGACATGAGTGGGAGATGATGCAATATTTTGCCAGCCTTCTGATTCCTGGGAGCTTCCAGTGGCAGCTATGAAATTCAAAGTGAAGGTCTGGTGAAATATCAATTGATTGTGATGCTGAAGAGACACGATCATGTCAGGAACTAGCTGTATTGCTTTTATTACCACTCCATAGCTCTATAGTTTGCTCATTTTTCTCTCTTTGCTGCTGTGTACTTGTTTTTAAGTGTGAGGTCTAGTGAAATGCTGTTAGAGTGGAAAGATACTATTCAAAACAAGGTATTCTAGAGACAGACCTTTAATGTCTTGTTTGGTTTTGAAAAGACTAGATTGTACTGGTTGAAGTAAGCATAAGGCCGTAGGAAGAGTAGCTACTCATTTGGTTAAAAAATTGCCTCAAAGTCAAAATATTTTGTAATCTGCTTTTTTTTTCCACTGAGAAAGGTAGTACTTTTATATGACCTACATCTGGACTAGAGAAATAAACAAGGCCAGGGCACAAATTTGAGAACTGGAACATGATTGACCGTATCTGTTAGCACGCTGTTGACATAGTTCTGGTGCAGGATGGGCCACCCTCTCTGCAGGTGAGGAGAGAAAGGAGAATGTAACATCAGACCTCAAGCCATGCTGTGCCCTTTGCCTAAGGGTCAGGAAACAGGCCCTGGTCCATTTTATTTAGTAGCAGACTGCTTCAGGGGCACAGAAAAGATCCAGATTCTCTTATTCATTTAATTAACTTGTAGCTTGAATTCTTATGTGATACTTTCAAAAACTGTAATTTAAATTGGCTGTTTCTGTCAACATACTTTCAAGGGCATGCACATGACAAATAAGTAAAAGCTATCTAAAGACATCTGGTTATTGTCTCATGGTCTTGAAGAAAAATTGCAGGTGAACGGCTGTAGATAGTTTAAATCAAGATGATCCTGGAAGTACCTTTCATCTCATAACAGAGCAGTGAAATATTGCAAAAGGTATGTCAATATGTTATATTTATACTTTAAAAGTAATTGTTTTATTAAAATAATATTATAATGAGAGCTAAAGTGCTTTCTGATGTTACACATACATATAATGAAAGTGGCAGCTATCTCCTAAGAATGACTCCTGGTCAGAGCTTAAGTCTCAAGTTAATTTCTAACCCCTTCTCCCTTTCCCAGCCTTAATTGATAGATAATTTTTGGCAGCACTGTCTGCAAGTGATTATATTTAAACTTTTCTACACCATATGTCGCTTCCAGAAGGAAAAGGTTAAGGTCCTCTTGATTACACTACTCTTTTCAGAACAAGCTTCTGGTCCAAATATGGGGGTTCTTGAAACAATGCTTTTTTAAAGGAGAAGAGTTTTGCTTTTGAAGCATCCCACGCTATGGAATATGACATGTTGTAAACAGAGATTGAACAAAATATCCAACATTGTAAGTGATGCTCAGAATAACACCCAGATAAATATAGATCATAGGTTTCAGTTCTTGCACTGAACAGAACAAAGATTGTGTGGATATTGTATTGGGACCAAAGACTTCTCATCTACCATCTGTGGGGCTTTTTGACCCTTCTTCTGAATCACTGTCACTACTAGTCTGTTATGATTTGTTTTATGTTTAAATTGCAAGTGTTTTGGAACAGCATTTTGTTCTGTATTTTGATAGTGTCTAGTGTAAATGGCTTGTGGTCTATGACTAGGAACCAAACTAAACAGGAATTAAAATAATAATGCATCATCTAGACCATACGTCTCATCAAATTGTTGCTTCTCTTACTCAAATACAGAATCAGTGGTGAATTCTTATAATGGCTATTCAGTATCCATGCCATATTTCTAATTGCAATGTCTGTGAGCAGTAATATTTCTTAAATTCAATATTTCTCAACAGCATAACCAGAAGATTCAATAACATAAACATAAAATGTTGTCTGCAGAATGATATACTACAGAAGGCTTCCTCACCTGGCTGCCTAGTCAGAGCTGGGTCTGTGCTGAGCAGGGATACAACTCTGAGGAGCACCTACTTCCTTAAGATGCTCTTAATCTTTCTCCACTTTCTGCACCAGTGACATCTTTGGGGTAGTTGAGGCCCTCCCTCTCCTCCTGTAGTGCCCTCTGTCTTTCTCAAGATGCACCCATTTTCAAGGAAAGAAACAACAGGAGTTTATTGGCAACCACCAAGAACAAGGAGTCCGGAATCATTCAGGAAGTCCTGGTCAAAGTCTCCATCTTATGCAGAAAGGATTTCTTGCTTCACAGGTATTTTTGATCCCAAGTATGGCTTCATCTTTGAACAAACTATCTTTCTCTTTTCAGGCCTAGCAGAAGTACAGATGGAAAACATTAAAGATGGAGTTTTATTCAAAAGATTAAAAGTAGGTCTTAAGCAAAGGCCTTCCCTTATGCCCCACACTAACTTATAACCGTATTCTGTAGCTCTCAAGGAAATCTTCTTAGCCCTTTTGGGAAACAACACTCTGAACTTGCCCTTGTCCTTTTCCTTCCTCCTTCTTCCCCTCGCCCCGGAACATCCCTTTTCCGTGGAATGAATGGAGTTGCTGGAGAATGTTCTTCTTCATCCTCCTACTCCTGGATTGGACCGGGAAGTCCAGATCAGGGTCCCAGGTCCTCGCCCCGATGCTGAATTTTTGTTTTCTTTGCCTTCCCAAAAATGTCTTTTGAGCCTTGTGCTAGAGCTTGAAGACATCAGCACAGTGTTTACAACACACATCTGTGGAGAGATAATTGATATTCTTGTGTGGTCTGGAAATTCTGCAGGATGAACCATGCCCCGCACTCAGAAATCAGGCTCAGAGTAAAATATATGAAGTGCGAAGAGGAAGGAGTAGGACAGAACAGCCATGCTTGTGAGTGTTGCCAGTCAGCACATCATCAGTAGGACAGCGGAGTGCTGACTGCCACAGGACACCTGTAAGCAGGATATACTGCAGATATCTTCCTGATGACAGATACTGCATTTCAGGGTAATTACAGACCGTACGCAAAGCCAGAACAGCCCCCTTCCAAGGGCTAATGATGTAATCTCAATAACGGTTTCTCAAGCTAAAGTCAGGTTTCTTACTGACTTCTATCACACTAAGCAGAGAACAAATACAATTGATTTGATAAGCTGCTGTACACTGTAGATGTGAGAGATAGTTGCACTTTGTGCTCTTCCTTGTCTTTTTAATGGTTGAATTTGTGAGTAATTATTGTGAGGACGCTTTCGTATATCAACATTATAAATTTTGAATCAGAATGTTATATTCTAAAATTCTCTTTTTAAAAAGTCCATTGAGATATTTACCTTGTAACTCCATTCTTTACAGTGACTTGAAGTTCACGTCATAGCGAAAACAGTAGCAACACTTTAAACTGTTCTTGGTTGCTTCTAAGTGCATCTCTTTCAGGGCAGGTTTTGCTATCTTCTCTCCCCTTTGAGCTAAAGCATGTGGCCCGGTCAATACTGAGGTACATTGATGCACTATTCTGCAGGCAGATACCAGCTTGTTTTGCCTGTCCTTCACACCACCAGCAGGCGTACTGGGTTTGTGCAGTGTCACAGCTGAGGAAATAAGCCTGAGAAAACAGCTGGAGCTCAGGCCTGCATGAGAGCAGCTACACAGCTCAGGGCATGGACAGTGAGAGTGTGTATCTGTTCAGTGTATACCCAAAGTGACATCTTGTTTGCATGCCAAATACACGTAGCTTTGCTCTCGCAGCCCATCTCGTCTGTTATCCTGCTAGGCCTAGGTGCCTCGTGCACTTGCAAGTCCTTTTCTTCCAGGAGACCACAACAGTGCTTGATTAAAGTGATTCCAAGCTAAAATCTTCAAAACAAAATATTATTCATTCATTCAAGAAGTTCTGTAACAGGGAGCAAAAGGATAAAACGAAAACAGACCAATTCACGTGGGGCTTACCTTTATGAAAGTTTCTTTCTCTTCTTTTATTTTTTTTTTTACCTCCCTGCAAGATTTTGTTAATTTGAGTCAGCGCTGTCAGCTGCATCCTTGGCTGGGGAAAACAGCCTGCTCGCTGTAATTTGTGCCTGTCTGTGAAGGACTCATCTCCAGTTACTGCTGAAGCTGTATGTAAACTGCTTCCTATTGCTTTCTTCTTGTGACCCTTTTTTTCGTGTGTGTGTGTTTTGGGGGCTGGGGTGTTTTTTCTTGACCTATCTCTTTTGTTACTGGACTCAGGAGTGAGAATGGTCAACTTTGTTGGCCAGTGAAGCAGCAGCATGCGCTTGGCTTGCATTGTTAACAACCTCCTTTCTTTGAACTTTTGCAGTTAAGTAAGCTACAGTGGAAGTTACTAAACTGCAGAGTTGAAGAACAGCTGCAGAGGACAGAGACTGACACTATAATACTTTAATAAATTACATATATTGCCCAGATCTAGAAAATATAGTAAGCTTTAGGTTTTATGTTGGTATTGAATACTCCTGCTCGCTCAGTCAGCCAGGTCAGAACCCTGCCTGGTGCTGTCTTCTGCAATGGGAGAGGTGGGAACCTAATGGTCAGTTTTCTCTCTCCATTTCTCTTTCTTTCAGTAGAGATGTTTATAACACAGGTGTCTTGGCATGTGTGACTGTTTACCTGCTCTCCTCAATAGTCTTGGGTGATCCACTCTTTGTACTATTCTTGCATTAGCTTGATGCTTTTATGTAGAGGGATGCATCTACCACTGGTATAAGCATTATTTTGGATACACATGATGAAGAATGATAATTGTGGTAATGCTGCATCCAGTGTAGCACTGTGCTAAAACAGTGGTCCAAAGCAATGGAGGCACCTGTTCTCTCCTGTTACTTTACTCCTATATATAAGTTTACAGCTGTTGGCCATCTGGTTACTTTTCTGCACATGTTGCTAGCATGTCCTTGTGAATAGTGGTTATGCTTAGATTGGCAGCTAGAGACCTTGGCACCAGGAAGGACAGCAGCAAACTGGTGAATGGAGCTGCAATATATCAGCCATAAAGGAAACATGCAGAAAACCTTTCCTTTTTGCAGTGAGGCTACTTCTTCCCTTTTGTAGAACTGCTACTGCTATAAGCAGTAGGACTGCACGTAAGCTAGTGGATAGAGTGTAGCAGGGATTGTTCTCTGCCCCTAAGACTAAGCGTTGTGGTCAGGCTTACACCTATATGGTTAAAATCTTTTCCTCCCCATATCACAGTGGATTCACCTATTCTGCCTCTTGCAAATGGCTCCCTGATGAGCCTTTTGCCCCTTCTATTTCACAAGCTATTCCTGAGTGCCTGGCATGGCATCTGCTGTATCTATGTGAGGAAGCTGCTGACAATTAAACAAGATGGATGACTGCAAAATAAGGCTCAAAACTATGACTTGGCACTGTTTACTGTACTGTGGATGACTTAGAGACCTTCAGCGTCAAGCTCTCTTGAATGAGAGAGATGGAGCTGCTGGTAGAGCCCTGCTAGGAAGGGCCCCTGCTCTAGCGTTTGCTACCCCCCGTGCTGTGCATTATCCCAGCAGCCCTCCCCAGGAAGGGGCTCCCAACTGAGCTGGGTAGCTGCCACGGCAATGTAGTTTGCAGGGGTAAAAAAAAATGGGGAGATTGCTGTGTTCTGCTGGCTGTGTGATCGAATGGGGTTTTATCACTTCTGAGCAGAGTCTTAGCAGCAATGTGTTGCCTTCTCCATCCCAAACACTAAACTCCACCATTGGAGAGCCTCTGTATGTTGAATAAAAAATGTGGTGCATGACAGAATAAGCAACAATTGAAAAAGAATTAAGATATTGCCACTGATAGAGTGCAACTTTAATAGAGGGGATATTTTTGTATATGATTAAAGTGATTACTTTAACTTCTAATTACTTCTAAAAAGTATCTAACTTGAACTTCAGAGTATTTTTTAAATAAGTAAAAGAGCAATCACTTAGGGAAGAAAATCAACAGATGGAACCTAACCCATAACATCAAAATGATCACTAAATCTGTTACTGCTTTCAGTACATCCCTTTGAGTGTTCAAGATGTTGATTCAGGTATTAAACACATCAGGTATTTGACATCCCCTTAGCATAAATAAAGTGCAATTAATATTTTGAAAATCTTCTATTACTGTGCCATTTCACATAAATGCACACACCTCCTACATATCTTAGATCTTGCATCCTCATCAGTATTTCCAGTAGTACAGAAAATTTAACGTGTATTTATTAGATTCATTTATATTAAAATGTAGCAATTTCTTGTTGAGTTTGTTTTCTGAGTTATCTGTTACTTATGTCTATATATTTATTTTGCTTTTTGCTTTAGAGAACAGCTATTTCTGTGCAGTTCAGATGTTACTCTGAATTCCCTTTGTGTTTTAAAGTTGTTTATATCTGAGACCAGCTCAATCCTATTTATTATCTTTTAGCAGAAAAGAAATTAGAAGCAATTAAGCCAAGTCTTTAGTTGTCTGCAGTGAAATGAAAAGTGTCCCTTTACCACTAAGGAAAAGATACCGGGGCAAACCGGCACAGAAAAGTCTGCGTCCACACTGTCAGAATCTCTGTGAGTCCAAAGCAGGTTGTCTGCCTCCAGACTATCAATTGAGAATGATCCCTAGCTGGAAATAGTCCCTGGCCCACACTGTTGAACTGTGCCCAAGAATTGTTTGTGTGGGTCCATGGGTTAAAGTTATGACAGGTAATCCTTTGCCTCCTTATACAACAGAAAAGGTGTGGCATCTTATGTGCACACAGGGAGTCATATGGGCTGAAATGCATCTGTAGATGGGGTTCTTTTTCCATCATGTCTCTGTGCTCTGGAGTACCTCTTTCAGGTTGACAACACAATGCTCTAAAATGTCACTCTTCTTGATAGACATCGCCGAAACGCACTGTGATTTTTAAAGCCTTTTTAAAAACTGTATCTATTTTCTGATACATGAAGAACCTGTATTTCAAAAAGATCTGAGGTTTGATTTCCTTCATACTCTCTGATGCTTTATTTCAAGCACATTTAATTTTTTATAATGCTGTTTCTGAAAGACCTGTACTTTAGTTGATTCTCTTGTTTCTGAAACACTCAGCTGAGATTGCATTTGTTTGTTTTGTTTTCTTCCATCAGTGCTGGCAATCTCTGATCTTTCAGCTTTTTGTATATTTAATAAGTGTGTTCTTGTATATTTAATTAAAGACAAGTGCTGCTTTGCCATAAGCTTTCAGAAGTTTATCTAGAAAAGTTTAGGGAGAAATGCTCCTTTGCTACCTAGACTGAAACCCCGTCTACCTTGATTTTCTTGAACAATTTTCTTTAGTACAATCTGCAGCATTTTTAGGTAGGTCTCTCTCTTGGAGAGTGCTGATCACTACAGGTCTCCTTGCTGGCTCTCCAGATGTGTGGCAGAACTCACCAGCCCTAGCACTAGCAGTATGCTAATATGATTAGAGACTCCAAAGCTGTATAATCATTTTAGCATGCTGCTAGAGCCAGGGCTGCTATGCCCTGCCATACCAAGAGGCTTCTGATTTGATGACATTAAGAGATAGAAAATTCATTGCCTCTCTTGAGGCTTTGTTCCATTTGTTAACTACCTTAATTGTTAAAAATATGCATCTTGTTTCTAATTTAAATTAATCTGCTTTGACTTTTAGTCACTGCCATTTTTTACTTTGCTTAAGTATTTCAATGACTGAAATTCTTCCTGCACTTCAATGCTGTAATCAGGTCTCCTCTCAGTGTTTTTGTTTGGTGGTTTGTTTTTGGTTTTGGGTTTTTTGTGTTTTTTTTTTTTTTTTTAATAATGCATAGACTGAGCTCATTCAGTTTTTGACAGGTATTTTCTTCAAGCCTCAAATAATTTTGGAAGCGATTTGAGAAACATTTCTAACATCCTTTATACATGGAGATTTGGAAACTTTAGAGATGTATTCAGCCATAAAATGACTTATTTTATTACCTATTTTCTTGTTTATAGATAGATGACATCTATTGCAGAGGAAGTATGCCCATTTGGCAGATGAGTACAGTACTCACCATCAATAGTCAAGGTCAGATTTTCAGATGATCTATTTTACATACCTGATTTAGAGTCATACTTCTGTGTCTAGGACTGGATGGTCTCTAGGCTGGAGCATTGAAGAAGTTTACATGTAAAATTGCTCATTTGCTGTCTAGAGTATCTATTGGAGTATCTGTGGAATTCAAAGTGGTCAGTATGACTGGAAAGTAAGAAATGTAGCGTGCATATGTGTGTACATGTAAGAAAATAAAAAATGATTTACCAGCTACAGACTTAATGTAACTTTAATAATACACAACTTTTTGGAACAGTTACAGAAGTGAAGAAGAGCTTGAGATGTGGAAGTAAATAAAAATGAGGTAAGGTACAACATGGTTTTACCAAATACAGAATTGCGCGAGGCTGATGTGATACTTTCCTAAGACAAGATAACTGATTTTCCAGACAAGTGAACTGCAGCAGATCTCATCTATCTAGAATACAATGCAGTCTTTGAATATAGTGCCTCATGAGAGGTTATTAGTTCAACAGCAGAAGCTGAGGATTAATACAAATACTATTATGTGTGTAAAGATATGGATTAAAAAAAGCTATGTTGGATGAAGCTGAAAGGGGAACTGTTGGATTGGAAGGAAGTCATTACATAGAAATTTCTCAAAGGTCCATCTTCAGACCATTTTGTTTAATATTGTCATAAATAAAATGAGCAGAAATAGACACATGGTAGTAAAAATGACTAAGGTCACAAAATAACCTTAACAGAAAGGAGGATCAGAATATAATTTGGTAGGAAAACTGAATGACCATGAGAACTGAGAGCAACAGTATTATTAGGAAAGAGTATTAATAGCATGGGGAATGTGGTCATGAATTAGGGACTGAAGTTTGCTAAGGTAATGGCTCTTTATCTATACTAGACAGAATAAAACGTGCACATATGTGGTCATGAAAAGAGCAAATGTTACATGAACACATTTTGAGCAAAATATTTCTAATGGAGATAGAGAGGTACTTGTCTCATAAGGCCTCTGAGCCTTGGTGCTCAGGACTGAGAAAGATACATTTATAAAAGTGGAACAGGTGGAAAGAAAGATTGTCAAATGTCTGGAAACTGTTCTTTGAGGAGAGGCTGGAAAGGGAGGCTCACTCACTTAGTCTTGCAAAGTGGAGATTGAAAAAGGTATGATTAATCACCAGTGAGGGGACGGGAGAAGATGTATTTCAGTTAAATTAGTGTTGGCACAAGGACATAAATTAATTTAAATGGGAAATTAGAAGAAACCTGGGGTTTTCATGAACGGTGAATGCTGTGAAAATTTGGAACAGCCTTCTAGAAGAAAGAAGGCAAAATCTTGATTTGTTTCAGTGGAGCTGTAGCAGTTTATAAAAAAGATTGTGTTGTAGTTTGCATTCATTAGCAGATGACTAGAGCTGATGATCCAGGAGGTCTCTTGAGCATGGTGTCGTGTTCACCACCTTCCATTCTCGTGCTTATTGCCCTCCTTTTCAGAAGAGCACAACATCTGACACACTTTGCAGTCTGTTGTCTCAGGAAGTGTTGCGGCTCTGATAATGACTTCAGTGCTCTTCATAGAATTAGCCTCAAAGTTAGTTGCTCAAGCTCACACAGGAGGCTTGCTGCAGAGCTAGGTTTTAAATGCAAACTCTCCAAGTCCTAGATACATGTCTTAAGCATACAACTATCCTTTCATCTTTGCATTTACATTTCAGTCTTAATTTATCTATCATACAGCTTCTTTTCTGGCAATAATGTAAGTAGAAGATCAAGAGAAGATCAAGTTTGGTTTTTGTCTACTGTTGCTATGTACCAAAATCCACAGTACGGAAGTTACGCAAAAGGCATACCTGGTTATTGAAACACAAATGGATATTGGTATATTACAGTATGTTCAGGAATTGCTGTTTGCCTGTTGTTGCAATGGGTGTTTTGTTTTCAATGCTTTTAATGGAGAGAAACATGTATCCATTTCTGTGAACCTTTATTTTGCTTGAAAAATAACTGAAGTTATCGAAGGAGTATGCAAATAACTCAAGACTTCTTATTAATTCTGTTTAAACCATCTGTTCCTGTAAGGAAAACTTGAATAGTTAACCATATAGCAAAATATGAATGTGCGCATGGAAGTGTTAACAAAGTGTTCAGTAATGGATGCATTTTAGTGAATCTAAAGTTTTATTACTGTCAGTAATGCTCTGGTTTTAATTTTTTTAAATTAGTTAATAAAAAAATTGAAAAACTGAGTTTATATTACAACAAAATAGGCAAAAATATGCTTGATTACTCTTCCATGTGGTGTGAATGGTCTTTTAAGAGTGATTCCTGAAGCTGGTATTCTAGGTGCTCCATCCACCAATAACTGCAATCCCTAAACTACTGCTGCATAATTATGTAGAAAGGGTGCAAGGGAAGGGAAAATATAGCTACCCTGTTCTTCTATGCTTTCTTTAAGCATCTGCTGTTGGAAATTTACTGGACTGTGATAGACCTTTTGGTTCAGTACACCTTTTCTTGTAGGAGTGAAGAATAGGAATGAAATATTAGGGTTTAGTTTTATCAGAACATTTGAGATTTTGATGTGTTATTTACTAGAAAATACCCAAATAGTGTAAAGCTATTTACATTTTGAAAACTGGTTGGCAATTAATTTAGAGAAGGATCCTGTGCTGTTTGCCCTAAGTACATACATACATTTATTACAAAATACCTCCAACTGTGTATGTAGATGAATATAATACTGTTCAATTTCCAGGCTTTGCTTTTTTTTGTTTTCTTGTTTTCCAAATTCTGTATGTTTTGCTTATATTGTAGATCGCATGCTCACTTGGTCTACCTTTTTGTTCTCATAACATCTGATTCATTGGGTATCCTAGTGATTATCCTGTGATGGTAATAATAGTAAAATCTAGATTTCACTGGAATGAATCTTTCAATATCCTTGAAATTCATGTTCTTTCCTAACTGAGCATAAATTTACCTCATTTAAGTATCCTGTGTTTCCTACTGGGTAGTAAACCTTCTGTTTTTACTCTCCATTTTTAATTTTTTTGTTAGAAAAAAATTACAGCTTGCAACACACTGATTATAAGCACCAAAGTTTTAATGTAAAGAAATTTTTAATTAGTGTAGCTTTATTGTTGATGGTAACATCTTTGGCAATTATCTGGTGAAACCCATTCTCCATACTTGATTTGCTCATTAAGACCTATTTGTGTTTTATAATATATTATCTTCAAAATACCTGCAAGAAAGGCACAGGTAACTTCATTGCTTTTGAACTCCTTAACTCCTTGGGGCTTGGGAAATTCAGAGAAATACCTTGCATACTATTATTATTATTAGTAGTAGTAGTACTCAATATTACTCATATGATATACATACACAAATTGTCTTTTTTTTTTTGCTGAAAAGTAGAGAATATTTCTAGCAGGAACAATACTGCTTCAGCAAGCAGGTTTGAGGGAAAGCTCTGCTCTTTTTTGGTGGATATCTCTTGTGGAGAAATGTTTTTCCACTTTGTGCTGTGCAAATCTATTCTGCTGTGAAACAGGGAAATGCAAACTCAGCATATTTCTGAAAATTGTTTACAGTAGTATACTGAGTACCTAGAAGGCTTGCAGAGTGAAATCTGACATTGCAGATAAGCTGATAAGCAATGACAGAATTAATGTACTCATAAAGAGCATTAGCAACATCATTTCTATCCTTTTAAATATTTTGCAATTTTTCTGTGTTTAGTAGGCAGTTCTAACCAATTAATTTGTAAGAATTTTAATTAATTTGGGGGATGTTACTGTAAACCACGATGTCTTAAAAAGCATATTGGATTTTATAACCAAATGATGAAAAAACCTCTCTCTCAAAAAAAATTGCTGTAAAATTAAATAATTTTTCTTATAGGGTGAAGGGCAATAATATTTAAGATCCAATTGGTTTGAAAGATAAGAGTGAAAAAATGGCTGTAGATTATTGATTTGAATCTAGAAAGAACTGAAATGCCTATTCCTTATGTCAAGTCTGATTTGCAAATTTTAAACTATTATAAAATGCTATTAAAGGATTTTAGTTTATTTTTGAGGTAATTTTGAATGACTGCTTTTCAGCTGAAAATACAGCTTTTGAGAGTTGCCATTTTCTTGGTTGGGCACATATCATTTGGCACATAAATATCAATGGTTTGCTTTGGATAATTTTTTTTTTTTTTTAACTTTTTATTACTTTTGTGTCTCTGCCTTTCCTAGGGTGCATAGATTCATGCAGAATTATCAGGAAAAAAATGTAAGTTGTATTGCTAGACTAGTTAACAGTTTAATACAGTTATTTATGTATTAGAGTCCAGTGGCTTGGGAGTACCTAAAGTGTAACTCTCACTGGTGGACAAGCATTCCAGACAGATATTTAAGCTAGGGTAGGCTGCTTGTGCCATTTAGATTTCATAAATTTCTGCACAAGGCTGGCACATCTGTAGCTGCACAGAATCACAGAATCACAGAATCGTATAGGTTGGAAAAGACCTTTAAGATCATTGATTCCAACCGTAGACCTAACACTACCAAGACCACCACTACACCATGTCCCTAAGCACCTCATCCAAACGTCTTCTAAATACTTCCAGGGATGGTGACTCAACCATTTTCCTGGGGAGCCTGTTCCAATGCTTGACAACCCTTTCAGTGAAGTAAAATTTTGAATTAGGGACTAATTCGAATTAGGGACAACATCCTGCACATTTTTAAAGTGGTAGCTGAAGGTCAGGAAGGATACCACAAAGTGCTTAAAATTGTTTGCTAACATAACTGATGCCAAACATTTGCATGTGAGAAGACCATGCTTCTGAAGTTTATTTCTCAATCTCAAATTTATAAATTAGTAAACTATTACACATACAAAACAATACATTATTAGGGCTGCTCAGTTGTATTTAAGTTTAAATAAACTAGAAATTTCATTTTTGCTTGAACACCCCTTTATATTTTCAACACATTGCCACATACAGGAAGCTGAATGTCTTTGAGTTTTCAATGAAAAGAACAAAAATTGTTAAAAAGTATGTTTTCCACAGCTATTTTTTACTCTGAGAGATAGTGAACAAATTTCATTGGTAGCTTTCAAGCAAAATAAAATTGACCAGGTCTATGATTTATATTAATTCATATGCAATTGTACACATCTAAATGCTCACATTCTAAGTCCTATAAATGCTGGCTTCTTTAAAAGCACATTGATATTGAAGAGAAACACAGGCATCTACTAATGCACTGCCTACTGAAATTCTACTAATTTATTCTTGTAAGTTAATACAGTGCATTTTGTTTGCATACATATTACCCACATGGAAATAATTAATATCTCATAGCATTGTATTGCTAGTTGAAGCACAATTTTCTTGCAAATCTGTCAGAATTTACCTTCTCAGAGACATCTAGAATAATCTTCAAATGCTTAAGTTCCAGTGAAATTTATTTTTGACAATCTCTGCAGCTCTCTGTAAGGCTCAAAGGATGAAAGTTCAAGGCCTCATATAATAGATGGAATAAGAAGCTAACCATGATCCTAGATTATTAAGGGCTCTGAGTCCCACAAAATCAGTTTGACTCCTGATAAAGAGCAAGCCAGAAGGTGGGCTGTTATATGCACGTGGACTGCATATGTACTGCTTTCAGACCTAGGTTCCTGGGACTGCATCCATTAGCTCCCATTGTAAGCCCTCCCTAATGCAGCTGAGATAAGAAATTGTAGGATTTATGCCCTCATTACTAGCAAAAATATATCAGGAAAAAAACCAACAACCCCAAACCATTGCCCATAAGGCTGCTGTCCAAATCGTCATATTGTAGTCTGAAATGTCACTTCTTGGCACTTTAAAAAAAAAGTAAATCACAGACGTTTATACTGGAAGGCAAAACAAGGCCAGGACCTGTTTTCTGGCCATGGGTTTGACAGGCACAGCTTAGCTTGTGTCCATAGAACTAAATCCTGTTTCCATTCCTCCTCCCCAAACCACTAGACGCCCTAAGTTAGCAGCTGTGGGGAATGGTCACTGGCCTATGTGGCCCTAAAGTGGCCCCGAAACTGTGTGTGGCTGTTGAGTGGGGCACACCTATACTGTTTGGCCTGAGCCAAAATCCTGCCCAGGGATGGCTCTAGCAATTTAGCAGCAGGGGCAACTGTGAGCCATGTTCACACTTGAGCCCTGACTATGTTTATTTTGCTTTTAAAGACAACTGGGGCAAGGGCAGACTCCCGCAGAGAAGGGTAGCTTGTCCTGGAAGCACCTGGGGACTCCCCTTTCAACTGTGAGCTGTGTGTCAGCTCAGACCCTCATCCTTGGTCCTCACCTAAGCTACAGTGCCCATGGACCATGTCTGTGCCCATGGTCCTTGCTGGTGCAGATGCCTGTGCCCGTGCCCATGGACCTTGCTGATCCTGACCATGACTTGACCCCTTGACTGGACCTTGGACCTTCCTTGTCACCATGGACTTCTCTGGAGATCACTGGGCTCTTGGCTGAACCTGGTGACCATCACTGACCTGCTCTGCTCACCTCATTTGGGGCTGTGTGACAGGGCACGGGTCAGTGAGGCCCCTGCCCATCCAGCCTGGCTGTCAGTCTGGTTCCTGGCTCTCTTGCCCTTACAGACATGTCTGGCCTGCACAGTCTGTCCTTCCTCTCCTTCTCCCCAGCCTGTGGCAGGAGGGCACGGTGCCAGCTCCTCATTTTTTTGAGAGCAAAGGTTGATTTTGCCTACAATACCAAGAAGCCTGGCATTAACAGCTGCAGGAAATATATCTCCTAATATTGCATTTGTCCTTTTCATAGTTGTATAATAAAAACAAATTGCCTTAGATATTCTTATATTCAGATCACAGAATGATTTCATTTTAAAATTTACTCTAAAGCTGCTGCAGTATTGGAGCTACAGCCAGGAGATATGAAGTATTTGTTCCTTTATGAACTTTAGTCTTTCTTGGTCAAGATACTTTAACTACAGAGCTGTCACTTCTAGTTTCCAGGTCTTGCACAAATTAAAGTGTTGTCATGACTGCTGTTGGAGAACTTGGAGAACCTCAGCTTTATGGTTTCAGCTCTACTAATTTTCAAGATGTAAGCAGTTTTCAAAGTCAGTTTTAATGCTCAAGAACAATAATGGAAGCAGAAAATTGAAGACAATAGTTTAGACTTTGAATCTAGTTGCTACCTTATGATAGTAAAAATAAAAACTCACGGGAGAGACTTGGAAGATATAATTAAACAAAGTGATAAAAAGAGCCATGTAGTTCATGCCCAAAACTCAAACCATGCCTTGGCATGGAAGATGAACAGAAATATGCTGTGTGTCATAACTCATTGGTCATTGAAATTTATTATGATTAATGAAGAAAGCAGGATGATCAATGCAATCGCTAGATGCTAATGATAGGTAAAAGGATTTTTATTATGGCAAGACAAGATCCTCAGATTTCTCGTAACTGGAAGAATTAGATGGCTTAAATACTCAGTGCTTGCAGCCTTTTATCTCTGATTTACTCCAAACGGTAGAAAGTCTGAAAATGGTTGAACGGGTGTTTTGTGGTCAATGTGAAATAAGTGTATGATGAATGAATTCTATTTCACATAGCCTATTAAAAAAATCCTCAGTTTTACTCTAGTTCACAGTATTGCTGACAGTCTTAAGATTCAATAAAGAATATACTTTCTTTGCAAGATCAGGATGATCCCTGGCTAAAATTAGCATGGTGCAGTCTGGTGGATTTTATCCTCTACTTTTTATCTGTATACATGTGTGGTACTGAGTATTATGAGAATAACACTTGGTTGGTAAATAAGCATAGGTAGCTTCAAACTCCCCAAATTTGGCTAGACGTCATGTGACTAAGGAATTCTCAGGACACTTTCAAATTCACTGTTATGACAAATTTGGGGTTAGATATGCTGAAAGAAAATGTTCTCACAACACAAGAATCAGAATTTAAAGTGGTGAGGACAAAAAAAAAAAAGAACTTTTTGGACAGGAATAACTTTTTTTGTTATTATTTTTAAAACAATTATTTCAGGGGTTTGGTGTACTGGTAAAGATTCTTTAAATGTAAAACTGATGTTAGCATAATACAACAACGATACTAGTTTAGACCAAATGTCCTTCTAGGCATTGTTGTCATTCCCATAGTTTCATACCCCTTCCTTAAGAAGATGATAAAAACAGAGCAAGCATACAACATATTGTGACACTTAAAAAAATTAATCTTTCAGTTTATGGCCCTGGGACTTCAGGAGTCTGATGTGATGCTTCTTTAATAGCCCTTGGTAGATTGTTCTTCCTTAACAAAAATATTTAGTATCTACAGAAATATGTGTTAGAGTGCCACAGGTTAATTCAGCATTGTGTGAAATGCCCTCTCTTTGGTTTTTGAGCTTGTGTCCTGTTAGTTTCATTTGAAGCTTCCTAGTTTTTTATTGGAGGAAACAGGAAACAATTGCTTCTTGCTCTCCTTCCCCATGTCACTCAGTGTTTTACGGAGTGCTATCACAGTCTCTCTCAGCCTGAAGAAACCTATCTATTTCTCATATGGAAGCTGTTCCATGTCTTTGATCATGCCTGCACCCTTTTTGGTGGGAAAAACTAGAATTATCTGTAGTCAATATGTAGATACACCATGTATTTATATATTGCTATAATAATGATCTCTGGTTCTCTCTCTCTTTCCTAAAAATGTACAACATTTGACTTGCTTATTTGACAGCTGTTTAGTTGGCATTTTCATGCATCTTAGTCCCAAGATCTCATTCCTGACTGGCAATAGTCAGTTCCTTTTATATGCAAAATTAGGATATATTATTTCATGTACTTCACTTTAATCAAGGTACTTTGAATTACATTTGCCATTTTGTCCTCCAGTCACTCATGTTAGGTCCTTCTACAATTTTTCACCATTGGACCTTGCCTTTATTGTGTTCAATAACTTAATTTCACTGGAAAACTTTGCCACCGGTTACACTTTTTTGGATTATTCATGGATTTGTAGAGTAACATCAATAATACACTGATTAGTATTATCACACGTCCCTGGTAATACCATTCTACTGTGAAAACTGATCATTTACTTCTGTTCTTTGCTTCCTATCTTTTAACTAAGTATTTAGTTATGTGTGGACTTTCTTTATTATTGTATAGCAGCTTACTTTCTTCAGAAGGCTGGGGAGGGACAGGGACTCTTGGAACACTTGGAATCCAGACACCTTCTGTCTCTCTGCCATTGACTCTTTCAAGGAACTCAAGTAGGTTGCTGAGATGTAACTTTCATGTAGAAAAGTTGTTTTAATTTTTTCCTCCTCCTGTCATATCATCCGTAATCCTACTAATTCTATTCTTTATTATAGTTTCACCTAATGTGGACAGGGGTGAAATCAGTTTACCAGATACAGATTGCCCTGAAACTCTTTTTAAAGATTGAATGAATTAGTTGCCATCAAGGAATCTGGTGCCAAGGAAGTTTTAGAGGAGAGGTTGCACATAATTGTTTAAGTATTTAATCCTAGAGTTCCTACATCTGGAGGCAGTTACAGTTAATTTTGTCTTTTTTTTTCCTACTCTGCTCTTCAACTGAAACTTCAGTTTAAGACAGACCCTCTGATGAATCCTTTATATAATATTTCACCCATAGAAACAACAAAGCCAAATCAGTCATTGATAGCCAGTCGGCTGTGTAAGCTATCTGCAGAAATTTTCTGTTAGAATGAAAATAATTACTTGAATCTTATTACCATATTAACATTTTTCTATCATCCCTCAGAGAAGAGACTTGAGAAGTAGAGGAAGCAGTTCTTTCAGGATATACTATAATGGTGGCAGCATGTTTTAGCCTAAGACTTCTGAAATATTTAAATCTGTGCCCATGGGCTCTGGTGGTGCGCTTCTTTCTGACGAAATAATACTGCTACAAATCCTAACCTGGAGCACTGTGACATGAAAACATATGCTGTTGCTATTTTTCCTATACATGGCTAGATGCAAATGTGCAGATTTAGAACTTGTTTACAAATCCTTACTGAATACACAGTCGATTGACATCCAACACTTCAAACTCTGGCTGCTCAAAACATCAGACATGCCAAACTTGTACTACATTGAAATAACTTTCTTCTTTGGCCAAAAGAGAATTGTGACAAATCAAATACTTAAGTAAAGCACATACTTGAGTTGGCATAATGAGAAGAACATGCTGGTAATCTCATGGTCATGGTGTTGGCAAGCTGACAGGCTTATTCTCTTTCAATATTTGTTAATTTTTTGTTTGGCTTTCATTTGCCTCAGGTCACCCAAACTGCCCAGGTGTGACTTTTACACATTGGTGAAGAATTTCTCTATTTCTCTCTGGCAATATTTAGATTTTTTTTCTAAATCTACTTTTGAAACAACACTGAAGCAAGAGATTTTCAAAAGTAGCCAAGACCTCCTTGAAATGATTCAGATCTATGAAGAAAAGTCCATTGAATTAGGTGAATGCTTGCTTTTGAGTTTTATTTGTGTATTTTATAGGTTGAATTAGTGTTTTCCCCTACGCATAAATGGGCATAAGTTGATTTACATATCTGGTATCTAGAAGTTGAAATGCAGCATTGATCTTACAAAAGCAGGTTGCAAATAGCAACTGCAACTTTCATTTTGCAGTTATAATGCACTGTGCTCTGTTAGACATCCAAATAGAACAAATTTAGTCCTAGAAGAAAATATATGATGTATATTAAATACATAATGTATAATATGACAAATATGTGCTACACGTGGTGGTAAAAGTTTATGCCTAATATCTCTCCCACAGTATTTGTACAAGGGCATTGGCAAAAGACAAAAAAAAGCATTGACAAGCCAAGGAGCATATGGAGAAAGAAGCCATTAGAAGCTAAAATTGCATTTTTGGCCTCTCAGCTACTGCTGACCCAATGACCCAATTTATTTTGGTTGGAATGTCATGCTGGCTGGCTGATGCTGCTTTGCAGATCTCCTCTTGAGTTAGGCAGTCCTGTAATTTGGGAGGATTTTTACCTCCTTAGTTACGGTAAACCAGCAGTATTGCCTTGTGAAGACAAAATAGAAATTAGAGGATTAGAAAAGCCACATTGTTGATGCTAGTGTTTGAATGGCAATTTCTGATGGCTAGTTAGCTTGTGAAAAGCTACGTGTTGTTGGAATAAGTGACTTCATTGCCTTTCCGTGACTTGCAGTTTTTCACTTTGCCCAGTGAGGTTGATTTGCCCTTCTCACAAAATTGCAGTCAGGCTTTCCTTTTTACAGTGCCCAGCTTAAATGCAATAGTTAGAATGTGGCTAAACACTTCCCTTATGCAAATCTATTCAGATAATTTTTGTTGAAGTGCCTGCAGATAAGAATCCCTTAGACTGAAGAATCCTGCAAGCTGTGTTCCCCACTTCCTCAAAAGCTGTTCCAGGCACTAGGCTCTTATGAGAAAAGTACCCACACTATACTTTTCCTAGAGCAATGTTGCTGAAACAGGGAGACCTTTAGTATTTTCTACAGGGGTATGCAGCTTTGTGCTATGTCAAATATCTGCATTACATGTGGTTTGGAGGTGAAGTTCAAGTTCTCCCCTTCTGAACAGCAGCAAAGCTTAAGTGCGGGCTAGGTACTCAGTCTATGTGTTTCTGTGCAAGTGTGGCCAAGTAGAGAGATTTTTGGTTCAAAATGGAGGTGCCAGTTACCTCCAGCAATAGAGAACATTGGAAGGGAATAATTCTTAATCCTGTCTCTCTAAGTCCTAGGCATCTACATTTTTCCTGTGTCCAGAAAAATTTTGTGATAACTTGAAATCACACCGTAAGCTATTCTTTTCTGCTTAATATTCTAACAAGACTTCATGGTGTTATCTCTCGTAGGTGAGTAGGTCCTCTCCTCCTCAACCCAATACACATATGCTGAGTGAATTAAAAGGTTTTTTTTTCAGAAACATTCATATTCTACTTGTGATGTGAATAGTTAAGTTCAACATTCTTTCTTATGGCACAAAAAGTCAGTGCAATTATGCAATCATTATGTAAATGGCTTCTGCCCCATTAACTCCTTCTTGAATGATATGGGATACATTAAAGTAAAATCTGATACATTCAAATAATAACATGAATTTGAATTTGTAGCACTGACCATGACCAATAAATAGGAAAACAATGGCATTTTTAGTATGTGGATAAAAATTTAAGTACTGACACTTTTGATATATGAATTTATTTTTGACATGGAGTTAAGCAATTAAGCAAGATGAGGTATTGGAGCAAAAAATATAATCAAAGAGGTATATTTATTTCTCAAATGGTTCTGGTTGAATAAGATACTGGTATTTTTTCTGGCAGTCTGCATAATGATAATGCCATAGCTGCAGTGAATATGCAGATGTATATCCTAAAGCTGGACAGTCCTTATTGTCCAGATCTACTTTTCATGTAGCACTTTCCTGGCTATTCATGTTATGTCACATTTGTTCAAAGAAATGGGATCCAAAATTGCTTGAGTTTAACTTCATCAACTGGACTACACCCAGTGATTAGGATCTCAGATTGCTGAACCAGTGACCACTGGAATCTATGAATATCCTCCACTTTCCTAGTCTTGCCTGGTTTAATCATCTAGTGACAGCAGGCTGTATGCTTCTTCTGAATGAGCCAAAAAATGCTGTCAGGTATGGTGCAAGAAACACTTCCCCAGAGCTGCAATTATATGCCAAGATAGAGAGCATTTGTTCGAGGAGCTCTCAGGGTACCAGAGGCATAGTATCTTGCCCATGACTGCCTTTTGAGGCCAAATTAAAATTTTTTGGCCAATATTCTACAGCAAGATGGTGGAATCTCATGGAAGTAGCCCAGGAGTGCTTCGGGAGTAGCTGGAAGGTACGTGGAAACGGTGTTCCCTCTGCCTGGCAGGAGAGGCTGCTGCCTTCAGCTGAATTATCATCTCAGCACACTTGCACTTCGAGTACTTAACCAGTAACTGCTTCCAGTGCAGTCATTTAATTTTTTTTAAAAAATGCTGCTCAAATAGTAGCCTTAAATAATGCAAATAATGTTAATTGATTATAGTAAATGTAGTTCCTAATTTAGGTCATGGATTGAACAATGTCATAAGTAGACTACTTTTAAAAAGGGGGAGTAATTATAGTGTAAAAACTATGGTAAAAATATGTTTAAATGTAATTAATGCCACTGATTTTAAAAAAAGATAGTCAAGCCCCAGAGTGCACCAAGAGGCTTAATTTCCCCCAGGAGCCACATCTGGGATCCCCCCACAAATCCCCTCCCCATGAGCCCAGCATCTCCAGTTCAGCCCTGGCCTGAGCCCTGCTGTGGGCAGGCCTGAGCCCAGCTCTGTCCCTGCCATCCTGACGTCCTGACTGGCCTCCCCGGAGGGTCTGCAGGTCAGTGCTGGAGGTAGCCTTGTCTCCAGGCTTGTCTCCAGTCTTCTCCCTGGCCCTGTCCCCTGGTTAGACCTCAGACTGGTGTTATGGGCAGCCTTACCTCCAGTCCTGTCTCCCGCCCTGCTTCCTGCTGCTCCTGACTGGGCTCCTCAAATCGGACCCTGGACCTGCCTCACCACCTCTCCTTGTCTGGGACCGTCGATGGGATCGGGCACTGCCAGCAGCCTGGCCCTGCGCAGGGCTGGCGGGACTGCGCCCTGGCCAGCGAGGGCCCCGCGTGGTCTGTGCTGTGGTCACCCTCTGCTCCTGCCTCTTTCTTCCTCGGGAGCAGCCCCATTATGCTGATCCCTGACTGAGAGGTTAATATCTAGGATATTTTTCTCCTTCAAAGCTAATCCGTTTATACATGCTGAAACAGTCAGACTTCGTCTGCTGTAAAGATCAGATAGGCCCTATCTGTTTTTCTGATGAATGTTGCAGGCTTTAAAATGCAGGATACCAAATTTGAAGAAGGAAAAACTACAGTCGTATTCTCACTGGTGTCACCACTTGCAAAGTAGTCTCTGGAGTCATTGGCACTCTTCAGACCATCCCAGTTTTTGTGCTACAAGTGTAATACTACACCCTGCCAGAGGCACAGTTCAAATCACAGCTTGGGTGATTTGTGTGCAAGTGTGCACAAGTAGTCAAAAAAAGTAATATTGTCTAAGCCTGGATCTTATAATTTCATCTGCTAAATAAATTTTTGCATTGGTAAGTGTCCTGTCCCATGCTCTGCAAGATCTAAAAAACCTAATTCAAACACTGATCTCATATATGAACATTTGCCAGCCTCCCACTGCTTATACACTTGCAATTTCAGCATCCATTTATAGCATGTACATATACTGCAGTATAACCTCCTCCAACTTTTACTCTGTCCCCTTTTTATGTCTCTCAAGGGATATAAGGCTGTAGATCTTCATCTCTGCAAACTGAAAAAGTCAGTTCTCTCTCCTCACGAAGTGGAGGAAAGCACATCCGGTTATCGCGATGGCATTCTCAGGAAATGCCTTTTTATCTGCTCCAGCTCTGAAACATGGTTCAAGCACTTCCATCAGTTGCGTAAGAAAGTAACAATGGCTGTAATGGATCATCTTTCTCATTACAGGGCAAGATGAGAATCCTTCAGATAAGGAGTGGCCAAATTATAGGGTTTCTTGAAGACAAAGCCCATCATTCTAAACTATTCTTGGATATGCACAGATAGTCACTTCAGTGAAGAGGTCATAGGAGTCACACTGCAATGTTATAATTTTTAATATACTTGTAACAGGCACGTAAACTTATAAAGTACTGTTATATGGGAAAATATTTTATGTGCATTCAGCCCAACCTGCTCTTCTAAGAGCATTTTGACTGCATCTAAATACTTAGTGCAATAATACCGCTTTTAAATTAAAGTTTTGAATTTAGGAATAAACCACAAAATTCTGCTTGAATATAATTAATATTTGTACATGTATACTTAAATAGGAAAAATTATATTTGTCATATGCCTTTCTATGCTTAAATTTAATTCAGTAGTGCCAAGTTTCCACAAAAAAAAATCCCACCCAAACACACATTATTTTTAATCTTAGGACATCTTCTTTCCAAGTGTATTCTTTGAAAATCAGGACAGTTGCACATTTCATACAATTGTGCTTTTGGGAAACATACAGAAGGAGGAGACAGAAAGACAGCTTTAGTGTGACTCTGTCCAGTAACTGTTTGAGCAATCAATGGCAAAAGTCAAAGGTTGTTTTATTTGCCTTTAAAGTCAATGGAGGAATGAAACTACTATAAAAGTATCCAGAGTGGAGAAGTCAAATATTTATTAACACTGCAGGAAAGACTGAGCTGATTACAGGGCTTCCAATATGATTTTAGGTTCCTCTTTCAAATAAAATACAATCAATATAATCCATCAGAGCAGTCCTCAGTTTATTAGATTCTTCTACTTAGGAGGTCTTTGCAGACTTCAATTTGTCTTATTGGTTTGTGTTGAGATACTAAGGGCAGAATCTTCTAGAGCTATGTATAAAGAGTGATTACTGTTCTTCTTCCACCTCAAAAGAGTAATCCCTAGTAAAATAAATAGATGGTATTAAGTTATTTTTATCTCAAACTTCCACAGTTCAGACCTGGACTTCTAAAAATGGTATCAGTCTTGGCTCTCCTCTATTTATAATACTGAAATTAATGTGTACTTGGTGATACAGCAAGAGGGAGGGCTAAGGTAGAAAACTTTAAACACTGTTTATAGTGGGTTTTTTATATGTCTTTTTCCCACAGAGTTTCATGGGGACTTTTAGGATGACATTAAGCATAACTCCATTAACACTGTAACTACACTTTCTAATAAAGTATTGCAATTATGTAAATATATGTGCTCTAATTATGTGATTAGGCCAACAGTAATTACGTATCTGCATAGCCAATTATGAGTTAAAACTACGTTAAAAACAATGTCACTCAATGCAAAGAACAAAAAGAAAATCAGAGATGTGGAAATGAAAAATATGGAAATGCATGTCAAAGGTTATCGCAAGCCATTCACTCACAAACTAACATTGCTCCACCTTACCCACATCTTTGTTCTGTTTGCCAGCTGTTACAGTACCTAGGATTACTTTTGTTGTACTCTTTTTTTTTACCTGTTCAGAGATGCTGACAGTGAAGTGATGCAAGGCGAGACAATATAGCCATGTTTCTCCCAAGAATTCTCTGTTAGTTACAGATTCCTCTTTAAAGAAAACCAAAACCCCTTACGGTTTGTTTTGCAATGTGATTTAAAAATATGTTATTGGGAATGAATGGGCTAGAAGTGCTCTCAAGGCTAAACCCGTCTTATGTGCTGAGAGTTGGGAGAGTTAGATCTTGCTGGCTAGCACTGAGCGTAGAAAATTTCAGTCATTGTCTTGTTGCCATCAACAATGAACATGGCTTAAACACAGTTTCACCTGTTCACAGACTTAATTTGCTGCTTATTGACAAATTTCTGTGATGTCAAATATTTTCCAAGCAGAACACAGTAGTTTGAGTTTTATGTATTTCCCAAGACATGCTTTTTTTAACTACATGAACTTACGAACTCTGATCATAAAGGACTATATACGCCTCGCCAGCTTGTCTTCTGAAAGCATGGGAGGACTCTTGATTTATACAGATACTCACTTTATTTAACTAAATGAGATAGTGTTATTTATTTTTGATCTATAACCACACAAAAATCTTTGAAGTAATATATCTTGCTTTTCAAGGAGTCATGACATGTAGACAGAGGTAGCTTAAGCGGTTCATTCAGATTTAGAAGCTGTAATTTATCAAGTGCAATGTACATAGAGAAATTAGCTTGATGCAGCTAATGCACCGAACTGAATGTTATCCTCTCCCATTCAGTCTGCTTTTAACTAAGGGCATATACAGCAGTAACTCATAGCTACAGATTTACAATATTTGGGATCATCAGCAATTTTTGCATCTGTAATTTGTCACTGTTAGGTGAAAAGAGGAACTAGCACATCCCCAGGGGATTTTCCTATTTAAGACACTGCAGTATGCACATCAGATGGAAAAAGTTTATTTTCTTCATAAACCTGATCCTACTTTACAGAGCTGTAATGCCAGATTGTGGGTGAAGAAACACTAGCCGCATATAAAAGCCTTTTTCACAGTTCATTAAGCCTGATAATAAAGCATTATTTTTATTTTCTGTAAGTATTCAATTGCATTTTTTTCCTAATGCAATTCATGTTTTGTTCTGCATAACCTTTCTGTAACAAATCTGATCGCAGGAAAAGATTATTTCAGTGTGGAAATCATGCATATATAACCCAATTTATTGTTTTAGAACTTCTTTCATGCTGGGTGTGATAATGATTCAGAAGGCTGCAGAAGAAAGTAAGCATAAATTTGGTAGAACAATGATTATTCTAGGCAAAGAAGAGATATTCCACAGATGCAGCACAAGAATATGCCTTGCTGATTGTCTGTGGTGCAGAAAGAAGTAATAATAACATGGTGTGGAAAGAAGTTTGGTGTTAGCTAAGGTTTACATAACCAGGCTTTTTAGTAGATTAAATTCTATTTAAAGCTATTAAGCTACTTGTGATGGTGTGAAGAAGCCCATTTTTGGTCACGCAGGGAAACACTAAGTTCAGAGGTACAGGAATGGTGCAAAGGGAATGAACGTCATCCAGATAGACACTGAAATGTTAGGATGAAAAGGCCAGCTTAGGGCAAAGTAACAGATGTTTTAAAATGTAGTAATAAGCAGAGTGAAGTAAAAATGTCTGTACAGAAACCTTGAAAGGGCTCCAGACGACTAGAAGTTGCAATGTACACAAAAAGATTTGCCATTTTTCTTTCCTCCAGTACTTCATCAACCAAACTTCATTTTATTGATAAATTAGCACTCATTAATGCTTTTTATCATTTTTACTTGTTCTTTTTCTTTTTTTTTTTTTTTAACTTGGTATTTATAAAAGCAGTATATGGTATTTATTCTGTTTAATTCAGGTATTTATCCTGCATTTACATTTTGGGTGCTCAAAGAAGTTGTTCTAGTATAAGTGCCTAAGATCCCAACTCGGTGGGCTGGTTCTCATTCAGAGGGTATCCATTTCAGTTAAACAGACTTGTGTTCTAGCATTGGTATTTTTCATTGGGAAACACTTCATCGAGTACTTCTCATATAGTCTCTTCACACTGAGGATAGCTGTGATTTGCAAAGTGTTGGCAATACATGGGCTTTGTTCCAGATATATTGTATGATTATACTCCTGATATAGGAACACATAGATCTGTAGCAAAATCTATGTGTACATATGTGTAAGATTTCCTCTTTTTCATCCCCTTTTTTCATCACTATACTTTTCTTCAAAAGGGATTCTTGCAGGATGTCTTGGCATTACTATGCTCCTGAAGTAAAAAAAAAAAAAATGTTCTTGAAAAAATCTCTTGAAGCATGTGAGGATTTCACAAATAATGACATAGCTTATTAATCCTGAGGAAAACCTTGTAGAACAACTAACAATAGTTTGCCATGCTAAGTGTGTTTATTGCAATAATGGTGTAACATTAAATGCCAAAAGAATTATTCATTAGTAGAATATTTAAACTGAATTTATAAAAATTTTCTAGCCAATTTATATAATTTTGTATTTGTCATAGTATGAGAATGGTTATGATGTTATTTTATGAATTCATATGAAGTAGAATTTTGATATATGAAATCTACGGCTTCTAATAGAAAAAAGCATCATCTTATTTGTATGGTGCTTGAGGAGTCAGAAACATGAGGCCACATTTCATATGTCTTTTAACTAGGCTGCTTACCAGCTGACATTATTGTTTGATAAATTACCTATATCCATCATTATCAAGCTCTGCCTTAAATTTGGAGGTCAGTGGCCCTTTGCATCATGATTCACAAGACCTGACATCCCCTCATGCTTGCGGAAATTTCCCTTCTGTTATGTTGCTGACCCAATCCATGCTTCCATTTCTGCTTGCAGTTCTGCCTTGCACTATTGTTTTTGCTGATCGATCTCCATCTCTCCTTGGTATGTCCCTGAAATATTTCAGGTTGCTCTCCTTGATGTTCTGGGAACAGTAAATGGTTCTTTCTGCACTGATGCAATATACGCTCATTTGTCTTCTTTCCTGCTCTGATGTCTTCAATGTATATCAGCCACACAGAATCTCAAAGGACTCTGATGACTTCACATTTGCTGCCTTGAGGATCCAGCTTTCACAGTTATACCTAGCAATAGATCAAATTGTCAGTGATTACACCCGCTTGACCTTTTTGAGCAGGTCTCCAACCTGCCCTTTTCTCTCAGAATACCTTTTAATTTAACATCTGCTGAATATGGCATAGCCAACCTTATCCAGATGTCACCTTGTTCAGATGTTACTATCTTTATGCATAATGAAGACTAGGTAGTTCCTATATTTTTCCCCTTCTCTAATACTTCTTTTTAATCTAAATAAATTGATCCAATGTCTTGCTTTCTTATCCTTTATTGCTATGTTTGTGCTTCAGTGAAAGAGTCAGACCCACATTTTTTAATCAGCTTACTTCTGTGGCAATAGTCTAGCATTATTGCAAATTCAACTTGAATTTGAAATAGGCTAAAATTTTGGACCTAGATTGAACTCTTCACTGCCAGACTTTTTCAGGAACAAGTATACTTCTGAAGTCTCTAGTTTAGCGGCAGATCAGAAAATTAGACCCATGATGCAATTCTTCCTTATTTGGGAGTTTTTAATTTTTTTGTAAATTACTTGTATTTGCCTTCAGAAACAGATTTTGTTTCCAGAAAATTAAATTAAATAATTTCAAAAAAATTATTTCAGTAAAGTCTAGTGGTTAATGGATTGTACTCTGTCAGGAGACTGGTAAAAAAGTGGAGTCCCCAGTGGCGTGTGCTGGGACTTTTCTTATTTAATATCGTTATCCAAGACTTGGAGGAGCTGATGAAGTGCTTGCTCCTCAGGTTTGGAGATGACATCAAATAGCAGAGGGACAGCTGATGTACTGAAGAGCAAGGCTGCCATTCAGAGGGAGGGAGAGAGGCTGGAGGAATGGGCTGACAGGAATCTCACAAAATTCAGTAAGGACAAAAGGCACATTGTCCTTATTGGCACTTTGGCATGTTGGAAGGAAGAGTCCCTGGCAATGATACAGGTGGGAGCCTGCCCAGGGGACAGTTCTGTTGAAGAAGCCCTGAGGGTCATGGTAGGCAGTGAACGGAGGCTGAGCCAGCAGTGAGACCTGGCAGCAGAGAAGCTAAAAGTGTCCTGGGCTGTGTTAGCAGGAGCACAGCCAGGAGATCAGAAGCAGGTGATTATCCCCCTCTGCTCAGCACTTGTTAAACCGTATCTGGAAAACTACATCCAATTTTCTTGAATTGGGCTCCCAATTCAAGAAAGTCATTGATAAACTGGAGTGAATTCAGAGGAGGGACACCAAGATGGCCAGGGGGCTGGATAACTTGCCCTACAAGAAGAGGATGAGGGAGCTGGGCTTTTACACAGCCTGGAGCAGAGATGGCTTTAGGGGGAGCCTAAGAGCAGGCCCAGTGCCTATGGGGAGGTGACTGAGCAGATGGTGGGCAGGCTGTTCACACAGCAGTGCGTGGCAGGAGACAAGAGGCATCAGGCGTAAGTTGAAACACGAGAGGTTCACACTGGAGATAAAGAGAAACTTTTTCACCATGAGAACAGCCAAGCAGTGGGGCAGGTTGCCCAAAGAGGTTGTGCAGTTTCCATCCTTGGAGATTTTCCAAGACTAACTCAGATAAAGCTCTGAGCAACCAAGTCTGATTGCAGAGCTAACTTTGCTTTGAGCATGAGGCTGAACCAGAGACCTTCTTATGTCCCTTCCAAAAGGAATTATTCTTCGATTCAGTGATTGGTCTAATATGAAGCAACTATCATAGATTCACTTTCTGATATTGAAAGGAAAGAATTGAAAAGGCTTACTAAAAATTATGTGAACAGAGCTCTGATGTACCTCTAAGCTGCCTGGAAATGTTAACACAGTATTTCAGTGCATCCAGCTGTAATTTGTAGATCACTGCTTAAGGTATGTAAGGTATTACTCATTGCAATCTGTCTCTCTTCACTTTCGGCATCTGTCCCCTAAGGGATACTGTACCTCTGAGACCGCTTTTTCTGTTAACGGGCAGTTTTGATAACTCTTAATTTTATCTGAATTGCAAGATTTAAAGATAGCAATCACACATCCATACAGCACAATTTTGAATTATTTGAAAAGGATCAGCTTGGAGGTTTTTTGGACTGTTTTTGTATTTTTTAAGAAATATTTTCAAATATTTATTAATTATTATATAAGTCAAAGCTTTAAAAGTATATAATAATTTTCTTGTATTGCTTGTATAAACATGTATTGCTTATTTTTTTAAACTTACTGTCTCATGTAATATTCTCTTCCACTCTTTTCCTGTTAACCTGCATTGCACATCCTGACTGCTTCTGCTGCACAGAAGACAGTCACGGACCATTTATCTGTCTAGACTCAAGAAGTCAACCTCTTACAGTCCTTCTTGTGTGACAGGCATTCCATTCTGTATTTTATCTCAGTAGCCCTTTTCTTTATCACTTTTATTTGTATAAATGTTTCTTCAATATTTGTGATCAGTTGTGTACAACAACACTTACTAGATTATTTTTTATCCATCCCTTGCAAAATGGCACTGTTACTTTCTTGGTACGACGAGAAATACCTCACCTGATGCATCATAGCAAAAATTGCCTTTTTTCACCAGTGCTTTCAGCAATTAATTCATGCACTCAGGTCTGCTTTCCCTCCTGCCTTTGCACCTGACTGAATTCCCTACTTAACACAGAAGTTTTATCTCTAGTCCCTAATGCACACCAGCACATTTCTCACATTTTTATTATATTAGTTCTCAAGATCAGGTTTCTCTCTGGATGATACTTAACTGTCTTATCTAATTACATTGTAGGTTATTAATGTATTTCATAAGTACATTTCCCTTTTTCTGCAAAGATAAATACTGATAAAATTAAGTATGCTAAGTCCTAAAAATAGTTCTTTAATACTTTCAGTGATAACTGTTCCATCTCAGTTCGTATAAATAGTGTCCCTGTATCCTACCCTTCACTCACTTTATATTTCTTTTACAGAAGTCCCTTTATCCTACTCTTCACTCAGTTTGTGTGTCTTGTATTCTTTATATTTAACTAATGACGTTCAGGTCCCATATTATGTGTTTTATGAAAATCCAAACAGGTGAGATCTACCTTTTTGTCATCTAAAGATCAATTATACTCTCAAAGAAAGATATACACCTGCTCGAAGTTAATTTATTATTTTGCTGGTTTTTTAGAAGTCAGCTCTTTTAGAATTGCTAATGTTGATTACTCTCATGTATGAATTATAGAATATCTAGCTTTAGTAACTGAACTACACAGTGTTTAAGTGTGCTAGGGCACATGCACTAACACTGGACAACCATCATGTAAAAATTTTCAATGGGGTCTACAGATTTTTGTCTTGAGCAGATTAAGATCTGTTTTACCTTGGCTCTAGTAGACTCTTGGAAAATGTGAATTAGCAAGTACTAGCTTCAGTTTTTATTAGCTTAATTTTCTGATCTAGAAAAGTCACAAGGGCTAGGTTGTTCTTGGCCCTTCATTGCTGAGTACGTTGAAATAAAGTAAAAAAGCAATGCAATGTCAGGAACAATTGTAATTCCTGTACTTTTTGGACAAAAATGTTCTCTTCCATATTTCTGCTAGTCATAAAAGTGGTAGGCAAGAAAGTGTTGTAAGTGGAAGTTGTGAGGTATTCCTTTTTGCCAGAACCCAGAACTTTCCCAAGAACTCCTGGAGGCACAATTCTTGTCAGCCCCATGCTGGCCTGTAAACACAATTCAGAGCCTAGACTGGTTTTGGTTGAAGACATGTTATCTTCTGGCAATGAATATAACTTCTCAAATGCAAAAATACTCTCTATTTAAGATAGGGTTTAATGCAGGAAAGCTTTTTCCAGACCCTACAAGCTAAATTAATCTATTAAAGGGTTTTGCAAAATCTCCTTGACTTGGGTAATAAAAGACCTGCAGGATGAAAAAGGCCTGCAGAAACACAGATCTCACACAGAGGAAATTAAGGAGTTAACAGATGCCACATTCCTTCTGAGAGCAACTGTGTGCTACTAACTGTTTGCACTCAGTGTCTGCTTAACACTTAACTCATCATCCATCTCCCTGACTCACTTTTTTTCAGCTATTTACTTTGATACAGCAATAATGGAGCCCTTCGTGGTATTGATGTGCACTCACCCATACACACCAAATTAACAGGGGATCTTTCTTCTTCAGAGTTAGCTTCAATTAGCCCACTTAGAGTCTTGGAATGAGTGTCCTTCCTGACCTTCAGGCCAGGTTGATTCTAGAAAATGATTTAACTAGATTGGATAGTAGACAGAGATGGCAGTCTTGTTCACTGTCCAGTTGATAGACTAAGCCTATGATAATTAAAAAAAAAAAAAAAGTAGTGCTAATTGGTGACTAAGAGCCTCCATTGTACCAGCAATTATATACTATATGTTGAGGCCTTTTCTTGTTTTTTTTTTGAAGGGTATTGTAGCCCCAATTTTCTCTAGTACTGTCAAAACAACACTTTTCAAGCAACATAAATGTATTGACTAACAGAATATTTTACTGTGAAAATTCATCTGGTTTTGTATGCTTTGTTTCTTCATTCATTATATTTATTAACTTTTCAGGATAAAGACAAAAAAAAAAAAAAACAAAAAGGAAAATTTTAATAGAGGTATTCTGACTGTTCAAATTAAGAGAATATGAGCAAAATACATCCTAACATTTTTAATTCTAAACTACTTTTTCCAAAAATGTGCTTTGATGACTGTTTAAATTACTATTTATGAAACTTAACTACAATATTTAACATGTTATTTTAATCCATTTATCTACAGGTTTTTTTAAAAAAAGCAGCTTAGAAGTAAAAACAATAGGATATACTTTGCTGAACTGCAGGTATTCTGCACAGAATCAGTTAATGAACTAGGGTTTGGTGTGTGTTTCCATATGTAACTGATAGTATATTCTGAAAGTTAACCAAGGAAAAGATACTCTCTTTAGGCCAATTATTTTTAGAAAGATTAATTAAAACCCATTCAGTCAGTTGAAAAGGAAGTTAGCCCAGAAAAATAACTTGTTATGACTTTGCTTTTTGTCTAAATCGCGTGGTACAGTATATCACTACAGAACAGAAGACAGTATTAATGTCAGCATTTGTACAGGCACTTTTCTGACTCAACACCTATTTATGCTGGGAGGTTACACCACTATGTTTGGCATGCAGTCCGTAATACAATAATTATATGAAAAGACTGAATTCACAAACAAGACAAGATAATACACAGGTCTGTGTGTCTATAATTCCATTCACAAGTCATCAGTCATTTTACCACAGGTTGGCATTCACTATCAAAGCAAAAATATACAAACTCTTCCATCCAGCAGTCAATAGTTAGTGCATCAAAGAGGACGTTTTCACCAAACCCATTGGCAATTTTGTAATCTGTGATTGTGCACTTGTGTACAATTTGTGATGTATGCACTTGAACAGTCTCGGTGAAAAATCCACTCCCAATATCTACCAAGTCTCCTGTTCTACTTGTGGAAAGCACTGTTGGTAACATTCATCCTACTGATCTTAGACATTCAGTATGGATGCCAAAGAGACTTATCTCTCTTGACTGATGATGGGTGAAGCCAAATGGATTTCTTAGTGTAATTTCCTCAAGTTAGATGAGGGGAAATTTACATTTCAAGGTGGTGTCCACCATTTCACTGTTATCTGGGCATTGAACTGTCATCCAAGGTGACATAAAAAAATTTAAATTTAACAAAATGAAAATTAGATTCATATAGTTTGTGTTTGAACATGGAAATAGGTGTGTAACAGTATACACAGCAGGTTGCATAAGGACAATTTAAAATTAATAATATGAAGATGTGTGAAATTGCAGAACATACATAACTACAGTGGATAAATTAATTAAAAAATAAACCCAACAACCTTAACAGGATTGAGTAGTTTGTTAATGAGTATGTGCCTAAACCGTACCAAGATCCACAACCTTGTCTTTCTACTACCTATATCTACAAGATGTTAATTTAAGGGCTTCCTGATTTGGGAACTATATTCTGCTCAAATAGAATTGCACATGATGCGTTGCTGTCCTTCAAAGACAAGCGTGGGAAGTAACCTCATCTAATTCTTTCTTTTGCCCAGAGAGTTACTGCCTAGTTATTACAATCAGTCCCAGGAATGGGAGATGTAGTGTCATCAGGCTTTAGGCCTGCTTGGGCATGCACAGGGAGAAAATTCTGATTTCTGCCACATGCTGTGTGGCTCCCTGGAGAAGAAAGAGTGAGCAGAGCTTGCTGTAGGCAGTGTTTAACAGCAGTACAGAAGCTATAATTTCAAGTTTTATTGAGCTAGGCTATTCCACTTTACCGAACAGCTTTGCCGTTGCCCCAAGGAAAGATCAGCTCTGTATAAACCACTCTCTGCTGTTACTGGTTGAGACAACATACACAGGCAATCTATTCCAAAACTTCACCATCCTCACTTACAGAATTATTCTTACAGCAGGGTTCATCCTGAGTTTTAGATGTAAATTTAGATATCTACAAAGAAGACTTCTGCATGTGAGCTGAGCATCTGAGCTGCTGTTATACTCAGTGAAAATCTAGTCAATAGTGTCAGTGGAGTCCAGGGACTTATTCAACTGACCAAGCATAAGTGTCAAGTTTTGGCTAAGATGAAGAGCTCTCTAAGCTCCACTGAATATGATGGTAACCTAGCTACCTAGCTTACATGTGGATGCCTGTGTTTTCACCACTTAAATGTAAGTGTGTGAAGCTGAAGCTGGTCCATATCCCTTCACATCTCACATAAGTCCACATTTCTGAAAATTTCTGAACTACATATTCTATCCAAAGTAACCACGGGGAATAATTTACTTTTGATACTTCCTACGTATTTGAAGACTGTTGTAATTTTTACTTTTAGTTCACTTTTTCCTGACTTAAATAACTTCAGTTTGTTTAGCATCTCTCCACAGGCCATATTTTCTAAAGTTCTGATTGTTCTCATTGCTCTCTTCTGGACTCTCTACAACATCTTCACACCTTTCTTGAAGTGCATTCACTAAACCAGATAAAGTATTCCAGCTGAAGCTTGACTGTGGAAAGAGTCTTAAGTGAATGTTAGTCATAGAATCATAGAATCATAGAATCATATAATGGTTTGGGTTGGAAGGGACCTTAAAGACCATCAAGTTCCAACCCCCTCTGCCATAGGCAGGGATACCTTCCACTAAATCAGGTTGCTCAAAGCCTCATCCCACCTGGCCTTGAACACTTCCAGGGAGGGGCAGTCCTCTTTATTCAATCTAGTATGGCAAATCAAAAGTTTTGAAATGAGTTCCATGAATACTTAATTATTCCCCATGAAGTAAAATGGCTTCAGTAGAAGCATCTTACTTGCTGACACACAATTCAATATACCTTATAATCTCATTTCATTACTTTCCTTCAAAATTGCTGATTCAAGTTGTAAGTCCTTGAGTATGACCAGAAATTTGAGCTAGATTTCCAAAGGTATCAAGCTATCAGACAGGAAGAGAGCAAGCTTATTTTCTAGCCATGTTGAGAAAGAAAGGATAGGTCCTCCCTCTAATTGTTTGAGCTGAGTATTTTGAGCAGAGGGAGAAATTGTCATTCAGCTTAATAGGACACTTAAACTGAAGAGACACATGAAACTGAAGACATGCTCCCACGCTTAGTTATTTCCTATCATCTTAGGCAGCTCCCTGCACAGTTTGGGCGATGTGAACTTTACTGGTACCTAACAAGTAAGAACTGTAATGAGAAATGTCATGACACCTGAATCTAAATTGTGTGTCTAGGCCTTGTATCTCTTCCTGAATCAGATCTGCCCCTTTAATATTATACAGTTCTTAGGTATTTTGGTAGTCAAGGGGAAAATCAAATAAGAAAGAGTTGGCCTGCTGGCATGCTGGCAAAGTCTTCTGTCTGAGACTTAAGACTGCTTCAAAATCTGGTTTCAGCAGCTGATACACCATGCCTTGGATATGTTGACCTTGCTCTTCTCAGTGTATCTCTAGCCAAATCCTTAAGGCTGTAGCACTGACATCTGTCTAACCAGAAATACCCATTTGGTGTCCCAGCTTGGTTCTACCTGGTGCCTCATAATGCCTTTGCAAGAGCTGAGAAAGGCATAAAGAGGCAAACAGAGGCTATGCATAAAGTTAACATTAAAATGAGAAATACATGGTAGACAAAATTCAGGCTGACAGCAAAGCCCCATATATCAGCCTTACTATATCATACATAGTAAGTGGTTTTCTCTCAACTAACATTGTATGTCCTGTGAAATACACAGACATAAGGTTTACTTTGAAATGCGAATACCTTTATCGTAGAGAAAGTTTCATAATACCTTTGAAAGTCTTTCATGGTTATAATGGAATTGAGAATGTATTTAGAGTAACCAATGACAAGCAATTTAGCAATTAAAATGCAGCTTCAACAAAAGGAATGATACAATGCTAACAAGATTAGAAACCCTGAGCCAATTTTCATATGCAGAAACATGTGGAAAATAATTTTTAATCCACAAAATGCTTGAAGGCTGTATTTATAGAAAAATGAGGAATGATGTGTGTGTATTTGCAAATATATATCTAATCTCTTACAGCCCAGATTCTGCAGTCTTGCTAGCACCCTTTTGATCCTGAATATGAAGACGTTTTCTTCATATTCATTATTGGAAAGATATGTGCATACATATAAATGCATATATATACATAACAGATATAAAGCAACTTGTCTACATCCCATTTTCGATACCGTGGTCAACGTGCATTTGATTTCTATGTTTTGGGTTTTCACTCTTTGTGGTTTAAATGCCATATTCATTAACAAGCAAATAATCAGCACAGAATTTCTGTTTTTCTCTAGAGCTGCCTGAAGGGGCAGAAATTTTAAGTGTGTAAAGGGGTTTTACTGAATTCTTCTAAGAAAACATTGGCAGAAGAAGTGGATCTTGAAAGGTTGTATTCAGAAAGTGGATACTGTAGACCCATTGCACAAATGTCAGGGTCAACAGAGCTCACAATGAGGGAAGCTGTCCATGTTGTTTCTGTGGGAACTGGAGTAGGAAGAAAGCAAGCAAGTGCTATCTAAAAGGAAGAAAATAAGGGGGGCGGATGGAATTTTAAAATGTCCATCTGGTACTATTGTTTGTGATATTTAAGCTATTGAACAACCGCCATCTTATTATACTCTTGTTGGGCCATGCCTACAGGGCTTTCCCAGTAAGGAAAGCATAGTAAGAAAAATTAATAGCATGTGTTGACGATAGCTTGTTGACATAAAAACTAGATTCCTGTCAAATGTTTCTGCTGCATGTACATTAGCATTAAGCTTCTCTTAAACAGAAAATGAAAAACATTCCTTCTGTTTTAATAGGTTAGACTACTGAAGTTTGCTTATGCTTAGAATATATTTCTTGTCTGTGAACTCTTGTGAATAGTCCTTTCCTGGGGTGTGCTTTAATTATTTCAAAACATTAAAGGCTGTGCTTGCTGTTTTCAAGTTTCCCATGAAAATAATTCCATTGCTGCCTTGAAATGCATTTCAATTTAGTATTTTTTCTGAAATTAATAATTCAGATATGAGTCAGTATAAAGGTTCTTAAAGGACAATAGTTACTCATAGTTGATGATAGCTCTGTCTTCACATAGTCATATGCCACTCCTAGCAGAATGAAAGGAAGATCTGTACGAGTATCTGAAAACAGAACTGAGTCTTAAAGGACACAAGATTGTCATATAAATAAGGATAGGTAATTTACAAAAGGTTTATCTCTGACCTTCTTGATTTTAAAAACCAGTACAAGAACTCCCAGTTTACTACCGTAAGTTTATAAAAAGTACATAGCTGCTTCTGCATCACCTCCTTCTGCATTCAGCCCTTATGACTGAAGATCTTTTATTAGTTATTAAGCAGCATCTGTTTCAGCAGTATTACTGTAGTTTCAACATAAATTTATTTTCTTCACTATCATTGGGCAACATTGTACATATTTATTGAATTATGGGCAAAATAAAACTAAACATGCTTTTAAAAGATCATAAAACCAACTAGGAACAAAGATTTTTAATATTGAAATGGAGTGCATTCAGTGAATTAGAAAATTAAAAGGAGCTTATGCTCCAAAAGCCACCAGAAGCATATTATGGCTCTAATCCAGCAAATATTTGTGCACACATGTAACTTTTCTCATGTGAATAAGATTAATAACATATCTAATTAGGATTTGTAATTCAGGAATCTCTGGGAAAGAACTCTTAAGAGACAAGAAAGACATAGCTGACAGTAATGTTTTCTGGGAGATCATGGCCTTTTTGTTTTTTGTATTTATGCTCATGTAACCAGGTACGTTGTGGAGATTATATTTTGTTTAAGACTTTGCTGGAAGACTGATTGGCTCTATAAGACATCTTTCTTCTTCCTTATCCGTTCCATTTTCAGATCTGACTTTTCTGTTTTGCCACAGAGAACATTAATTCTAAGATCTGTGAAAAATAATTGCATAATTTAATTATATGTACATTTTTCACTACATTTGATAACTCCACAAAATGCAAACATCTTATTTAAAGTATTGCAGAAGAAAACATTAGAAATTATGATGTCACAGTTCAAAGCTTATATTTGCATTTTATATTTCTTAATTCAGACCAAACCTGAATAGCCTACTTTTACAAACAGAAAGTATTATGTTCAACGCAAGAATTACTGGATACAATTCAGTCTTTATGGCATATAAAAAGGACAGACTAGATGATTGAATGGTCCATGCAGTTTTAAGAATCTACATCTATTTATTTATTTATTTATTTATCAAATATCTGTATTTTTGTTTTAGTTCATCAGGCTGATAAGCTCAATCACAGCAACTGGTGTTCTTACCTTGATAAGGCAACTCAGTACAATCTGAATGGAATATTTTTGACTTTTTCTGTAAAGAGTACCTTAGAGTGAATAGGATGATTTATTTTCAGTTATTTTTATATCATCCAATTAGTTGAAAATGCAGCTAGGATGATTTGTTTCAAAGGTTTTTCAGCTAATGTTGTTCCAAAGGCATTTCAGCTCAGAGATCACAGCTGACGTTTTCTCTTAGAAGTTTCTACTAATGTATGAAACTTATCTGTAATGAATAATTGCAGTAATGGAGTTATACCAATTAGTAACAAACTGTAGATATGACCACTACAAATATGTAGGGATTCCTTCTTGGCAAGGAGACAGATATTTTTTGTCATGTACAGGTGAAGACTGCTTTCTAGGAAAATTTATGATGCTCTGCATGGAACTCAGAATCCTAAATATAGGGCCATGAATAATCGGAATACATTCTCAGAAAAATAAAAATACAGAGTCATGTTTCTAAAATCAGAGCCTTAAAATTGCAAGTCAATATGCAAGCTAGTAACAGAAATCACAGACTGTACCAGCTGCACATCTAACTGCCACTATGTACATGCAACTTTTGCTTGCATTGTATGAATAGCTTCGTTATCTTTAGACATGTCCTAGCATGTCAGCTTGCTGAAAAGCCAGAGAAAGAGGGCTTTCTTCAAAGGATGTATAGTTTAACTGGGTAGAACTAGGATTCAATTGCTGCCAAAGAGTCATGGAACACAAATGGCTGATGCTAATGACTTCACTTTTGCAGAGGAGAGATCGTTTGAGAATATAACCTGATATGATTACTGTGTAACCCTGCCTATCAAGCATTTTTATGAATATGATTGATAGTCTGCAAATTTGTATTTGTGGGGAGGAAACTGTCTGTATTCAGAAAATATAATGGCTACGCACTGAAATGAAAGATAGGGAGAGGTAAGAATAGAAAAGGTGCACCAGTTCTGGAAGCGGTCTTTCATCCAAACTAAGGGAACTATTACATTTTCCTTTGCTTAGTAATCCCTTGTTTTCTGAGTTTGATCCTTAGCTTGTGAGAAGCTATTTAATCCTGTTGACTAAAATGGAGCTATGTCAACCCGCTCCAGTCGAGAATCTGGCTGCCCTATGTGCTCGTCTGTGTAGGTAAGGAAGATGGTATGACATGTGCTTCACCTTTGAGGTTTAAATTGCTAGCTGCAGTTGTTGGGTTACTGCGACAATTTAGGAAAGCCTTAAAATAACCTCTCTCTCTCAATGATTTGTCTTACACTGTTTTTTTGGGCTTTTTTAAAGTTTGGTTTTGAGTAAAAAAAAATTTGTACTCAAAACTAGTTTTGAAATATAACTTGAAAATCTTGATTTCAAGTTCTTGATATTTATTATAATAGTCTGTGTCCATATAAATTCACCTAAGTATGAAGACAAAAAAAAAAAAAAGGGACAATAATTTTGCATAATAATCTTAGGTTTATGTACTATTAGTGATTCATCATATTCATTGTCAGGTCAGCTAACAGAAGACTGAAGATGCAACATATCTAATTTAAAGAAATGTCTAGTATGAAATACCATGCTGCGTTACTGAACATTATGTTCATCTGGCTGGCTAAGGTGCAGCTTGATATTTTGTCAGTGACAGTTTAATTTCTGGATCAGTGTACTTCTGAATGATTTTTAGCCAGTATAATGCATTTATTCTGTGTTTAATGGGATCATTACTATTTTTCAGCAGATATAATTTTAAATTATGTACAGTCACAGGAAGACCGAATCACAACACATTCTGTGTCTTTCTTCATGCATGAGAATTTCAGTAGGAATATTCACTGTGATGGTCAGATATTTTATCATAACAAGTGACAGCATTGGTTACCAGGCATTTGATATCAATAACAAATCTTTTTAATTTTTATCATTTGCATTATGATACCATTTTGTAATATAAGTAATTTGATTTTGGCTTGCATTAAGATGTGACATGATTTAGAGAAGCATACAGAAGTGTCCTAGTATCACACTATTATCCATTTACCACCTAAAGAACAGCATCTCTTCTCTTTTTTTTTTTTAAATAACGAGATGTCAGCAGTTAATTCAAATATGTGCTGCTTTATGAAATACTAGATAATTTATGTAAAACTGGTGTATATCAATGGGTATTTAATTTACTTTAGGGAGGATGCTAAAACACCAGGAAAGCACGAAGTCAGGAAACACTAGAATGTGGGTTTTCTGTAAGGACTTCATTATTCTCCTTGTATGTTTGCATTAGGATATTATTTTTAATTATGCAATAGTTAAGAATTCTGTAAGAATTCTGCCTTACTCAATTCTCATGAGAAAAAAAAATCAGCAAATTAAGTTGTGAATCTGTTAGTAGTCTATACCTTATTATCTACTAATAATTCTCCTCTGATACAATATTGAATCATTTTTTTCCTTGCAATGTACATAGGAAACATACATACATATATATATAATTCTTACATACATGCAGAATTATGCGACATAAAATTCACATTACAGGACTCTGTTAGGAGAAAATCGTTGGAGTTACAAAATCAAGAAACAGAAATAAGATTCCTTTATTTGAGATGCTGTGGGGAAAAAATGTGATCATGAAATTTTAAGCAACTGCAATCAGACTCTTCTAACTATATGTATCAAATCTAAAGTCGAGCAACCCCTCCATTGCCTCACCACCAATTTACAAAACCATCTTCCATTGGAGAGTATAATATAGTAAAAATTGTAACATTTCACAATTTTACATTGATTCAAAATAACTGAGAAGAAAAGTCAAGAAAATACCTCCTGGTAATAACAAGATATCTCAGTTTCACTTTTTTTTAAACAAAATGCTAATACTTCTTTGCAGAATGGCTTTCTGGTTTTATTTTTTAAATGTTGTGTCACCTACTAGCATACATACTTAAAATATGAAATTGAATTTTTTTCCCCTTCATCATCTGTCATTTTTTCCCATCACTTCATATAGGGAATTCATTTTCAAACAGAGCTGTAGAATGTCAAGGTTTCATTTAATTTTGGAGCAAAGGAATTACTCACAGAATGATGTCTCATTTGCTATGAAACAATGGTCTTGTGTAAATTTAAATGGTGATAATAATGACTTGAAAATATACATTATTAGGTGTTAAAGGCCAAATTCCCTTTGATTTAGTATTGTGAAACCAGAAGTAAATCTATAGATTTCAGAAAAGTTTATTCGTATTTATGAAAGTGTAAATGAAAGTATTCTTTCCAGACTGTTGAAAACCTTAGGAAACTGACAAGAAATTTAATGATGGTAAGATCTGGTGAATTCCGTGAGAGAATAATTTTGCAATTCAGACACTTGTAATGGAAGAGGAAGGAAGTATAATAGAGGAAAATAAGTATGAGGATTTCTGTTGCAGGAGGAGGTAGCAAATAAGAGAGCTATTGCATTCTGTTGATAAAGAAAAGAGCAGTTCTGCAGAAATGTCATATTGAGATCAATGTGACCATTTTAATATTAGCATTTTTGTATACTTAGTGCACTATAAATAATTGCATATGGTTATCTTTGCTTCTCTTTGTACCTCAGTGCAGTAGTAGTGACAGCTAACGTTCTAATTAATCTGCAATATCTTCCAAGTCAGACTTTCAACAGCAACAAAAAAATGCTTCCAGGAATGATGAACTTGGCCCTACTCCAGCTGATACTGTGGCTGCTGCTCAAATCATCTCTTGGCTTTTATGGCAACATAATCAAGTTAAGAAAATCTGGACAAGATATTTGGAGTCTATTTTACTTTAAAATGCTGAACAGGTGCAAGTGGGATACATTCAAAATGGTCATTAGGCAAAACTTGCTTTGAGGAAGGTGGAGCCAACATCTGTGCTTATTTTTACAGATACAAAAGAGCAGGCCTCCCAAAGAAATGTGAGTATGATCCAAATGGATGAAGCAGCAGGACTGAATAAAGCATCCTGATTTAAGACTTTCCCTGCTTATAGTAATTAGCATTTGAAAAAAAGCATGATCAATCTTTTTTTTCTCTTGGGGTAGAGAAGGAGGAGTCTGATTTAATTAAGAAGGACATTAACTCCAAGCACTACCTAATCAAATATTAACGATATTCAGAACAAGCACATTATAATAGTTTTATAGTGATTTAAATGTTTCCCTCTATAGCTGCATGGCTTTTTCACAGTGCTTTTTGTTTTTGCTAAAACCCCTGGTCTTAGTTTACCCTTCAGATGTTCTGTGTTTTAATGACTGGCTGATAGGACCCTCCTGCAATAGATCTTTATGACATCATTTTATATTTTATATCCTAGAAAATGAAAAAGGATTTTGTGTAAGTGAAGTAGAACCAGGTTCTTAAATCATAATGTGGCAGTTTATACTATCAGTGAGATATCTGAAGTTTGTATTTTTGACTCTCTTGTTGAATCTAAGAATGAAATTTCATTTTATGTACTGCATTTATGTTTTCTTACAACCATCCTCATTTTGCATTTTGAATGGGATACCCATACTGATTTTATATGTCAACTTTTCTTCAAATATTTATTTATTAAGGTGTTGGTTTTGGTTTTATATTTCTGTCCTGCTCAGCCCTGGCACGGCTATGAATGCTGTAGCCACGTGCAGTTAGATGAGATCACAGAGGAGAACCAAGCATAGATGGAACTACATTAATACTGGAAAATCTATTAAGGATTATGTCTGGGCCTGCTTTTATTAGTGTGTTCCATGCAATATGCAAGCACAGGCAATTATTTCTCATAGCTCATATTGTAGTGTCACATGTTATAACATAGTCCTGCAGAAACAGTCATCAAAAAAGCTTTTTTTCTGTCCCTGGTAGGCCAGGAGAATGCATTGGTTTATTCAGAACTTGTCTATCATAAAATCCACCCTTTCGGCATTCAGGAGACTGTGCATTGTACAACTGGCGACACTCGAAGTCAGTCTGAAATTTGATCCTTGTCTGGAAAGTGGTGACTCAATTATCAAATTGTCCATTCATGCTGCCAAGATTTTACTTGAACTGTACTTGTTGACAGTAAGTTTTGTGCTACATTTAACATAGTATTCTATTTTTGATTGCATTTTTGTTTGGTTATTAAAAATTTAAGTAGGTAAAAATCCCGTTTCCAAGTCTCTTCATATTAATAACTGAGGAAAACCTTGGTATTATTAAGTTATCCCTTTGTGCATGGTTTAAACTCTAGATACCTACAGAAACTTTTCTGCCACTTCCCTTTTAGATTAGATATACCCTCATTCTTCTTTCTAGTTTTAATAAAAGAAATGGCTTTATACAGTTCAGACTTGGCTCTAAGAAAGGTCCATTTCCAATTCCAGCAGAATTTTTCCTGTTAGAAGTCTTGAAATCTGGAAATATATTTTCACAAATAGCCAAAACAGCCCAGATGATAGGCTACAAAGTTCATGTCCTCATATTTTGGGAAGCAAAATATGATGAAGGCTGTCACTTCAGAACCATTATTCACTATTGTTTTTTAAAGTCTAGACATACCAAATAAGATACTTTCCACTGTGGCAGGCAAATGAATTAAAAGATCCTAACATTCAAATAGAGAAAGGATATAAGGTAAGAGAAGGAAATTTTATTCACCTCACATTATTAGAGAGGAAATGAGGGAGAGACTTGCAGGGTGAGCTTTGTGTCATGTTATACTTCTTCATGCTTTACAAACTATATTGACTTATATGTCAAGAACAATCATTTTCTGTTCAAAGATATATGTGACCTTTTGTGCATTTTTGCAGGCAGAACACAGTGAACAAAAGAAGAAAAACACATGCTCCATTTTTCTTTTTTCTCTTTAACCATATCACCAGTTTTCTGACAAACAGTACAGCTTGGTAATCAGCTTCTGAAGTCAAAACATCATCTTCTCTCTTTTTTACTTTTTAATTCTTCGGGGGTTCCAGACTTACAGCAGAACAACATGGTGACAACCCCAGCTATGGAGCATGTGATGCAATATTGCATTTTAAACTCTTGGCCAAATGTTTAACTGAAGCTGCTGATGTTTAACAACAGTGAAAATCATACATAAACACCAACTAGAATAATTTTCCTTTCCTCCTTCTCAGTTCTTTGGGCACAGGATTGACTCCTCGTTTTGGAATGATGGATTGAGATTTTGTTTACTGATTAAAAAACAGTACCACAGTCTTTACTCAAGTATAAATCTGCCTTCTTAGTTCTGTGGCTTCTTCCCAGATCATCTCTTTCTAAACCCTTTCCTTACTGGAGGATCATCTTCTCCTCGCCTTTTGTCAGATGGAAGGGTTGGCCAATCCCAGATTTCTTTAGTGGGATAAGTCCTCATATTGATCTATAAATTGTTGGAGACATGGGCTGACAGGAACCTCATGCAGTTCATCAAAGGGAAGTGCAAAGTCCTGTACCTGGGGCGAAACAACCCTGGGCACCGGTATACGCTGGGGGCTGCCTAGCTAGAAAGCAGCTTTGCAAAAAAATGACCTGGGGAACTAGGCTCTTTTCAGTGGTGCCCAGTGGCAGGTCCAGAGGCAATGGGCACAAACTGAAACACAGGAGGTGCCTTCTGAACACCGGGAAACACTTTGTTACTGTGAGAGTGAGCCAGCACTGGCACAGGTTGCCCAGAGAGGTTGTGGAGTCTCCCTCCTTAGAGATATTCAAAAGCCGTCTGGACAAGGGCCTGGGCAACTGGCTCTAGGTGACCCTACTTCAGCAGGGGTGTTGGGCCAGATGACCTCCTGAGGTCCCTTCCAACCTCAACCATGCTGTGATTCTGCAACAGATGTCTCTGACTCCAATCTTACAGAAAATAGAGGGGCTTGCTTGTTCACACATTTGTCATTGCAAGCTTAGGACCTCAGTACAAGTTCTACGTTTAAATAATCAGATCTGAAAATGTTAGTATTAGGACCAGTTTTTTAAAATCTGTTTCAATGCTTTATTCTCTTGAAGTTCAAGTGGAATGCTGTGCCCAAGCCCCCATAAAAATCTGGCCATTAGTTAATAAATTTAATTTGCCTTTCTTTCACCCAACCCAATATTCTCTGCAAATAGAACATTGTAAAATGTATTTTCTGTTTCATTTAGTAACTTTTAATCAATTAATTTCCTGTTATGAGAATATGAATATTTTTTTGCCTGAATATTAATCAGTTGTAAATAGGATTTTTCACTGAAACTAGAAAAGCACCAGTGTAAAGTTAAGGGAAATTAGCACATACTTGGTCCCTTGAGTGTGTATTTATATGGTGTAATCTAAACTGGATGTTTAAGATTAAACCGGTGTGCCACTACTCAGTCAAATGTAATCATGTCTCTTCAAAGCTGGTTTCACCCTCTCAGTCATATATGTATTTGTTTTCTCTGCTCATGAAGCAAACTCTCTGCCCCTGAAGGTGATTGATTGCACAGAAGAATGAACGTCTTTATCCACAGGCCACCTATGCTGCTTGTCTCTTTTGACTTTTGTGCCTCCCTATCTAAACTCTGACCCAGCTAGATAACAACCAGCTGAAATCATCTCTTTAGACTTGCATACATTCATTACTGAGCCGTACCAGTTTGTGTTCAGCATAAGAGGAGATTGTATATCTTGTATGCGATAGTGGGAATGCTACTTGGTATGGATGAATGCAAACGTGCTCTTACAGTTAAATTTTTTCTGTACTTTAGAGACAGCAGAAGAAGGAATATCATTGACAGTCTGCTCCTTTGAAACCTTGATTTTGTAATGTGTTAATAAGAGTGTGAAGGATCAGATTGTTGATGCTTCACTTTGTTTCCTTGTGAGCTTCTGAATGATATGTATTGACATTAAAAATCACTGAATGTTTTATTTGCTAGGAAGAGTGAGTTAAGCATGTGATGTTATGTTTGTGTGTACCTGGTGATATTTGTGTACAGATGTATATGTGTACACATATGCATATAACTGTGGATTTTCAGAAATGACCAGTGATCTTGATAGTTCTGAATCTGTGGTCAAATAATAGAAATTATCTTATTGCAGCCAGTTTTCAGAAAGTGTTAGTACAGATTCTGAAAAAAAACAGAGACATTTCAGAGCTACTTAATTCTGAAAAGGGTAGTCTGTTTGGGGGCATTGAAGCACAACTATAAAAGAATATAGAGTCAGTTATACAAAAGAACTTGGGAATGTTGACATTTAGTATTGTCATACATAACATTCAAACATCTAGATAGCTCCTCATCTAGGTTGCTCTGAACCTGAAATGCAAAATATTTCTCTAAATTCTTAATATGTCTCATAGAGCAAGCTAGGGATGTCCAAAGGGAATTCAGCCAGCACTTAAAAAAGGTGGCAGTGGCAAAGCTATGCCTAAACTGCCCACAGGAGGTGCCAGGAGAAAAGAGACGTGATTGGAATCCTTCTCCTTTGAGATCTGCTCTGAGATTTGCAGCCTGGAAAACCCTCTTGTAATTATGTGCCTATAACATCCTGACAAATGCAGTTGTCATCTGGAATGTAAAACTCCAGGCTCTAGTCCTCCTTCACAGTCAGAGATCCATATCTTTAGTTTGTACTTCTGGGGACAACGGATCTGCAGCTTCACTCTCTCCTACTAAGGCTCTGTAAATGTTCAGAAAGCATTTCAAGAAACAGGAGTCAGAGTAAGTAAAAGCAATAGCAGTAGCAATTCCACACTTTTATCCCATCAAACTCAGAAACAATACCATCTCAGTGTTCATAATATGGACCTGAGTTACTACTGCTAGACTCTGTTGTTGCACCAATATGACCCTATCATCCTAGGTGAGTTTTGAAGAACTTTGCTATTCTGCAACGCATAAGGTTGTAATTTAAAATTACTTTAACCTTAGTGGAACAAGAATTATGACAGCCATTTCTACCTTTTTCATGATAAACAAGGACCTGATCTAGAAAGACACATTTTTTTCTGTTAAATTTAATACAGACTGATAGAGGTCAACTGAACAAGATCTTAATGAATTATAGCACAAATGAACTCTTCTGATGCTTTTTTCATTCAACTTTGTAACAGGAAAAACAAAGGACAAAACTAAATGAAGTGGTGCATGACTAGTTGAGTTACAGAGTGGAAGATGAATGCATAACTGATTAGATGCTTGTTTTTGTAGTTAACAGCATTTTATATGATACCATGAACAGGTGTTCCTCAGTTACCAACAGGACATATTGGTGTTTCTGAGGGTCAACAGGTATGGATGTTCCCACTGTATTGTTACAGTATTTGTATGTGATTTTACAAAATAGCCTCTCTCTGGATCTTGCTTTTACAGCAACCATGCCATACCTGAATTTTTCCATAACAAATCTGAATCCTATGTCATTAAAACCTGTCCAATTAGTTCAGTCACTGAACACTAGCTTGCACATATCAGTTATAGGAACAAAAAGCTACCAATGATGTACCCACAATCTTAAAGTCACTTTCATGAAACTGTGTGTGTACAAGGCACATAAAAACTTGAATGAACACCAGCCTCAAGTAAGAAACTGGAAGTGGTTTGACACCTGTTTGCAGTGCATTTGTATATAACTTATCACAAGAAGTAAGATTTATGAACCCAGCCTTCAATATATTGCCCAAGAACATTTTTAAGAGGGATGTTTTAAAATATTGTTCCACATGCTAAATACATAATGAAATGTTAGGAACACAGCTGAACTATTTATACAATACAAATAAATTATATTTATATTTAAACCTATTAGATCTACAGTTTAGATGGCTTTGCATTTAGATTGGGTGTAGCAAAGTTTATTTCCCTATACCACAGGTGGATAAATGAATCCTACCAGTATAATTAAAGTACGGCAACAACTACATTGCTATCAGATTCTGATGGCTATCAAGAGGGAGAGGAAAATACAAAGAATGGAAATTAATTCACACACTAATGAATTTTTTAATTAGTATTTTAAAACCCAAACTTCAGCAGTATATTTCCCTGTAGGGAACAGTATAGAATGATCCAGGTAATTAGACCAAGTGAAGATAATAAAACAAACTTATGGATATAATGTGATAAAAGATGTTTGAAGGTCAATAGTGGCAATCAAAGCAAGGACAGAAATTTATTAGATGAGGATAAGGTCTCAGTATCGTTACGTATTTTCCCTTCCACTTCCTAAAAATTATGCAAAGGTTCTAAAATTCAAGTTAAATAATTGAAAATATAAACATATATTGGTTAAGATTTCAAATCAGTCTTCAAACTCATCTGGGCAATTAAAATTATGTAAAATTTCATCATGGCAAACTATTCTTCCTTTTATCATTGCTGAACAAAGAAAATGCTTCAAATATGCCGAACCACAAATTCTTTTGTTTTCCAATCATGCCGTTTGTGTTAGGTTGTTGCCACTAAGTGTACGTTGACCACCCAGCATATGCCAGCATATGCTGGCATGCTATTGTTGTGCTGGAAGTAAGTAAAGTCAGAAAAAGTGAACTCGCCTGAGGACCTCTTTGCCACTGGATCCTACTGACGGCTGTTTGGATAGTACATTTTCTTGGATCTTGATGCTCTCAAGGCATTTCTTACTAGGGTCAAGTTGACTGTGAAGAGGCAGAGAAGAATGGGATATGGCTTGCTTCCATCTATAGCCCCTCTGTGCCCTGGCCTAAGGGGTAAGGTGACTTTTGGCCTTTGAAGTGCAAGCAGTAACTTATTGACTCCCTGGAGTGAAACAAAAGCAAGGAAGGAGTGAATCTCAGTTGTTGTGCCACCCTTAGCTCTGGGCTTAGCCTCCAGGCATGCATTAAACTAAAATAAATTAGGCAGAATTAGGTTTTTCTGGCACTAAATTAACCTTTATTTTAAGTGCTTAAATTTTTTAGGTCTAAAGCTCATCTCCTTGGTTGCTTTGAAGTTGGGCATGTTAGACTTCATCCTGGTTTACAGCAAAGATAGTGATTTTATATGAAGGAGTCTAAGGGAGGCTCCAGGGGATAACAGTGATAAAATGTGTTTACAGCACTGAAGCTACTCCTCAGTACACGTATAGACTAAGTAAGACTGAGACAAGTTAGAAAGAAAAGCTAACCAATACATGTTTACGGCTAGGTAAAGCAAAGCCATTCTGTTGAACTGCAGCCCTCAAATTCACGTATTCCCAGTCCCTGGCCCCAGTCCGACAGTTCACTGCATGTGAAGCAGCCCCTAAAGCCAGTGAATTATAAGATGAGGGTCCTTTGCCTTCAAACAGGAATATGTTATTGTACTGTGGTCTCATCTATTATATCCACAGCTCGTCCTGGTTTCAGAAACAGCCTGAGCAGAAAACTCCCCCATGAGCTAAAATGAAGCACAAACTCTTTTGGCCAACCTATCTGGGATTTTGATGAGATTTAAAGCAAAGTCTCCTCTCAAACTACTTAGACAGTTTATTTTCCCTAGAGAAACAGTTCTAGAACTGTATCTTGTGAATTTTCTTGGCACCTAGTTTCATTCTTGTCACATATTCATTATGCCTTACATCAGTGCCTTGCTTCATCCCAAGAATATCTGCAGTTGCCATCTGTCTAGAAGACATGAGTTGATGGCAAGATAGTGGCCTCAGCTCTCAAGTCAATCACCAACAATTTAAGAAGAAAGCAATGACACCCTTGATTTCCAAATACTGGAACCGCTTGTTTATAGTAATAGACCATCTTCTAATAAATCTATCCAGAAGTATGTTTAGAGTACTTGGAAGGTTATTACAAATAGGAAAATTTATTTTTCACATTTTATGAATAAATATGTTTGGGCAAATGACTTTCAAGCTTAATTTCTTCCACTATTTTTATTGTATACATTGCTAGTAACTGTTATTTATTTATCTGAACATGTAATGTATTTCTAAATGTGATAAGTCTTAATCAACAAATTAAAACCTCTTTTTGCAAGAAAAAAAGTAAACTTTATTTTTTAGAAAAATAAGCTTAAACTGAGAATTTCAAACATTTTCTTACTAAAAATTATCAAACATTTTTTCCAGGCTGATAAGTGTAAAAATTTAAAGTAAATTTAAAAGGAAAGGATTTCTGCTGGACTCTTAGTGTGACCTTTAACTGGAATGTAATTTTATCAAGGCTTTAAAACTTTAATCTAATGTTCATAATGAAGGGAAAATGATCAATGTTTTCAATTTTTTGTGATTAGGAGAGGACTCTATCCGTTCATGATGAGGTATTCTTGATCTATTTGTCTGTAGCCAGGTCATGTGCAAAGAAAGCAAGCGAATAAGTATATATTAATATGAAAGTATAATATATTTGCTCCACTGTGTCAGTCTCTACTATTTCCTCTTGGCAGTGTTGCAGTTCTCATACAGATTATTCTATATTGATGTGAAATACATTCTGCTAAGGAAGAGTGGGAAGGTTGCTTCTGAGATGCTACTGTGATTTGGCAAGAGCTGCTATAAAACACAGAACTCTCAGCACATGCTTCTCAGCCTGGAATAGACTTTTTAAAGATTTCTGCAAGAAACACAAACCTTGTTTCTATTTTCGTTCTGGATTTGGGAGAATGGCAAATTGCCTTATAGCAAATTTGAAAGGACAATTTAGCTCAATAGCACTTAATTTGTATTTGAAGCAAGTTAGTGCTGGAAAGAGGAAGCAGCAAAAAGCTTAACTCCTATTACACATCAGTCATGAATATTGACTTCATGACATAAAAAAACAAACAAAAAAGAGAAAAGCAAAATGAGTTGTAAGAAGCATTATTTGCCTTGCTATCTTCTAAAAGCTGATACACAGAGGTGCCTTGAAACACCATTTGAAGTACCAAAACATTTTTGTACATAAAATTCTACTTACCTTTGAGATTCATGCATTCACAATGTCCTGGAAGTGACTGCACCTGAACACACATAGTTTATTGTCTCAGGTGACTGTGGATTTTTCTGTCTTTGCATCTATCATAAAACCTGTTTGCAGTAATGACTGTAAACTGTAAAAAAAAGAGATATTCTCACTGATGGCACACTATGCCTGTTTTTCACCCTCTTCTAGCAAGTCTTAGGCCACTTCCCCTAATTAATCCGATTCCTTTTTGCAGGTAGTTGAGTGTCTGCTCAACAGGGTCAGTTTCTGAGCTATCTTTATCTTGGTTCTTGGTACTAGTTTATGATTTCAGCTCTGGTACCTAAGCTGTGCTATGTGGCTCTCGACAGTTACCAGGCTGAGTGAGACTTTGTGTCTTTCTTCCCTTCTCTCCTTCCATCAAAGTGTCAAACACCACCTGCATTGGGTTTATCTGCTGTCTGTACGATTAGTCAAAGGACAGGTATTCAGTGTCCTTCGATAGCAATATTCACCTGCAGCACACCTCAGGCCTGAGCACTTCATGTTGGTCAGGTTTTGCCGTTATTTCAATTGCTTGCACATCCAGATTCACCTGGAAAATTTGGAACGGTAAATGTCTCCCTTTAATTTTAAGTAGGGACAAACTATACTGAACTTGGATTTTTGGTAAAAACCTGGCACATGACCAGTTGTTCTCTGGGTGTGTCAGAGAATATTAAGAAGGGTATTTTTCTGATCCTGCTGTTTACTAGTAGGGTTTCTTTTCAATTCTCCCATGTGTTGCTAATGAAAATCACACTACCAAAAAAGTGGGGACAGAAGGAGGGAGATGACTTTGCTTCCCTATATCTGTGGAGAGCAGCACTGAAGGGCACACGAGACAAAGGCTGCTGCCTCAGAGATGAAGCAGCATTGACATGGTTTGCCTGGGGAAAGGCAGCAGCACACAACTCCTTATGTGAAGCTCTGCCTCTAAAAAAAACAATGGAAACCTAAAGCAGCTTGAATTTTTACAGTAGGGTAAATATTTTAATAGTGATCTTTGGCCTTTAGTCATACTCCACCTGACAGAAGAGTGGGTTTGTGGTCAGAAAACAGGACACACCTTCTGCTGGCTACTAGTAAGCAAAACAGGCTGGGGACGAGACTCTGGTCCTGGGGCAAAGAGGCACGGCACAATTTATGTCCATACAGTTAAAGTCTTTCACTCCTTCCTCAGGGTGGCTGTGGCCAAATATCCTTTGGGAATGGTTCTTGGAGTGTTGCAGGCCCGGGCAGCCTGAGAGGGTGGTCACTGGCAGTGGCCAGGGCCACGCTGGCCAGCCTGTCAAGTCTGGGGAGAATGGATGGGCACAGGCACGGCTTGGCCACCTCCTTCATTACTGTAGTCCTAGTCTTTGAGACTGAGAGGTTTCACTGGCTACCTGCCTAAGGGTAATAGTAGTTCTGTGCCTTGGCTTCTGTGGTCACTGCCTGTCATCTAAATATACACGTGGAACGTACAGTGAATGACAAAATCTGCAAAATCATCAATATCTGCAAAAGCACTGTGTTTTTTGCGGGAGTCTAAGCTAGGAGCTTCTCAGTGGCTGAGGCTAACCCAACAGAGCACAGTTGGGTGACAGGAGGGACTTCCACACTGGGGGATCCGTGGTCCAACCCTGCTGCAGAGGAGTGTGTGGTTCCTGGGATGCAGAACAGCCTCACTGCCTTTTTTACCTCTCCCTGACTTTGTGTACTAGATGCCCGCGGCTGGGGAGTTGCCAGTCAATTGCCTCTGACACAAGGGATAATGGAGCAGGAGGGAGGCATGGTGCCATACAACCGGTGCGGGAGGCATATATCGGGGATGTGAAAAGAGTGGGCTGACAGAAAGAGCATCTTACTGCATATGTGAGACTTGGCAGATCTTTGTGTACAGCAAAAATAGTAGTTTTTTCCCTGCATCTTGTATGGAAATAAATGCAGAAAGGCAGTGGCTGAAGCCTGAGGTTGATGTCTGTCCATGATCATAAACCATAATAAATTGCACTGGATATCTATTATAATTCTCCTCCATTTATATTAAATAAAAGCATTAAGAAGGTGAAGTTAATCCTGGTATTATACCACACCTTTCTGTACTTGCAGTGCCTCTTTCCTGCTAAAAGGTTCCAATGTGTTTTATTGACTAAGGCCTCAGTGCTGTAAAATGGACTTTGCGAATGAACATTCCTATTGCTTGTGGACAGATGCTATCATCACCCCTGTGGAAACTGTTTCTTATGTCCTTGAAGTCACACACTGGTGGAAAGTAACCTAAAGCATAGTATCATTAAAATACTACAGGCTAGGAAATTACAGGCAAAATTCAGGCAGGCAAAATTAAATTACTCATATTGTAATTTGCCAAGGTTAACTGTATGCTTAATTATGTAAGTATTGCATAATCACCACAAGATTCTGCATTTCAAAAGATTTTTTTATGTTTTTCACAAATGATTTTATCAGTTTTGCTGCTTCTTAAAAGGTGTTTTGATGTTAGGTATCAATATGTCTACCTTATAGATTGTTTTAAACTGTAAAACATTCAAAGCACTCCTCTACCAACTTACTTCAGCTCTTCACTTAACAAACTGCATTGGCTAAGTATTATTTAAGACATTAATAGTAATAATGATTCTTTTAGGAAATGCTATTAAGAATGGAAGTTATCTTAAATCATGTTAACTCTCACTGAATAATAGTAACCCATCAGTGAGTAATAGCAGCAATAAATACAGTAAAAGTATTCTAAAGGCATAAGGTAAAGTCTTCATTTTATCTTTTGCAATAGTTGCAATATTAATGAATTAAATCAGATATGTGTTCCTATTGTTTGCAAGATTTTTCATTAGGATGATGGCTCAATGTATTTTGTGAATGGGTCGTTGGGGAGACGTTGGCAAAAAAAATCAAAGTCAAAGCACTATTAGTGCAACTAACCTATTGAAATTAATAGACTAAAATAGAACTATTCTGTAATGTTTTAATGGGTTTAATCAGTTATGTAACGTGCTGCACATTCTTACTTACCACAGGAACTTAGATAATATTGAAGTATTTGAGCATAATAATAAATCAATCAAAATAAAGCAGACTGTTAAAAAAACCCCTCTCTTAAAATGCATATTTGCTTCCCTTCAGGTATGACTCTTTCAATTTTTTCCTACTTTTTACATTTCTGTGTAGAACATTTCTTATACTATTGGACATAACATGGTTTTATTAGATAGTTTATTGCCAATTAATCAGTTCAAGTGCTAGCGAAGTTGCATATTTCTGCCAAGATACCTATTTCTGTATTCAGGCTGTGCTTTATAGTTCCCTTAAATTGTTAGTGTCTTTTAAAAAATCACTAGTTACTGGATAATGAGAAAATATAAAGCCAATTATATGATTTTATAAAGCTAGAATTAGTTTTGGAGGGGTTTTTTGTAAATTTAAAACACTTATTTAGAAAAGTAATAGCATTTTACCTTTCCCTGAAGAACTCTGTACCTTACATAGCTGTCTTATACACAAATACAAATATACCATGAAAGCCTGCTGTATGTTCTCTGACACATGATGGAGTTAGTGGTGGGATTGTAATGCCAATGCACAGTTGCAGCCAGCAGATGTCAGCCAATTATGAGTATTTCTCAGAGCCTAGCGTATTTTTGCCTGTAGTGCTGGTATCCATCTGGCTGCAGTAGTCAATCAAAGGGCACTGCAGAACTAGTCTATCATTCAGTCAATGAGAGCCTGCCAACTTTTTTAGTCAGGTATAATCCTTGTTTCCTACAGACTGTTTGGTAGGATTTTTTAGACAGTTATTTCTTACCATCCTCTTCATTCAAAATCTTTTGAGGGGAAACTCCGTATCAAACAAATGCTTTGTGTTCTCTACACCTTATGGCTTTCTGCAAAATCTCGGGAAAGACCCATTCAGAGCTAGAGGAAATACCAGCCTAGGGGGAGGTCCTTTGCCAAAACCCAAGATACCATTGGAAGAGGGATTGAATCTTTGTCAATCGCGTAACAATCTTTTGGATATCCACCAAAATAGCTGAAGTCAAGTCCCCAGAGATGCCCGATGCTTCTGAAGTTTGGCCTTGGCTTCAGTTTTGCTACTTTGATTACCAGCCTCTCTTCTCATGCTGCTGTTCAGTTAAAACCTATGTAGCAAACCAACTAACCAAACCAACAAAACAGTAATACACTTTGGGCAACCTCTTTTGGTGCCCCCTGCCAGGTCTGGCAGCAGCTCCTTTGGGAGGCAGCCTGCAGAGCTGCAAGTGGTACAGCTGCAGTGGTACAGCTGTAAACAGTACAGCTTTGAAACACCCTAATGGTATCCTCACTTCACCCATTCCTTACTGACAAAAACCTGTTTGGTATTTAGGACCACAGGACTAGAAGGAATAACAGGTATCCATGTAATAGGCATTTAGCTTAGATGGAGCCGTAGTGCCCCTATTCCATATACCATTACAACACAGCAATAGTCACAAAAGTCATCCCAACACTTGTATTGAATTTGCAACGGAAAAACCAAAAGCCATAATTATAACATGTCAGAGGAAGTGAACAGAGGAGATCAAGGGTCTTGCTGGTGGCTTAGGTTCCTACATTAATGTAAATACACTAAGTGTGTGGGGTTTTTTTGTGGAAAAAGTCTCTGTCTTGTTCTTCACTCTGGAATGAGGTTGACAGCTGGACTTTGTGGCCTATTGCAAGGCAAGACACTTGAGTGTAAACTTAAGTGAAAATCCTTTGAAACTTTACACAGTCTTTATTCTGGAAAAAGTTTATTGGGTGGCTTATTACTGAAGCTGTGCCAGTGTGTTATGTCTTGAAAATAATCCTTTCCAATCTTTGACCAGATTTTTGAGCCTTTTAAAGAAATTGCTCCCCCAAAAATCTATTGTCAGCCTGCAGATGTGCTGTGAGGACTTTGGGAAACCATATCTTGTTTTCTGCAGTTGCTGCTTTGCATATGCTGGCCAGGTTTTTCCAGTGTTGGGAAATGTTCTAGGTTGTACAGAGTGATAGAGATGGTCCTAGGTCATTTGTCAAACTGTGATGTGCAACCACTTGAGTTTGGGTGATTCTTGACTTCCAGAAGTGCAAACTCCGTCCGCTGGTAGAGTCAGTAATGGCAGCTCTAGAGAAGCATATTGTAAAAAGGTGTTCAGCGCAACTCTGCCAGCCCTTTTACGAGCAGTGGGAAAGCTCTCCAGTTTTCCCAGTCTTGAGTAAGAGGTATGTATTTTATTTAGGGTACTGTAAGACCCTGTTTGCAGTCTCCCTTAAGCGTTGGTTCTGAGTCTGTGGCAAGAATTTCAGAGAAAAATGAGTGAGAAAGGACTCATATTTACCTTTTTCTGAGGAGCTCTTCTCAAAGCTTTGGTGTACTAAACTCAGGGAGACAACTTCAGCTTACTGAGGCAGGTTCAGTTGCTTGAAGTTCACAATGAAGTTCACAATGATACCCTTCTCAGTAAGGTCCAAGAAGCAGCGTGATATTCTAAAGTAACCTCCACTGCTTTGTCACTGTGTGAAATGAGTTTATTGGGACTGAGATTAAGAGGGAAGTGCTTTAGTAATGTACTCTTGTCTCTTCATGAAGATATGCACTGCTTTCTTCATAACATAGTACTTTGTTCATTGTACAGGGGAAGATGGCAGTAGAAGTATGTAGAACAGTTTATATAGATAGAAAGCTGAAATTAATGGATTCTATTAAGTTTAACAAAAATCTTAAAAAAACCTTTTCAGATGTAGAAGAAAATGCTTGACTGTAAAATAGAAACAAGGAAGGACCAGAGGAGAGAAACAAAGAACTACTCAAACCTTGGCCGGATCTTGCATGTCACTTACCAGCTTCTCATTTAAATCTGTTCCCTGAAGAAAAATTGTTACATTCCTTTCTTAAGAGTAGATTACCCCTGAATATTGTCTACTATTTTTAACATGGATTTTTTTTTTCTTTAAGTCTAGCTGCTGCTGAAGAACAGTTTTATCTGCTGTGGTGGAACCATAATATCAGAGTAACATAAAATGGTGAGTCACTAGCAGGCATGTTGATTTGACATACCACAGCTGGCACACTTAGTTTGCTGTGACACTGGAGGGGGCCAACACACTATTTTCTGGCAGGTGCTGTCATGTTTCTCTGAAGCTGATAGGCAGCAAAGTGTCCACGAGTTACCCCAACTTTCACATAAAGGCTTCTCATTGCACATTAACAGTGGGTCACTATCTTGTTAGCAAATAACCCTGGTATTCAGTGTTTGATAAGCCAAATATTTGAACCAAGTGACATTCGAGTATTTTTATGAAGTAACACTTTGAATAAGGCAGCTCTCACAGCTGCTTGGTTGCTAGCAATTGATTTCTTGTCATGCAAATGGAATGTTATCTACGGCTGGGAAAAATCAGATTTTTGGGATGTCCTGGAAGTTTTCAGACTTCTACAGATTTTGCATATATGTAGGAAGATAGATACCATTTTGCTTTATAAATAGGCAAAAATATTTAGACATGATTGTAGTAAATATATATGCTTTGTTTAAGTATATTGCTTTACAGTTTGCACTTTGAAAAACTGTAAGTTTTTGTAAGTTTGGAAGTATATCATAGGTTTCCTTGGTCTGAGTTTCATTTTGCTTGTGTACTCTGCAAATTATGCCTTTTGCTTGACTAAGGGTAGATCGAGACCTAACTTCTTAATGTGCAATCTTCTCTATTTCTGCTTGTCTCTATCTTTTCTCAGTTTCAAGGGTTATTCTTTCTGCTCTGTTTGCTCTGCTTTTAATAGCAGTTTTGTCTGCCCCCTACCAGTATCTAGTTCTTTGGGTTTTTTGGGTCATCTTTTATATTTCTAAAACTGTATGTGCTGGCACTTTTTCACATAACTGTCAACCATTTTCTCTCATCTGTGGTTTGTTGCACAATGTTACATATGGATATTTATAAGGAGTACTGTAAGTACCTATATATATCAGAAGTGACCAATCTAATTATACAGTTATGTCACTTTAAAGATATGGTGACTTGTGTGAAATTGGTCAGATTTACTGCCAGTTAATGAGTTATCATATATTAGATGACTTACTGTGCCCCTTGTCCTGCCTGGTTGTGAAGTAGTATCTTATGTTAAATTTATTCATCTGGAAGAGTTAGATCATTTTGAAATGCAAGGACTTGAACCTGTTTAGTTAAACAGGAATAATAATGTTAAATGTTTGATTCCTATCTAATGATTTCCTATCTAATATTTGATTAGATAGGAACTGATATAACTATTCCCAGATGGGAAGCAAGATAAACAATGCTCATATAATCTTATATAATTCCTTCTTTCTATTGTCTGTACCAGTTTAACTGTTTCAATTCAAGTGTTCAAATTAATGATCAAAACAGCTATAAGTTCTCAAAAAAAATCTGTCTGTCCCTTGGCAGGGGTGGGGACTTCCCTCTATGGCCATGTTTCTGTAACGTCTAGGTCCACCCCCCTTTCAGGCCCCCGTCCCCTCCAGGCTTCACTCCCTGTGCCCGCTGCACTTTAATTACTGCAAGCAAAGTGCTGATACCACATCAGCCTGTAATCCTAGAAGCACTCCCTATGCTGCTTCTCTGCCTTCTTTCATTTCATTTAGCATGAAGGAACTAGACCACCTAATTAAAAACTCCTAAAAATTCAATGTGTCCCTCTTGCACAAAGGAAAGGATAGCAAAGAGATATTTGTCACATCCATCTCTCTCCTCCGTCTAGCATAGACACTCTGCCCTCCATGATACAGGAGCCTCTAATTCCAAAGCATTAGAACATGCATTTAACCTAATGCATGTCAATACATTAACAAAAAAATAAATTTCAATGGGCTAGGCGCTCTGCAGGATTTAACTTCAAGGTGGTCCCTTAATAAAACAGGCCATTGATAGTCATTGTGTAGAAGGGGACAGCTAGTGCTACAGATTAAGAAAGATAAGAAGTCTGGTTCCAAAATGGCATGAGTAGGTGGAATAAACCAGTTATACAACTGTCCTGACTGGATGGGGGAAGAAAGCATGGCATTTGGGACTGAATAACTTCAATGTTCACCACTCTTTCGTCTCCATCCTCCAAGACAATGTTTCAAGAGTACAATTTTTTTGGTACAGGAAAGTGGTTTCAGAAAAGCATTTCACAAGAATGTTATAAATCAAGAGAAGGATAAAAATAAATATCAGTTTTCTTGCTGTTTCCATCTGAAATGTGAAAAAAAAAATCTTTTTAAGAAAGCTTACAATAAAATGTTCCTGGAAATGTCATTAATTTCAGCAGATTAACTAGCATCTAGGTTTTTATAATACCATCTCAATTATATGACATTAATAAAAGCAGATCTGGTATTAAGAAAATGAGGCTAGGTTTGGAAAGTCATCTGCAGGTGTTCCTGTGAGACCCTGCCTTCATTACCATATAACTGTGCTTTGACTGCTGCCCTGGATGCAAACTGTTCTGGTGTGGGTTTGCTGAAAGCTCCTTACTGTACCAAAGGACAAAACATGGTTCTTGATCTGCTCAGGTTCCCTCTGCAAGACCCACGTACTTGGGCCTTGCAATGCATGTGTCAACTCAGTTTGCCACCAGATATCTAACTTGTCCTTATGTCAGTGTCACATTGCTAACGATGGGTAGAAAAGGCAATCAGAGGGACCTGGACATCTCTAAGGCAGATGGAATATACAGAAAGCCCAAATTTAGGTTTCCTTTTGAGTACAGAGGTTACTGAGCTTCAAGATAGGGCAAGGGCATTTTCTATCTGGTGATGTGGTACTGTTGAGTCAGGTCAGACAGACTGTGTATGTGCTTTCCTCCCTTAAATAAACTTCTAGAAACCCTCTCTATGGGAGAACTTGTTCATTCCCTGGGCCTGGTGGTGAGAAGCTGTTTAGCAGCAGTGCACAAGCAAGAAACGCAGTTAACTGTAGTGAAAAATCTTAGATAAAAATGAAGCAATTGATCTGAAATATAGTAAAATCTCTCAGGTGTGAACTGCTGTTCCTCACTGCTGCAATATTTTTGGCCAGATTACAGTTGTTCCTCATGCATAATTCTACTAGCATTTGATGATTCAGAAGAGGGCATTGTGAAGATAACACTGTAGATTTAATGAAGCTCCCTCCTCATGGTAGATTTCTGCACAAAATTTGACAAATACTCATGCTTTTACCAGTACTTCTGGGGCTGTTTTGTGTTTAGTGAAAATTAAAGATATGTCCAAGTACATTCATCCTACTTGTATTCTGAGAATTGATATTTAATTCATGTTCATCCAAGGCAAATAAGACATCTCAGTGAGTGTTCTTATATTCTGTACTGCAATAACTGAATTCAGTATATTAAATTAGTGTACTGACTAGAAATATTTTCTTTCTAAGTGATCCTGAGGACAGACAATGTCTTCACCTTAAAAATGGATGTTAATCTTAATGAAAGCTTTTGGACCCAAAAAGTCAAGGTGACCTTATGGAACACCATGAGTTAGATGTTTTAGTTAATATTGCACTTTGGATATACTGCATTTTTCTGAGAAGACTGTAGTGGAGGAGTGATCCACTCAAACTAGTTTTCCTTCAGTTTTGGGTAGTAGAGTGATACTCCATTAGTACTGTATTTTTCCTAGATACCACTTGTATTTGTTAGGACATGTTTGAAAAGTCCCAACATTCTCCCTTTCAGAAAAAGGCCAATTAGCTTATCTTCCAGACAGAGTGTGAATATTTGATGCATAACATGGGTCTATCTCACTTTTATTAGAATAACTTCACTGTTTTATTGCCATCATTGTCACTATTTCACATTTAAATAATCAGCATTTTTTCTAATAGTTATGGAACAGCTCAGAAAATATGGACAAAAAGAATCGTGACAATAATGTGTCCATAGGAGTAACAATATGGACACCATATTGATTGGTATGAAATCATTATGATTTCATTCATATACCACTATGCCATTCTTTCTGGCAACGCAAGTTAGCTTAATTAATCTCCTGCAGATTGGCTTTAAGAAGAAATTATAGTTAAGCTATATATGAAACACAATCTTATTTATTTGCAAGGAAATATAATATTCTCTCACCCTGAGCATTAGGATCAAACTGGAAATGGTTTTTGTTCTCAATGCCTTGATACACTTTTGATCTTGAGCTCTCTGTTGACAATTATCTCCAGGTTACATGCAGCTGCAGTTTAAGCTACGTTGAGCTTTCCCCAAATTTTTTCAGCACTTGTCACAGAGAAGCTCTCTCTGCTGCACTTTAATTTGCCATACTTTTATTTTTAAAACTTTTGATGTTATTTTAACTTCAACACAAAACTAGTATAAAGAAGAATCAACATTTTAATTGTAGGTGACAATTGCTTTAGACTGAGAACAGCAGAACAAGAGAAAACAAAAACTATGCAATATTTGTGGTTTTTTTGCTTGCACTGAGATGGCTGACTTTCCTTGCAGTGTTTAGAGATCTAATTAGCCATGATCAAGAAGATGCTCAATGTTTGTGTGATGGAATTAAACAGAGTTAAACATTCTGAAATCCACCATGTAATTCAGATTCTCCTATGCCTGTAAACTGATCATCATTTATTGCAGCTCTTTTTAATACCTGTACACGAAGTGAAACAAAAAATACACATGAAAAATTTCTCTTTAACCTCAGCAAATATGGACTAACTGAGGATTACCAGCGTAAAGAAGCCCCTTGTACAGCAGAATGCTGCCAATGGCTCATTGTCCTTTCCTAGAGACATAACAAGTGGAGGGGGGGCAAAAGGAACTTTTAACAGCTGTTGTGAGAGTTGGAGGTACCAAGCATTTTGGTACCACTCTTCCCTTGTCAAAACAGCACCCAATTTCGGGCAAAGTAGTCAATTCTTCATCTGTGGATGAAAGAAGAACATTGAATGGTGACTTATGTTCAGTGGGTGGAACTAGGGATGAATGGCTGTACCTCAAGTACGCAATTAACTGTGAGAAAAGAAATGTGTTATTTATCTTCTGCTTTAGTATAGCCTTATAACCTCACCACAAAAATTATTGCGCTTGTCTGAGTTTTATTGTAATCTCTTTCATGTATTGTCATGGATCCAAACTATTTTATGGCTCATGGTAGACCCCGATGATCTACTCCACCTACAGTTGTACATACATTTTCGTAGGTCTTATACTTGCGTCTGGAAACATTGGGTATTTCAGTCCAACACAATACCTGTCAAAAAATTAATAGAACAGGTGATTGTCCTCTGTATAAAACTCAACATCCCTCCCCACACACAAACTTTCAGCTTAACCAAGAGAACTTGCCTGAATTAGATCAAATGTATGAGAGATAAGGAAGGTAAACATGTTTTTGATGGTCATATCCAAAAAATCAGAAAAATGGTAGATGAAAACTTACCAAGAAAATCAGAAGTACATGTGTGTATTTATAAGATAGCCATGTATTTCAGTAACCGTGTGGTTTTGTCATGTATCACTTTGTCATTACAGGGACACCTGGTAATTAATTTCCATGACAGGCAACTACACATGGAAAGTGAATATTAAAAAACTGGTTTATATTATATTTTTTGTCATGAAAATGGCATTATTTTAAAATATCCTATTTATTTGAATTATTCCTTTTATCTTTTGAATATCTGTAAATTATGATCATACCAGATGCTGACCATCAAAGGACATGTTTACTTTTTTTAAACAAGTAATCTTGCTGATTACAAGTTTCAAAGAGATTTTTCAGTATTGTTTTACAGAAGAAATTGTAGGAAGGTAGGTTGAAATAATAACATATTTACTTGCATAATACCTGCATTACTCACATCTTCAAAGTTATACATATGCTTAAGTGCTGTACTTGGGATACATGACATACTAAATGTCAGAAGAAACAACGTATAAAATATAGAGTGATTATAAATTAAAAACATATTCCATAGCTTAGATTTATCCCTTCAGCTTGTGTAAAACTGGATGAGGTATATCCCAGGTTTGTGTCTGAGTTCCCAAACTAAAACTGAGATTAATTTTGTGTCCTTACCCCCAAAGGTCACGATAAACATAAACCACATCATTATGTATAAAATCCTTTCATACAGTGCAAATAAGACTAGATGGGACCTTCTGTATCCCTGAGTTAAGTTGGGTATTCACAGGTAAAAGCCCCCTATAATACTTTTCATATATTTATCAATTTCTTCCCTGAAATCTGCAGGTATGGTTAATCTTCACCACTCTTATTAGGGAGCTGTTTTTACAATGTTCCTGTTCTGATTGGAGATCTTGTGATTTCCAGCCAAAATAGATTTATCAACAGGTTATACCATGCCTGCCTGTGCTGTTCTAATATCACAGAAATACAGAATTAACACAAATGAAAATATCACCTATGGGTGATATTACAGTTTTGCATAGACAGCCTTGCTATTTTTAGCATATGTGTATATATGTCACATAATCACTGAGAGGAGTTGACTCTGTGTTTTTACTACCCTCAACAAGAATTTCTACATATTGATAAGATCCCCCCCAAACCTTCACTTCTCTAGGCTGAACAGTCCCAGATCTCTCAGTCTTCCCTCAAATGAGAGATGCCTCAGTCCCTTTATCATCTTTGTGGCCCTTCTCTGGACTCTCTCCAGTACGTCCACGTCTCTCTTGTACTGGGGAGCCCAGCACGGACCCAGCACTCCAGATGTGGCCTTACCAATGCTGAGTAGAGGGGAAGGGTCAATACCCTCAACCTGCTGGCAACAGTCCTCCTAATGCCGTCCAGAATACTGCTGGCCTTTGCTGCAAGACAGCCATTGCATGCTCATGGTCAATTTACTGTCCACCACGACTCCCAAGTCCTTTCAGAAAAGCTCGTTCTGAACAAGAACTTTAAAAGTTCTTCACATTTAATGTCTCCAGCTAGTCTTAATTTTTTTTAGGTTGACTAACCACTTTTAAAAATATTTTTATAGATAAGGTTTACCAGCTGCTTAAGAAGATGCTAAATCAAAAATAAAACATGTGATATTGGTAGGAATACAAAGAGATGACTATCTAGCTGTAGTAAAAGCAGTAATAACACCTCACACTTGCAATATTTAGAACATTTCATCCCAGGACCTGAAAGGTTTTACAGACATTAATTGTCGTTCCAGCTCATCTCCAGCTTGGGAGTAAAATGCAATGATATTGTTACTTCAATTATACAACAGATGAACTGAGGTGTAATAAAGCTCCATGGCTGACCACTATTGTAACTGTGTAGCAGAATCAGGAATGCTGTCAGCTTTCTGTTATCAGGGACAGTGGGCTGCTGGAATACCACAGATAATGGAAAAGCACAGGTAACATAAGAAGTAAAGAACATGCTGCTCCAGTGCAGAAACTCAGGATGGCAGAATTTCTGTCCTGGACACTGACTACAAGACCCAACATGCTGTCTCTTATATAGTGCGTATTCCTCAAATGCTGGGAAGTGCCGTGCGGACACCCAGCTGTGGGAAACCAGCTTGCAACTGATAATGACATTGTTGAACTACAGCTGGACATAAACAGCTGGGGCTAAAGTGTTATTTCACCTATACCATAGGTAATCTCTAACTAAGCAAACAACCCTCAGTAACTGAGAGTTGCTAGTACAAGCAAGAAGCCCAGACAACCTTGTTCTTGCTTTTCCTTTCTAAGTAATAGACAGTACTGGTCTCAGAATAAGCCATAGGTCTATTTTGTAGGCAACCACAGTAATACGGAAGACTCACTTGGGATTAAGGTTGAATTTACCATTTTTGTTTATTTAAAGTTTCAAAAAATATTAAAGAGTTGGCTTCAAAGGAAGTGTCCAATAACACCCCCAAAACAGAGAGTACAGATTTAAACCTTCTTTTAATAGGTTTGATACTCATTTTTATTTACCAGTCTTTCAAAACTTTTTTTTTAGGGAAGGATTTTTACCCTTTGCAGAGTAGGCAGCTGGTCTGAGGAAAGCAGAAGGCTTCAAAATGCTCTGATTTAGCCTGAGATTCAAAAAGAGCTGCACTGTTTTAACTTATACTACAATTACTACAAGTAATAGTATCATTTGGAAAATTACCTGCTTTAGGCAAATGGGGAAAAGACACCACAGATGAGGGGAAGAAGGAGACAAGCTGTCTTTCCCAGTTCTTCCTGTCCTCAGCTCTATGTGCTGACAGTGGCCGTTTTCCAGCATTTTGCCCTCTCTAGGTTAGACTATAGCAGATACACTCACTAGTTTACAAATGCCTACAGTTTTCCCTTGCCTGCAACCAAGGGAATCAGTTTCCATAATATGCAGATGCTGTATATTAGACAGAAGTGAACTGAAAATTAGTTCTGTAGGACATCTGTAGGAAAGTATGAAAGATTAATTTTAAATATTTCAGTATGAGAAAGACTGTTAATCCTGGGGATTTCAGAAGTGGTTAAGCATTATGTAGATTTTTAAAGCAGGTTACTAATCACTTTCTTCTAAGAAAATAATTATTTTTTCCTTTGTGGGGAGTCACCACTTTTATTGATACCACCCCATGATATACCACCCTCTGAATGAAGTCACTTCACTACTCTATGGCACATATGCCCATCTGTGAGGTAGTGATATTGGCACTTCCCTCCCAAGGATATCATAAGGACAAATCTTAAAAAAATGTGAGATACTCAACTGCAAATTTGAGATCTATATTACAAATACTTTCTATATGGAGGGTTACTTGTGAGCAGTCCTTGATGTTTGGGCATATGATCTTGATGATGTTCTGACCTGTTTGTTAGGCATGGTACCCATGTTCCAGCGCTACCTAAAACTCTTCCTTTGTCCATGCTTCCTTCTTTCTTTCTCTGTTTTTCTCTCTCTATATATGTATGAAATTGCAACATACTTGAAGAAAATATTTAGACAACATCCTATAGAACTGAGAGATTTCTGGGTTTCATTTACACATTTTTCAGCATATTATGATTATCTCAGTTGCCTTTGCTATTCAAAAGCATCTGTCAAACATTTTGTGAGGAATGCAAAGGCTGGAAGCTAGTAACTTCTGGCACCAGGAGGAAGGCTCCTGCTCCACCTGAAGGCTTGCAACTACGGGATAGGTTCACTGCCCTCAAAGCTGAGAAGGAGCTGGGGGTGCTTTCAAGCGTAGCATCTAGGCTGATTTACCTTGTAGTGTAGGAGCACTAGGAAGAAGCAGTGAGTGATAGTAGTGGGTGACTCTCTGCAGCGGGGGACAGAGGCACCCATCTGCCGACCTGACCTGTCATCTACAGAAGTCTGCTGCTTGCCAAGGGCTTGGATCTGGGATGTTGTGGAGATACTGTCAAAGCTTGTCGGCCCTATTGACTATTACCCCATGTTGTTCTTCTATGTGGGAACCAATGATATTGCCAGAGGTCCTTTCCAACCTCAAGCATTTTGAGATTGATTCTGTGATTCTGTGGTTTTACAGAACAGGTCATGGCCCATAGTTTGCTTATGCAGTCTTTGAGTATTATTTCTGAAAGGATATGCAGCTATTCCTTCTGATCTCTGCCAATATATGCCTGAGAGTGGAATTGGGTGAGTGAGAGTATTTGCTAATAATTTCAGTTATAAGGTCAAAAGTTATCTGCTGTTGATATTTTTCAGCAACTGTTGAAAATTTGCTGCTGCCATGATGTTTTTGGTCAGTAAACTATTGTTAGAAAATTTATGGAAAGCACATCAAATGAGGAAGACTCATTGCCAAAGTCACTAATACTTTTCTTTGAATGCCTACAGAAACATGTTGATTCAGTGTGAACTATCACTACTGTTTAAAGAGCTGGTTTCTTAGTCACCATATGAAAAGATCAGTTATTCTGCAGGCCAAAGGTAATGCTGTCTGAGTCTGAATTTCAGTTTCCTATAGCAGAACATGAGATTCCAGATAAGCATCCAGTCTGTGATCTACAAATACATTTAAAATGTTATATAAGGAAGTGAAATGAGTTAATTGTCAGTGCACCTACATCTTTAATGTTACATCTTCCCCTCTCTTTGCTTAGTGACTACTGGCCTAGTGCTGTTTTAAAGAAAAACAACACAGAAAATGAATTTTGTTTGAAATATCATTAGATTTACCTAAAGATACTGAAAATTAATCTTAGTTTCATAATAATTTTCAAAGCTTATTTAGTAACAGATTTTAACCATACTTCTCTATTGTACAAAATAGGCCATATTGTTATACGCATGTTCTGTGACCCATTAAATTAAATATACCACTTACGATGACTAGCATACACGGAAATATTTGCAGGATAAAGAAATATAATTATATTTGACTACAATGAATTGAATTTTTTATGCTCGATCTTGCTTTTAAATTCCTTAGCTCCATTCTGCTTTGTGTGATCTCCTTTAACACATGGAAAACCTTTGAATGAAACATGTCAGTTCAAGTAATGTGCCACTCATTTCTTCTTCTGATATCATTAATAATTGTGTGCCTCATTCCATCTTATTCTCAAGCAAATGCTTTATACTTTACACAAGTAGTCCTTTTGAACCAAAGGGACTATTCGATACAACTGATCATTTCAACATACTGCATGATGTTCTGAACTAGAGACTAGATTACGCTTTAGTTCTGTACTGTTTCCAATTGTTCCCAACAAGACCGACGTATTAGCAAACCCACTCCCATGGAGAACTTTGAATTTTTAAGGGCCAAAGGTGTATTTACTCGTGTTTGCCGCACGAGACAATTTTCAGGTAATTTCAAAAGGGCAAGATAGAGACAAAATTAAACATTAGGCTATGGTTAGGCATTATGTTTACATTTATCTATATGATATTACATTCAAGTTTAATGCATGATAATGCATTCCCTTCTAATTACCTTTCTGGGCACTTTTATGGCCCTTGTCAGAGTTGTATCTGGGCATCTTATAATCATTAATGGGTTTTATCTTCACTAAGCACCTGAAAGGTAGGGACATAACAAGCTCTAAAACAATAAGAGATAGAGTAGACCCTGACTTACAAGGCTAAATAAGTTCTGTCACACAGAAGTGAGCTGCAATTTGAAAGTATACATTTAGGGTACAATCCTCTATCCTAGTCACTAATTTACACTTCACTTATTGATTACTTAATTTGATCAAAGAAATTACTGAATGGCAAGATTTATTCTTTTGTTTAGTGATCAAAGTTTCATTACTGTCTTTGGTACCAGTACATTTTTCTCTCTTAAAAGTAGATGATTTATTTTACTAGGATTTTAACCTGAGACTTTGAGATAGTAATTGCCTGTACCTTATTTACATACTTCAAACATGATTACTGCAATTTTTTCCTGGCATCTCCTTAACCCTCCATGACTTTTCCAAAATAATTGCTAGTAGTTTAATAAATGTATTTTAAGTAATTCCCTTAAAAGTATGGGATGATAAGTGGACAGGTCTTCTTATGTGTATATGTTAAGTTTCCCAATATAGTTTCTTTTTAATTAAATTTTTATTGAAATTACTTCCTACCTATTTATAGAGCTTTTCTCTATTCATTGTCTGCAATACTGAATTTAAAAATGTAGGGCAGTAGGATAGCCATTTTAGATTCATTATTGATTTTTCTTCTTTATTTATCTTGTCTGGTATTTCTGCTTAAAAGTCCATCTTAATACCCTGGGTTTGGTTGCTTCCCTCCCCCCTCCCGCCCCCCCCGTATTACCCACTTAGAAAATGAGTCTATCAATTATTTTGATCCCAAGAGAAGTAAAAACAGCCATGACAATCAAAAAACATGTAGTTCAAAATAAATACCTGAACTTTCATGATAACTTTAAAACTTATTTGAGCCTTTGATCAAATATCAAAACGAGGAGGAATTCAGGGTATATTCAGTATTTTTAAAACATTCATGGAGGGCCCCACATTCATTTTTGAATGGATAGATATCAGATAAAAAAAAAAGGACCAAAGTCATAATGTAGGGCTGCAAGCTAAAAAACCCCTAAATCAATCCACTTCCCCCAATGCTTTCAGCCTTTATGAAGGAATAGTATTTACATGTAATCACTATTTGTAAGAAGAAAATAAGAGCTCAACTGCTGGAAGACTGACTCATTTACTAAAATCTTAGGAAAGTCTCAACAAAAGAGGGGAAGAATGGAAAAATGGACAAATCTTTTTCGAAGAGGATTTACCAGGTCACTAACCAAATGGTTTTTTAATGTCACCTTTAAAGGAAAGCTTTAATGTTGACAGTGATAATAGGTGCAATACATCAAAGACAGTAATATTAGATATATTCCATTTATATACATGTTTTTGGTAAAAAAAAAAAACCTTGATAAAAATAAAAAGTAAAAGTAAGTGTCATAGGATAGAACTGTAAAATCCATAGTGTACTTATGCTAGATAACTGGTTATATGTGAAGATATATTAAATATTATTATGCTTCAACAGCTCTCAGGAAAACAAGGTCACTAAAGAGCAGACCCCAACAACTCTACCCAGTCTTGCCTTTCATAAAACATAGATAACAATTAACCAAGGAAGTGAATGACATCTAAAACACTTGCATTGGGTGAAAGCAAAGGACAACACTTCTAAATACCATAGTGAAAATGTATCAAAATACTAAGATACACGTTCTCCCTGAACATGGGGTTATCTACATTTTCAGGAGACCAGCCTAGTGACCGATCACTGTTTCAGGGCCAAATGCTGAATAAAATAAGTTCTAAATAAACAGATATGGGTGAGAATGGGAATAAATGGACCAAACATATTTTGAAAACTACCATAAGCAGAAGAAATGCTGAGTTGTGGAAAAAATAGAATGTCCAAAGCATAGCCATTGGAATAAACAAGCTCCATTGCTGGCAAAAACCTTGCAGTTTCCATGGACAGCCGTTTAGATCTGTACTTGCTCTGATCACTAAAAGGAAGGATAACTTACGTTCCTATTTACTGTTGTTGCACTCTGGATTATACAAAACCTTGAAATTCTCATCTGTGAGGGATCTGAAGCATAGCAATGCTGTCATGAAGAGACAGTGTAATCAGGTACAAGTTGTCAATTGTGCCTCATTGAGATGCACCTAATTACGGTATAGGCTTTCACATACATCTTTTGGACACTGCAGAAAATTCCCACCTCTGCTTCCTCTTTGGAAGAGCCAACTGTGCCCTTCAGCATGATGAAGATTCTCTGTTTTTCCTTTTCATTTCAATTTGAAGTCCTCATGAAGTTTCCCACTCAGGCTTCATCCAGGACTTTGGGACCACTGGCCACCTGCCAGGCTGCCTTGTGACAGCAATCTAAGTAACAGGTGACTTCAATCATAAATTGGCAAGAATCTCTATCAACAGCTGGCATTGGGGAGGCTGTATGGATTTCTAAATTCTAAAGCTGTCAAAATCCTTCAGCCTCTATTTCAGTATTTCCAGCATGATACTTGTCTTTAACGGAATGATAAATGCATCTTTCACTCATTTGGCTAGGATCCATGCCTGTCAGTTTGGCTCATCTCTTAGTGTTCCCATTCTTTTCTTTTTTTTTTTTTTGAGCTATGTTTCGCATAATAGTCCCTTTCATTTTATGTGCAGCAAGATCAATTTGAGGTCAAGTTTTGTTTTGCTGAGTTGAGCTGAATACAAGTGATTTTGAACCACATATTATTCTTTCTCTCCTTTTTTTAATTTTTTTTTTTTGTATATATCTTTTCAAATTCTGAAAACATAGGCTACCAGGGTACATAAAAGTGGATAGATGAACTCAGGATTTTATTCTTTGATTTATTTCTTTCAAACCGTAGACATCATCATGTTCAACCTTTAGATGAAGTTTAAATGAAGAAGTTACTGAGTAAAACAAGACAAATACCGCTAGTAGCTTTTGCAAGCTACACGGCCAATGCAAATCTTTAACTACAAATCAGATAATATCTTTAACGGTGTAGTTTTATGTAACAATGGTGCTTGATTTACAATGGGCACAAACTACTTGCACAACTACTATGTTACAGTGGGTGTCTTTATTCTGATCTCACCTATACTTATTAGAAATATCATGTAACTCAGTCAAAGTTAATTGCGTTATTGGGTAAAAATAAACAAGAAATTAATGGACAAAAGTAAGAACCTCCACACAATAAAAACCAAGAAACAGCCCATCAATTTTATTAAAATACTACTAAATTTGAGTGAGTGTAATTTATATTATGAAGCTTGTATGTAGCAGAGAAATGTGATGTTAGTCTTTCAACAAAGAAGTTGTTTAATTTTTCTGGCACTGCATTGCACTAGCAGCTCATCTGCTCTGAGTAGCTTGTTGTTTGCTAACTCTAGGTGCTTTCCCTAGTCACTGAATTCAAACTCAGTTAATGAAAGAAAACCCTTTAAAACGTTTTAATGAAACTTCCTTAGATCTCTAAGGGTAATGTGATGTTTTACATCTCAGTATCAACTGAGAGTTATGTTGTGTCTTAAGTTGAGAAGGTATTTGTCGGTGGGAGAATTATGAGAGAAGAAACAGATTTACCCCAGGAGCCTAAAATAGGCTTTTAATTTTATAGAGGAAAAAGAGAGGAAAAAGTGCCAGATTACGAAAGTAGACTTGTGTAAGCCTGGTATGACCAGTGAGGGTAAAACTAAGTTCACTGACATGTTGTATTTGCTACTATGAGATTATCAGATCTTGTGTAGGTCTGCAGTAATATGCAGGTAAATAAGTGTGAATTTTTATGCATTTTTTTTTACTGCCAAATAAAATACCCAGTATGAGACCCCAGTTCTGTGTAGGTCACTTCTCGGTAGTATAAACACTGGGAATAAATCAAACACTATCTCGCTGTGGGAAATTCTTTCAGACAAACAGATTAGCCCAGTCCAAGGTATGTTATACAAACAATGGTGACACTAGAGAGCTCACAGGTCATGAGATAAACTTAGGATAAAATAGTACAGAAAATCTTAGTGTCCTTCAAACCTGCAGATGCCAGAACATACAATGAGATGGAAATTTCTCTGTATTAGATAAAAATGAAATAAGATAAAAACTCCAGTGAATCTACACTCTTATAAAATGTATTAATTCTAGATTTGCACAGTTTGCACTACATCAATTCTACTTAGATCCATTTAAGTGTAAAATGTTACAGTCTCTTTTTGCCATGTAAGCAATGAGGACTCTAGATTCCCATCCTTGGCCTACTTTTCTTCTACCACTTGTTAACTCTGGGCACTCCCATTAGTAAATTCATCTATATCTTTCTGTGTTGTTTCTTATGTAGTAGTTTAATTTATGTTATGTAGTAGTTTATGTTAAGTAGCTTATGTTTAATGCAAATCATTGTCTTTGCAGATCATTCAGGATCCACTTATACCATATACTTTTCTCATTCACATAGAAAGTTTGCTTCTTGGTGCTTATTCTTTCATATAAGCATGCACAGAGAAAAGGAACTCATTAACCTCTTCAAAACATCCTAACAACTCTCCTTTGCTAGTCTGACTACAAAAAGTGTAATAAAAACCCCAAAGATTTTGACAATAATTAGGCTGCTGCCTCTCTGTTATCTTGATTTTCTTAGAATGAGCATAAAGAAATGTGTATTCAAATTCAAAAGCCATCTAAAAGACATCTAATCCCAGTCAGATACTTGCACTCTAAAAGTACATATTTCTCTGTTTTATTACAAGGAGAACGTAGGGTGAGTGGATCAGATATTACACACGCTTGGTAGTTATGTACAGGTGAGTGAAGAGTGAAGGGAATCAGCGCCTTTTATGTGGATATAATTTTCTGTTGCACTGTCAAACTGCCTGAGGCGTTTTTTTTTTTTTTTTTCTAATTCACTCATCAGTCTGTGTTTATTCATCTGTGATTGTTCTTTTAAACTGGGAACTCTTCATGAAAAGGATGGTATTTTTATTTTGGTTTGTACAGAGCTAATAGTATGGTCAGTAGCTGAAAATTTGAGGTGCAACCCTGAAATAATGATCAGGGAAAAATTCCCAGTAGAGGGCTGAAATTACACACTGATAATTCTAACTTCCACCATCTGAGACCTTTGCTCTTAATAGCCATAACAGGCTTTAGTTAAAAAAAAAATCTTGCATGATAGATCTAGAGCCTCTGACAGAGATGATAATCTGTAATCTTAGGGGCAAACAGCATGGATTTATAACATTTAATGATTCAAATCTGTGATTTATAAACTCAGTTTCCTTATAGTTTCATAATTAAGTTGTAATTCTGTATTTACACAATCTGTAAGAGACAATCACTTTTGCAAAGCAGCTTTTACAAAACCTGCAGTGAATAACAATATAATTTTCACTCATACTGTACTCTAATTCACAGTGGTAAGTTTGTGTCAGACACGTTTAAAAGAAAAGATGTATGGTGTTAAGGATAGTCTGTTTTTAATACAACATTTTCTTTGTGAGAAGAACGTGCAGACATGATCTTTGGAAGTAACATTTATAAAAATAATTAATGAAGAAAATATTGCCTAGCCCAAATTAAAGATCATACAAATGCTTTGAACTCCCCCACAGCCATGCATGAAAATGCAGCAAAGATGTCATCCCTATGTGTACTTAGAGATTTGTTTACTCTCCTTTGTGACAAAGAGCTGTACATAAGGTTCTTGGTAATGCAAAGTATTTTGAAAACCATTAGATAAAATATTAGTAAATACAACTGTATAATTCTGCTTTCCATTGAATTTGTGTTGCTATTTTTCAATAAAAAATATACATGAGTATTTGTTGCCAGATTTACTTCTGAATAACTTCCAGGGAAGAGTTTTGTAGGGAATGGTGGTGACACACAATAGATGTACATATAAAAGAGAGGTTAGCAAATGAAACAGAACCTTGGAATAGAAGGAAAATTAAGAGAAGATTGGTTTAGATAAGGTTTGGATGCCTACAGACATTATTGATTTTTTTGTTAAGGGAGCGAGCTGTACTGGCCTGGCTGTTACACATTTCCTCCTCAGTTTTTCCCCACTTGAATCCTTCACAACTGCTTCAGAAGGAAGGCAAGACTATAAAATTCAGTTACTCTAGAGATGTTCTGTAAACCAGGGTTTCTGATCATGTGAAGTATCACTGTGGACTTAATTAGTATTCAGAGTAGTTGTGCTGGAAACTTCCTTGCTCATGTGGCATACAGAGGTACGATTCTTCAAACAGAAAAATGTTCATTCTCTCATTCAGTCTTCATAGCCAGACATACCACTATTTTAGCAATAATTGTTATGAAGCTTTTGAGAACACGGAGAGTAGAAATGCTGCAATATGCATTTGTGGCTATTCTATCCTTTTCTCTGTTTTAGTTCATTTAGCAGGATATTTCAAATACAGTTCTGGGAGGAAGATTGTGGCGTTTTCTTTATGACCAAGAATCTAGCTTCAACTTCCTTCTCTTTGTCGGAGGTTTTCCAGATTACATACTGTTATCGCCTTATTTCCCAATTACATACAGTTACCCAATTCAATAGAGTTAGGTAAATAAAATGCATTTTTATTAGCAAACTCATTTTTACTTTGTTTGAAGCAGGAAAAAATAAACTAAATAAGGTTCTTTCCAAGAGGAAACTTTTGACATTCAATGATATTTCACTAAGCCAAGCAAGAGATTCTGTATGGAATCCAAACAGTGTTGTTCTGTATCTTAGTCATTCTTTGTAACCTTCCCTTTGGTTAAGGTGCTCATTACGATGAAACTATATTTAAATTATTCTATTTTAGACAAGACTGTTATAATAAAAATATTCTTTATTCTTGAGACAATAGATCAATGAGTAGTACTTTATGGAAGAGGGAGTCAGACATTTTCAGAAGAAATAGAAACAGTATACTTGAAAGAATGAAAAGGTTTAAGAAAGATAATTTCAAAATACCTCATGACTCACAGCAAAATACAACATTTTATTGCCCTTTCATCCTTTGTGGAAGCTTTTATTATTCTTATACAACTGCAGAATGCTAATATTTGGGGTTTAGGCAGTTGGTTTGAAAAGGACCATATCTGCTGCTTTGCCTAAAAAACAATCAAGTGAGAAGAGGGCGAGAAATACATTTAAACATACAAGTCATCAGGTTAAATTAGAGCATTACGAAGGCTACTGCAAATTAGGCTGATTGCCGAAGGATCCAAAAGAGCTCTTGTTCCAGCTCTGAGACTATAGAAGGTTTCCTAACCTGACAGTATCTTTCTGAGGTCAGTTACACAAATCAGTGCCCAGAATATTTTAGCAGTATGGAGCAAAGCAACCTCCAAGCAGCTGAAATCTGCCCTGGAGACTTAACAGTAAAGAAACATATGCATTCTCTTCTATTTGTCAGGATTTAGTTAAAAGCCAGATGGACTGAATTTATTTTTATCCAGTTTTACTGAAAATATCCTTGATTTTTTTAACAGATTTGTTTAGAGAGCTAAATATGAGATATATGGGGAAACAAAATACATTTGTAATTCAGTCATCACTGTACTACTTTTTTATCATGTGGAGACGTCTACAGTCTTTGGCTTATCAGCAATTTACAATGCATCTGAGCTCACACTTCTGCTCCTTTGTATGACTTGTGTTATGCCCATATAATGCTGCTTGCTTCCTTCCTCCTTCTTCTCTCTCTCTCCCCCTCCCCCTGCCTTTAGTGGAAAATCATGTTAGCTAAATTCTGATAATCTAATACTGGAATAAAAGTACAATCAAAACTCAAGAGACTAATCCTGAACTGCTGAATTTGATGGGAGTCTTGTAAGGAGTTTTGAGGCGGCCATAGATAAGTTCCATCAATACTGTCAAACTCATTAGAGACTGAATACTTAGAACACTGCCTTCTACTTATTTATTTATGTATTTATTTAACTATTTTTCTGTTTTGGGATTAAAACGATGAGAAGTGGGCATATGTTGCAAGAAAAAACTTCAATTTCTTGTGTTATATATGTTCCAGTTGATTACACAGGGGTTTTTTGATGGGTTTCCTCTCTAGATTACATCTCATTCTCTATTGCTAAGATGTAAAAATAACCTTAAAGATCATTTTGTACTGTTGTGCTACATTATTGCTTCATACCTCAGTAAGCCATTTAAAAACAAGTTTATTTACATTTCTCATTGCTGGTTAGAGAGCTCAAAGTTCTAGCAAACCTCTGACCGTACAGTGAAGCATAACTGAATGCTAACTCTGTGTTCACTTTCCCTGGTCACCACCAGTTAAGTATTAGAGATTCAGAAAACACATTTAAGTGAAGATAGGAACTAGGCAAAGGTAACTGTGTAATAGCCCCTCAAAAATTACAGTAATGATCAGCTGACTTAGGGGTGATCCTGCTGTTATATCTTGAACAGAAAAAATTCAAATTTCTAAAAGTTCCATAAGGAAAGAAAGATACTTAAGAAATATCCATGATTTAGGACATTGTTCCTTCTTTTAAGTATGTAGTTCCAAAACCCTAATGGTATATCAGATCAATGAAACACAAATATCCTACTGAGATTGTTTAAGAAACAAGTTACTCATCTTTTTTCGCCTTTACTTTTCAAGTCTTTACCAGGGTGAAATGGTGTTATAGTACCGATAGTACATTGCAGTGCATGGAGTCCTTGTTACATGTTGTCAAACTGAGAAAAAATGTGAAGGACTGGTTTGTGTAGTGACATGAGAATAAAAATTCACATTTCATTCTCTTCTCTGCTTTCAAGTCCCTCTGCAAACTTTTCTCTCAAAATGTAGGTGAGAGCTAAAAGATCCTGAGATAAGAAGTTCAGTGTGGCTGTCACTGGTGAGTCACTATCACACAGTTCTTTCTCTTCTTCTGCCAAGGTAATTCATTCCTTTGCACACATAAGGGAGAGGAGGCGGCACAAAAAACAAATGACATAATGTTTGCTAATTTGATAAACAGTTATGTCATTTATGGACAGCCTAATGGATTACAGAGTTAGTGGGACAGCCAACGTATCAAACATGAGTACTCTGATTCTGTTTCCAAGTCCTTGGGAAAAGACTGTATTATCCATCGTTCTTACAGCTGAACAGTTTGCAAAGCGTCTTTCAAAATCTTTTACTTTTTCCTGAAATGTGGCTTCAATTAATTCCTTGTGTGAACTCCTCAATAAAACAGACTGTTTTAAATGTAGAAAACCAAATTTTTAAATTTTTATTTAGCACATTCAAAAAGTTAGTTTGCCCTCAGGTAGAAAGTAATAACATGACAATGATTATAGTTACTTGCTCCTTTAGTTATAGGGAAATTAATCATTCCTAGATACCAAAGAAACTGTCACATGGGAACATACACATCTGTGTATGTTCATGTCTACCAAAAAAAAATGTTCATCTTATTGTACCTTAGATACCATGCATCTTGGAATGCTATTGATTTATGCTATCTGACCCTCAAAGTAAGAGAGGGTGTGAAATTTATAGCCATGGTAAGACTAATTCAAAAGAAACTACTGCATGCAGTCAGCTTTGGTTGCATACACCAAATTAGAATATGCCTTTAATATTCTGGGCACAAATTTCAACTTGAATAAAACAAAACCTTGAGAAGCAGCAGCATGTAAATCATTCATGAATAGAGCTTCTATTTTCTTGTAGCTATTTACTGTAAATAGGGAAGGATAATCTCTCATGTAATGTGATCACTGCCTAATTGTAATACAAAACATGTATCTTTCAGCATATTGGGCAAAATATTGTTGAAATTCTGTAAAGCAAAACTGAGCTAAACTAAAATATCCCTCAGAGCAAATAGCTTGAAATGAAACATGGCTTAAGTGGGTATTTAGTTCTTAACAATATGAACGATCTGGAAGAAAAAAAAATATTATTAGAAGTATTTTTTCTTGGTGATGAAAAATTCACCAGTTAGTGATAAATAATAATGACAGGCAAATTACACAGTTTGAATGAATACATGAGATCAGTGTCTGTATTTTAGTCATAAATAATTGATACAGTGTTTCTGACAAAGCTAAATTTGACTTAGATTTGGTTTGGGGTTGAAAAGCATTTTGGTATGCAATGGTAGTGAATGTCCAAGTATGAGTAGTGTTACATTGCCTTGCATGAGCTGTGTGATGCAACACCCAAAAGACTGTCTGGAAATCAGAGTTCTTGGGACTTTCTTGGGAGATAGCAGGGGATATCAGGTAGGGTTTAAGAGACGATATCCCTGCTTTACATAACATAATGTTGAAAAAACGGATGTGGTTCCCAAAGGAGCCACGAGAACAATTCAGGGTCTAGTAAGTTAACACTTGGGTCTTAAGGCCATAGACATCCTATTTGGCAAAAGGAACATATAAACATATATAAGATCCTGTGGTTGAAAGCTAACCACAGCCCATTCAGATTAAAAGCAAGGCAAACTTTTGTGCAGAAATATAATTACCAACTGGAACAGTTTCCTAAGAGATGGGGTGAACTTTAACTTTTAAAAGTCATCATAACTGAATGTCTCTATGGAAGACGTAGTATAGTTCAAATAGAAATGATGTAATTTCTTCCTCCCAAGTCAAGAAGAACAGATACTCAGTACAGGTCCATTCAGCACAGGGAGTTGGTATTTGGGGTTTGTTCCCTAGGGCTTTTAGAAGCATTATTAAAATGTTACAGCTGTGACTATCTGGACTAAACCATGTAATTCTTGCCCACTGAGGGTCAGCAAGGAATTGAGAAGCTTCCTTTTATTTCTGTAGAAATTTGATTTATAAATGCACAGTCAACTTTGAAAATCTCAATCTGAGATTACATGTATTGCCTTAATTATGCTGTAAATTAAGGAGGAGAATAGTCTAAAGAAGTGTTTCTTCAGCATTGTTGGTTCATCCTAACAGGTAAATCTGTTTGATGGTTCAGTTCAGTAGCTGTATCTGGTTTTAGAATAGAATAGAATAGAATAGAAAAGAATAGAATAGAATAGGAAATTAGAATAGAGTTTATAGGAAGAAGTGTGCAGAATTTATTCAATTATGCAGAGATCTGAAATGAGGATGGTGGAGGTTAGAAAGCAGAATCCTTGTGGGGACTTGAGTTGCAGCTGCAGTTCCATGCTAAGGTATCGAGGACTATCTGCTCTTGCACTGAAAGGTGTTCCTGAGTACTCCAAGACCCTGAACAACTTCTCTGGTGGTAGACACGTGCTAGGGAAACTTGAGGTACAACCCTCTTCATGAATTAAATGAATCAGGGCTCACTATCTGGTCCTCAGGGCAAGTGTCACAGTATGGCTCACAGCCTCAGAATTAAATTCTTTTTGCTGCAAAGACCAAACAGTTCTTATTCATATTGATTACTGGGAACAGTTGCTGGATTGTACTGTCTTGCCAGACCCTTTTCAGGAAGAAAGGACCAAGAGTGTACCAGGGAATGTGCTAACATTAAACGGTATGGATGACTGTGACAGTGACTAGGCCTGTGCCCTGTTTCTATCTCATACAGAAATAGCCTGAGTGTAGACAGCCATTCCTAGCCTTCTTGCAGACTCTATGCTTTTTCAAGTCTGTGACATATTTGCATGGCCTTGTAGTGACCATTGTTCTGTGACTTCCCAACAATAGTTCTTCAGACAGACATTTCTGTTCCCAGTCTGAGCAGATCACCCTGGTCCAGGTATGTTTGTAGTGAAGAGGGTCTGCAGAACACTACTGTGGGGGACATGGCTTCCAGTGCAGATGGCTCCTGGTGTCTGTCACTGGATCAGGATCTAGCTTTGGCTTGCTGTTGGAAGTGGATGAGTCAGGAATCAAGCTGGTGTTACAGAAAGTAAAGAGAGGTCCTGAATATGGGAACAAAACCAACAGCTTTTTGAGAATGAGGAAATATAAGGGAGGGTATTGACCTACAAGGCAGTACTGAAAAGGAAGAAAATGGGACTGCAAATTGAAGGCTACGCCTTTTTATGCTCTGAAACCTTTATCCTGTTTGTGGAACTGCAGCCCAAGTCATCACAACGCATGCATGTCTTAAGGAAATTAGCACATACTGATCATATCATCAATCTCCATTTAATCTTTCAGTGGTTAGAAGTTCATTTACCCTTTCATCTGTTTGATCAAGTTTTTAAAATCTGCAGTAGTTTTCAAACTCACTAAGTGAAGGTGATCTGGAGTTTGCTTCACTAGCAGCTTTTACTTCTGTGTAAAATCCATCAGAAATGTTTTTGTTTGCTTTATTATTTCAGTCTATAATAGGGTGAGCTTCATTTAAACAGAAGATTAACTTGGTAACTTCTTGGAATTTTGTTTTATGGTCAGTTGTGAGTTATGCATCTTCAGTTTCTTTCTAGATATTAGCCACATGGTAAAATATTAATGTAAAAACTTTGGAGGATGTTTCAGAGGTTTTTTTATTTTTCTTGTTAATGATAATAAAATTTTATATTCGTATTGCAGTAAGTGTTTCCAACATATTTTTCTCTGTGTATCATATATGTGTATAATGTAATATATAGGAATACAAGTTATGGCTTGTCAGAACCGTAAAGGTTATGTGCACATTAAACCCGACCTTAATTCAAGCACTAGGCATGCAGATAGGCAGGACTATACATCCAGTCTTGAAAGAATACAGCCAAAATTTTCAGGATATCTTTTTTTTTTTCTTTTTCTGAACATTCTGCCTGACTACTCTCAGCTTCACCATAGGCACAAAGCTTGGGGATATGAGCACAGGTTATTAGGAACGTATAAAAGACAGGCTTTGATAAGGGGGAGAGACTCAGAGAATCAACCTGATAGGTAGGGGCAGATGCACAATGTGTCTCATGCATCCCCATGGTGCAGCCTACCTAAATCAGGTAGAGAAAACTGTAGGCAAATGTTAATTTTGTCACTCCAGGGATGAGGGCTAGGTCAAGACTTAGCTGCTACTGTCATGGGAAGAGACAAAGGACAAAGCCAGGAGGAGAACCTGAAGAAGCATCATTTATATAGGGCTTGCTGTTCCTGCTGTCAGAGGTAAGGACAAAGGAGAGTAATACTGCTGCCTTGGTTCAGTGGAGCACCTTCCTCTCCATCCTTAGCAGTCGCTGCAGCTACATTATCCTCTTGGTGTTTACAGCAACAGAATCTCACTGGGCTACCCAGGGCTATGCCAAAGGTGAAGCAGGCAGTAAAATCTTGTCCAACTTGCTACCCCTACAACTCTGATGCCAAAGACAATTGTCTCTTTTGTCCAGGGAGTGCGGCAATCTCAAATTCCTTCCTTTCTTGCAGCAACAACAACCTAATCACATGATGATTGCTCAGATACTGGGGAATCATAAAATCAATCTACTACAATCAAGAAACATTGGAAGGCCTTGGGTTCTATTTGGAGTTTCATTTCCTTCCCTTCTTTTTGTCTGCAGCAACACAAAAGTACAAAGTGCAGACTCTATGAGCACCAAGCAATACCACAAGCAGTTTATTGAAACACTTCTTGAACTGTTAGAGAAAAACAGTGACAATAGCACTGCCTTTCCTTCTCCTTGCTCACCAGCCTACTTAGTGGCTGACTGAACATCTTTGGTGCAGTCTGTAGAAGCCACCGGTCAGCACTTCGTTTTCTCTTCACTCTCTTCACAAAGGGAAAACAGGAGGAAGAAAAACAGTGAAGAAAAACTTTAATGCAAAATAAAGATTAATTTTCCCTCTGGGCTTGAATATAGAAAAAACATACTCAGAATCTGTTGTCTGTGTTGATACGAATTTTGCTAACATTTCTCATATGTGATTTTTGAAAATACAGCATAACATGCAGCTGGAGATGGGGTTCCAGTCAGTGCTGTACATCTTCTGTGAGGACATAAAAGTCAGGTCCTTTGATTATCAGCAGTGACAGCACTACTTACTGCATCTTTTGTTGCCCCAGTTTCATCAGCAGAAGCCAAGGTTTTGCCTATATTAACAAAATACTCAGTATTTTACATTTGATGAGTTTTAGCTTTGCTGAATGTGATTCTCTTTGAAGTTCAATGATTGTCATAAATGCAATTCTTTTCTTTCAAGACAGAAACGGCTAATATATAGTAATAATATTACTGAGATAATTTTTGTTTAAGACTACAGGAAGATAAGGTTTATTAAGGATTAACAGTTTCTAACAGACTAACTAATTTCACTGGGGAAGACAAGTTTTTGGACACAGAAGTCTTGCTGACAATCTGGTGTTACTAAGAGCCTATCTAGATTTGTATGTACTTGTTCATTTTTATAGGTGTATCGGTTTGTTTAACAAAATATATTATCTTTCCTTACAGACCTTACCTCTACGTAAGTATATGTCAGTAGACTTGGGCTAGGCATCTTAAAAGGATGTTGCACTTATCCACAAACTTGATGTGATAAAATCTAGTATATTCATATGAAAATCAAAAACATTCAGGTATACAGATACTCACACAATGTTCTCTCTGTAGCTACACCATGAAGAAATAATATAACTCATTGCTTCTTAGATTATTTTTAGATTTTTACCTTCCTTTTTTTCTTCTATGTTTAACTTCCTGTCCCATAAGTCAGTGTTAAAACTACTAGAATACCTTAAGTCTGTGTTTCTTACTGATACATGTTTGGATGTCTTTTGTGTGCAATTATACTGAATTTCCTGGAGTTAAAATGCTTGGTTTCATAACAATTACCACACTATTGGGATTTTACTCTTAAAGCTGGAAATATGTATCATTATTTTAATTCCGCTTGTTTAGATATGTCCTTATATATAAAAAAAACATAAAATGCCTGAACTAGAACCCCAGAGAGAAAGCCATCATGCAATACTTCTAATAAACTGAAGGTAATGACTTTAGAAAAGTTTATCTTGTTAGTTCTCGGGAAACTTATTCCATATGAAAAGAGTAAGTGCCACAAGTTGAACATTGAGACTGAAGAGAAGTTTGTCTATATTCATCATACAAAACAAAAAGATTGAAGTCCTGATTGAATAAAAAAAAAAATTCAGTCTTACTTAAGGAAGCATGAGCAGACCCCAAACAGCTGTATATTGAGTTTTAAATTTCTTGCCCTTTCTCTTTAACTCTCTGACTAATGTTTTGCTTTAATTGATCTACATTTCCATTGCTTTTGTAAGAGGACCAGTAAACTGCATCTTCAGCAACCAGCAATCTATTCAGGCTAGGAAAGTTTGTGATTGTTTTAAAATACTGCATAGACAAAGTATTTCCCATTAAGTGAAAGGCTATTTTCCCTTTCTGTATAAATCTATGACTATTGACCATCTCATAAAGGCTTCTACCATATTAAATACAACCATGACAGTCCACCAACTGAGTAATCCATTATTTTGTAACACCAGTCTATGCTCTGGGGACAAATTTATTGAACTTTAAAACAGAATGTCATCAACAATCCATTTCATCTGGCTGTATAACACCCTTTTACCAATCACCCAGTGAAGCTGTCCTATTTCACTTATCCTGTCCCATTCAATGAACTGTAAGTACATTTTTGCCTAATGATAAGGGCACTGGGGGCCATATATAATTCAGAGGCTGCTTGAAATGCATCAGCCAACTGTCCTGATATGTTAATCCACTCACTGGGGGCTTTCATTTGATGTCTAATGTAAATCCATGTTTGTAAGCTTCAGCATTATTATCATTATTGTAAAAGAAGATAAAAATGAAGCAGTAACACTGGTACTAATGACACCTGAGAACTGGAGTTGAATACTATGAAAGCTAGTTAATATAGCTCCCAAGTGCAAAAGAAATGAATTAACTTTTTCGTAGCATTTTGAAAGCATAAAAGAATACTCTGGTAAGCTTTTCTTTAACGTAGGTATCTACCTCTAAAAAATAGGCTGCCTAGTTACCAGAAAACCAGGCTATCTTGAGAAAAGAAGACTCTCTCACAGTGGGTGATATTCAGTCATTTCACATGGTGCAGCAACAGAAAGCATAATATATTTGCAGAAAATTTAATATAATTATAAACTACTATTCAGTCTGCCACATGAAAAATTCTCTGATGCCTTTTGCATGTACAAAAAGGAAAGAATGAAAAATCTATCTTGCAAGAAATTTAGGTCAATCAATTTTTTACAGTCTTTTCTTAGGCTAGCCAAGAGCTTAGTCACTAATGAAACCAGTAAACAGACTCTCTCTTTATTAAAATAAATTGAAAATCTCAAATGTTGGTTAAATTAAATCTATCTGTTGATATCCAGTGCTCAGCACAAAAATTTTACCAAGTACTTTGTGAGGTAAAATGGTAGATTAATTAAAAGCAGAGCCAAAAATAGCCAGAAACATTGCTTCTGTCTCCACCCCAGACTCCAATTTTATTATTTATTTAGCCCAGCTGGTGTCCACCATCTAGCAGAGTTTTCTTTGGTCTCCATGTAGATGCAGGAGTTTGCTGATCAGAACAGTTGCAAACTTGAGAGCTCAGATGTATTATCCTTGTAAAAGGAGGAATAGGCATAAAGGTCCTTTAAACTCCACAACAGTCTAGCCTAGTGCTAGTTGTGAAGGCATTGCTTTTTCTTACGATGCTCACAGAGCCAGTTCTCTCAAAGGAGCTTAGATGTGCATTGGCTGGTAGCTGAACCCCATCCCAAGGTCATATGCTTCCATGGGTAAGGCACATTACTATGCTCCTTGGCATGCTCCACGCCATATGCAAAGTGATGGGACAGCTGGTGCAAGCCTCCAACGAAATTCAGGCTAAGTCAGCTGAAGTTTTTAGGGATGATGATATTATTGATGCAAGGGCAAAGAAAACACCTTTTTTTTTTTTTTTTTGCTGCTGGGTCTACTATGGTCTAAGTTGGGAGTCCTTGGGACAAATTGCAAATACTTCCTTTAAGGCTTGGAATTTTAAAAAGTTTTTCATTTATCTCCTTTAAGGAATATGCACTTGTGTCTGGAATTTGTATAGGTTTATTAACTCTGAACTCTTAATTGTTGTATTATACAAACTCTCCTGAGAGATCCAGCTAATCCTTCTATAAGTGGGAAGCATTTGCTTGGATGGTAAGTATTGAAAAAGACTTCTTGCATGCTATATTTCTCCCAGTGTTGTTAATCCTACAAATGAAATAAGAGAAAAATAAGCTATGTAATAGTACTAAGAACTGCCAAATTGCTAGAATAAACTAAAAGATCTAGCAATGCTGATTATGCATCAGCAAACAGCCTTTTAGCCACAGAATCACAAAAGCAAAGAACAGTTGAGGTTGGAAGGGATCTTTGGAGATTGTCTAGTCCAACCCTCCTCCTCAAAGCAGGGTCATCTAGGGCAGATTGCTCAGGAATTTGTCCATGTGGGTTTTGAATATCCCCAAGGATGTAGATTCTACAACCTCTTTGGGCAACCTGTCCCAGTGTTCCACAACTTTTACAGTAAAAAAGGGTTTTATTTTGTTCGGATGGAATTCTCTGTCTTTCAGATTGTGCCGGTTGGTTCTTGTCCTGTCACTGAACACCACTAAAATGAGTCTGTCTCTGTCTTCTTATTTGTAGGTTCATTGTCTTTGTGTCTTGAGTTACCATTTGGGTATTTAAAATGAAGTGTGTCCAAAATGATTTTCTGGATGTAAACTCAGGGGCTATTTGGATTGTGCTTGTAGGCATCCTGGGTGATTTTGAAAAAGCTCCATGAAGAATACAAAACATCGATTGTAACCAGGGCTAAATTTCTGCTTGCTCAGAATCTTTTGGGGACATATACAACAGTAAAGTTATTCTGCCTTCAAAAAGAATCTGTTCATATGTAGTTGCACTTCAGAACATACTTCAGTGCAGAGTAAGACTCATTAAAATTATGTTATATTTTAAAATAAGCATGCAGAATGATTCATAAGGCTATAGGACATAAGTTGGAATTTGGAATTAAATGATTGATTATTCAGTGGCCAACTGAAAATCATCTTCAAAGAAAACTTAAAATTGTTTTGAGGGGAGAAAATAAAAAACTATTCATGAAAGTTAAAAGCCAGCAAGCAAACAAGAAACTCAGAAATCCCCAAACCCAATATACCTGTTGAAATTTTCATGCATCTAAACTATAACTCTTTTATTTCTATTAATGTGTCTCTGAATGAAGATTGTCACCTAAGCAAGATGTTATTTCAGCAAATCAGTAGCATCTGAATTTTGAAATTGTGTATTGGAAAATATTTCCCACTATTTTAGGCTTTTAACAAGTGACCATTTTTCATTAATAGTAAAACAAAACAGCCTAGACACTTCTGAGGATCTCTTGACACATTACCAGAAAATAGCTCATCTGCGATTGCAAAAGGAATTGTACAAAATCTTATCACATGACAAATTAATTTTTATTTAGGTCACATTGTATCTTTAAAGTCTCCGGCTTGTGCTCGAGCGAAATGCTCAGCAAGATTCTCCCACCGGTATCTAGTGAAGCACAATCCCTTCTCCAGTTTCCAGCAGAGGATGCGAGATAGAGAAAGTGGAGGTATGGGAGGGTGAGGAAAGAGAAAGGAACGAAGGGCAAAAAGACACAGATGATGAAACCAGGGCAAAACTTTGTCTGTCCTTTATTGGGCAGTAGTTTGCCTCTCTGAGCTGGCCTTAGTACTACTTAGTTTGAGGTTGCATGCAGGCCATGAGGGATGCCAGAAAGACAGATTAAAGAAGGGAGGGATAGCATGATAGCAGAGTGTTTGAGCCTTCTGGCTAAGATCCACAGATGTGAACGAGGACTTTGCAGTGAACTAGTGCTGTAAATCCCACTACCTGAGCTGATCCAGCTGTAAATGAACACCCGTGTGGGCTAGGGACTTAAAGACAACTGAATGCGATACTAATTTTACTGTTTCTGCTGTGCTGTTGGCTACTGAAGCTTATGCGTCTTAATCACGCATGCTAGGCCAATGGCAGCCAGTGGATTTTTGACCACACCATTGCCAATCCACTTCACATTTAGCTTTTGGATCCAGAGGTGTGTTGAAAAGATATTTCTGAACTATGTCAAAGAATCAGAACATACTTTTCTTGTCTATGTACAGACAAAAATAAAGGTAAGTTCTTTCCTGAATAGAGAGCCCACAGGTCTATGGGCTGGTTATTCAATTCTGTAAGCAAAAGTCATTCATCATAAACAGATATATTCAAACTCCTCCTTATTGATCCAGTTCCAACTAAATATAATAGGTATCCTTCTGCTGAATTTAATGGAACTTGGATTAAATTTCTGGGAATAGACGCTCATCTGATCAGGCAGCATAAAAAATAGAGTTTGGTTTCCAGTCACAGCTACAAAAGCAACTTAATTTTAAGATCTTGAACAACACATACAAAATATTCATGTATGTGCCAGGTACTTTTGAGTTAGAAGTACATTTGAAGAGAAAATTGCAATCTGCTAGCAGTCATTCCACTGCAGCAAAAGGAGGCTAACTTCATCAAGTATGTTATTTGCTGTGAATTATTCACTCTGCAATGTTACCATGGTTACAGCTGTGTTACTTACCCTCACATCATTATTATTTTATTTTTAGTCATTATGGCTACACTGTAAATAGTATTTTATTTTTTCTGAACATGCCATTTGCAACACGAATAAGAATCAAGGCTCACAGGAACATCAATATTGATATTATATGCAATGTGGCTTTGGCATTGACATTAATGTTCCTCTGCATAAGTGCAGCATGACATTCATATAAAGCAGCCGATCAACATTATTTTGCTGCTTTTGATTTCCATACTGATGTCAATGCATAAGGTAACCTAATGAAGGCATCATAAAAATAATATCAACAATTGTATTGCCACCATTGCAGTGTATATTACCATTAATGTAAAATATTGTTTTGAAGTGGAATCACAGCCAACTGTATTAGAATAAATGTACCTCATGAGAATATTAATGAGTTTAAAAAAAAAAACAAACCGAAAAATGCCTATACCAAAACTGGTGGGCTTTTTCAGTTAATTCCACCTTCCTATTAATTTTTTGCTGATTGTTTGCTAGTATAATGACCTCTCACAGGTTGATAAATTAGCTTATTCTTCAATAGTGAATGACTAGTCAGCCAGAGATTTGCAGTTCTTTGGGAGACAAAGGAAACAAATATTGAATGTACATTTTCTCAACTGAAAAAGTTTTCTTTCCCTGGAAAAAAGGAAGTCAGGATCCACCTCTTTATACAGATCTCTGAGCTCAGACAATAGGAGTCTTAATGTAAAATACACTAAGATGCTGAAATCACTACAGAAATTGCTAGAAATGTTTTGCATGTTGGTTATTTTATAATCTCATTGAGTAGTTTTTATCCACAGACATGTAAGGTAGGATCTTTCTGACTTCTTTTAACTGCCTACATTTAATCAGATTAAGTCGATGTTAGATACCTAGATAACTTAGACTGTCTTTATGGGCAGTGGAGAGGAAGGATCACATTTGGGTATGTATTTATGTATCCTAGAATAGATGCCTAAGATGTGTCACATGAATTGCATGCTAAAAATATTTATCTCCATCAAATAAATAGCTAAGATATAAATGCCTGAAGTAAAATGAGACTAATCCTACCTACAAAATCTCTGTTCATCATGAAGCTGTTACTCTAATTTTTTTTAAGTTTGCCTTAGATCAAACAAAATTCTAAAATCATTTTATCATTGTTACAATCTCATACACTAGTTTTTTACTGATAACACATCAACACTTTTTCTTAAAGTCCATGTCTGTCTTTTTTATTTACTCATATTGCCAAGTCTTCAAAGATTTGAATCCATTTTGAAGATTATGATTAACCAAGAGCAAATTTGATGTCTGTGTAGCAGGTCCATGCTACTTAATCTTGCTTCTGTAATTCTGATTTATCAAAAAGTTTCAGATGAATTCTTGTGTATAGCATTCGATAACACAGTTGCACAAATATAGTATAGATTGCAGAGGTACAAGTCTCTAAAACTCTTATTACAACTGCCGAAGTCCTCCCTTTGACAAACTTTATATTGAACTTTTTTCCTGTAGATTCAGGAAGTAGGTCCAGGAGCAAAAAATGAAAATGAGGGAACTGGAAAAAAAGTGATGAAGTGATGATGGGAATAATGGACCTCAAATTTCTTCTGATTAGTACATTAACCTTTGGATGGACACAGCTTGCTATTTCTGTTTACAAACAGGGTAAAGGAGTTAGAGAAGGATCTAGGGAGACAGGTGAATTTTACTGCATATGCATACTGCATACTTCACTGTTAGCTCAGAAAAAAACCACAAGGCTGAAAATGACTCAAGTAAACTGTAGTTTTAGGCCTTCACTTTAAAGGCTGCAGAGCAAAGTTGAAAATCTTTTCCAAAGATTATTCGTATCCCACACTGAGAAGAGATTTTATTCTATGCACATCTCTGATCGAGTTTCAAACAGCTGCTTTACTTTGAGAAATCAGGAGTAGAAGCCAGATACTGCTCAGAAAACAAAAATAAATAAAAAATTCAGGCACTGCCTGCCTGCCATTATTTGCTCTGTAGGGAAAATAAAATTCTCTGGTAAGAAGAAATCTCTTACTTTTTTTTGTCAGCACTGCTCACCATCCAAAGTGTTTAGTTCCTTGTCTGTATTGATGTGGATTTTCACATTGTTGTCCCCCCTGGTAATGTATTGGTGTTCCTGTCAAGAATTTCCTCTGGATGTGTGCACCAGACCTTTGGTTCATTGTAGGCCAACTAGAAACAGTCTAATATCATTTGATTTCTGAGAGGCTGTACAGCCTACATCATTATCAGTCATGACATTTCATGGGCTTGTTGTTTTCCTTTCTTCAGGAGTTCTCATGCAGGTTTTTTAGTGATTAATAAGGTATATGTGTGCTGTAGCCCTGAGCAGTTGTCCTCTGAAATGTTCAGAAACACAGGTGATGACAAGGATTTATTTTTTAGCATGTGTATAGCACAGCAGTGTATCAGTAAGCAGGTAAAGGTACACAAGCTGCTGGATGCAGTGATGAGCAGTATTCATCAGCAGTCCCTCGGATGGGATGTTCAGTGCATACATGTGCATTTTACTTGCTGCGGACATTGTCATTGTTCCTAATACATCCACATAGATCCAAACCTTACCCTTTCATTTCCATACTTTTCTCATGCTGGAATGAAATGCAGCTGTGATAATTTCTGTTCTGGAAATTAAAGCAATCTGCTCTCTATGGGTTTCCATTCAAGAGTAAAGGATGGGAGAGACAGACGTTTGACAGGGCAAAGAGTATTTTCCCTCTGGTTTCCTGGTTTGATAATATAATTTGGGAAGCCACAGTCTAATATCAGATTCTAAATCCATGGTAACTTCTATGCAGTCAAATAAAGCAATGTTTAGATCATCTATAATCAGATGTCTTAGGAGATCATACTTTCTTCCATGTGTAGAGTGGCCAGTATGGTTTTCTATGTGGATATTTAATGGGAGTTCTTCTGTATCTTCCTTTTAATACCTTTTTTAGCTTGTGAAGTGCTAGCACAATCGTTCTGCACTTCTATCTGTTTTAAAATGCATTTGACACTTCCCAAGGAGGCTATGGTAACTCACAGTAGTGCTCTTTGGTCATCGTATGTGAATGCGGGTTTGTGAACCTTACGTCTCTGTTCTGGCAAATTAAACACCATCAGGGCATGCCTCCAGCTACTGGAACTTTCTCATTTAAACTGTTAAATTATTCAAATGGTTCAACCATTAAATGGTTAAATTATTTAAAGAGTTTTGGTGTGAGTCAGCTAGCACTCTCCAAATGCATCCCAAGCACAGTTTTGGAATTAACTCAGTCTGGAGACTCTTTCCAAAAGTAGTTCGGATGTTGTCATCCTGTGTTGGAGGCTAAGATAAAGTTTAGTAGTAGAGGTTAAGTCTGTGTGTCTCTTGTAAACCCATAAACCAATTCATTTTCAAAGTTATCATCTCAACTGTTTCAGTAACTAGATGGTCTAATTCTATTTTCCTTATTAACATTTTGAAATAGTATATTTATTTAAATGTATTTTTTCCTCAGAATTCGGCAATTAAACCCACTTCTAGAACATATATCTGTTATTAGAATGGAACATATTCCTTTAAAAATGCAAGAAACTGTGATAACAGCTAGTAATTAAAATTCTACTTGTATTAAGAATATTACTTAGGAAGATATATATATAACATACAACACAGAAAGGGACATAAATATGGTAGAATACATTTTAATAAATTGTGAAGGAATATTCCTGGAAATTTTCTTTCAGCACCTGCTCAGTTGTGGTGACAACATAAATATATATTGCAAGTTTAAGGACAATGCAATCAGTATTATGAAAGTAAGGGATATATTATTGATTACTTCTCGTTTTTGAAGAAGAGTTTTATCGTGGGATCTGAAACTGCAAATGAAACTATTTTTGGAGTTACTTGGTATAATTATAGGATCATTTACAGGAACATGTAATTACTCTGCAGTACATCAACTTTAATAGATAGGTTTTTTTCTTTTACTCACCAGAGGTCTGATCTTGTATCCCTGAAATGAAACGATTATTTGCCAGTGTCCTCAGTGTCATTGTATCAGACCATAATACACCAACTCTTTTTCTAAAAAGGTCATTTGAATAAATCTATTTGTGCCAAGTTTATTTAAATAATTCATGGTAACCAAAAAAAAGTAAATGTAAAATTAAATAAAGAAGTAAATGTAAAATAAAAAATAAAAATAAAATCCAAAGTTTGGCACAACTTTTAAACATACTGATTTTGCCTTGATAGGTTTTAATTTTTTTTTTCCTGCATAATTGCATTTGCATACACTACATTATTAAACAGAACTCATGTCTTCTGTGAAGGAGAATTGACAGAGGAACATTGTCATATATTGAAATCAGATTACTCTGGCTCAGGACAACAGAGTTTTATTCATTCTTTTGCTACTGGATGTCCTAGATAGGTAGCTCATTCATGTCAAGCTTCCATTTAACCACTGGCAGAACTGGTGTTGTGGAGTCATACTTCACAGTGGTAGGGTCTGATTTTTACTGAAGGGATATTCTTTTGAGACCTTGCAGTAAGTGGTCATGCCATGGGACTATTCAGACACTTAAGAGTACTCCATAGCTTATGTGTCAGGCCCTACCTCTTCACCTTTAGTACTGTTTTAGAAATGCATGCTGCTTTGTGCTTTCATATTTATCTTACATTCTTTGTATTTCAACAACTTATCTGTCGAATGTGCACACCTCATCACCATTAAAATCTGAAAGATTTTACTTTTGGAGAAAGCACAGCACCCTTAGACCTTGAAATTAAAATCTTCTTGAGTAAATATTGAGAGAGATTTTCACAGACTGTCTTCAAAATCTGTAAACCACAGTTGCCTGCAAGACATCTATAATACAGCTATGCAGAATTTTTGGGGAACTGGAAGTAAGACCTCTGGGTTTAACAGGAAAAGCAGCCATCACAGAGTAAAACTTGTAAAATAAGTAAAAATACTGTTCCATATATGGTCCCATAATTCCAGTTTAGTAGTGGAGAACTTCTCCTGCTCTTTATTTGCATGGTGCATGAGCATTATGTGTTTTTCTCAGCAGTTAGCTGAATTACTTATGTTAGGTAGAGAAGAGATATGGCCTGAGGCAAAAGTCTGGTTGTGCACATTGTAGTGATGGGTGGCCACCCTTATTTTCGTATTTTGTTCCATAGTTCCTACTCTTGGTTTCAGTGAAAATGTCATTGCTGTTAAAAGAGCAGAATCATTATGGTTCTTTGGGTTTTGGTGCTGCCTTACTTATTTGCAACATGTATGCCCCAAAATTAGGACAGCCACTAGTCCTTGCCTCTCCTTTCTACCCTTACAGAAGACACTGGTACAGAGACAGGCAGAAATATCTGCTCACAAACTCAGCCTCCTGGGAAACTCCCCGAATTCCACTCAATCCACAGCAACCATTGGAGTCATGTAATTCGTCTGGGATAGATATTATGAGGTTCAGGTAGACCACTGCACTGTTTCAGGGAATGAGAAACATGTACGCTAGTCAGTGGTATACATTCATTTTCCAATATAAGTGTAAAACTCTTGTTGGGAGCAGGAGTTTCAGGGTACAGGCCCCTCTGGAAAATCTGCATTTCTCAGAATGGCATTAATCAGTGCTGAAATATTAATATGCAGATTTTATAGGTTGCCTAGACACAGCTCTAATTCCCTACTTTACTTACAGTATGAACACTTTGAAGCTGCAAAAACTTAGGACCCATAACCATTACCCACAGTCATGTCACCCTCTCAGTGAAATGTGGAGGGGTGGGGTGGAAAAGGGAATCATATTTTTTTATGAACAAATTTGTATTGTGTGTCAGGAAGGTATTATAAGCAAGTGATGAATAATTGGCATAATTTGTAACTTTTATAACAAGGAAACTTCTGGACACCACTGTAAATGAGATAATTTGTCATTGCAGTAAGTCTGTCCCCTATAAACATTACTGTTAATAATGCTGACACTGGTTGGCTGAAGGGAATAAGGTTTTCAATAACATCAAACATAAATTTTATTGATGAAAGCTGCAATACAAAAATCATGATTTTGTCCTTTTAATGTGAGATTTCTTTTAATAAAGTTTCTAGCTCTTTATAACTGTGCTGGGCCTGGTCTTATATATACTAAATCATGAAAAAAAGACTACCCTGCTGTCCAGACAGGTGCAGAACTCAGATGAGTGTTACTAGGATTTTCATATTTGTACTAATAAGAATAGGCCTCAAAATCAAAAGGTGGATTCAACATTCATATTTGAAAGGTCTAATGTGTACTTCTTCTTCCACTTGCTATGATTAGCAAAAAAAGATGCCCAGAAAAAGAAACAAAGAAAAAAATATCTTCCATTTCTACAGGGTGTCATGGTTTAACCCCAGCTGGCTACTAAGCACCCCACAGCCACTCACTCACTCCCCTCTGGTGGGATGGGGGAGAGAATCAGAAGAGTAAAAGTGAGAAAACTCGTGGGCTGAGATAAAGACAGTTTAATAGGTAAAGCAAAAGCCGTGCACACAAGCAAAGCAAAGCAAGGAATTAATTCACTACTTCCCATGGCAGGCAGGTGTCCAGCCATCTCCAGGAAAGCAGGGCTCCATCACATGTAACAGTGACTTCAGAAGACAAATGCCATCACTCCAAATGTCCCCCCCTTCCTTCTTCTTCCCCAGCTTTATATGCTGAGCATGATGCCATATGGTATGGAATAGCCCTTTGGTCAGCTGGGGTCAGCTGTCCCAGCCATGTCCCCTCCCAACTTCTTGTGCACCTGGCAGAGCATGGGAAGCTGAAAAGTCCTTGATTTAGTATAAGCACTACTTAGCAACAACTAAAACATCTCTGTATTATCAACACAGTTTTCAGCACAAATCCAAAACATAGCCCCATACTAGCTACTAGAAAGAAAATTAACTCTGTCCCAGCTAAAACCAGCACACAGGGTCATCTGCAGGTTATTTAATTGTCAATTGTGTAATTGTTAATTACGTCTTCCACCTCAGGAAACAAATCTTATCACAATAAATTGAGGAAGAAAACCTCTATGTGAAAGCATTTAAATGTTTGAAATATACCTTCCTTTCAGTGGTCCTAGCGATATAAAATTCTTTTAACCATGCTTTTCACTGCTGCAAATAAACTAAAACAGAGGATAAGCAGAACAAAACTCTGCTTTCAGAGACAACAGTGTAAATTCAGAGTGAAATGTATTGATAATGGCATTGCTGTAGATTTATTTCTACTCACTACAAGTGGAATATAGCTATCTGTTATGGTCAGATCCTGTTTCATTTTCGATAGTGGGAAAGCTCCTTTGACATCAACTGAAATAGGTTGTGCTTTTAAATGCATGGGCAGTACTATACAGCTGCTTCTGTTTAGTCCCCTGTGCTAATACAGCATCAGACCCATTTATATGGTGAAAAGACAAGCTTACCGGAGAATTGGTGCCAAACAAAGACAAATGACACCCTGACATAATCTGAAAATGCATGAATTTCTCAATAGCTTTTAAATTGGTACAGAGAGTATGAAACTTCTGTTATCTCACTTCCATTTACTTTATTTCCTGGACTTCTTGAGTCACTGAGTGAAAGGCATGGATAAGAGGTATGTTATTATTCTGCGGAGCACTTCTTAAACCATTTTTTTTAAGATACCGTAAAATTAGACTCATTAGTAACTGTGTAGTCTGTAATGCTTCTGTAGGTTCTTACACCACACTCTTAATGTATCTGTGTACCGAATTAAACAGAAGGACTAATGTCTGTCTTGTGTTTGCCCTCTTGTCTTCTCCTTGGGGAAAATGAGCAGAGTGGTGTGGGTTTTTTTGAAAGAAATCCAGAGGAATAATAGGTTTGGGCTAGCACAGTCGAGGAAGCAGAGCACAGCTTGCATCTTGAGGAGAAGGTCGTGGGGTATCCGATGGTCCTTAATTTCCCTGGGAGACCATTCTGCAATATTAGACCAAGCTCGCAGAAGTCTGCACCAATAACTTTTTAATACAGAAAATTTCTTAGTGTCAAAGGAACAAAGTGATTTTGTGTTGTCTTTCTCATTGTACTTAAATCAGTGGTTTGGTCCCCTAAATATGGGAATCAACTGAGATCTTGAAGAGATGGGTTATGGCACTTTTGAAGCTTTTCTCTTCAGGTGCACTGGGTCAGGAGCCGGGGTTTGTTCACAGGGCCATGGTCAGTGAAGACATGCTGCCAGTTTGACACTGGCTGGCGTTGGTATGTGCCAAAGACCACAACCCCAGGTGGGCAGCTTTACTCTAGTTCAGCTGAACAATGATAAAAGTGAATTGATGAACACTAGATCACTGCTTCCTGGTGGAAACAACAGGACTTGCTAGTGTTGAAAAAATTGCTCAGGAATGGTCCCCCAAACTTTACCATAAATGAGAAACTGAGGAACAATCATGTCAAACCTGACAATTTGAAAATGTATACTTCCCACTGCAAATGATAATAAGCATGGCTTCTGACTCTCAAGCTATTTTCTCTGTCATCAACATAATTCAAGCCTTGTTTTTGTTCATCTTCAATTGGTATCCTTAGTCAGATGATCCTCTCCAAGTGATCTGCTGATAGCAACAGTCTTCTGTGGTGAAAGATAAGTTACAATAATAAACAAGGGTAACATCAATAAAAGCTGCTCCATAACCTAAGTTTTGAACAACCAAAAACTATCTGATGTTCACTGTTTTATGGCAGAATGGCAGATTCAACAACAATGAGAATCTATGGAGATGTTCTTCTCTTACTTGGAGAATAAACTATTCTTTCTGCTGTATTCAGCTAGATGAACTACATGGATTTCACTCTTTCATTTCAGTTTATTTTTATCAAAAGTTCCTCAAACCACTTGACTATCTGAAGAGTCTTATCTAAACAGACATCTGATTCAGTAAAGTAAATTTAAACACATGCAAACTCTCATTTAAATTTAATGAGATAACTTACCTACCTGAAGCTATGTACCTGCTTAAACACCTTGCTGAAGCACAGGACAAAACGTGGCTTGCAAGTACCAACTGTTGATATGGAATATCAAATACTTGTGGAGAACTTAGGGACTGATCTACAGAGTTAAGGTATTCCCCAAAATAATTATATCAAATTATATATTTTCCGTAATCATGATTGCTCTCATATTCCCTGAGCATGAAAGGCTTAATCAGTCAGTTTTCATAATTAGTTGTGAATATATTAATCTTTTTTTTTTCTTTTTTTAAAATCAAACCTTGTCAGTTTGTAAGCGATACCACGCTGCATGAGTCATGTACACTAGATAGCACAGGGACTAGGGGCTACTTCTCCCTCTACAAGTAGCACCTGGAAGGAAGGGTGAGGAATGAGATAATGATGGGTCTTCCTTCTAGTGACACTGGTGCCACGGGGCCCAGCCTAGCCAATGAATAGTACTCTTACATACGGGCAGCAGTACAAGAAACTGAGATACATGCAAATAGCATGTTTCCTACGGTCAGGTCAAGGCCAGAAGAGAGCACATCCTGAGCTGAAGTGAATAGAGGGAGGACAAGAAAATACCCGTTGAGCAAGCTAGGACAGTGTAGTTCTCAGCAGTGACACCAGAGGCACTACTCCCCTCACGGTTGTGATTTGAAGGAGACATTTCTTAGATTTCTCTTTTGTGCAGATAAGCCAAAATTTCCTTTTCATTTTTTTCCCCTAACATCACAACAGAGAGTATGGACTAGGTGGATATATAACTCCTCAGCACATACAGACATGCAGAAGTGTGTGCATGTTAGGCAAGCAACCACTGGTAAGAAACCCCACAGAGCATTTCAATTCTTAAAGGTCACACATATGACATCTTTTAGATACCTTGAGGCATCTAAGTGATTGGAATTGGTTTTGGTCACTTGGGGTCAGACTTACATTTTTTCTATTTATTAGGGTCCTGTGAATATATCTGAGAGATGGAATAAAATTATAGAAAGGTTAATCAAGAGGTAATCATTGTTTTTTAATGTATAAGAAAGGAGGAAAGTAATATTCAGTGGTTTTACATGTACAAAATCAACTTTTCTGATAAGACTCAGTATTCGGTTGCTGAAGTACTGTGAGCACATTAAAGAATTTTTGCTTCTCAGTATTAAATACAGCTCCATTTTATATTGCATAGAGGGCAAGGCAAGTTGTAAATAATTTCTACTTTGTAATGAAAGTAATCTCTTTAAAATATTAAAGTAACCTCTCCCATTTAATGAAGCATATTCCTTTAAGTAAAGTAGAAATTGAATTATGTTTCTTTCAGTACAAAGGTAAATAAAACTAGTTGGAATAGTTTTCCAAATTCTTTAAAAAATTTTTTAAACAAACATAGTTTTTCCACTTTATATAATCAGGGCAGAATTGGCTGTTTAGCTGGCAAATGAAGGTAGTAGAAATGTATATAATTCAAACTACTTTATCTGTGTTTAATAACTAGGTATTGACTTGTTAGGAGACCAACATAGAATTTATTGCTGAAAGTAAGATATTATTATTGAGGGAGGCAAAGCCTTTGTAAATATTAGACTGTTACAGTCAATAAATCTCGGTAAGAGTGGCCAATACTTCAAATTATACATTAGTTCAACAAACTACTTCTGGAATAAGATTAATATTAAAACTGTAAACCAAACTATTTGAGAGACTGTCGAATGTTCACACTTCTAGTCCTGTCCTGTGAAGCTCATGTGAGGAGATCCTGAGCATCTTTTTTTTTCGCTCATGGATATAGTTCTTCTCATACCATAATGACTGAACACCTTAACTTCAGGGAAACCAGAATCTTACTCTTGAACAAGAGCATAAGTGAACTTCTGGAGGTATAAAGAACTCCAGTATCAGTTAGCCAGGGGTATAAGGATGTCCGCTCAAAAAGCCTCACTAGACCATTTCTCTTCTCAACCTATACTGGAATGAATGTAGTGGGTGAATGGACATATTTACATCCCACCTAAGATCACCTTAAATTACACCTGAGTTCCTTTACTGTCTTTCATAAATTCCATGCAAATTTTCAGATATTTTAGCCAGAGATGTTATCAACATTTGACTTAGACTGACTTAGGTAGAATTTAGGCCACCTACCTACAGCTTCTGAGTCACAGTTTCTGTCTGTGGTATAAGTTGAATTCTCAAGTATTTCTCTCGGGGATGTTGTTGATAGTGGTATGTCTTCTAAAACTTCGATGTGTTTTGCTTTCAATTTTTCTGTATATCCAAGGCAAATTGAAAATGTTGGCCAGTTCTTCAGCAGCAAAATCTTTTTTCTTTTTATTTCCCACCTCCCCCCACCCCGGGACAAACCTCCTATATTTTTATTGTAGATCTTAGTGAGTTAACTGCACTTGTTCAAAAGAAATATAATCTAGCCAAGTGTCTGCACCCATACAAGCATAAAGGAACTGGAAATGCATTTAACTGCCATACTGTCAGAAATTAAAGTGTCAGAAATTGAAGTGTTTCATTTCAGGTCCACAACATAAAAGTAAGTCTTCTTTTTTGGGGGCTATTACACATTTCATATTTGAATTTTCAAAACAACACTGTTTTTTTTATTTGCTGAAAATTTAAATGTTTCCACTTTTTGTTACTGCAAAATGAAATAAAAAAATATGACAGACGAAGGAAGCAAAATAAAAGATCAAGAGCTATAAGTCCATTTTTCAGTATGCTATGGGTATTTGAAATATTATTTGCTTTCTATGGCTATGTTTATACCCCTCTACTTAACTATTGCCATCTCAGACAACATATGCATAACAAAATCAAGTTACATTAGATTATCCATTCACAAATTAAAATAGTAAACTTTCAGGACATATTTGGAAGAGAATATGTTAAAATCTGGGGGTTTTTTAACCAGAAAGTTCAATAATTGATAACAACTGAAGGGCAGCTAATCTTGCATACATTACATACTATTTTCCAAGCCTTTAATAATCACATTAAAATAATTTTGGGGGGAGTTAATTTTTTTTTCTGCTTTCATTGAATTTTGAAAAACTATTTATTCTCATTTGAACCTCACTGGTTTGCAATGGGAATATGTTTGGAACCTTGCTGTGAATTACATAAATTTTAATGAGCTTCAACTTTTTTCCTTCCTTCTGCAAGGTTGTTTCAGACATTGAGAACACTGATTTTTTAAATGCTGAAAGGTTGAACTGACAGAACTCTTTAAAAACTTGCATGTATATGAATAAACTTTGCTTACAAAGTAATGGCAGACAATTTATTTATATAGACAGTCTTACACAGTGTCATGGTATTTATGGGGCAAGCATCATATCATTACAGAGTGAACACTGGAAATTATTGGTTTGGCCTTCTAACCCAGAGTTCAGGATAAATAATAATTTATTTTCTTCTCTGCAGTTTATTTTTTTTCTGAAGAAAAACTCATTTTAGGTACAGAATCTGATTTTCAGCGATGTGATGTTTTCACCCAATTTTCCAGCTGGCTTGACTGATTCAGAGGAAGGTCAAGTGATTAGCTCAAGGTCACAGACTGAGTCATTGACTCAGTCAGATTAGAAACTATGATTCTGCCTACTGGAGAACTTTATTCGGGGAGATAAAGATTGTAATAAGACAGAGACATATTTCAGCACAGAATAGGATATTTTTTTCTCTTGGTTAATATAAGTTTCACTATCTACTGCAAAACATTTTTATATATCCAAGCTCTTCAAGCTTCTGTGTATCCTACTTTTTCTGTGGCTACTGACACCTTCCAGAGGTTCTGGTAGCTTCTGCTGAGAGGTAATCAAATACATTTTGACTGCAGTGGGCTCTGATTTAGATTAAAATTGGTTTAATTCCCTGGGCCACTGCTTCAGCAAAACAATTTTAGGTACCTTATCTTCATTAGGGCCAGTTGCAGAGCTACATTAATTATGCTGATTGACCAGAGCAGATAGTGACGTGAATTATCTGCCTCTTTTACTCTGCTCTGTCCTATCCCTCTTATGTGCAGGGGCCTGGTAGCAGGGTGCACCCATGTAACGACAGATGGCTCGGCACAGTACCTTGACTTCGGGTGAGAGAATGTGCAAAAATGCATCTCATTTCATCCTGCCTTTGCTTGACTTCTTTTCTTTTCTTTAGTCTTCTATTTTGTTACTTCTACTACTTAAACACAGCCACCTCTTATGTCTTCATGTATGTGATGTAACTTGACTGACTCCTCAGCTTGTAAACTGTAGTGTAATAGAGTAACATTGAATGTCTCAAAAAAGAATTAAAAATTTTCTTCATGGCCTGCAGACTGTTTCCTCAGTTGTGAACAACACACTCCTTTGATTTGCCATGTGCATCTTAGTCTCTTGTCTTCTCGAAGTACAGGGATCGGTGGCCGGAGATGGTGCCCTTGCCCAAAGGCAGGGGATGGTGCCTAGCAGAAACACTGCAGCTGAAAAGTTTATACCTATTAAACTTCTGTGTGGTGTTTGTATTTTTTAACAAGGAATGGAAATATCCCACCAGATAATACCTAACTAAAATAAGTCGCAGAGAGGCTGAAGTGTCTTTGGGTTTTAACTGGCAAGAGCAGAGCAAAGCTGGTTTCTGATAAGCATGTCAGCTGCAGCCTTTTGGGGTAAAAGCTTATGGAAAACAAGAACCTTATTTTCACAAGCCCTTTTTGCAATGCACCATAGTACAATCCAGCATTTCTTTAAATTTGCAAATATATATTTAAACACCATATTCTTCTGAGACATTCTTCTGATTCTTCTTAAACACCATGCATTCTTCTGAGAGAGAGGGATTTTTTCATTCATACGAGAAGAAATTCCTTGTTATGTATATAAATATATACATAAAGTACATTCATATTGATATATGTGAGGGCTCAAAAAAATGGACGTGGACATATACAAACTCTGCAGCATACTAATTCAGGTGCAAAACAGTCTTGGACATTTGATTTCTGCACATTGATGAAGTATATGTATGCAAAATACAATATAAAATCCTGTGCTGTTAGTGCATGTGTTCAGTTGATAAGAAATGTGCTTCTGAACAGTTTGGGTATAAGATTAAAAAAAATAATGTTTGTGATATAGGAGATTCAGCTTTTAAAATCTGAAGAACCTCATTCTCATGTAACAGTTGAAAGATTAGAAATAGTGAATAAATAATCCTCTTAGAATATCTTTTTTTCTGAAAGTTCATGTAAGTAATAGCTAATATCTGGAATGTCTTGCTGTTATTTAAATACTATTGAATATACATGCTTTGCATACAGAATTCAGATAAGATGAATATTTTCCAGTGTTATATAAGTGTTATAGTACAGAGTGAGGAGTAATATGTATTGTGGTTTTGATACATCCAGTATCAAACAGAGATTTTGCAAGGGCAGTTAAAATGCCTGAAACCACCTAACAATTTTTGCCCTGAATGGTTTTTAAACAATAATGAACTGAGCTATAGGTTAATATATGAACTTGGCATCAGACATGAAATTGAAGATTTTGTGAGCATGGGTTTTATTTTGGACCTTAAATGATATTTGTGTTAATTCTTCACAGAAATTACCACTTGCTGTATGATAGAGATATTTGGGTTTAGCTTTTGAGCTATGTTTGGATTTACAAATATTGAAAACAATTGTAGGAAGTACTTTCAGGATTGCCTTCTTAATTCATTTGCCATTTTTACAACAGAACCAATAATGTTTTGTGTCTTTGAAAATTTTTTCTTATTTCTGTGTAATTGAGGTCTACTTCACTCAGTTTTCTGGTGTTGCAAATTGCATAGCATTATCTGCATGGTAGGTTTATTTTGAGGTACTCAGGAGGTAGAAATGATCTTCTGGTTATTTTAGTGGACTAGGGAATATTACGTAGATTCTTTAACACAGACTGCCTTTTTAACCACAGGATGATTATTTAACCTCTGTGCTTCAATCGCTCTTCTCTCTCAATTGAGGATAGCCCTTTTTATCGACCTTCAGTACGTTTTGTCCACTTAGACTGCAAATTCTTTGCACAGTAAGCAGAATTCTGTCATTTATCATAGGGGTTTTTTACTACCCTAACAAAAATATATTCAAGTATATGTTAACATATATTTGTGCTGCCATTTAGAGTGACCTTGACAGGCAGGAGAAAGGGGCCAACATAAAGTGCAACAAAAAGAAATGCAAAGTCCTGCACCTGGGTAGCAATAACTCCATGCATTGGTACCAACAACGGGGCAACAGGATGGAAAGCAGCTTGGCAGAAAGGGCCCTTGGGGTCTTGGTGGACATCAAGTTGACCATGAGACAGCAATGTGCGCTTGCAGCAAGGAAGGCTAGCAGCCTCCTGCGCTGAAGAAAAGCGTTGCCAGCAGATTGAGGGAGGTAATCCTTCCCCTCTACTCAGCACTGGTGAGACACACCTGGAGTACTGTATCCAGTTCTGGGCTCCCTAGTCCAAGAGAGACATGGGCATACTGGAGCGAGTCCAGCAAAGAGCCACAAAGATGATTAAAGGACCAGAGTGTCTGATGTATAAAAAGGGACTGAGAGAGCTGGAACTCCAGTCTGGAGAAAAGAAGACTCAGGGGGATATATACCTAATGAATCATAAAGATTCATAAAGAGCTAGGCTCTTCTCAGTGATGCTCAGTGAAAGGACAAGATGCAATGGGCACAAACTGAAGTACAGGAAATTCCACTTAAATATAAGAAAACTTTTTTATAGTGAAGGTGGTCAAACAGTGGCACAGGTTGCCCAAAGACTCTGTGGAGTCTCCGTCTTTGGAGATATTTGATGTCTGACTGGAGATGATCCTGAGTAGCCTGCTGTCATTAATGCTGCTTTGACCAGGGGGGTTTGGCCTATACCTCCTTCATAGATACCTTCCAACCTCTACCCATCTGTGATTCTGTGACATATGTCCTCCTAATAGTAAGGTTGTCTGTGCAAAACTATAATATCACCCACATGGAGAAGAATCAGGATAAAGAGCCGTGCTGCAACATGATAGCAATGCTATATTGTACGCTTCATTGTGTTCATGTGTCATCATAACAATTTCAGATACTACAGATACACAAGCTTTTTTCTTTTTTTTTTTTAAGGTTTAGGTTTAAAAGTTCTGATGGGACAATATAAAGCTGGTCATGTGGGCTTGTGGTTCTTGAGACTTTCGTTGGGAGGAAGCTTCCTTATTCTTAATATTCTTGCTTAATGCTTCACCTGAAATATTTCAGTGCATTTCAAGCCTTAAGCAGAAATCTCAGCACAAAATATAAAGTCAGCAAAGCCAGGTAGCTTTGCACTGCATTTTTAGTAACATATATAGCTGTTTGCATGTCTTAAGACAGTTGTAATGAAAATAGACTTCAAAGAATAAGTATTTCCAGCTCATTTTTTTTCAAAGGACTGCACACTTGGGATCAAACTATATGTGCTGACTTCAGTGGAAGTACCATTTCATCCACTCTTCTAATGATTACTTGCATGAAGCTGGGATTTCAATTCACTGTATTGCTTCAAAATGCCAACACAAAATCATGCAACAATGATTACAGTTAGTATTGCAGAAAATCCCATGGCCCCAGTGTGCTTATTTGGGTGATTTGTCTAAGACTAAACTCCATTTAATCTGCTTTTACTTCAGCCAAGTCAGTAACTCTGTTGATTTTGATGGCTGAAGTGGTTTCCTAGTGGGGAAAAGCAAAGTCACAGATAAGAGCGTTAGGCACCAACTCATCACTCAGAGTTTCTATATTTTCACCCAAAATGCAGATGTTGCTCCTGAGTACTTCATCACCCTGCCAGTCCCCTGAAAGGCCACCCTCTTTGCAGATACCATGTATTGGTATTTGGTGCGGTTTGACTAATATTCAGTCCAGTAACTGTAAAGCACCTTACCCTGACTGCCTCCTTTATTAAGGACTAGAAATTCCAATCAGAGGAAGAAGTCTGTACCCACTGATAGGTGTGGGGGCAGCACATTACACTTTTGCACTGCAACCATTTATTATAATCAAAATGAAAATCAGAAAAAAGAATGTAAAAATTTTTTATTTTGTTTATGACGCCAGGTCCCTGGTCACTCTGTGTCTGCTCAAAAGAATGAGGATCAGTGGAGCAGGTCAGCTTCCTGCACTGGACTTCCCGAGATGAGGGAAAGGCTATACAGAGCTGTGCTTGTCACCTTGGTGGAAAAAAAAGTATTAATTCATCTTACTTTCACACCATGTTAAACGTGCAATGGTGGAAAAGCCTAATGTGTGGTAACATCTTCACTGACAGATACAAACATTTGTCAGCTTAGGTAATGCCATTCAGGTTTGTGCTAAAATCGTGGCAGCAGGAGAAACTCCTCCTGTAGGCATTTGATAGCTGCATAATCCTGCTTCTGGTATTCTACACATTGAGTAAAATGAAAGCAGATGTGGTAAAATAAAAAAGAATACATTACTTATGGTTTGCAAAATATGTAAGCTTACAAAACCTCCAAAATATTGAACCAAACTTTTGACCAGCTTGATGGTTTTCATTAAAAACTTGTGCTTTTTTAAGTTCCTGTATAAAAAGTAATAGCTTTTCCTCTCCATCTCCTCAGAAAAACATCTGTGATCTATTTCTGAATGACAATGCTAGAAAAACCTGTAATGAACATCTGGTTTTAATATAGAAGTCAACGACAACATAAGGAGTCACTTTTCTTCTTCTACAGCTGAACACCATGGAAGACTATACCATAACTACTTATATCTGAACTGCAACTCCAGATACTGTGAAAAGTCATATTTTAAAGTAATCAGGTTGTTGCCCTTTGTAATAAATTCTTCTTCAGTTTCTTCACAGGTGTTGCCGTTGCTAGATAGATAAACCGTAATTGCACACAGGGTCTGACAGAGCGCCGTTTTGGTTTCTAATCCATTCTTATGTGTCAGCCTCCTATGTTGGCTGTTCAATTTTGAATAGGGTGCATCTTTGCAAACACAGGAAAGTACAAAACTGCAACCTACTTACATAAGTAACATCATACAGTAGTAAATTAATTACAAATTACTTAGCCTAGTTTAAGTTTGCTGTGGTTTATCTGGGAGTTACTAAAAGATTTCAAAACTTGTAATGCAATTCAATTTATTTTACATAGCAAATAATTTTCCATTCTGATTCTTTTTTTTCCAGCTGTCATCAAAATCTTATCCTTCATCTAAAACTGTTGCAGTTAACTTTGAAAAGCAAAGAGTGTTCAAATGTTAAAGAAAATGGGACAATCTTGATTGAAATTTTATTTTCAGCAGTGTGAAACTTTTCCTATATGTTACCCATTCCTTAACTAAAATTGTTTTCCAGGTCATGACTAAAAGATTTTGCTTTGCTAAATAACATAGTTTTTTTCCTGAAAATCATATTTATTGTAGATGAAAAATGCAAAATGTAAATTTGATGGTAGGTTTGACCATCATTTCAATAACATGAAGTTGTAGGTTGGACAGGAAGAATATATTTTTTTAACTAATGTTGGATGGCATTTTAAACAGGAAGTTGCACTTCAGGAGGAAAAAAACCCCCATTTATTGGAGAAAATATTCTTTTTCAGGATCCTTTCAATTATCTTCCAGCTAATATTTTGGAAAACATTTTTGCACATTTGCAAATGGTGTATTCAGAGCCTAAAAGAAACTGATGAAATACTTTTGTTGGTAGTGGTATTAACAAGCCATAAAATTTGACGTACAACATATGATAAACTCACCTTCATACAGAAGTGTCTTCAGTTAAATTAATCCAGAGTAAAGTTTTTATGGTCCTTTAAATTATTGCACCACATATTTTCACCTTTGACTACTGAGTTGTCCATCACAAGATTACAGTTTGCATGTTTCACTGCTTGCCAACTTACAAGATGAAGATTTTAAAACATTATTGCAGTTTTAAAATTCAAGCAGTATTTGTATTATTATTGTATTAAATTATATTTATTCTGAACTTTTCAAAAAATTATAATAGTGGACCAGTAGCCACAACTCCTTTGTGCCTAAAGAAACTTGGACATAACAGATCAAAGATTTTAATGTTACCTAAATTGCTGACCTATACAGTTTTGCTTTCCAAAAACTAAAACATATTGCGGTAATGAACTTTCAGACAGGAATGATCATTCTTCACTAAATTGTTTTGGGCTTAATCTAAGGTAATTGTCACCAGGCCAACCATCCTGGGCAAAACAAAACAAAATAAAAAACCAAATAGTTAAACAAACAAGCAATCAAACAGTCCAAACCCCAAACCAACAAATCAATCAAACAAAAACTCCCACAGGGAAGGATCCTGGAGCAAGCACATCATCCTAGAAACAAAGTTAGGGCAGTTTCTGTGCCCATGCCATAGGCTTTGCCCCTCACTCAGACTGAGTAGCTGGTGCTGCACATCATTTGCAGTTCTGGTGTTACACTGGAGAGTTTCTTTCTGCTCTCCACTACATGTGAAGACAACTGTGGACAACAAGAATCAACGTGTCCTGTTACGTCAAGGTAAAAGACACATTAGGTCTGCATTGTTAGCTGTTCAAGACAGTTTGAGAGTTTTGTATACAAAATGAACTTTTTCAGAAGCATTCAGCATCTGGTTCCTCATGTGGAATCAGATTTTCAAACCAGGCAGGGGTATATCAAATATAAGTTATGCACACTTCAGTGTGTGAACTTGTTGAGCTCTCCTGACAGTTCTGGTCATAGTAATTCTGTTGATGTCAATGGGCTATTCTGTAGAAAATCTGGGGATTAAAAGAAACAGTGACAGAAACATATAGAAAATCTGTGAAACTATTGCAGAAAGTGAGGCTAGGCAGCAATATATTAAAAATAAAAATGAGAGTATTTCACATTCCCTGGTATTATGAGAAGTGGAAAATGGAACAATAGCTACTAACATGGCACCTCGAAAAAGACCAACTGTATAGTGTTTACATAGAGATGTTGCAGGAGATATGGCGTGCAGCAAATACCCTTTTGGTGTTATAGTAGTGAGTGAATTAAAAAGTGATTTCAGGCAGAAGGGAACGTGAACATTTTTTGGGAACAGTAGCATTAACAACAGTGACAGAAGCAACGGTGAAGAATTTACAAGATTTGCACACCTAGCAGGAGAGCTAAACCTGATTCAAATAAAGAGCCAAGGCAGTTTACAGAGAAGGATGTTTCTGCTTTAGAGAGCTCATTTTTACCAGTTTGTAAATTGATAGTGTCTAAGCGTCATAAATGCTTCACAACTGGTGACTGCAAAGCTAGAAAATGGAAAGACAACAGCTCAGCAGCCCCTTGAGAGACAGCCAGCGTGGCTTCACCAAGGGCAGATCGCGCCTGACTAATCCAGTGGCCTTCCATGATGGAGTGACTGCATCAGCGGACAAGGGAAGATCTCTGGATGTCATCTACCTGGACTTCTGTGAGGCCTTTGATATGGTGCCCCACAACATTCTTACCTCGGCCTTATGGCAGGCAGACCCTGTGGCTTATTGCCCCTGTTAAATACTGCCATGGGGCAGCCTGGAGGAGCCGTCTCTGGGGCTGCAGTGGGATGCGTGGGGACGTGGTGGGGTCGTTGGGAGCAGGTACAGCACTCTGCTAAAGCCCCAGGGTGGGAGGATGGCACCCAGGGTTGCAGGGGTCAGTGCTGCTTTATGTGTGGGGCTGTGTCCGTGAGTCCCGTATGGACGCATGTGTCCTGGCTCCCCCGCCAAAGGGCTGGGGAAGGGGACAGGGGAGTTACCGTCCATGATTGCCTGCACTGCTGGCGGTGACTCAGCACTGGGGACAGTTTGGTGCCCTTCAGGGACAGGTGGAACTGGTTTGGGGCTCAGCAAAGTTTTGCATGTCTTTGGTGCCATTTCCTGGTGCCCCCTGCACTCCCTCCCCACCCCATGCAGGCACGGAGAGGTTCTGGATAAATGCCTTTTAATGGAAAAACGGAGAACAGAACAGTCAACAAAAATACTACATCGTCAACGCGCCCCCTCCCTCACTCCCCCAAACCATCTCATCCTTACAGCAGGCCTAATCCCACCCGCCTGCCCCAGCACTGGCTACGGGAGCCTTGCGCTTGCTGCCTTTTTTTGGCAATGAGCCGTTCTGCTACTTCTTCCTCCGCTTTTGCAGCCCGATGTCATGCTGGGACACGCTGGCCTGGGGTGGTGGCAGGTCTGTCCCCACATCCTGCTGTGGATCCTCAGGCTTCATCCCGATGTTGTTCAAGTGCTCCGTGCTCAGGATGGCTTTGGAGGTCTTGGGGACATTGTAGTCAGTGCAGAGAAGCTTCTGGGGCAGCCAGGGCGAGCTGATCTTGTGGTGTGGGATGGGAGGGTCCCTGGGCATGGGGACACTGCTGGGATGGTCCTGGTTGACCCCCACGTCCCCCAGGGAGCAATCCAAGCACCTGATAGCCTCTTCCAGCAGCACCTCCTCAGGCAGCACAATGTCACCGGCTGGAATCACCACGGGGTGCCTGATGGCTTGGACATGGAGGGCAGCAGAGGAGCTGGGGGGGATGTCACTGCCCAGCAGGATGTCAGCAGCTGGGAGGGTGCCCTCCTCCATGGGCACATCCCTGGCCAGGGGGATGTCACCGCCTGGAGAGGTGCCATCATCCATGTGGACACCACTGCCTGGGGGGCTGCCACTGCCCAGGGGTGCCCCCAAGGGGTTGGCTGTGCTGGACAGACTGTGCTGTGTGTACTGGCCCTGGAGGTGGTGGTAGCCGGGGAGGGACAGTGGCAGCCCTGGGGGTGCTGGGGCCACGGCTCTCCCCTGACGGTTGCAGGGCACAAACAGCTGCAGTGGGCAGCGGGGGGCCCCTTGGTCTGCCCAGGCCAGGGGGAGCCCGCAGCCCTGCCTGGCGGAGACGCAACGCCTCGTGCGATCGTGAAGGTGGCTGATGGAGGCAGGTCGGTGCTCATCCACGCAAAGCAGAAGACGTGGGGGTTGAAGCAGCCGCCGCACGGAGCCATTTGCAGGCCTGCACGGGTGAGAGGGAGATGTGCTGCACTGGGGGCTGGGGGGAGTCTCCTGGGGCACCCTCCGAGCCGGCCCCGAGCACAGACATGGCCATGGGGACATCGTGCTGGTCCCCGAGTCAGGTGAGTGGGGAGCTTGCGGCAGGGGCGATCCCTGCGAGGTGAGCTGCTGTGCCAGTGGCATGGGGTTTGACAAGCGGGGAGGTGAAACGGGAGAGATGGCCCCAAGATATGGGGCAAGTATCTGTAAATTATATTTACTGGGCAGGCCTTGCCCAGGTGATGGCATGCATGCTCGCCATGCCTTGCTGAGCCCCCGTGCTACAGCTGCCTGGGGGACAGGGGTGCTGGGGATGCTGGAGGTGCCGGGGGGGATGGAGGAGACACGGCAGGCACGTGTGCTGGAGGTGCTGGGGGGCTGGCGGGGACGGGCGTGCCGAGGTGCCAGGGCAGGTGGGGATGCCATAGCTGCTGGGGGTGCCCAGGGCGCCCAGGGTGCCTGCGGTGCCGCCCCCGCCGGGGGTGCGCAGGGTGCGGGGAAGGGCTGCCGCTCCTGCCCCCGCAGCTGGCAGAGGTCGGTTGATCCTGAAAGAGAGATGAGCAAACGCTGGCGGTCACACCCCGAGCTGGAGCGGGAGGGCGCACGGGGGGACTGAGGAGGAGGAGGGAGAGGTGCAACGGAGGAAGGGCTGTGAATTTCCCCAACGCGCATCCCTGGGCTGCCGGGGTCGGGGTCGGTCCTTACCTCTGGCGTAGAAGGGTCTGGGGAAGAGGAATGGCTGAAGTAGCCGGGGCATCGGGGGGGCCCAGGGGCCACACGGTGGGTGCCACAGGGCTGGCAGTGCCATGGTCAGCTTATGGTCAGTGGACCGTCAGTTATGGTCAGTGGACGCAGGTCTGGCCGCTTCTGTTTGAGTATCTCCTAGGAAGGAATGTGGGGGCTCCCCGTGTTCTGTCCCGCCCCCGAGAGCTTTGCCAGCTCTTCATGGGGAGAGAAAGGGTTAACAAAAGAGTAAAAGAAGAGTTATTGTCAATGGCTCAATGCCCAAGTGGAAACCAGTCCTGGTGGTGTCCTTCAAGAGTTCATACTGGGACCAAGACCACTTAATACCTTCACCAATGACATAGACAGGGGGATTGAGTGCACCCTCAGCAAGTTTGTGGGGGACACCAAGCTGAGTGGTGCAGCCGATATGCTAGAGGGAAAGGATGCCATGCAGAGGGACCTTGACAGGCTTGAGGAGTGGGCCTGTGGAACCGCATGAAGTTCAACAAAGCCAAGTGCAAGGTCCTGCACCTGGGTCAGAGCAATCCCCAATGACAACGCAGACTGGCAGATGAATGGATTGAGAGCAGCCCTGCGGAGAAGGACTTGGGGGTACTGGTGGATGACAAATTGGACGTGAGGCGGCAGCGTGCGCTTGCAGCCCAGAAAGCCAGTCGTATCCTGGGCTGCATCAAAAGCAGCGTGGCCAGCAGGCTGAGGGAGGTGGTTCTGCCCCTCTCCTCCGCTCTGGTGAGACCCCACCTGGAGTACTGCATCCTGGTGGATGTAGTGGGGTCCCCAGCACCAGCAAGACATGGACCTGTTAGAGCGGGTCCAGAGGAGGGCCACCAAGATGGTCAGAGGGCTGGAACACCTCTCCCATGAAGAAAGGCTGCGAGAGTTGGGGTTGTTCAGCCTGGAGAAGGGAGGGCTCCAAGGAGACTTTGTTGGGGCCTTTCAATATATAAAGGGGGCTTATAAGAAAGATGGAGAGAGACTTTTTACCAGGGCCTGTGGTGACAGGACAAGGGGCAACAGCTTTAAACTGAAAGAGGGTAGATTCAGACTAGATATAGGGAAGAAATTTTTTTAGGATGAGGGTGTTGAGATGCTGGAACAGGTTGCCCAGAGAAGTTGTGGATGCCCCATCTTTGGAAGTGTTCAAAATCAGGTTGGATGGGGCTTTGAGCAACCTGATCTAGTGGAAGATGTCCCTGCCCATGGCAGGGGGGGTTGGACAGGATGATCTTTGAAGATCCCTTCCAAGCCAAACCATTCTATGATTCTATAAAATGTAGGAATATGAATTGCTGGTAGGAATTTCCCTACCAGCAAACTGGTAGGGAAAAGGGAAAAAAGAAGAGAGCTTCTTAATTTGAGAGGAAAGAACAAAATGGAGGATCATGTAAATATCACATTTGGTCTGGAGGTAACTGGGACCTTGCAAGTAGTAACGTAGGGTCAAAAGGAGCACAAAGCATGGCCTTTAGTGGCTGTAATCAGTGACTGTAACTATCAGCAGTACAAATGCACTAATGAATGCAAGAGCGACTCTGGCTACTTGGACGGGACAGTGTGACCCATCCAGTTGGCAAGCTCTATGACGGGCCCTCTGCGATATAAATGACAGAAGAAATTGCAACGAAGAGAGAGGAGGTAAAAGAAGGGAACACTGGATTATCACTGCAGTTTTCTGAACGCAGTTTCCCGGTGCCTGTGGTTTCCTGGGACATGGCTCTCTGCCCTGGAGAAGTCTGCAAAGTTACTGCGGCTCAGTTTTCTAGATCAGTTATCCCTTTTCTGCATAGGAGGTTTTGCAGGGTTGTGTAAGATGACTGTAAAACCTGTAGGAAGCTAAAGTAGTAGTAACCAGTGAGTCTGGATTAGGAATGTAAGAAATTTGCCACTGAAGCCAGCACAGTAGATTTCCAGGTGTGATATTGTCAGGGCTAGAATATTTTCAGAGGGCCACAGAGGAATGACAATGTTCTCAGCACAAGCGGAAGTTATACTGAGTATCTGTCAACACTAAGGAAGGTATTTCAAAAAATGGAAGCATAACAGCCTCAGGGAAAACAAAATCTTTTTTTTTAATGAGACAAGGAATTGTGTAGCTGGACTGCAGAAAAAGCAAGGAGGATATTCACCCTATGGCAAAACATGTCAGTTCTCTGGGTTGAAGTCTCCGAGTTACAAGAATTCTCTCTGTGTTAAATTATAACACATTCCTCCCAAATTTGTCATTATCTTCAGAGCTTTAACATCATCAACAGAGGACTCAGACCCTTTGGTATATTAAAGACGTGAGAGACAGATTTCTAGATGCTGAAGAGCTACTCAAACCCTTTGACTCTTTGTTTTGAATTGACAGTTATATCTATCATGCCCCTTCATTTAGTATAAAGGAACTTTTTCTGATAATACGCAACATGATTCCTAAGGAAAGCTAAACGTTTTGTTCTCAAGTAACAGTAAAATCAGTCCATTAAAAATATTCTTTCCCAAATAGAGTAGGGAAATTGTAGCAGGATACGGTTTTCTGCTGGTGTAAGCTGGCTTTCCAGCGCATACATATGGGCTTAAATATCACTGTAAACATAATACATGACCCACTGCAAAACAGATCCAAGCTTTAGCTTGACATGCAAATCACCTGTTTCTCTGTGGCGCAGCTTCCAGAAGAGCCTGTAGAGTGGTGCTTCGCCTGTATCAAAGTAGTAAGAGGGGTGTGAAATGGAAGATCCTTCCTTAAGCTGAAGAATGCCTCAAACTCTGGTTTCCTGCTGCTAGAAAGTGGTTTAACCAGGACACTTTTCCTCTGATACTCCTCTGCGTATGGTGCTGGGTTTGAGGTGATAGGAACATGGCTGCTAGAAAACCCAAGTTCTTGCTCAGGCTGGGGAGATGTATTAGGCAGGAAGGCTGAGGGATAAAATATTATTTCCCTGGACTGTTGTGTACTTCAGGGACTGAAATCTTTCTTGTTTCCATGGGGAAAGAAGGTCACCAAGAATAATATAAATGGAAACTCAGCAAGAGAAAATACACCTTTTAGAGACCCACTGTATGATGATAAGGTACTGTCTAAGTTGGAAAACAACTTATCCATGTCCTTTTCTTTCTGATTTGATTTCAGATTTTTTGGTATTGGCCTGCATTTTTGTAGTGCATTATGAATTTATTATTTGATTTTGATAGATTACTGGACTCTGTGGCAGGGGAAAAGTTCTGAGTTATAAATGAAAAGTTTCTTTGCTAACAGGCTGTTACATGTGCTGTGGTACTAAATGACAGTTATCCTTCAAAAGCAGAAGTCAGGTGTTCAGTTCAGGTTGGCTGACCTTAGGATGGCACAAAGTTTTCTGAGTTTATCTTTTTTGCCAGAAATTGCATGCCTCCTTTGTGGATGGTTGTTTTTTACAGAACAAGTGAAGAGAACTTAATGAGGTGCCATATGTCAGGTCTGGAGTCAGATTAAAAACAAATAATTAAACTATATCCCTTCCCTATCAAAACAGATTGTGATATGTTTATGGAAGGAAGCTGAATCTGACATATCATGTTTTGACAGTCTTTTAGGACAATCAGTCATACTTCAGCAGTATTCACATTTAAAAGTTGCAGTTCTATTCATATGAAATACAAGTTTCAAGCTATAACTAATTCATGTTTCCATAACTATTCTATATTGGCAATAAAATCAGAGCCACACACTTCTGAATGCCTGACAGGGTTTGAAATCCTTTTAGTTATATATTGGTTTCAGGTATGAAATAGGATAACTCTGCTTTCGCAGGTAACTTACAATCCACTGAATCCAGGTGACAGTGTTCTACAAAGTATTTCTTGCCAAAAAATATCACTTCCCTGTGTCATGTGTCAGAGAATGACATTCAAAACCATTGGAAAACACATTTTTATAATAAAATCTTTGACAATGTACCATATGTGGGCAACTTGCAGCTAATGCTTTTAACACAAAATATTAGGAAGTACATGCTTAGCTGGTAAATAGTGAGTTTCTGCCTATTCCCAATGGTGATGAAAATTTACCTTTGTGTATCATCTTTGTTTACCATTCCTGATGCCAGAATAGTTGTCACTTGAAGGCAGGATCCTATTAGTTCACCCCAACAGAAGATACACACGTATGCCTCAACAGATAATTCAGTAAGCATAGATATCATCACGAAAAACAGGGAAGACTTTGACTAATAGACTCCATGAGCACAACTTTTCCAAAAAAAGTCTCAAAAACCTTAACCAAACAGCAGTCAAGACAATAGAACGAGTACAGCCTTGTTCCTGCAAGTGTGTAAACACGCTTTACATCTGCGTGGACAGCAGGTTGGATAGCAGAACTTTTACAAGATTAACATATCAGCAGGCACACCCCCATATTCAGAAGGATTGCAGTTTATCTGAAACTTTACCAAATTTTTTGAACAGTTTTGATCACTAGTTTGAATGTGTGCACAATTCAATTTGAATTTTCTAAGAAGTTTTCCAAGATATGAGCTGGAAGTTGCTGAATCTAACTAATGCACCTATCAAATCTCTTCCTCTATCCAGTAGTTTTCTAGCACTTAAAAAAAAAGAAAAAAAATGACTGGCTCTTCTAGTCTTCATAATCGTAGGCAGCTTGGTTTTGTTTAATAAATTATTCTTGCTTGTTTATTATAAATTCTTCTTGGTGGCTTTATGGTTTTCCTTCTAATTATTTGTTCTGTTACTTTATAGGGAACGGAGGTTAAGTTGTTTCCTGTTGTTATCTCCAATCAGGAGTTCACATAGGATCCTATCAGATTCCAGATAAATGAGGCTATAGCATCTGATAAAAGATTTTTTTTAACAGAGCATATGAAAAATCTGGGCAACCAGTACCATAATTACCCAAATGATTGCTGTACCATGCAATCGTCAGATGGCTGATCCAGTCTGGGGTTACAGGATCCTTTCATTTGCAACTGATGCAAACAGTTTCTGAGACTGTGGTTCTTAACTTACATCCACTGTGCAGTAATAATTATATGGTGTATGTATTGGTCCCCTTTATCTACTTAATGATTTACCTATTGTTTAAGTACGAGACTAGTCATAAGTTTTAACAGCCTATATAATCCAAACAATACCAATAAAAATTCTTATTCAATACCCCATTTCACACTCTAATAAACTGCATATACAAGTTTAATTGTTTTTACATTAGCATTGTGTGCCAATAGGATTGTGGTTTAAGTCTAAACCACAGTGTTAGTTATTTCTCTAAAACAATTGTCTGTAATGAAATGAAGTCACTGAGTAAGTTACCCAGGAGTCAAGATGGACATCTTCACAAGCAGAGCTGTCTTGAGGGAGCCACAGGCTGGGGGGTGCAAGTGTGGATAGATATAGAAAAGTGAAATGGCACACATGCAGTATGAAATGTCTGTACACATGCATAGAAGTCCGATTCTTCAGCAATGCTGCATATACTCAGAACAATTACACTGCACACATGCAGTAAGTCCAACATATCTGATATTGGACCTTCACAGTCCCCTTCACACTGAGGGCCCATTTTAAGTTTCCATTTCTTCTTAGAAATCACATACTTTCCATTAGAAGTATGACATTATCAAGTTTTTATTAATTGCTAGTTGTGTAGACTTCTTTTCTTATGAAGCACTGAGGCTTCAGGCATGAAACTGCTCCCATATGCAGGTATTCTATTTCTGCAGACTTTCATGGAAATTAATGGAGTGTGATGCCTAAGTCAGTTTAGTCTAAAGACATAATTGCTTTATCCTCTGGTTCCTGTTAAATATAAATGCTCCTCTCTGTATTGTTTTTAATCCATTCTTGTAAGCTTAATAGCTTGACTTATTTGAGCAATTTTTCACAGCTACAGGTATACATGTGCTTAAGTATTTTCAAGGTTAAGGTCTAGACAAGATTTGCATAAATGCCTTTCTAAACACTTTGCTTTAGAACATGTAATTTTAAATGCTACCTGTCAATTACTTACTGCATGTTATATTTATCATTCATAGATTTGTAATAATGAAACATTTAGGAGTAGATATTTTTGTTTGTTTTGTTTTAGAATTTGTAGTTTCAATAGCACTGAAATAGTCTTGAACACTGAACAGATATTCATTTATTCATTCTGTACTTTAATTCTTGTACTTCATTGTTCTTTTGTAATTTCTACTATAAGCAATACACTTATATGAAATATTTAATGCTTTTCTTTTTCCTTACAATGAAAACCTCTGCTTTCAGGCCAACAGACAACCTAATTCAGGTGCTAGGTTCTGATTTTCTAAGTGCCATTATCTCCACAGCCATTAGTACCTAAAATTGCTGACACAGTAGTTTACACATTATGAGTGGAGTAGGTAAAGAAATGCATACTTTTATTAATTAATGGTGTCATGATGGTAATAAGCTCTTCACATTCCACACAGCCTGCATATATGGTAATATTGTCCTGAATAAAACCAGAATATTTCCCATTACAAAATCACAGCTGAACAAGTCCAGCTCCCTTAGCCTCTCCTCACAGGTCTACAGAGTCCCGAACTGCAGGGCTAGTGTGGGAGTGAGTCAGAATGGGAAGTAGGTGAGAACATCAGCTAATACTGAATCCACTTCTCATCACTGCAGCAATTTTGTTATGGATTCCCATATACACGCACACACTTGTACTGAACCTACTGGATACACATCCTCCTAATGTAATGAGAGAAGCACATAAAGTTGTATGCCTCTCCTTTCTGCACAGTCTACATCTTCAGGACAGCTAAAAGGCAGCCTAGGAACAGTATAATAAAGGGTAGCTCTTTAGGACTTTGGAACTGTAAGACCTCAGTAGTGATCTTGTTCCCATAATTTTTTTGCCACTCTCTCAGTATGTTTGTTCCATGAAGTGAAAAATAAGGTTAATGAAACATAGTGTCCTGTTTAAAATGCTTGGAGCGCTTTCATTGAAAAGTGCTATAAAAATGCTAGTGGTGGTGTTATACACTGAGCAATCTGAGGATGCTCATTCTCCTTTTACAGATATTGTGGATTTCCCACCTTAGTCTGAGGATAGAGCCAATCTTGAATCTTCTAACATTCCTAAAATCAGTAGGATTTTTTCAAGCACACGGATAGCATTTTAATCACATTGCTCATTTCATCTCTTATGTTTGTGATTTCCTCCTTACTTATGGAGCAGCTGATATCTAGAAATTAAATTAATTTGCTTTCATCATCTGTTACAGCTTAAACAACCTTACAGGGAGCATTTGAGCACAGAGATGAAGGTGGGTAAATTATAATTGCAACATACTTTGAATAGAGCGTCATAGTGCATTAGAAAACCCAGGCAGGTCACATAGTTTTACCCAGGCAGATCATTCTACTACAGTTTTGTTAAAAGAGATTTAAACCCTTTTTAGTACAATAGCTAATCATGTACTGTTCTTATCACGTCTAGTTTTCTGGTTTCAGTTTTCATTCTCTAAAATGTTTTTTATCAACTAGCACTCTTCTTCAAGTTGATGTTAATCTAAACAGAAAACCAAAAGACTGCAGCTTTCTTGTGACAGGAATAATATATATGGACTTGCTTTTGCAGTGTATTTGTGAGGTTAAATGATCTAGTACTCATTCTTTCTTCATTATTAGCTTAATTATCAGTCCTGAAAACCTTTTCTGTATGAGCAATGTCAGTGAAAAACTATGTATGGATTAAATTTTGCCTGTGCAAGAAGTCCATAGATCTGTGTTTACAACTTAAATCCCATTTATGAACTCCCAGGAGAATCTAATTGTGACTTACGTAGCTTATGTTTAAACTTCCTTCAAATAAGGAAGAGTTATAAGCTTCATTAATTTGGGGCTGCAATTTGGAAAAATGTATTGTCTGACAAATTACCACTGAAATAAACAGATCAGTGCTACGTAATGAAACGAGTAGAATACCAGTGCCACAAAGTCTTGGGCATTTTGCTGTTATTTCAGGAAAGTCAAGCTTTTACTTCTTCTCTACTCATTCAAAACATTTAACTATCTTCACATCATGATCATCATTCTCTCATTTAACTACCAAGACAAACTAGAGGAAGTATTTGTGTCAACACTGTGGAAACTGAAGAAGATCATGAGATTATAAATTCATAGGATAATTCAATATGGAAGGTCTCTACTCTAACCTTCTGCTCAAAGCAGAGTCAGCTGTGATATCAGACCAGGTTGCTGAGGGCTTTTATCCATTTGGGTCTTGAAAATCTCCAAGAATGGAGACTGCACAACTTCTCTGAAGAACTTGCTGCACTGCTTGGCTGTTCTTGTAGTGAAAAAGTTTCCCCTTATATCCAGTCTGAACCTCTTTTATTCCAGTTTATGTCCAGTTCCTCTTACCTCCTGCCATTCACCACTGTGAAGAGCCTGGTTCTGTCTTCTCCATGCCCTCCTGGTAAGTACTGGGGGGCTTCTGTTAAATGCCCTCAAAGCTGTCTCTTCTCCAGGCTCCTTCAACTTCTCCTCAGAGGGCAAGTGTTTCATCCCCCAGCCATATTAGTGGACCTCTTGGATTTGCTCTAATTTATCAATAATTCTTCTAGTTTAGGGTTCCCAAAGCTGGATGCAGTATTCTTTAAAAGCATGGCATATGCTGAGTAGCATTTGTTCCTTCCATCTTCCAGCAACCAATGTTGTAGAAAATGGCTGATTTTTAATAGCCACAAATGAATCCATAATCCACAACTGAGTCTACGATGGGTTTTTGAAGGACTTAATTCTGAAGTTTTAGTTTTCACAGCATCTCAAATTCAGTGTTATATTGAAAAAAACCACAACCCAAACCTCAATTTTTTTCTTCTTTACATCTTTTGCTTCACAGTTTTATTGATGTTTCCTAGCTGAAAGAGTAAATATTCACTCCATGTTCACCTTTTCCATTCATGATTTTATAAATCTGTATAACATGCTCCTCCTCAGTAATTTGTCTTCTAAGTGTAAACATCCTTTCTAGTATCTCTGGTCATCCTTTCAGGCCTTGTCTGTGTCATTTGCTTACCTTAGCTAAAGTGATCAGAAGTACAAACACCATTCAAGGTGTGGATGCACCACACCATATATTTCAGCAGTAGCATAGTTGTATTTTTGGTCTGACTCTGTTCCCTTTTACGTAATTCTTTCCTTGATTGCCATTAGATTGCCATTAAGTATTGTTTCTATGTTTTCAGAAAGCTATTCACAGTGACTTCAAAATCCCTCTCCAGACTAGTAAAAACTAATTTAGAGCCCATTGTTGTAAGGTCATTAATCAGAAGGTCATTTCCTATTTGCATTTATCAATGAAGAATTTAATCTTCCTGCTTTGTTGCTGTTTTCAGATGTTAAGGCTTCATGGTAGATGACAGATTCCCCTTAAGCCTCATCAGGTTATGCTTTCTGAGATGTATGTGTGTGGTGGCATGGCCTCCTTAAGGGGCAAAGTGAAAGTAACTAAGTTGTAACCTCCTGTAAAAGGCCGAGCAGAAGTTACAGAAGGTGTGAACGTTGGGATGCTGGTCACTGAAGCCTAAACCAATTATGCAAAATGCTTTGTTAGCAGAAGACTTCGACATCTCACTGTTTGCCCTATTTTTGCCATACAATTTATTAATATGTTAAAAAGCACAGGTCTCAGTACTCAAGATGGCCTATAACCAACAAACTTCCTTATTTGTCTCTCATTTTTATCTAGTTTCACTTTTTCAAGAAAGAAGATATACTGAAGGTCTTGTTTGTTTGTTTTGGTCTGTTTTTTACCTATGTCTAAGAGACAATGTTGAATTTGGGTACATTGTGGTCACTATTAAAGGAAATGTCTTGTAGGAAATCTTTTAGTCATAGCCTTAAGGACCCAGCTGGTCCTGGCCAAAGTTCAGGGTTAGGTCAAGACTTAATTGTCTTCTTGTTTCCATACAATTTATTTTAAAAAGGGGGAATTTACAATATCTAGAAACATAGTTTCTCTTCATGATGCTTATGTACCTATGGAGTGCGGAGAGTAATACAATTATTTCTCTTTTTAAATGATATGTGGTATTTATCATTCATTTCAGTATTTTATAATGCTATCACCATTCAAATTAGGAGACTGATTGCATCAATCTCTTCCCATATTCTTTGTCATTGTTCATTGAATTAAATCCATAGAGTTCCTGTGGAAGATATTAATGGTTAGCATATTTATCTAATTTGATCCTGTGTTTTTAATAAAATATACTGATATTTCTCCATCAGATGCTTGGTTTTGTCCATATTCTGAGCTCTCCAGATATAAGTCAGTGGTAGCTATGACCTACATGAGGGAGTCTCATGCAAAGCAAGGTGCAGCTCTAATGTTTTTATCAGATTTCTGAGCAGAACTGCCAGCGTGGATCAGTCATGGCTGAAACAAACAAAAGTATCTGCATTCCTCAATATGAGTTGTTACTTTTCTGTGTGGCACAGTCAGAAGTATTCACTCACCTCCATTCCCACTATTCAGATTGGCATTTGTCTATTTAGAGGAATTGAGTGGGTTTTTTTGAAAAATAGTTCAAAATTCACTGTTTTCACTAGAAAAAAGGTGGCTGAGGTATGACACAGTCACAGTCAGTGAAGATTTTCAAAGGAAACAATTTTAACATAGAACTTAACAGGCCATCTTTTAACTTAGGAGGCTAATGTATAGTAAGACCTACCTATTGGAGGAAATTAGACAAATTCACACTAGAAATGAATTGTTGTAACTTTCTGACAGTCAGAGAACAATTGCTTTCTGGAACAATTTACCAAGGCTGCTGCATTTGGATTCTTCATCACAGGAAACTCTTATGATATACTCAGGTGGATTTTTTAAAAAATATGCTCTAGTTCAAGCAGGACTAAATTTTGGAAAATCCTGTAGCTATTAGATCAGACTATCTCCCCACAATGATTTGTTATTCTTTATGATGTGAAAAATTTGTGATGACTAAAATTGTGATCTTAATATGATTCCTTACTTGTCTTTACATTAATAGGACACACATATTTCCTTTTGTAAAAATTCCTACTCCACAGAAAAGAGTGGTGATTCTATAAGCAGTTAATCGAGCACAACTTAAACAACTATTTATATTAAAACGAAATAAACTCTAGGAACCTGCAGCACATGCCAATCCTAGCTGTACAAATGTGTAGCTCCTAAAGCCTAGAATGGCACCTGACATTAACATCAGCAAAAAGATGTGAATGTTACAACATAAAAAGCTTGAATTCCAAACCAGGATGAATACAGGCTGAGTTTGTAATCAAAATATACAGAACAGCAGGAGGGCAGTCTAGTTTAAATATTTCTTTGTAGTTTCTACTTTTAAAAACTTTCACAAGGTAACTTGAATTCACAGCTATTGCTAAACTTTAAGAAAATCTTGATACTTTAAGAAAGCCTTGATGAAAGAAAGATCAGAGGTTAACCACTGCACTTTCTAAATTAAATATAAGTATTGGGCAAATGCAGTATAAAATGTGAAGGGCTTAATTTGAAGATGGCATCCATCGTTGAGCTAATTATAAATGAAACTACTGAACTCTTGCACATGAATGTGTACTTGGTATTTCAGGCATTTTTGTCCTTGTCTCAGGCAGCTTCTTGTCTGCCTTAAGTACTAGTCAGAATATTCCTTTAAGCAACAGTAACAAATAATGATTAAATAGCTTGTCTTTTTTCTTTTTTTCTTTTTTCCTAACAGTCCTTTTTACTTCCTTGCTGTTATGCCAGTGTCATTCCTTTCCTGTATTATCTCTCCTTGGTATCTCACTAGAGCTCTGATCTGTAGAACTCTGAGCTTCCTGAATTCATTGAGGCTGTTCTTCAGGCTGTCTTGAAGTAAGGTACAGCAGAATTGTTTGCAGGATTGCGCAGTGCATGTGGGGAATGGGAGCAGCAGGTTTACATCATGGTAGGAGCCCAGCTAGGTGATAGCAATGGTCAGGAATGCATGCACACATCACTGGCTGTTAGGTTGGGAGGACTTCTTTAAAAAAAAGAAATCCATTTCAACCATTTTTTTCTGCATCTCAATTTTAATTTAAGACCAGAATCTTACACCTGACATACTTTTTGGAGGAAAAAGGCTCTACAGTATTATATTTAAGAGCCACATGGCCTATCATAAATGTGGGCAGTAATAGGAGCTGCCAATAAGTTTCTTGGACAGAGGACTGTACCATTTTCTACATTAGCAGACACTGAGCATTAGCACAACATTTGCACATAGTATCAGGCACAATTTTAAATAACTTTTCAAAACGAACCAATGAAACAAGAGGCCTCTGGGAGTTCTTTACACTTAGTTCTTTCCTTCTTTCTGCCGTTACATGTATGGCAGCATGGCTATACCAGATGACTCAAGTTTTTTCCATGTTAGGACACACAGGTGGACCTATTACCATCTGGTTTCATAGAGTATGTGCTGAGTCTGGCTGGGATGGAGCTAACTTTCTTCATAGCATCCCATACGGTGCTGTGCTTTGGAGGGGTGGCTAAAACAGTGTTGCTAATGCACCAATACTTGGGATATTGCTAAAAAGTGCTTGCACAAAGTCAAGGCTTTCTCTCTTTCCCTCTCTGCCACCTTCTCCCTTTTTCTTGCCCACCCCCTCCCTGAGGGGGTGGGCAAGAGGCTGGGAGGGGACAGCTGACCCAAACTGACCAAAGGGATATTCTGTACCATATGATGTTCTGGGAAAGGAGAAGGAAGGGGGAAAGTCTGTGGTTATGGCACTTGTGTTCCCAAGCAAATGTTATGTGTACTGAGGCCCTGCTTTCCAGAAAGTGGTTAATAGGAAATAATGAATAAATTCCTCTTATTTCTTTGCTTGTATGCGCAGCTTTTGCTTTCACTGTCGAACTGTCATTATCTTGATGCACAAGTCTTTTTGCCTTCTTTCTATTTTTTCCCCATTCTGTGTGAGAATGGCATGAGTGAATGGCTGTGTGGGTGTTTGGCTGTTGGTCAGGGTCAATCCCCGCCAAAGTATGTCCTCAGCTTCTGTAACATAGCTTCAAAACCTCTGTCTGTGCACATGTGCTTGATCCTGAGAAGCACAAACTTTTAGATCTGCTGTGTCTTTACTGGCCCTTGACAGAGGTACAGGCCCCTGAGCTAATAGCTTCATGAAGCTTTATTTTCCATAAAAACGTGGAGCCTTGTAGCCTTTACTAAAAGAGATGGCAAGTACTGGGATTTGGTGTTTACCCCAAACCTCTGTTGCATGACTAGATATCTGCAAGACTGTCTGCAAATCCCATTTTGTAATCTGGGGGTGTGTGGGTGTTGCTGATCTTTGATTGTCGTGAGTTGTCAAGGTAAGAGAAGAAAACCTCAGTCTAGTTTAAGATTTTTTGTGAGATTTTGTTTTACTTCTTTACTACACATATAGAGATTATTGGCCTCTTCTACAAAAATCCACTTACCCTGTTTTCTATATGTTTGCATAAACATGGAAGATTACACAGAAATTCATATTTCCTATCCTACCCATACCACCTCTTCCCCTTCCTTTGCACACAAATAGCTACAAAATAAGAACAAAATAGAAGTGGCAGTGTAAGCACACAAGTTACATACACAGGTGCCAGGCTGCTAACATCAAACCATTAAAGCATGCATTTGTATGCAACACTAGACTTATCTCTGCTGTTTGTCAGATCACTTATTACTTGTGAAATATTGGGGCACCAGTTTATAACTTCTTAAGGCAGGGGATGCATTGCCACTCGATTCTATGAAATGACAGATAGCTCTGTGAATGCTTATGAAAAGTTATAAGATTGGAATCTTATACTAACATAATTAGTATTGATACTGCTGTTACTGTTCAGCCTTTTTCCGGGTAGTCAAAAAGCAAATTCCAAGAAAACACTCTATTCCATTTCCATATTGCAGTTATTTTGTATTTGTAAGCCACTCAAATCAGTTTTCAAAAGTCTGCAGAAACAATGGAAGGAGACCAATATTTGCACAGCAGAATCAGAAGGGAAAGAATTGTTATCCGTTAATTTTTAAGAAATGTCAGGTCAATTGAACTTCTTGTCTCCCCCAATAGTATCTGCATCAGTAAAAACAATCCTGCACTTGAAACTAGACCTCAGAAAAATTATTTATGTCTTTTGCTGCATTTCTTGCTTGTTTACTCATAAACGATGAAACTCATCTTTGTTTCAATCGCCAGTAAAGGCCTATGCCTCACTTAAGTCTTGCAAACAGGATTTAGGTGGGAACTAAAGTGTTCACAGTTTGGTTTGCCAGTGGCAGATTTCATCCTGCTCAAGTAAATTGAGCAGAAATACAAATCAGAGACTCTGTTGTCTCCCTGCTCCCCTGTCCCAGGATCACGTAGACTTTCTTAGAAATTCTGACTCTGTTTTGTTGAGAAAGACGCTATATTTTTGTTTAGAACAGAGACGTCTCTCCCTTTGATTCCATTTCCAATGACATTTATTCCTCTTGAATGCTAAGACCATCAGGTTTTTGTTTGATCTTTTTCTCTGTGTACTAAGGTACTACACAAGATGATGCTGAACTGGAAAACAAGGATTTGGATGCTGCTGTCCTTACTCAGGCAATGTTTCCAGTTTACTTCAGTTTCAAGGACAGATTCTTGGGGTTCTGTTTGATAACCTGTAGAGATTACCTGAGCATGTGTTTAAATTGTTTGCATAAGAGTTTCCCCAGTATTGTGCTCACAGTATTGAAACCAGCACTTCTTCTTATGTGTGTTGTTTAAGTATCCAAGTAGAAGAAGATGCATAAAGTGTTTTCTTTTCTTCATTTGCTATGTGCATTTTTGTCAGTGTTTTTTGAAGAATATTCTTCAGGTAGATCAGTTTTCTTTGGAGATAAAGAACCACACTGAGGTTCAGTTGAAACCCTTCCTGCCTGCCAATACATAATGCATAAGAAGAATCTGTATTACTAAAGAGACTTTATAGGCTACAGGAGTATTTCTCTTTAACTGGAGGCAAGAAAAAGAGGGTCTTTAGTGGAATCATAATGAATGATGAGGAATTCTATCACTTTATTAATAGGAAAGGTCATCCTGTGGAATAGCTAACTTTTATTTTGATAAATAAATCAAAATAAGACAACTTTTAGTAATGTATGGAAATGTATTTCTCTTTTTTAAAAGAAACAAGAGATAAAGGTAAACGTCTAATAATCTCTTCTGAAGTAAGTAGGCAAAATTGGTTGAAATAAATTAGGATGAGAGGAAATGGCCTCAAGTTGCACCAGGAGAGGTTTAGAATGGATATTAGGAAAAATTCCTTTACTGAAAGGGTGGTCAAGCATTGGAACAGGCTGCCCAGAGAGGTGGTGGAGTCACCATCTCTGGAGGAGTTCAAAAAAAGTGTAGACGTGGCACCTTGGGACATGGTTTAGTAAGCATGGAGGTGTTGAGTTGACAGTTGGACTAGATGATCTTAGAGGTCTTTTCCAACCTTAATGATTCTATGATTCTATGATTCTATGAAAATGGAAGGTAAATACTTTTCAGCAAAACAAGTATATATTCTGGTCTTTTTATCTAAATCTCTCCTGTTCTCTTAATCTTTGACTAACTTCCACTTTTTGAGAAATACAGCTCCTGATTTATTTATGAGATGTAAAGAGTCACTTAAGCAAATTCAGAAAGAACTGACCCATACTCTGCTCAAACACAAGGACAAACAGTAAAATGCTGTACAATATTAAGACAATATGCTGTTTTGAAGATGAGATTACAGACCTATTACTCTACTGATATAATTAGCAATTACTATGCATATACTGCTAGCATCAGTAACTCTTTTTTTCCCCTCTGAAATCTCAAAACTTGCAAAGTTGAAAACCTGAAAATTATTAATGATAAAAAGAGAGCTATGCACTAATAGTAGGAAACAGAAGCTGTCTAAAAATCTCTAGAATCACTTACCCATGTGCAAACACGAAATTTAAAAGAGATATGCTCAGTATTGCCTAGCAGATGTTTTTCTTTTTAATACTCATTAAATCATAAGACTGTATACTGGAATATCAGAAGTCTGTCCTTATATGATGACTATAACTTCTGTCATTACTAGTTACAATAATTGGTTCACTGTACTTCATCTTTATAAACCTGTTTCTTTTGTATCATACTGATTATCCATCTTTCCATGCTTTCAAGTCTCGTTGAATCTTTTTGCTATATGACCCAGCAAAAAATTACCTTTATTTTGACACAGGCTACCATACTGACCTTCTTTATTGCTCTGTCATGGGAATTTTGTCTACTGAATAATACATAAAAAGACAAGTTAAATTAAACAGAGCTTGCTGAATAACCTAATACCTAGTCCCTGAAGAATAAGGCTATTCTTTCACTCCAAGAGGTTAGCTTTGGAGTATGTGCTGACTTCCTGCAAAGACTCTCCACCTTCTGGCTTAATACCAGTTCAGCTCCTTTCCAGTTCAGCTCCTTTCCAGAACTCCAAGAAGAAAGACAATGATGAAACAGATGAAAGTAGCCATGGTAGAACTGGGGCATAGTCTGCCTCACCTCAACAAGTTTCAGCTTGGAGCTGATTCTTCAAATTCCAATTTATCCTAAGCCCTAGGATTTCAATATTTATATCCCAATGAAGAGAAAAAGCTTGAAGTCTGCCTAGATGCAGATGAATTATTTTTGATTAATGCATAAAGAATCCTGTTTAGCTGAGCCAGCTCATCTATACAGTTCAATGAAACAAAGACATAAAAGGAGAACAGTGCTTTGCATTTTTATAAGCAATTTTAACTGTCCTCATTTTCAACAAGCTGTTAGTAGTGCCACAGAGTGAACACCACCAAAAGTAAGACTTAATAATCAGTAACAGCAAAGATAGATGCAGAATTCTTCAGAATAAAATTATACATAAGTATAAATAAATTATTTCTATTATACAGACTTCTTAGTGGGCCACTCTGGTTGGACTGAATGCTTTAAACCAGTTTTATTTTACACCTTTGAGTAGTCACTTTTTCCTGTTGCTATGCAGAAAGAAAAGATAATTCACTCTGTCTAGAAACAACCAGTTGTGATGGATCTTTGGCTTCATGTAAGCAGGTGTGGGGTTTTTTGTTTGTTTGTTTTGTGTTTTTTACAGCTCACAAATATGATTGAAATTAGAATGATGAAGTTTGCTTTCAGAATAGCTGCAACTCTGCATTATGCATATACTATACTGTCCCACTAAAAATATAGCAAAAAATCACTCCAAATGTTTTCCTTTTTTATAAAGTTAGTATTCATGAGATAGTGTCATATGTTTTGGATTATATTTCTTCATCTGCCATGAAGAATATTCAATAGATTCCACTTAAATACATAATTCTCTATGGTTCTATGCATTTATATGTATCCTGTTCATTTTCTGATACAAGAATACTCTCTTCAAACCAGAGCAAAATATACATTCAAAAGTAAAAAGGTACCTCCATAAAAATATAACAGATTATGTAAGATGTTCCTTCTGCTTTTACTGAAAATCAGACCTACTCTATAAATTTAGCAATTGAAGAACTAGGACACAAGCAAAAAAAATACATTGTTGCTGTGTAACTCTATTAAAGTTGATGCAGTTACAGTCAATGCAGATCATGTTTATGCTTTTTTAATGCTATATTTATAAAGCAGATTTCTTTTTTCAAAGTATGGTGCTTTGTTTAAATGGCCTTGTTGAAAAAAATTTCTGCATGTGTTATGGTTGAAATGACACAAACAATGAATTTAATTTCTGCTTTCCACTTCAGTGTGTACTGATGGACTTCGGTCATATAGACTGGATTGAGAAATGAAAGACAGACCCCCAAGTCATTTTGTGACTTATTTTAGCCACAGCAGCATCTGAAACCTGCTCAGATTGTTTCCAATATTGCCTTTTAAATTGGTTTTCAATTTTCTTGTATATCTGAGTACACCTGTGCACACAGAAATAAGATTCTTATATTTTCCTTCTCTGAAAGCTGAAGCAACGTCCTGTTGAAAATGTATTTTTTCAGCTCTTATTACCCATCAGGAATTACTTAGCAATGCCTGGTGTAAGAAGGGGGAAGAAGAGCTTGTATATAAATATAACATTGAATCCTGCCTGTATTATATTAATGTAGCTGTGGCAAATGACATGGGCAGACAAAAAACCTTCTAGCCACAGGTGCCTAACAACCTATTTGTGTGCAAGAGATCTATGTCCTTCTGACCTTTCTTTCTATTAAGGATGAAATATAAATTCTGTTCACATCCACAGATGGATATGATGTACTTCTGGAAGGGAAAGAAAACTACCCAAGACAAGTTTTGCAGACTTCTTCCTATTCTTCCCCCACTGCTCCACCAGGAATGACGGTTTTGAAAGGAAGGACTGTGTCAGGGATTCTTTATAACTTCATAACAGTTATAAAAGGGATTCTTTATAACTTTATAAAAACTTTATAAAACTTTAGGCATTTCCTCACTGGCAAGGATCATGCTCTTGGAGAGTATCTAAATACAACTGCCTTACCTCCTACCCACATGGCCAGGAAAGCATGTTCTTATAGGTAGGGATGCCTTGAGGTTCACAATGAAAGTCAAAACTGTAGTGCTGTATCAGGGTGCATTTTATTTCAACAAATCCTCTGGAGTTTCTCAAAACTTTTCTGCTTACTCTTCAGTTCCTCACTTAAGCATCTGCCCATGCTCTTGGAAATTTGTGTGCTACATCTTGTTGGTTGATGTCCTTCAGTAAAGACCTGCCATAGGTAAAAGTACTGATGTAAGTCCCTGGCACTCAGAGCCTGAATATGGCTGGGGGAAGGACGGTAGCAGGGAATACTACCGTTTCACCAAACCTCCCCCATTAATAGACTGGGAAGCTTATATAAAAATATAAGCAGAGGCTGGTTTGAAGTCAGGGAATAAAATAAGAAGTAGCTAAACTAACTCAGGTAGATCTGTACGAAGGATACATCATTAGGTATTAAATATGTTGGAATAAGTTTGACATTTTTTCTCTGCCTGACTGTCACTCAGTCGCCGAGGCGAGCAGCTCCGGTGCCGCCGGGATCGCACGGGGGGGGGGTTCCTGAACCAGGGGAACCTCAGGGGAGCCGCAAGAGCTGCCGGGCCCCGCAGCCCGCACGACAGCAGCTGAGGAGACCTGGGCGGGCCGGCAGGCAACCGCCGCCGAGCCCCGCCGCCTGTAAAAGAAACCGCCGGCGCGCGGTAGCCACCAGGACTTCCGGGAACAGGGCGCGGCGCGGCGGTTTGCACGGCAGTTGGTGCGGAAGGGCGTGCAGGAAGGGCGCTGTAGCTCTGCTGGCTCGACCGGGGAGCAATGGCATCCACCCGGCAGACAGCCACGGCCTCTCGAAGCTCTGCACCCGCCGCGACTGACGCGGCTTCCCAGACAGAGCTCCGGCGGGAGCTCCGGCCGCCCGGGGTCGGGGTGCAGGGGGTGCCAGTGCCGGAGGGCAGCAGTGAGCGCACCCGTGGGAAGTGCACCCAGGGAGAGGGACTCCTCCGCTTAGTGACGGAGCTCTGGGAGAAGGTGAGTAGGTTGAGAAGTATCAGGGAGTGCGAGAGAGAGCTGAACTACTGGAATTGCACCCTGCCTTCTCTGGGACAGGCCTGCCAGGCAGACAGGGCATGTGACACGGAGGATTCACTGTCCTCTCTCCACCTGGCTGAATGCGGTAACTTATGGGATAGGGGGCAATGGCGGCAAGTTGCTGCCCGGCGTAGCAAGCACGTCTCCTCCATGACTACCCCACCTTCCCAGGTGCCCTTGCATAATAGGTACGAGGCTCTGCAAGTGGAACCAAACAATAACGAGGACGATGGTTCATCTAGGTTGGAGGTGTTGCCAGGGTACACCCTGCATCAGCCTACACCCTGCATCAAAACCGCTTCCATAAACAAAAAAAGATGGGGCATTGTCATAGGAGACTCTCTCCTGAGGGGAACAGAAGGCCCAATGTGCAGACTGGACCCACTTCTTAGGGAAGTCAGCTGCTTCCCTGGGGCCCAGGTTAAAGATGTGAAGAGAAAACTTCTTACCCTCATACAGCCCTTGGATTGTTATCCGTTATTGATTTTTCATGTAGGCAGCGATGAAGTTGCACCAAGAAGTCTGAGGGCAATCAGGAGAGACTTCAGGGCCTTGGGATGACTGGTTAAGGGATTAGGAGCACCAGTAGTTTCCTCTATCCTTCCAGTTGCAGGGAATGATGAGGAAAGAAACAGGAAGAGCCAGCAGATCAGTATCTGGCTCTGAGCCTGGTGTCACCGGCAGAACATCAGGTTTTTTGATCATGGGTCGGTGTACGTGACACCAGGCCTGCTGGTGACACATGGGGTACACCTGTCTCAAAGGGGGAAAAGGATCTTTATGCAGAAGTTAGCTGGGCTCATTGAAAGAGCTTTAAACTAGATTTGAAGGGGGAAAGGGAGAAAACCAGGCTCACTAGAGATAAGCCTGGGGGTGGCACGCTAATGTTTGAGGGATGGTGTGCTAGTGAGGTGCTTTGGTCTGCCATCTCAGTCGAGGTAGGGGATGGGAATCCATGTGGCAGCAAAGACACAAGGGTTATTGATGAAATCATGGAAACGCCTGAGAATGGTCATATAGGAATTAGGGCTTCTCCCCAAAAAAAGGTCTCGGGATCAATAGCCCAGCTGAAGTACATTTACACCAACACACACAACATGGGCAACAATCAGGAAGAGCTGGAAGCCATTGTGAAGCAGGAAAACTGTGATATAGTTGCAATCACAGAAACATGGTGGGATGACTTACACAACTGGAGTGCTGCAATGGATGGCTATAAACTCTTCAGAAGGGATAGGCAAGGGAGGAGAGGCGGTGGGGTAGCCCTGTATGTTAGGGAGTGTTTAACTGTCTAGGGCTTGATGATAGTGATGAAAGGGTCAAGTATTTATGGATGAGAATCAGGGGAAAGGCCAACAAGGCAGATATCATGGTGGGAGTCTGTTATAGACTGCCGAACCAGGTTGAAGAGACAGATGAAATACTCTATAAGCAGCTGGGAGAAGTCTCACGATCGTTAGCCCTTGTTCTTGTGGGGGACTTCAACTTATCAGGTGTCTGCTGGAAGTACAGTACAGCAGAGAGGAAACAGTGTAGGAGGTTCCTGGAACATGTGGAAGATAACTTCCTGACACAGCTGGTGAGTGAGCCAACTAGGGAAGGGGCCCCACTGGACCTATTGTTTGTGAACAGAGAAGGACTTGTGGGTGATGTGATGGTTGGAGGCTATCTTGGCCATAGCGATCATGAAATGATAAGAATTTTTGATTCTCGGAGAAGTAAGGAGGGGGGTTAGCAGAACTGCCACGTAGGACTTCCAGAAGGAAGACTTTGGCCTGTTTAGGAGACTGTTTGACAGAGTCCCTGAAGGGCAAAGGAGTCGAGGAAGGCTGGATATTCTTCAATAAGGAAATCTTAAAAGCACAGGAGCAGGCTGTCCCCATGTGCCAAAAGACGAGCTGGTGAGGAAGAAGACCAGCCTGGCTGAACAGAGCGCTTTGGCTGGAACTCAGAGGAAAAAAAGAGAGTTTATGATCTTTGGATGAAGGGGCAGGCAACTCAGGAGGACTACAAGGGTGTTGTGAAGTTATGCAGGGAGAAAATTAGAAGGGTGTCCTGGTTTCGGCTGAGATAGAGTTAATTTTCTTTATAGTGGCTGGTATGGGGCTATGTTTTGGATTTGGGCTGAAAACAGTGTTGATAATACAGAGATGTTTTAGTTGTTGCTGCACTAGTCAAGGACTTTTCAGCTTCCCGTGCTCTGCCAGGTGCACAAGAGGCTGGGAGGGGACACAGCCAGGATAGTTGATCCAAACTGACCAAAGGGCTATTCCATATCATATGATGTCATGCTCAGCATATAAAGCTGGGAAAGAAGGAAGTGGGGGGACGTTTGGAGTGATGGCATTTGTCTTCCCAAGTCACTGTTAAGCGTGATGGAGCCCTGCTTTCCTGGAGATGGCTGAACACCTGCCTGCTGATGGGAAGGAGTGAATGAATTCCTTGCTTTGCTTTGCTTGTGTGCGTGGCTTTTGCTTTACCTATTAAACTGTCTTTATCTCAACCCATGAGTTTTCTCACTTTTCTTCTTCTGATTCTCTCCCCTGTCCCACCGGAGGGGAGTGAGCGAGCGGCTGTGTGGTGCTTAGTTGCTGGCTGGCGTTAAACCACAACAAAGGGCCAAAGCCCAACTAGAACTTAATTGGGCTACTGCCATAAAAGACAATAACAAATGTTTCTATAAATACATTAGCAACAAAAGGAGGGCTAAGGAGAATCTCCATCCTTTATTGAATGCGGGGGGGAGACATAGTGACAAAAGTTGAGGAAAAGACTGAGGTACTTAATACCTTCTTTTCCTCAATCTTTAATGGTAAGACCGATTGTTCTCGGGGTACCCAGCCCCCTGAGCTGGAAGACAGGGACGGGGAGCAGAACGAAGCCCCCATAATCCAAGGGGAAATGGTTAGTGACCTGCTACACCACTTAGACATACACAAGTCTATGGGGCTGGATGGGATCCACCCAAGGGTACTGTGGGAGCTGGTGGAAGGGCTCACCAAGCCCCCTTCAATCATCTATCAGCAGTCCTGGCTAACTGGGGAGGTCCCAGTGAACTGGAGGTTAGCAAATGTGACACCCATCTACAAGAAGGGCCGGAAGAAGGATCCAGGGAACTACAGGCCTGTCAGTCTGACCCCGATGCCAGGGAAGGTTATGGAGCAGATCATCTTGAGTCCCATCACAGGACAACCAGGTGATCAGGCACAGTCAGCATGGGTTTATGAAAGGCAGGTCCTGCTTGACTAACCTGATCTCTTTCTATGACAAGATGACCTGCTTAATGGATGAGAGAAAGGCTGTGGATGTTGTTTACCTGGACTTTAGTAAAACCTTTGACACGGTTTCCCACAGCATTCTCCTGGAGAAACTGGCTGCTCATGGCTTGGATGGGCATACTCTTTGCTGGGTAAAAAACTGGCTGGATGGCTGGGCCCAAGGAGTGGTGGTGAATGGAGTTAAATCAAGTTGGCGGCCGGTCACAAGTGGTGTTCCCCAGGGCTCTGTGTTGGGGCCAGTTCTGTTTAATATCTTTATCAATGATCTGGATGAGGGGATTGAGTACACCCTCAGTAAGTTTGCAGATGACACCAAGTTGGTCAGAAGTATTGATCTGCTTGAGGGTAGGAAGGCTCTACAGAGGGATCTGGACAGGCTGGATCGATGGGCCAAGGCCAATTGTATGAGATTTAACAAAGCTAAGTGCTGGGTCCTGCACTTGGGCCACAGCAACCCCATGCAATGCTACAGGCTTGAGGAAGAGTGGCTGGAAAGCTGCCCAGCAGAAAAGGACCTGGGGGTGTTGGTTGACAGACACCTGAATATGAGCCAGCAGTGTGCCCAGGTGGCCAAGAAAGCCAATAGCATCCTGGCTTGTATCAGAAATAGTGTGGCCAGCAGGACTAGGGAAGTGATTGTGCCCCTGTACTCAGCACTGGTGAGGCCGCACCTCTAATACTGTGTTCAGTTTTGGGCCCCTCACTACAGGAGAGACATTGAGGTGCTGGAGCGTGTCCAGAGAAGGGCAACGAAGCTGGTGAAGGGTCTAGAGAACAAGTCTTATGAGGAGGGGCTGAGGGAACTGGGGTTGTTTAGCCTGGAGAAAAGGAGGCTGAGGGGAGACCTTATTGCTCTCTACAACTACCTGAAAGGAGGTTGTAGCGAGGTGGGTGTCAGTCTCTTCTCCCAGGTAACAAGTGATAGGATGAGAGGAAATGGCCTCAAGTTGCGCCAGGGGAGGTTTAGATTGGATATTAGGAAAAATTTATTCACTGAAAGGGTTGTCATCACTGGAACAGGCTGCCCAGGGAAGTGGTTGAGTCACCATCCCTGGAGGTATTTAAAAGATGTGTAGACCTGGTGCTTAGGGACGTGGTTTAGTGGTAGACTTGGCAGTGCTAGGTTAACGGTTGGACTCGATGATCTTAAAGGTCTTTTCCAACCTAAATGATTCTGTGATTCTATAATTCAATGATAGGTCTTGTTATATTACACAGTAAGAATAATCTGTCCCATCTGGATCTTGTTGCTGTCTTGAGCCAGAGTTAGAAGATAATGCAAGAACACTTCAGTAGACAGTGGAAGAACTATCTGATCTACACAGGCACATTCTGAACTATAATAATTTAGAAGTTGACTGAAGCCTTGAAACACACATTTTAGTACTCATTCTAAAATGTTCATTGTAATTAAAATAATAATTCTTGGGATTTCTGATATCTATAGACATTTCGTATTACATACTGGATATTGTTAAATTGCACTCCTTAATGTCTTTCTGTGGTAAAGAATTCACATCCTAGTTGCTACTATGAGAAAACGTATTTTTCTTTTATGATATTATTTTCTCTTCTTCCAACTGCATTGAATGTGCCCTGTTTCATGTGTTCAGAGACAAGGAGAACATACTCTTTCCTTCTGCCTCCTGTAGACTGCTCATCACTTTACAGACTTTTATCATGTCCCCATTTTTAGAATTCATTTCCAGCATAGGCAATACCAGTGAGGGTTATGTAAAATTATTGGGCAGCTTGGGACATACTGGGTCAAGTTTACTGCTGCTGTAACATTATAATAACATTTATGTGCTAGGAATATTAAACACATAGAAGGATACTTCAACATAATAGGTGCTGAAATAATGTCATCTTTTTACAGTATCACATGGGAGATGTAGCTATTGTGTGTTTTGCAAATTTATACTTTTATTTTTATTTCCCGAACTATTAGATACTAAAGGAAAGTTAAGGATGTATCCATGGTAATGAAGGTCTTGACTTTATAGCTGGATCTGGAATACGAGCTACCATATCTCTGGCTCCTCCAACAATAAACTGAGATGAAAGAAATAACGTATGATTAATACTCCAGAAAAGTAGGGAAATGCCTTCTGTTAAGAAAGTGACTCAACGAGCCAGTGGGGGCTTATGTTCAAAAGGAGGCCATGACTACCATTTGGCTGAAACTTTTGGATAGAACATGTTTACATTAGCTAGAATGAGGAAGATGGCTTTATGCCATATAAGAATTAAAGGCAGAAGTTTTTGTGTTACCTCTAGAATATTCCACAAATATCTAATCATTTTGTCCTCCTGCAGTGGGATCGTGGAGAGAGAATGACTTTGCCCTTCTGGCCTAAAGGGGCGGTCAGACAAGTCTGATTAGAACAGAAGGGTCTCAGCAGTCAGACTGGGACATGACCAGCCTCCACCCAGCCTATATTCTGTCACCAACAGTGGCTGAAAGCAGATCCTTAGGGAAAAGTATAAAAATGTAGCAGGAATGTCTCATTACTTCCCAGATGCACTGTCCCAGCCTTCATCATTTGTGTCTTTGGGACTTCCTGGCCACTAGTGATATCCATAATGTACTCTTCATGCATGAATTTGGCTAATCATGCTGTGAGTGTATGTAAATTATCAAAACCCACAATAGCTTGCAGTTGGAATATTAAGCATGTAAAGAAATATCCATTTTTGTTTGGGATTTTGTTCTTGTTAATTTTTCAGCTGTTAGTTTATTTTAGTGCATCAAACAAACACTTACTACCCATTCTCCTTCTCCATGCTGCTTACAGATCGTATTTCATATCCTTTCAAGTAATTTTTTTCCCTCTCCTTGCTCTGTACAGTTCTGGGTCTGTACTATTCTGGATGCAGATATCTAGAGAAAATTGAGTTGTGGCAGAAAGGCACAGCAGGGAAACTACTTTTGGGAAAAATGAAGGTGGGATTTTGTCTTATGTTCTCCAAGAATACTTTTTAGCACTTCAGAGTCTGTGTTGTTTTTCTGAAACTCACCAGCTGACAGCTGACAAAAAACTGCTTCCATGTGAAGCAAAGCAAAAGAGCTTGGTTCATGTTATGGCAGACAGACTCCATGTAGAAATCTCAGGTTAACTTTAGTTTTGAAGGGGTAGAACTGAATCTTATTGTATAATGAGAATATATAACTATCCACAAAACCCAGCCTATGTTATAAAAAATCAAATTATTTTCCTGCCCCATGTGTATGTGCCTGAAATATTTCAACACAGTGTTGCCCCATTGTGAAGATTCACAATGAATGAAATATAAAGTTTTGCTAATTAATAAAATATCGTCTGCAAAATGCTGGATATCCAAAATACTGCTCATCGTTCTTCATCTTTAGCATTCTTTAAGTCTGTTTTCTTCTGTCATTTCACCATTAATCGCTTTAATTTATTTCCCGTTAATACATTTTTAACAGGGATTTCCCTGTTAAAATCACCATCAGTGAGTGTGACAGTACTAGTTTTAATTACTAGTTGAATACAGAATAATTTGTTAATACTTATATTAAATAGACCACACATATCATTTAAAAGATTAGTCAAACAGATGGAAAATAGTTGAGTTGTCAAACAATCTGATAAATATTGTGGCTTCATGATCAGTGTCAGACGAGTTTATTTTGTTGTGGGTTTTTTGATTCAGGCTTTTTTTCACAGTAGCTTCAACATGGTTTCAGGAAAATTTAATTATTAAACTTTATGACTTGTTGTCTGATATTTCAATTTTCTGTCCATTTTCCGTTCATTAAAATCAGTGATGTCTTTTTATGTTAGATGCCCCAACTCAAAGTATTTCCTCGTTTCAGTTCAGGACAAGGGTGTTTGTGAGTGGTAGTTCGCAAATAGATGCAGGCAACTTCAGCAAAACATACTAGGGAAAAAAAAGGCAAGATACATTCTCAACTGTTGTTCGCCTTTCTAAGGGGTAAAATTTGAGCAAGGCAAATAGCTAAAATAAGCTATTTTGGCTGAAGGTCAGGGAGGTGGACTGTAAAGCAAAAGAGAGGAAAGAGCTTCTATGGGCTAGAACAAAGAAAGAGTGAACAATGTAGGTTAAAACACACATTGTGAAATTAGCATTGTGTTGAAAAATGGGAAGAGGACAGTTCAGCCTAGCAGTAGGAAAGAGGGGCTCAGGGCTCACTCCCAAGCTCAAATCTCAGATACAGTGAGAAGCAACTTCTTTGCTCCACTGTGAAATGAGAATTGGGGTGAGGTCTGTGAAACCTCACGGGGCAGCTCATCCATCTCGTTCCTCAAATCAGCACAGGTCAAAGGCCATATGCTGTTCACTTTGAGGGCTTTTGATGCCTTGGGAATAATGAATTTTTCTGTATAATCAGAAGTGAAATCCCCTTCATTACTAATGGGAATGAAAGGAAACTGAGATACTATTGGGTATCAGTGCTCTGTGAATATGATTTAAAGGGACTGCTTCCATGCATTTTGCTTGCTGATTATTGAGTAAGTCAGATTAGCTGATATAAAAGAGACCAACACACAGTTATCCCTGCACATAAATGATAAACAAGATTTAAATAGTATTTTAAAAGGTGCAGCAGCACCAACAAACTTTTCCCACTTGTGCAATACAAAAGGCTTTTAAAAAAAGGATTTTCACAAGTTTCTGAAATATGAAAGACAGGAAGTGTTTTTATTTAATCTGTTTTCACAAATGCAGGTAGAGACAGTTTAGCTTTCTAAACAGAATTACAAAAATACCAGGGATTAGGTGAAATAACAAACTACAATTTTAAGCATCCTTCATGCTTACTATAAATTCAGAAAATTAAACTTTTGGAAAATTTTGTTTTGAGGGGGAAAAAACTGATTTTTTTTAATCTCATGAATATTGAAGCCCAGTTGGTGGTATTTTCCAATTTTGTTAATCTATATTTAAAACATTTGTGTTCTTTTCTGTCCTGTTTTATTTGTGGAATCTACTATGATATGATGATACAGGGACTTTTACATTAACTTTCATCACAGCACAGCACATTAACAAAAAGTAACCTGAAATCTAAGCAGTTCTAATTATCAAACAGGAACTTTTAATTTGGTTAAGACTGCTGTTGGGATTTGCACTCTACCTTTTGAATGAGATGTAAAAATCAGAACCATCACTAACTTTATGGTACTTTTTGAATTAGCAGGGTGTTATCCTTCACTGTGTTGGATATAATGTGTTTCACTATATTTCCCTCCCTACATCTCTCCTCAGTTTTCAGACTTGACGAAGGAATTGATGGGAAAGCTTCTGTGAGTTCCAGGAGACAGGCTAGAAGGGGTCACAATGGTGTGCGCTGACTATAAAGGCTGTGAAGTATCCTTCAAATCTTGCTTTCAACAGGTTTTTATGTCTCTGAAATTTCAGACAGGCAATTCACTCATTCCTATAAGAGCTGACTATCTTTTGGAGAAATTTATCTGGTTAGACTCACATTCACACAGATACTATGGAAGTTTCAGGACTTCATGACAGAGACTTTGAATTGGGGTATGAAGTGAAAGGGCAGCCGAGTTCTGGAAAATAGATAGAGAATTAGAGAATCACCCTGGAAGGTATTTCAGGCTGTATCTGTCTCTCTGTTGAGTCCAAGGTGAACAATGGGAAGCCAGCTTTCCAAGGTTAAAATAAGCTTTGTGTATACTCTCCATGGTGTACAATTAAATCTATGTGTTGCTGCGCTTGCATTAGCTAGAACATTTTTATGTTCATTATTACCTAAGAACTCCCGTATTTGAGTCTTTAAGTGATAAATTTGTGAGGTCAAAGTTGCTAAGTCAAAGTGTATTAGATGATAACCGACCTGGAGTACTGCATCCAGCTCTGGGGTCCCCAGCACAAGAAAGACATGGACCTGTTAGAGCGGGTCCAGAGGAGGGCCACAAAAATGATCAGAGGGCTGGAACACCCCTCCCATGAAGAAAGGCTGAAAGAGTTGGGGTTGTTCAGCCTGGAGAAAGTGAGGCTAGGCAGCAATATATTAAAAATAAAAATGAGAGTATTTCACATTCCCTGGTATTATGAGAAGTGGAAAATGGAACAATAGCTACTAACATGGCACCTCGAAAAAGACCAACTGTATAGTGTTTACATAGAGATGTTGCAGGAGATATGGCGTGCAGCAAATCCCCTTTTGGTGTTATAGTAGTGAGTGAATTCAAAAGTGATTTCAGGCAAAAGGGAACGTGAACATTTTTTGGGAACAGTAGCATTAACAACAGTGACAGAAGCAACGGTGAAGAATTTACAAGATTTGCACACCTAGCAGGAGAGCTAAACCTGATTCAAATAAAGAGCCAAGGCAGTTTACCGAGAAGGATGTTTCTGCTTTAGAGAGCTCATTTTTACCAGTTTGTAAATAGATAGTGTCTAAGCGTCATAAATGCTTCACAACTGGTGACTGCAAAGCTAGAAAATGGAAAGACAACAGCTCAGCAGCCCCTTGAGAGACAGCCAGCGTGGCTTCACCAGGGGCAGATCGCGCCTGACTAATCCAGTGGCCTTCCATGATGGAGTGACTGCATCAGCGGACAAGGGAAGATCTCTGGATGTCATCTACCTGGACTTCTGTGAGGCCTTTGATATGGTGCCCCACAACATTCTTACCTCGGCCTTATGGCAGGCAGACCCTGTGGCTTATTGCCCCTGTTAAATACTGCCATGGGGCAGCCTGGAGGAGCCGTCTCTGGGGCTGCAGTGGGATGCGTGGGGACGTGGTGGGGTCGTTGGGAGCAGGTACAGCACTCTGCTAAAGCCCCAGGGTGGGAGGATGGCACCCAGGGTTGCAGGGGTCAGTGCTGCTTTATGTGTGGGGCTGTGTCCGTGAGTCCCGTATGGACGCATGTGTCCTGGCTCCCCCGCCAAAGGGCTGGGGAAGGGGACAGGGGAGTTACCGTCCATGGTTGCCTGCACTGCTGGCGGTGACTCAGCACTGGGGACAGTTTGGTGCCCTTCAGGGACAGGTGGAACTGGTTTGGGGCTCAGCAAAGTTTTGCATGTCTTTGGTGCCATTTCCTGGTGCCCCCTGCACTCCCTCCCCACCCCATGCAGGCACGGAGAGGTTCTGGATAAATGCCTTTTAATGGAAAAACGGAGAACAGAACAGTCAACAAAAATACTACATCGTCAACGCGCCCCCTCCCTCTCTCCCCCAAACCATCTCATCCTTACAACAGGCCTAATCCCACCCGCCTGCCCCAGCACTGGCTACGGGAGCCTTGCGCTTGCTGCCTTTTTTTGGCAATGAGCCGTTCTGCTACTTCTTCCCCCACTTTTGCAGCCCGATGTCATGCTGGGACACGCTGGCCTGGGGTAGTGGCAGGTCTGTCCCCACATCCTGCTGTGGATCCTCAGGCTTCATCCCGATGTTGTTCAAGTGCTCCGTGCTCAGGATGGCTTTGGAGGTCTTGGGGACATGGTAGTCAGTGCAGAGAAGCTTCTGGGGCAGCCAGGGCGAGCTGATCTTGTGGTGTGGGATGGGAGGGTCCCTGGGCATGGGACACTGCTGGGATGGTCCTGGTTGACCCCCACGTCCCCCAGGGAGCAATCCAAGCACCTGATAGCCTCTTCCAGCAGCACCTCCTCAGGCAGCACAATGTCGCCGGCTGGAATCACCACGGGGTGCCTGATGGCTTGGACATGGAGGGCAGCAGAGGAGCTGGGGGGGATGTCACTGCCCAGCAGGATGTCAGCAGCTGGGAGGGTGCCCTCCTCCATGGGCACATCCCTGGCCAGGGGATGTCACCGCCTGGAGAGGTGCCATCATCCATGTGGACACCACTGCCTGGGGGGCTGCCACTGCCCAGGGGTGCCCCCAAGGGGTTGGCTGTGCTGGACAGACTGTGCTGTGTGTACTGGCCCTGGAGGTGGTGGTAGCCGGGGAGGGAGAGTGGCAGCCCTGGGGGTGCTGGGGCCACGGCTCTCCCCTGACGGTTGCAGGGCACAAACAGCTGCAGTGGGCAGCGGGGGGCCCCTTGGTCTGCCCAGGCCAGGGGGAGCCCGCAGCCCTGCCTGGCGGAGACGCAACGCCTCGTGCGATCGTGAAGGTGGCTGATGGAGGCAGGTCGGTGCTCATCCACGCAAAGCAGAAGACGTGGGGGTTGAAGCAGCCGCCGCACGGAGCCATTTGCAGGCCTGCACGGGTGAGAGGGAGATGTGCTGCGCTGGGGGCCGGGGGGAGTCTCCTGGGGCACCCTCCGAGCCGGCCCCGAGCACAGACATGGCCATGGGGACATCGTGCTGGTCCCCGAGTCAGGTGAGTGGGGAGCTTGCGGCAGGGGCGATCCCTGCGGGGTGAGCTGCTGTGCCAGTGGCATGGGGTTTGAAAAGCGGGGAGGTGAAACGGGAGAGATGGCCCCAAGATATGGGGCAAGCATCTGTAAATTATATTTACTGGGCAGGCCTTGCCCAGGTGATGGCATGCATGCTCGCCATGCCTTGCTGAGCCCCCGTGCTACAACTGCCAGGGGGACAGGGGTGCTGGGGATGCTGGAGGTGCCGGGGGGGATGGAGGAGACACGGCAGGCACGTGTGCTGGAGGTGCTGGGGGGCTGGCGGGGACGGGCGTGCCGAGGTGCCAGGGCAGGTGGGGATGCCATAGCTGCTGGGGGTGCCCAGGGCGCCCAGGGTGCCTGCGGCGCCGCCCCCGCCGGGGGTGCGCAGGGTGCGGGGAAGGGCTGCCGCTCCTGCCCCGGCAGCTGGCAGAGGTCAGTTGATCCTGAAAGAGAGATGAGCAAACGCTGGCGGTCACACCCCGAGCTGGAGCGGGAGGGCGCACGGGGGGACTGAGGAGGAGGAGGGAGAGGTGCAATGGAGGAAGGGCTGTGAATTTCCCCAACGCGTGTCCCTGGGCTGCCGGGGTCGGGGTCGGTCCTTACCTCTGGTGTAGAAGGGTTTGGGGAAGAGGAATGGCTGAAGTAGCCGGGGCATCGGGGGGGCCCAGGGGCCACACGGTGGGTGCCACAGGGCTGGCAGTGCCATGGTCAGCTTATGGTCGGTGGACAGTCAGTCATGGTCAGTGGACGCAGGTCTGGCCGCTTCTGTTTGAGTATCTCCTAGGAAGGAATGTGGGGGCTCCCCGTGTTCTGTCCCGCCCTTTGCCAGCTCTTCATGGGGAGAGAAAGGGTTAACAAAAGAGTAAAAGAAGAGTTATTGTCAATGGCTCAATGCCCAAGTGGAAACCAGTCCTGGTGGTGTCCCTCAAGAGTTCGTACTGGGACCAAGACCACTTAATACCTTCACCAATGACATAGACAGGGGGATTGAGTGCACCCTCAGCAAGTTTGTGGGTGACACCAAGCTGAGTGGTGCAGCCGATATGCTAGAGGGAAGGGATGCCATGCAGAGGGACCTTGACAGGCTTGAGGAGTGGGCCTGTGGAACCGCATGAAGTTCAACAAAGCCAAGTGCAAGGTCCTGCACCTGGGTCAGAGCAATCCCCAATGACAACGCAGACTGGCAGATGAATGGATTGAGAGCAGCCCTGCGGAGAAGGACTTGGGGGTACTGGTGGATGACAAATTGGACATGAGGCGGCAGCGTGCGCTTGCAGCCCAGAAAGCCAGTCGTATCCTGGGCTGCATCAAAAGCAGCGTGGCCAGCAGGCTGAGGGAGGTGGTTCTGCCCCTCTCCTCCGCTCTGGTGAGACCCCACCTGGAGTACTGCATCCTGGTGGATGTAGTGGGGTCCCCAGCACCAGCAAGACATGGACCTGTTAGAGCGGGTCCAGAGGAGGGCCACCAAGATGGTCAGAGGGCTGGAGCACCTCTCCCATGAAGAAAGGCTGCGAGAGTCGGGGTTGTTCAGCCTGGAGAAGGGAGGGCTCCAAGGAGACTTTGTTGGGGCCTTTCAATATATAAAGGGGGCTTATAAGAAAGATGGAGAGAGACTTTTTACCAGGGCCTGTGGTGACAGGACAAGGGGCAACAGCTTTAAACTGAAAGAGGGTAGATTCAGACTAGATATAGGGAAGAAATTTTTTTAGGATGAGGGTGTTGAGATGCTGGAACAGGTTGCCCAGAGAAGTTGTGGATGCCTCATCTTTGGAAGTGTTCAAAATCAGGTTGGATGGGGCTTTGAGCAACCTGATCTAGTGGAAGATGTCCCTGCCCATGGCAGGGAGGGTTGGACAGGATGATCTTTGAAGATCCCTTCCAAGCCAAGCCATTCTATGATTCTATAAAATGTAGGAATATGAATGCAAACTGGTAGGGAAAAGGGAAAAGAGAAGAGAGCTTCTTAATTTGAGAGGAAAGAACAAAATGGAGGATCATGTAAATATCACATTTGCTCTGGAGGTAACTGGGACCTTGCAAGTAGTAACGTAGGGTCAAAAGGAGCACAAAGCATGGCCTTTAGTGGCTGTAATCAGTGACTGTAACTATTAGCAGTACCAATGCACTAATGAATGCAAGAGCGACTCTGGCTACTTGGACGGGACAGTGTGACCCATCCAGTTGGCAAGCTCTATGACGGGCCCTCTGCGATATAAATGACAGAAGAAATTGCAACGAAGAGAGAGGAGGTAACAGAAGGGAACACTGGATTATCACTGCAGTTTTCTGAACGCAGTTTCCCGGTGCCTGTGGTTTCCTGGGACATGGCTCTCTGCCCTGGAGAAGTGGTGCCCTTCAATTGGTCTGCCCAGGCCAGGGGGAGCCCGCAGCCCTTGGGTCCCCTCAGGGCATTGCCTGGTGGAGATGCAACGCCATGGCCTATTTAAAACATGGCTGTGTGTTAGAAGATTTGAGAGACATTTCGTGTCACCATACGCTTTCATAATTTCTTGGTGGTACAGGTGTCATTTTAGTAAAAACATTACAGGAACTGTTGTCTGCAGAAAGAATGATACTTTATTTCCCTTCCTAGAAATAATCATGATGTTAATCATGATGTTTAAAAATTATGTTAATTCAGAAGTCTGACCTTCCATTCTTTTTTTGGTTTTGCATGAAAGGAGTTTGACTTGCTTTGTTGCATCAGAACTGAATTACAGAACTTGAATCCCTTTCAGAAACTCGATCTGCATTATAACATTGTTTTAGAGGAATATTAGAGCTCTTAAAGGATCCACATGTAGACATAAAACACCTTTTTTCTGAGTTTTGGCATGACGTTCCTATACTTGAGGCACAGGTTAGATGTCTAGAGAAGTGAGTTCCCATCCTATGACTCAAGTGTTCAGCCTCTCTGTATTTCTACAGCTGAATAATAAACGAAGTACTCTACTGTTTTGATTGTATAGCTGAATACAAGTTGACAGTCTGCCATAAATGAAGAGTAGTAGGTAGGATGTTTCAAGTTTTCTCATTCAAGATACTTTGTTTGAAAATGATGACATTAATATTTAAAATACAGTGACCCTTTATAGTAGCAAATAAATTACTGTCAAGCATAGCTACATTTCTAAATTTCTAGCTGTAGTAAACATGGCTTTAAAGAAAAAGATTTGCTGTTAGAAATCACTGAGCCGTCATTGACTGTAAGATGTTTTAGGATAGTTAAGAATTCTGGCCTGACTAATCAGAAGTACAGTATCAAATAAACAGGTAGACATGAAACTAGTTACAAATACTATGAGGATAGGCAGCTTCAGAAGAAATGGAGAAATGTGTCTTTAAATGTTTTGTAAATAACTACAACCACACAAACAATGAAACTTTATTTCCCTGATCAAATCTGTACTATTAAAATTCCCAGTAGTTTTTCTGGGCTCCAGTAATCCCATAAATATGTTAATTGGAAAACTATTGACTGTTTTTACACTTTTTTCTCAGCTGATCCAGATCCTGCTTTTAGGATGAACAGATCTTTAATTGTGATGTGTGTGTGTCTTACATAACACGCAGTTGCCCAGAATATTTTCTTTCCGAAGAAATGTGCATATTAAAAATGCATTAGGAATCAACACAGATCTTCATTTTCTTCAAGTCATTGGACAAGAATCTGGTAAAAGCATTGGCATCCTTCCTTTACTTCCTGACTCCTCCATCTTGGGTTGCGAGATTCAGTGTTCTAATTATATTTTTCCAAGGGAAAAGGTCTCAGTACATTTGAAATATCAAAATACCTGACGTATCTGACAGTATACTCTGCTCAGTCCTGTGTTGCCTTTGTTCCTGACCAGTTGTGTTCAGCTAGACAGTTGAGACAATCAGGTACAAGGTGGGGTGGCTCAGCTAAGTAAATTATCCAGATAACAATGATCTGTGGTGCTCTGCTTACGTTTCCGTATGTCTCCTCTGCTTTGTACAGATGCCTGAGGTCCAGATTCTGATGCACTGGGGTAGATTGCACTCCACCCTGGAACTCCCTATATAGACATAAAAAAGATACAGACATTTGCAGACAACATCCCAACATAGATTTAAAGACAAGGCAGCGATGCATTGCCACCTACAAATGTCCATTCCTGGTTGGTTAGTACAGCACATAGAGTAACTAGTTTAGACTTAATGAGCTGAATTGTAGAAGTCTAAGTTAGATGAGAGAAATAGCATTATCTGGAAAAACGTAAGGAAGTAATGTAAGCTATGTCTACAACCAATAGAGAGCTCGTAGCAGCCTGGAATGAAAGAATAAATGCTCCCTTTGCAAATTCTGTTCTGCTATGACTAGATGGTTACCAGCATGGGAGTTTGGAGCATAGAGAATAAGCGTTGGCACCACACTCTTTTCTACATTTCTTACACTTAAAATGCATTTCTTCGCTATTCATGACACTTAGGATCTCATATTAAAAATATACAAAATATACTATATACAAACCAGCTTACAAAGCTGTCTTATTACAGACATCAAAACAAACTCTCATCTCACATAGAGAGCCATGGGAATATTTCACATTTGTGTTACTGCTTCAAGAAGCCAGAGAGACTCCTTAGAACCTGAAGGAAACTCTGGACACAAACAGTCGCCTGTGAAAGAAGATTCCAGCATCTCCCTGACAGAGATGTTGTAGCTCCCACCGGACTATGTGGCCTTGGTTGGGCAATAAGAAGTAAAAAGAACAAGTAAGCTTCAACCATTGGACAAAATATGAGAAATACCAATTCATATATGGGGCACTGCTGGGAAACAGGAAAAACAGCAGAATACATATAGGAGTCATATAGGATGTGGGTCATCTTAGGATTGTCGCTCAGCATTTCTATTCTCATTTGACCCTCCCCATTGTGTCTAGATGGAAGATGAATGGGAGAACATTTCAGTAATCAAGGCCTAAGACCTCAGACATCTGACTGTCACTCCTGCTCTGCTATAGCCTCTCCTATAGCTGGTTAAGTCAAGGAAAAGTCACTAATGTCTGGATTCCTCCCACTGAATGTAGGTACTTCAGTTATAAGCCTGAATTTAGAAGCTTAGTGTAATCTTCCTAAAGGAAGAATAGATTGTCAATGGAGAAAAAAATACCTCCACAGGGCCAGTGAAATTTAGATGGGCTGAACCACTGACTATTTATTGGGTGTTAAGGTTTTTGTCTTCATCACCCCAGACAAATACTTCAAGGTAGGTGTGATGAGTTTGGGCTTTGGAGCCTTCTTTTGGGTTCCTATGCCTAATGGGGATGCTGTGAGAATGAATACTTTCAAAAGTTTTGAAGTTCTTGGCTATGTTCTTATATATATTATCTGTATAATGACCCAAGATATGGTGATACTCTGTCTTAGAGTGACCAGCACAAAGAGTCTCTAATTTCAGCTGGGTCCCCGGGCAACAAATAGAAGTTTTCTGCGATTTCTTTCCATCACATTTACTAAACTTTCTCCACCACACACAGAGACACTTTTATTTGACCTTACACTGGAGGCCAACCTGTCTCTGAATATTTTGGCCTGTTGAACAGCCAGCATCTGTAGTCTTCAGGGCCTTTCATAACCTCGAAGACCACGGATGTTTTTAGCTGGATAGGACTCAAAATTTTCTTTTTCCAGTTTTTAAGGTTTTCTGCCAAAACATCTACTTTGTTTATGCACCAGTATCATCAGTGAGACTGGCATGGCCCTGGGAATGTGTTACTTAACTAACACAGGAGATTTAATAGAGGAGAGATAAAACATACCTTGTATGCTTCTGCAAAGCCCAGCTATTAAGAGTCCGATTGTACTTCTGTTTACACAATTGCAAGTTGGGAACAATTCCACTAAAGTCAACAGTTATACAGGATACAAGTGGTGTTAAGTGAGATCAGAAACAGGCTCTTAACTTCCTCTGGCCTTTCATAGTCTCATTATACCTTTAACATACAGATTTAGGCTTAAAGCCACGAGGGTTCTGTTAGAGCTAAGTGTCATCCTGTCAAAATCACATCTGGCAGAATGTTTTTGAAATCTGCTGGGGTTACAAGCACTATCAAAGTTTGCTATTACTTAGAGAAGGCTATTTTTAATTACTTTTTTTGAAAAAGTCTCAGTCTGTTCACTTTGAGAGTCTGTGAGTACTCTAGATAGAATCAGTTTAAGTATCTAACAGTATAGTCACTGTTCCTCCTCCACCTATTCTGGGTAACTGGAAAAATAAATATCTTTAAAACAGGTCTCAATAGAAAAAACAGAAAGTTGGCAGGGTATTTGGGTATAGGTCATATCCCTACTATGACTTTTCCTAGTTTTAAAGCCTAGACTTCAAATTGCTTGTGTTCTACTGACAACCTGATTTTAGGTGAGAAAAATAGAGGAATATGGGATGACACAGTCATCTAGGCCTAGTAGAAAACAATGAAAAGACTGGCACTAGTTTTGAAGGTAATTGATGAGATCTGCACAGTAAATGGTTCCTTTGAGGTCTAGAATTTAAACAAGGGGCTTTACCACAGAATTATCTTGCTTATATATGCTGAGAAATGCCTCGGCTCACTGAAGTTGATAGATGTACTCCACAGAGACTACATTCTGGTTACATCCTATTCCTGAAAGACTCAACACTGTTTCCCAGGGGGACCACAACATGAGACAACCAGAGTCCGTGCATAAGGTACGTACCCATCTCTGTTGGTGTCTGCTTCTTTATATGGTCTTTTTACAATTTGTGTGCCAGCACATGTTATAAAAAGTCAGACTTCTGCACTGGCATTTCTCCAGTATGCTAGCCCTTTCTCTCTCAACCATTTTGCCTATCTGACAATAGCTATAACTCTTTGTTTGGTGTTTTTCTCTTTAGTTATTCCTTACTCTGTCAGTCTCAGGGTCCTGAAATTATGCTAGCTGTTTAAAAAGGCATACTCTTACTCTATTAATGAAGTGTATATGCCAGTCCAGTGATTTTGGCTGTAGCAGGAGTCAATTTTAAAACTATCTTACCTAGCTGGAAAGAGGATAGGATACAGCTGCAATGCAGACACCTCAAACAAAAAATACAAGCCAGAAGTTTACAATAATCTCCAGCTACTTGGACCCTCTATACAGAAATTACACTAGTGCTTCAGGTCCTGAACCCACTCCCTCCTCCTTCAGAACAACTGGATAGTACGAGGCAAATGAAAAGGAAAACTAATACCTTTCGATCTCTGTGTAGAACAAGTCAGAAAGTGAGAGCTTATCCCATCTTTACACTGTATCCTGTCCTTCTCAATGTCCTTGGTTGGCTTTTGGGGAAGATGAACTTGCAGCAAACCCAAGGAAATGAGAAGCTGAAGCTATGTCTAAAGTCTTTATTTCAGTATTTAAGAAAAGTCAGCAAGCAATCTATATCAGCAAAAAAATAGCACCCCTTGCATATGTTCTAGAATATACTGAGATTTTCAATTAAATACATATCTAATGCATCTCCAGTTCAATAAATAAATCAACATTACCCAATGGAATTCATTATATTAATCAGGCTGTAGACACCTCATATGGATTAGCACTCTTCTTAAATCAGAATTAAAACAAATAGCAAACATTTTAAAATCTCTATTGCAAATAAATGAAAGGTGTTCAATGGTAGTCCACCATCCTCAAAACAGCAGCTAAGCATCTAAGCTATCCCTTTAAATGCCCAGAATGGCAGGACTGTAAGCAAATGTGCTGTTCTCATTCTCCAGCCCTGTATTCTCTAATGGGATCTAAACAAGTCAGATAAGGACTGATGGGTATCTCCAGTCCATTCCCCATGAAAAATAATTCTGTCTTTTAAAAAAACCAAAACATGTGAGACACTGTATGACAAAATATTCTGTCACTTGTTATACAGGGATATAGGTGGTTTGGGATCTTCCAAAAGTGTAACTAAATTGTCCCTGTCATTCTGTTGTTTCCATACAGCTTCTTAAACTGTGATAGTAAATAATATACAGGTTCTCCAAAAATAATAACCATCACCACATTGATGTCCTCATTACTGGAAAAGAATGTGACTGCATCTTTTCAAAATGTAAGTGCTATGTCTTGGGGGTTTCTTACTTATAGGCATCCCGTAATCCAAAGATTCCTCCAGATGAAAGGAACACCACTTGCAACACAGTTAGCATTCATCAGCAGGCTCCCAGCCACACTGCTTAGGGAAAGCCTGTCCTAAAGCAGACGCCACATAGCGCAGCACCTGGCTGTAAGTTCCTACTGGGTTCCATGTTGCACCCTTTTGGCCCCTAGATAAAAATATGACTTTCTGCAGTATTTTCCAGTTTAGTGCATCTCAAATAACATGAAGATGATGTTGCAGAGCATGTGTTTTTATAGCATGAAACTGAAGGTATGAATCGTGTCTGGTTGTTAATTGGTGCGAAGCCTGCTGGGACACTTAGAGAACTACATACAGAGGGAGACAAACCTGGCTACGTCTCAGCCATACTATTTATTGGAAATTAGTTTAGCTATATAAGAGCTTGAATTCTGTATAATTTTGTCCACTGAGCTCAATGGATAGAATATTACTGTCTTTTAGAAAAGAAATGCCTCATATCTTAATAGATTAAATATTTGACTTGTATTCAGAGAAGAGAATTGGGTTTTTGGAAGAAGAGGATGCCAATCTTCTAGCCTTATATATCTTTAAATATCTTTATAAATACCTAGACACATACACGAACACCTTTAAAATCAATTTCAAACACTGTTAAAATTATCCTGTACTTAACCTTAAATATCACTGCTTTTGCCACTGTTAGTTGGATCCTCAGCATCCATTATTTATATTCACATCCCTTTGTTTTTTCTTTAGTGAGAACAAATTAAAGAAAATCACTCAGGGCAGCATTCAGCTGTAGGCTGTCCTCTTTCTAAGCCTCAGCACATACAAGTTGTTTTCGAGAGGTCATACTGCTCACAGGGGCCAGGAGCCCTCTATACCAAATGCCAAGCTCACTGTACGTGTCCTCTGCCGATGCCTCCCCCATGCAGGCGATGCATTTGGAGAAACTCTGCTCCTCCCCTTCAGCTGCGTATCTTCCGCCTGTCACCATGAGGGTACCACAAGGAGCAGGAGCCTCAAAACCAGGCACACACGATGTTGAGTGGTGAACTCGTTCCAATTCTTAAAAAAAATTAGGGCCATATTCAAATAGATGATCAGCTCTTGAACAGAATAACACAAATGTAAAATTTTTTCCACTCTCACTGATTTGAAAAAAATGGTGAGGACTAAGAAAATGCCTCTAATGCAAAAAAAATCTACCAATTTTTTTTATCTTCTATTTTTATCTAATGAATATCTGAAGTGGGAACATTGAAAAATTCATGAGTATTCAGCGAACTCATGAAGATTTCAATCAATAAATTTAGATTAACTTTTAATACATTTTTAAAATAATGCAAAAGTGAATTTCACTTTTACTATAATGACTGAAATCTTAGCTTTTTCAAACTCAATTAAAAATTCCCTTCTCCTTTGATAGAATTGGAGTTCTGTTTTATTTTAGATCGTTCATATTTAAATGGTTATATAATTATTTACAATTTAGTAATTTTATGCAGGCTAACTTTTGCCTAACAGAGAAATGTTTTCTTAATGCTACAAAGGCTGTTCTGGTCTATACAACTTGCCATACATCACACTGTAATGTAACTGTGAAAACGAACAAATAATAATTAAATTTAGGATGCTAGACTACAGAAGTACCTCTATCACATTTCCTCAACTGTGATAGATGTTTATTCAACAGTTTAGACTGAGCTGGATATTATTTACCTCTCTAAGTATTTAAACACTTCAAAAAGGTTTTTATTTATGATGTCACAGACCAAGGTCTTTTGAGGTTGGATTAGGAAAAAAGCACTGGGCAGAGTGAAATACAGTGCAGTACTCTTCCACTATGAACAGGATTTTTTTCAGAAAATACAGAGTATCTGTTTTTCATGAGGGGTATATCAGCTTTTATATTAAATTTATAGTGTATGTCTGTGAAATTGAGAGGAAGACTTTGGAAGGTTTACATCAAAAGTCTCCTTGTAATAATAGTACATCGGTGGGTTCATTGTACTTACTCCAACTATTATTTACATCATCTAAAATGTTGTTTAGCGTCTTCCTGAATGTGTGATGAAGTTGTTTCTGTAGCCCACTGTAATAGTAATATCAACATTGAAGAATGTTGGCAAAACTTTTAATAAAATGAGAAATGATTGATATACATTTTAAATGTCTGTACTTGATATCCTAGATTTATGGTGGGAGAATGTAAAACTTGAAAAGCCTTGCTCTGAAATGTACTTCGTTTGCCTAACTACTTAGATGTAAAATTTTCCAAATACACTTTCTGTCCAAGCAGGGAATTTTTCCCCCTCCTTCAAGAGTAAATTTGATTTTCTGTTATTTTGCTTGGACCTTTCATTAACACTGAACCATGTCTAAGTTCCTGTTACACTGGGGAGGGCAAACACAACCTTCTGAAAGACCGTGTTGCAGGTTGTTTATAGAAATATCTTTTCAATAATCTTAGTAGAACTTATTTACTACCTCCCTCAAAGAAAGTAGGATGCCAAAGCAACCTTTCCATGTGAATCAGTAACTATACGCCTTCGAGATTATGTCCTGGTGTCTCCCCTTCATAAATGCAACTTGCAGTAGGACTTTACCTACATCAAAGATGGTAGCCCACTGATGAGAAATCAGGTTACTACGTCTGGATGACTTCTGATAGGGCCTGATCAAAGGGCCAAAAGCTATCAGCTCAGACAGGCACCTCTTTTCCTTTTGTTTGAGTCCGGAAATGAGGGAGCTGATAGCTGCCTTTTGGTTCTAATTCGCACTACTCTGCTTGACAGGAGATGAAAGGTGCACCAATTACTGCTGGTAATAGCTGACTACTATATGCATTCAGTACTGTGGTTATCATTACAAATTACACGGTATTCTTTACCTGCAACTTAGGGAAATATTTCACTACAGCAAAATTTCTGTTAGCATTACTTCTTAGTCTTTTTGTACACCAAGAAAAGCCTAAAGTAGAAATGCTTTCAAAAAGAAATTCAGCATGATACAATCACATGAGAGAGTCCAACAACTCCCATAATGCTAACAGCTGGAAATTTGTTTTAGTACATAATATGAGGAATAATTATATTTATGTAAAACTGATATCCACCTTCTGCTTCAAAAACTCCCCGTGGCTATTGAAACTGTGAGTATATGTCTCCCAAACACAAATCTGCATGCATGAAGACAGCATGAAAATGGAAAGATAATATATCAGTAACCATGAATTATAAGCCTATAATTATATCAAGTTGTTCTGGAGGCAGGAAATCACAAGCTTTTTTATTTCTACGATATTAACATAAGGTACAAACCTTTTAATAGTAACATGAGTGCAGTAATGTATAATGAGAAATGGGAAAAAAATTGATGAGTAAGATTGAGATTCATTGTTTGAGGCAGCAACCCAGCAAAGTCTTCTAGTCTACTAAGGCGATCTGTCAGTCATCACACTCACAACCAGACTGCATAGTAAATAAATAAAGGATTTTTTACTCCTAATATGTAAGAAGGTAGAGTACTGAGAAGAGTTGGGAGATGTATAGGGAGGAGGAAAACAGGCCACTATTTCTGCAAATGTAAAAGTAATAGCAAAAGCTGCACGAGACGGTTTTGAAATGTTTCATTTACCGGTGATACATGATACATTCAATGATTAAATACTGTTCCTTTTCAAACAGGCTTCAAAGGCAAGGCAAGTTCTGACCTCAGAACTCAATCATATGTATATATATGTATATGTATATGTATATGTATATGTATATGTATATGTATATGTATATACTCAGGCTTATATGTCTACTACGGTGTGCTTTTCATTCAACTATACCATCAAGGCATTCTGAAACTGAAGTTGGTGCAGAATGCCACAGAGTCCACTAGAGATCCTGGAGCACCATTTTTACTTATTTTCAGAGAGGAACTTATGTGTTATTAGTGAATTCAACTCCTACATTGGTTGTTATTCCTATAAGGACTCATGTTATTGCCTTCAGTAGTAGTACTTGTTCTTGAGTTCTTTACACTAAGCAGGGAAAGGCTCTGCAGTAGTTTTCTTCCTGAAGAGACCACATTATATTCATTCCCAGAACTAAAAGATCCTGACATTTTGAAAGGCGTAAATTAAAATTTGGAGGAAATTTATTCTTGTGAGGTTTGTTTACGAGGAACAGACAGCCCACTTCAGTGAAGAACTGACTATGAAATCAATTTTACCTGGAATATTCCTAGGATTATTAAAGGAAATAATATAAATGAATTTGGAATTGTTTGGTGTGTACACAGCTGGCATGAATGAAAGAATGAAAGATGTCCACACAAGCAGCTCCCTCTGCTCCTGCACACAGACACACAGAGCTTCATTTATTTCATTAGGGTTACTGAACAAGACTCCTGAATACAGAAGAACTCCTGAGTTTATTAGGACTCCTGAATTCATTAGGACTCCTGAATATAGAGTGCCTGTTTGTGAAGTGTCAGATCCTACGCTTGGTTCATGAGAGAGGAAGTTTCTCTCTTGCATGTACTGCTGGAGAAAAAGTAGTAGTAGTACCTTGAACAATATAGTGAAATTCCTTACAAAGGGGAAGAAATAAGGAATTATGATGGTGGTGGTACCTGTACAACCATTAAAGCACACAATTTTTGTTCTGAACTACTAATACCAGCTGTTATACGTGAACAAGTTCAGCTTGGGTGTGTCTTCTTCAACTCAATCATGTTGAAATATATTTTAAAACCAGGTGTTGCAGTATTATTTACAGGAATTGTTATACCAGGTGAAACCTATAGTCCAGAAAAAGATTCAAGAAAGGCCCTTATGATAGGACATGCTCCCAGGAAAAACCTTTGCCTTAAGTTTAATTGTTAGAAGTTGATTTAAAGCTGGTTTTGACTACCTGAGAGTCTTTTCACAAAGTCTGGTACTTAGTGTTGATTTAGTTTTATTATACTTTCTTTCTGGTTTGGGCCCAGAAGTCTGTAGATCCTTATTTCCATCAACAGCCAGCGTGACTTCTTACAGAGGAAAAAGTTTGAACTCATACGCTGACTTAAAGACCTGTGTGTATTTTGTGGGCTTTGTGAGGCTTACTAAGGGATAACTGAAGTTCAGAGACATTTATTGCTCTCCCTTTCTATTATTAATGTCTGCCTGTTTCTCTGCAAGGGTACTGCACTTTTTCTTTTCTTTTTCTTTTTTTTTTTTTTAATGTGAATTATAAAGAGAGAAAGTAAAGGATTTTTTTGATCTTAATTTTTTTCTTTAGATTACACCTTTTCTATGTGTGCTTGTCTATATTTAAAATAAAAAACCTGGTTTTAGAAGAAAGGAAAAGGGAAGGAGCAAAAGTAATTCCTGGGTACTACTATGTAATCCTTCAGTCTCTTTAAATTAATAGTTAATATGTTAGACTGATTTTATAGCTGTTTATACCTGCCACATGGTTTTTATATCAAGAATTTGCGGTATTTTTAGTCATTTCAGAAACCTACTACAACAGGAAATATCTTTTTGATTTACTCATTGAAATCAGTAAGAGCCATGGTGCATTCCTCGATGGTGTAAAATCAATACTCTAATTACAGCAGCATCAAGGGTACATACCAGACTGAAAAAGAAACCTTGACATCATGGCTGTAGCAATTGCAAAACCAGTTATGAAGCATGTGTGACAGAGAAATGACTTTTGACAGGAACCCTATTTAATTTTGCTGTTTTACTCAGTAGTAGCAATTTGTTTAATGGGGCAGCGATCAGTGACAGGGACTCTAAAGTAACAGTACAATACACATAATAAAAGCTCACTAATTATTACCCAGGTCCAAGTTAGTAAATAGTACTGAAATTGTCCTGTTTTGGTAAAGTACAAAACTACCAGAGATTACTCCACTAAATCATCACTGGAAAACAAAGACTCGTTTTTCTTGATCTTTGTTTATTTACACCAAATCTTTGAAATACTATGTTTCCAGTGAAATAAATTGATGTTATATATGATACAGTATTTCTAATTCTTGTAAGTTTATTTTTATTAGAGTAACTGCAGTTTACATTTCTGTTGACCCTACAAAGTTTGTGTTTTTTTTTTTTAAAGTTTCTAGCTAGTTCCATACAAATTTTTAGCTGAAATGCTAAATTCACTGTAATAAATTTTATTTCTGACCACAATCCTCATCATGCGGCTATCACACACACTAAGTGTGTCTAGCACTGTTCTCTTCATTGTGACTTTTGAAGCAGCTTTCTGGGTATACACCTTAGTCTGAAAAAAGCAAAATATCCTTTTACTGAATTTATAATGACTACCTAATTACATCAGCATTTAATGGTACTTTTTACATATAGAGAATAGGATTTTCCAGAAGCTACATGCAGAGTGTACAGTCATCTTGGGTTTTTTAACCGTAATTGGGCTGTCTGCTTATCCTTTTTTTATTTCAGTGTTTCACTCCATATTATTTTAGCATGGAACGCATAATTCCCTATAGTTGCAAAGATCTCACATAAATGGTTCACTGATGTAATCCCTGAAAACTTTCACTCATCCTGGAGCATTTTTAATGTCCATCAGGAGTATTAATTAATGCATTGTGGCCTGCTGCCTAACAGTTTCCGAGAACACTGTCTATCAGTTATTATTATACTGATCTTTTATCTTCCTAATTTTTGATTCTCCTAAGTTATTTCCATTTCAGGTCATATATGTGTACATACATGCAAAAATCCCACATATGCATCTATATATGGATATTGTGTACATATATATATATATATATTTATGGATGGATGGATGTACATAGGTAGTACCTAGCAGAACAAAAATCGGGACTTCAAGTCAGGTTCCTTCAGGTTTAAATGTCCTTAACTTTAGGAATACTTAAGGGACTTCCCTGAAGACTTCAACGCCCTCAAAACAGTCCTCAGCGAGATTCTCAGTTCTAAAACAAGTTGGCTTCCTTATCAGTCTTATAGCACTTACCATTGTAACATCAGTGAAACTGCGAAAAAAGTTTGGAGAGAAATTTGCAATGGAGACAAATCACCTGTCGGTAGCTGTTTTAAAGGATTACTCACTGCCACCCTCTCTGCTGTTATCTTTTATTAGCAAATTTGACACAAGTTTGCTATAGGAAGGAGAAGAGGTTACTGAGCAGGCAGTGGGGTCACTACAACTTGCTGAGAACCTTTTGTATGTTTGACGGTGGCACAGATTCATAGCAAATCCCTCCTGAATCTTTTTCGCATTAGAGGGTACAGATGTAAAGGACTTTTTGTCATATATTAAGATATTTCTCACTGTATCACTGTTGAGGTGTATCTTGCAGGAGAACCAGCGTTCACTCGGTATATTTGCAGGACATTCACAAACATATAGTTTGTGAAGTTTTTAACAGAATTGACAGGGGAAAAATAAAAAAAAGCCACCTCAAAACCTTTGCTGCTGGACAACTGCAGTTGCATACTTATGCAGATGTTATTGGGACTTGTGAGAAACTATTCTAATAAAGAATCCTGAAACTGAGTAATTCTACCAGATAAGCGTCAAGATAGATTGACTAACTCCATAACAATTTATTCCCTTATGAATAAAAGATGGACTACGGGATTAAAACCTACAAATAAGCATAAAGTAATTGTGACAAATGTAATGTCTGCAATAACAAGGTCTGCAGTCCATCACAATAGTATCACAGTACACTCTGAAGTGTATCAGAAGTACGTGAGACTTATTTTCCTTGTCTACACAGTTTTATTTCTTGAGGCCATCTAGTAATTGATTCTGTCGTTTGTGCTGGCTGATTGAGATTTTCACTTATGTAGGCACTTTCAAGCTACTCAAACCTCCAGTCTTGGTGTCCCAAATGCTTTTTTTGCCCTTTTAAAATTGTGGTGCTCCATCAGGTTTAACTCAGACTATCTAAGTAGTCCACCCAGACCTCATATACTCCATAGGTAGACACCTCCACAAAGGAATCACAGTGACTTGGGAAAGCTGTATGAGGAAAAAGCCCCTCTATATAGAGAGTAAGGAGTGTAGATATGGTAAGATAATATAAAAGGTAGAAGATACAGGTTCAAAATATTTCACCTTCCTCTTAGGACCTTCACCTGGGAGGTTTAGGACCTGCTGTTCAAGTGTTGCCTCTTTGGGATTGTTCTGGTTTTTCATCAGATAACTGCTGAATAAAATCAGAAGTAATTGTAGGTGTTCCCCTTTTTGGGTCAGTTCTCAAAACATTTCTAAGGACATATATATCAATTTTAGGTGCTGTCAGGGGGAGGGTGATGCATGAAAATAGGCAGCCTGAATTTTTTTTTTTAGTCTCTCTACCATGTCATGCTGTAGTGAGTGGCAGGATTGTGTCATTACTCACCTGAGGTTCAAACTGGGAAAGTGTTGATGCTGAGCTTATGTGTCCCCTACCTGGGCCATACAATGGGCAACCTCTTCTGACAGGCTCTTCTTCACTGCGTGCAGTGTGTCACATCTAGGAGGAGATGTTCTGAAGCTGCCCCTAAAATGTGCTCAAGTGTTTCTTGCCATTTGAAAGCAGAGATTAAAATTAACAGCAACACTTCACATCTGAAATGGCCACCAGCTTCCCCTCTGTAAAGGTGAGAAGGGGCACCCAGGGGGCTGATGTCAGCTTCTCGGCCAGCAGCAGAATTGATCAGACCCCTCCTCCTCCCCTCAGTTCACTCGAGGTGGGCTGTCTGCTGTCACCTGAAGGTGCTTTTGTCTCCACTGACTAGATAAACCTACCTCACAAAAATGGAAGAGACAAATAAACACAGCTCTGTGGCTTGACTGAGCAAGGTGATGCTGCTACTAATTCCAGCTAAGATCTGAGTTTAGGTGCAGATGTGACAGCAGTGGGTTAGTAGCTGGTACTAGCAAAAGCCTAGGGCCAAACCTCAGCATAACATGCACTGTAAGCATAGCCTTTGGCATTTAGGGTTCAAATTTAAGTCGGCTAATCTGTCTCTTCTGTCCAGGTTGCTCTTGTTTAACATTCTGTCTAACATTTTGACCATACAGAGTGAATATTTTCAGTATTGCTTGAAATACGTGGCTGAAAAGCAGTGTATGATCATGATGAATAGCTTTGAAACAAATTAGAAGTAAAGCTAGAACCCAAACAACAGACAGGAGGAGGCGAACACGCACAAAAGAACAGAGGAACAGGAAGAAAAAACAAACATCAGGTTTTTTTCATTGTAAAGTAGCATCCAGAATATGTGAGTATGTGACCATAGCCTCCTAACTTTAGTGTATTCATGTCGTGGTTTAGCCCCAGCCAGCAACTAAGCACCATGCAGCCACTCGCTCACTCCCCCCACAATAGGATGGGGGAGAGAATCAGAAGAGGGAAAGTGAGACAACTCGTGGGTTGAGATAAGGACAGTTTAATAGGGAAAGCAAAAGCCATGCGTGCAAGCAAAGCAAAGCAAGGAATTCATTCACTCCTTCCCATGGCAGGCAGGTGTTCAGCCGTCTCCAGGAAAGCAGGGCTCCATCACACATAACGGTGACTTGGGAAGACAAAACGCCATCACTCCAAATGTCCCCCCCTTCCTTCTTCTTCCCCAGCTTTATATGCTGAGCATGACATCATATGGTATGGAATAGCCCTTTGGTCAGTTTGGATCAACTATCCTGGCTGTGTCCCCTCCCAGCCTCTTGTGCACCTGGCAGAGCATGGGGACCTGAAAAGTCCTTGACTAGTGCAGCAACAACTAAAACATCTCTGTATTATCAACACTGTTTTCAGCCCAAATCCAAAACATAGCCCCATACCAGCCACTATAAAGAAAATTAACTCTATCTCAGCTGAAACCAGGACAATTCAGAAACAAAAGTAACTAACTCTGAAAACAACTTAGGAAACTGAATTAAGGGTCAAAGACATTTTCAAAGAACAATTTTTAAATTTTAAGCCATGAGAATGAAGCTTGTCTGGATGATATCAGTGTAAGTGATCAATAGCTCTAGTCTCTTGTTTGTTGCTTGTATGTCTCTGTTGGGAATCTGTTAATCCTCCCCTGGTCTTCACCACCACTCCTTTCACCTCTCCCTGCAGTAACTGTGACCATCATTCTTTGTCCCCATTTCATATTTCTGCCCAAAGTTTATTCGGCCTGCAATGTAGCTGCTCAGGTAGTTCCTTGCCTGTCTCTGCTCCTAAAACATATTGATAAGGTGGTACAAAAATTTCTTTAGAATGCTTCTTTTATCGGGGCCCTTTTGGAATCCACAAAGTGCTTTAATGTGTAAGTTTACTGGGAAGGAGATTCTCTGAAACAGGAAATATTGAAAAACATTCACTGTAGTTAAAATACAGATTTGAATTTACGAATGTATGAGAAATGCATTTATTTGAGTGTGTTGTGATGTAAAAGTGCTGCAATAACTTTACAGAATCAAATAACCAACTTCCAGGGTTGGTAAGTGTCATGTGGCCTTAGCCCATCAAAAGTTTGGGCTGTGGACATTGAATTTTGACAAGGACCTTATAACTAAGAATTACCAATAATTAATTGTCAGGGAATGGCAACAGATTAAGGCAAATGCCATTGATTCCTCTCTCAAGGTGGTTAGAAAAATATATCTATCTCATGGGTGTTAAGCAGACACCAGGTGTAAAAGTGAGTGGAAGGTAATGATCCAGTCTGGTCAGCCCTCACCACACTTCAGTATGTTTAGTATTTTGTTGTGCATGTCTGAGAAGGGACTTCCATGGTGTTGCCCTGGAGATTTGTGCAGGTGAGGTGAGCTTAAAATTTCAAAATTGTTCTTTGAAAATGTCTTTAACCCTTAATTCAGTCCTGAATTTGGGAGTATGTTTCTGCATTATCACTTTAGAAAATCACCAGTGCTGAAAGTTCAGCTTAATTAAAAGCATTTGAAGGATTAAACATATTAATCAGAACAAATGTATCTCGTCCCTTCTCTGCCCATCAAAAGAAAAAAGGAAAGGCGAATCTGTCAGTGACAGATAGTCTTCTGTCACTTAATATCCCACCTTCTTAGGAGAGAAAGAGAGTATAGGGATTACACAAATAAAACCCAATGGATACATTAGCTAACTTCTGACAAAAGTACAAAAAATGTCACATTTTTCATTATATACAGTCTCTGTAACAGGACAGTGCTCAGAAGTATGCAAATATGGCTGTAATATCTAACATCTGGGATTCAGGTCTGGGACACATTGTCCTATGGTATTATCTGTTGTGGTAAACATCCAGTCATGTTGTATGCCTATTGGAGAACAGCACAGAATTTAGGGAAACAAATGTGCTGGCTTTCGCTGGGATAGAGTGAATTTTCTTCATAGTAGCTAGTAGGGGGCTATGTTTTGGATTTGTGCTGGAAACAGTGCTGATAACTGAGGGATGTTTTAGTCATTGCTGAGCAGTGCTTACACAGAGTCAAGGCCTTTTCTGCTCCTCACCCCACCCCACCAGCTTAGGGGTGCACAAGAAGCTGGGAGGGGGCACAGCTGGGACAGCTGACCCCAGCTGACCAAAGGGCTATTCCATACCATATGGCGTCATGCTCAGCAATGATACTAGGGGGAAGGTGGGCAAGGGGGGGCCGCTGCTCGGGGACTGGCTGGGCATCAGTCAGTTCGTGGTGAGCAATTGTTTTCATTTGCATTACTTGTCTTTCTTGGGTTTTATTTCTCTTTGTTATTTTCCTTTTAATTACAATTTATTATTATTATTATAATATTTTAATTATTGTTAAACTGTTTTTATCTCAACCAATGAGTTTTCTCACTTTTACCCTTCCGATTCTCTCCCCCCCTCCTGCTGAGGGGGGGAGTGAGCGAGCAGCTGTGTGGTGCTGAGTTGCCAGCCAGGGTTAAACCACGACACCAAACATGCTGGAGGATGCCAACACGAATAAATCCTTCCCACCCCAGATATTCCATCCTTGCTCCTTTCTCTACATTTTCTTTTATTTTCAGTTATTCTTGCTCATGAACTCAAAAAGATTCTCCCTCTTTGGGAAATATACACAGAGAAAGCACTGACTAAAATCACCAAAAGCTTGTTAGTGGATGCCGCATTCTGTTTGTCTTGCCACAGCCCTCAGATTAAAACCAGACACTTTCCATACATACATCATTTCAGTAGCATTTTTGTCACGCATATCTGTGTGTATATGCCAGCAGCTTTTGTGTTTGGTTGTAGATTGCAGCTAAATTTAGAGAAAGAGCTAGAGGTCTTAAATGTACTAAATTCCAGCAGTGTTGAGAAAGGTGGGCTGCAGGGTGCAAGAAACAGAGCTTGAATTCAGCCTTTATAAGATATCAGAGAATCCACACATACGAGATCACTCTGAAATCCAAACTGTACAGAACACATACTTCATTAATTACATTGGTCACAGAGCAACTTATATATAAGCTGCTGCTAAGTAACCTGCAAGGTTTTTAGGGAGAAATAAAATCTCTTATTAGGCTAGCTGATACAGTTGTAAAAAGTGGACATGTCTCAGGCACATAAGTAATCTTTTGTGTAGACATTCTAATCTTTTGTGTAGACATTCTTAAAGCAGTTGGAGAAGGGGCATATGTTGATTTAGCTTAGGCTGTTTTCATTGCAGTGGTTTAAATACCCTGGCCTCAAAATTTCTTAATGCGGTGTTAGCTTGGATACTGAGAAGGCTTGAGAGAGAGAAGGTAGCTACAGCTCTATGTAGCTACAGCCACTTCCATTTAAAATCCCCTAAGACCACCTGCAATCATAGCAACACTGTTAAAGAACTTTAAGAAATCTTGTAATTCAGTCTTGTTCCTGACAGTCATTCTACCATGAAATCAAATTATGATTTCTACAGGGCCGTACCAAACAAATCTGACTATATTTGATGCTAGGTGGGGTGGGGTTTCCAGTTACCAAAAGGGCACTGATGCACAAGCTCACAGGTTGTCTCGTCCCACTCGGTGGGTTGTGAGATGGGTGAATCTTTTTTATTCCCTGAGGGTTTGTGTACTGACAAAGGCCCATCTCTGCTTGGCAGAGCTGCGGGGCCGGTAGAGTCACGGCAATGACTCAGAAGAACAGTCCGACTAGCAATTTTATTAACTGGCAAATTTGACAAATGGACAGACTTAACGAACTGGCAAGCTCAACGAACGAACAGAGGCGATTTGGCAATGGAGCTATTTTCTGGGCAAGCCGTCACAATTTATCCCAAACTTACATATAGTGGAAGAGTAGAGGAAGAGAGAAGTGAGACAAGCAAAGGAGAAGAGAGGAGGATAGAGAAAGGAAAGGTATCGCCACCTTTGGATCCCGCGATGACGTTGACAGGCGTGGCAATCCTCTAGTGGTGGGCGCGCGGGGTTCCCTGGGGTCGTGTCTTTTATAAGCTAATCCCTGCCTCCAGGAACGCCCCTTCAGGACTTACATGGTTCTTGTTCTAGAATGTTCTCAATCTTCTACGCAGGCGCTGGGGGAGGGCGGTGGTTGCGAGGGGTCTCTCAGGCAGTCGCAAGCCCCTTCCTCAGATCCACCCTGTGTGAGCTCTGGCCATAGGTGGTAAGGTCTGGCGGAACCTGGAACTGGGCATCCTCTGACTGGGCGCTCTCCATGCCCCGCACATCCCGCTCTCCCCCACACCCTGTGCTCGCCGACCTGCCGTCGCCATGCAAATAGCGCCTCAAGTCGCCACAATGTTTGAGACATTAACTCTTTCAGTGTCTCACAGAGGTATGTCTCATGCTCTTGCCATGCTCTGCATTACTGCACTACTGTAATCACCGAATTGCAGAATAAGTTAGTTGGAAGGGCCTTCTGGAGGCCATGTAGCCCAAGTGTTTAGTTGTGTTTCTTGTGAATTTCCTATTTTAAAATATTTGCCTATTGCCTCCTGTCCTGTCATTGGGCACTACTGAGAAGAGTCTGACTCACTCTTCTTCATTCCCTCCTATCAGACATTGATACACATTAGTAAGATCTCCCCTGAGCATTATCTTCTCCAGACTGAAGAGCCCTAGTTCTTCTCATAAGATGCTCCAGTCATTTAATCCTTTGCGGACCTGTCCTGGACTTGCTTCAGGATTTCTAACTCTTTCTTGGACTGAGAAGCCTGGAACTGGACACAGTACTGGAGATGTGTCCTATCAGTGAGTAGAGAGGATCACCTTCTTTGACCTACTGGCAACAATTTTCCTAATGCAGCCCAGGAAACTGTTGGACTTTGCTACAAGAGCACATTGCTGGCTTGTGGTCAGCTTTTTGTCCACCAGGATCCTAAGGTCCTTCTATGCAAAGCTCCTTTCCAGACAGCTGACCGCTGGCATGTACTGGTGCCTGCGGTTATTCCTCTCCAAGTGCAGGACTTCTACATTTCCTCTTGTTGAACTGCATGAGATTTCTCTTGGCCCAATTCTCCAGCCTGTCAAGGTCTCTCCAAATGGTGGCACAACCATCTGGTATATCAGCCGCTCTTCCCAGTTCTGTATCATCTGCGAACTTGCTCATGGTGTACTCTCTCCCATCGTCCAGATCATTAATGAAGATGTTGAACAGGACTGGCCCCAGTATCAGCCCCTGGGGTACACCACTACTGACTGGCCTCCAACTTAACTTTGTGCTGCTGTGTTGTGTTTCAAGAGTGAAAAGACCATCGATTTTCATATTTCTTCCAAATTATAGAATAATTTTGCATGCTAAACTGCAGTCTTAACATTTTAAATAAATGACATAACTAATCTTGACTCCTTCTTGTCTCCCTCTCACCTCCCATATAAATCACTTGCCAGGAAATGACAGTGATTATTTGTGATACATTGTTTAGGTAATTCATAATGTATAAGCTAGATTTGCTTGAAGAAAGTTTGCTGTCCATACCTATTCACAGATTTACTAAACTCATCCAATTTCTAATGAACCGAAAATCCCTGATGAAAAGGAAAAGGCTTTTCCTTCACTTGTTACTACTTTTACCCTTAGTTTTCACCTGTGTGTCTGTCTAGCTACAACACAAGAAAAAGCAGCCTTTGGTACCTTAGGTGGGACTACTTGCTGGTCTTTTCAAAATGAAGAAAATATTTGTGGCTAATTTTTTTGTCCTTGAACTAGAGGAGGTAACAGCTATTGTCAGACAGCTGTGAGAGAACATCCGTATCTATCCAGATAAACTGTGCTTAGATATGGGTGTTTTTTTCTCTTGCGTTTTTTCTTTTGTGTTAAAGCCCATAAATGTTGCTATCCAAGTAAGAATTTATTGTATTACTTTAAAATCTTTTATAGAAAGGAGTTATTTTGTTGTATGCATCATTGTAATTATAGTCCAACATTTACAAAGTAAGTGGAAGGGAGACCTATAACTTTCTTAACCTGCAATTATAGAAACATATTCTCATTTCCCTAGCTCTTATCTTTTCAACTGTTTTAGGGAATTGATTATTGTATTCAGATGATGTTTAAATGTATCAGGAAATAATACTAACATATGTCTGTAAGAAGGTTAGAACTTGATAAAATAAGTTGTTTTTTTATGGGAGAAAGGAGTAAGACCACACAATATTATTTGAACAAATAAATAGTAGAAAATTATGCTACTTTTTTGCAGGACAATTTATGCAAATAATTTGTTTCTGAATAATTGATATTTTTACTGCAACTTATTTTGTTGAGAATTCCATCATAAAATAAAAATATCACAACAGCCTTTGTTCCTTAAAAAATTTATTTGGGTGATACTATTTTAACGATAATGAGTGTAGGAAGCACTACTCTGAGATTAAAGCTAGTAACCAGTGTATCTACAATCCGTTCTCAGAAACCAAGGCTGGAATCCTGCCCTTAGTGAGCTCAGTGCAAAAGGAACACCAATGGATTAATACAGTTTGGGGTTTAGTTTCTGATTTTCTGTCTTGAGTGGATCATATTAAGTTGATGTGCCTTAAACATGGGGATAAAATTCATCTCCTTTGCAAGTCTGAAAGGTAGAATCTTTGCTTTAAAGGCATAATGGAGAATACGTGCTTTCTTTCTTACAGCCTCTCCAATTTTGAAAAGATGGAGATCCTATTCTAATTTCTGCTGTACTTACCTTCTTTTCCCCTCAAAAATACGTTGAAATGCATTTGATTGTAAAACAACAGCACCATCATATTGTCTTTCCATACTTACATGTTTTTGCCTAGAACATTAAGAATAGATTATTTTTTCTCTGTGTGTTTCTCCTCTATCTCTTTCTGTGTTTCTTGTCTTCTTTGCTACTAAACAAAACAACAAACTATGCCTTATACCAACTGTAAGCAAATTGGGTGGAAATCGGATTAAAGCTAGTAGATACATCAAGACCGTGATTTTCTGGTTAGCTCTTTCCGTTAAGCACAGGTGTCATGCAGATTTTAGTCTTGTCTAGTACTGCATTTCAGAGCTACGAAATGCTTTGGAACTTGTTATTTATAATTAGACCAGAAATATCAAAAAGTCTGCTAAATCATCTCTTCCTGGCCTTGTCTTGGTCTTCAAATGTAAGCTAGAAAAGATAGGAAAAAAGGGTCATTATTTGTATTCTTAGCTGTGTCTGTACTACATAATGCAGCGCCATGTAGATATCTAAAAACTAGCCAGGACACAGCAGGAGGCTCCTTCCAGTTCCACAGGTAGCAGACTTACAGCCAGCACTGATACCTGCACAATGCTACATTACAGCAGTAACGTAGCTCATACCCTCAGACTCAGTATGAGTGCACTTCTCTAGCAAAAATACCTCAACAACTACGGTCAAAAATCTAGTGAACATGAGCTTTGTCTGTCTCCCAAGTTACATTCTTTTTATGGAGATTTATGTCCAAAAATAGTAGTAACATTGAAAAAGTTTTATGTTGAATCAAATCCACTTGAAAGTCTGCATATTTTATTAACCTCATGTACTTTATTCACCCCAAAGAACCTTCTATATCAGATTTTCCCAGAGATGGATTTTTATCCTTTGAAGATCATTGTGTATGTAGATACCTCATTGCACACTATCTAGTAGTGGTTAGGGTAAGTCTCTTTCATGTTCAAAGTTAGCAATTTGTAAAAGAATTATATCTTCAGAAAACTTTAGCACCATTAAGTAATTAAAGTGTGTAACATATCTGACCTCAGTGTCTCAAAAGAAACAGAAGTATGCAGGAGGTCAGTTCTGTGACTAGCAAAGGATATTGAGGGAGAGACATATGTCTCTGGGACATTTGCTTGGAGGGAAATGAGATTCAGAATGTCCAGCATCTACCTCCTTATTGTTTTAGAAATTTTGTTCCAATGCATGACAATAGTTCATATCTTAAGTCTATTCTTTTATCAGAATTAGAGCACATGTATATTTTCTATGAAAATAGAACTATTGCTAATGTGTACTGCATTGGCTCTCTAAGACTGAAGGAAAGAGTAGAGACGCAGCTGTCCTAAAAAGTGTGTATGCAGTATAAGCATAGGTTTCACAGAAGGAAGGAGATAAAGCCGTTGAAATTCTACGCTTTAGAAAGAAATTCAGTAACTAATGGAATAAAAAAATACAGGAAAGTGTAGCAAAGTGCGTTCTGAAACCTAAAAGCAATGGGACATTTACTGAAACTAAAGAAGTAGGAAATTTAAGACTGATGAAGGAAGTACTTTTTTTCATATAAAACATGTAATTAAGTGGTGAATTCCGTGCTACGGAAAGTTTACTAGCGAAGCCAAAGACTTAGAGCCATTGTATGGATTTCAGAACTATCCAAATTGGTCAGGAGACTGATCAACATTTTGTAAGACTTGTTAAATTTTGTTTTTTTCAGGCTCTAGATTGATGTCTAAGCTGTAGAGAAATTGAAAACACATAATTTGGGAGAATTCCTGCATCTCCCAACTAAGGCTTCTCTGGAGCATCTGGAATTGATCACTGGAGTCAGGATGCTGCACTATGTGACTGTGCTTCCCCAGGCTTGCCCATAAATAAAAGGTAAAAAAGATTCACACAACTGGAAAAGAGATCAGAGCATGGAAGGAATTGTATATCAGACTTGTCTACTACAGAGCAAAACCTTGGTGACATAGGAATTCCCCTTTTAGTCCAGAGTTTAGGTTAAGCATTCACTAAACCTGAAATACTTGACAGCTACCCTGCAAAGAAATTAACTTAAAGAAAAGACATTGAGTTAAACTCAAATTAAAGAAAGCTTTATTCACAATAGGTCAAATATCTTTTCTAACTCAAATTTACTTGGGTTAAGGTGACCTTCAAGCTCTGCCTTCAGTACACGTTTGCAGCTACTCTTGAGACTTTTCTGAATTTTTCTGGTTTTATCAGAAGATTTTTAAGCATCATAACTATAGCTGTCATCTGTAAATGTAAGTCTTTATGGATGTCTTCTTATGATCCAAATATAAAGCTTTAGCAGTCTTGTCTGAGAACTGGTATTCTTGCTGACATGAAATAACATGGGCACCAGATTTTCTGTACAAAACTTCTGTACAATTAGGATCTGACTTGCAAAGGTACAGAGATCCCAACTGCCATGGATTCTATTCAAAGGTGAAGAGTGCCTCTGAAAATCACCTGCTGTTATTGATATTATTCACAAGGATACTTCTCATAGTGGGTGCAGGATCACAAATACAGAAAGGACTGTAACTACAGGCAAGTGGTCTTTTTCAGTTAGAGATTGGTTTATATTTGGAGGCACAGGGCTTCATGTCCCTTCCTATATATTTATTTTTTTTAGTCATAGTTCTGTATGATCATTAAATGTGAAAAATCACACTTTCACTTTTGTTAAATTCTTAGAACCGATGAGTTGCACATTGTAATAATTCCACAGGCTGATCACATATGGAGGAAGCTTGGTATTTTATCGCTTTGTGTCTCTCAATTTTGTATTTCTTTCCACATTCTTTTTTATTTTTCTTCTATCTTGAGACTGGGAGAAATTCTGGACCTACCCAAGCATTTTTAATAAGACAATTCTAGTGCATAACTGAACTTTTTGACTTCCTTCTTCTCTTTCCATAGAAATATAGAACAATAAAGCAATTGGAAAAGATGATTTTTGTAATCTGTAGAATCAGCAAGAAAGAAAAAAAATCTTTTGTGTTGTAGTTTAAATCATTCAAGTAAGAGAAGACTATTGTGGCCTGGAATGATATATTTGGCAAAAGCATAGTATGTTTCAATATTGAATATTATAAAGATTATCAATGATTTAATCAATGATTTCATCAATGATTAAATATTTAATTTCACAATATATTTTTTATATACTGCTATATATTCAAGGGGGTTTTAGAAGCCTCATCTGTTTTTTTTTTTTGGCTATTAAAAACAATAATTAATGCATAAAGATGTTTCTGAGCTTGATTGTCAACTTCCTTGCAATGATTTCAGATTCAGTCAATATTGATAGAGGTATATGATAATAAGAGTGGCATAACAAATCAAAGAATAATACAGTGAAGTTTTAAGTATTTTTTTTTCTTTGGATATTTACTGTTATGGATGAGTCTTATTTAACTACATTTTACATTGCAAGATAGAATTTGAGATTAACCACAGCAAATGGTGCCAGGTGAGAGCTTTTACATGTGGTCGACTTAAACTGGAGCACCAACCAGAGTCGTGCATTTCGGCCTTCCTAAGGTTTATCAGTGTTATGCAGCTGTTGTTTCTCCTAGAGAAAGTGCCAGCAAAACATAATGGGGTTACAGTGAACTCCAAAAAGCAAAAACTTTCAAAGCGAAATCACAGAGCACTACAGCTGAAACCTCAGTCACTCTTACTGCTTATTTACATAACATTACCCTAAAAGCTGTGCCTTAGGATTTTACTTTGAAAACTTGTCCTCTCTGGGGAGGCTTCACAACACTGTCTCTCTGTTTCTCTCTGGAACTCACACCACACTGATAAGTCTTAAGAAAGGCAAAATATGGGGCTGTAGATGCTTTTTCACCCTGGGCACAGTAATAAAGACAACTTTGACTAGCAACAGAGTTATGCGAATCTAGGTGTATTTACTACTTTCTTAGTAACAGAAAGATACTTGGCTTCTGAGTTATTACTTCTTCATTAAATGTACTCTGTTTATCAGGTCTGTGTTTAAAAACAACAATAAACCAGTTTTACTGAGTTTAGATCCTGATTTCTGAAAGAAATGACTTCTCAACAGTCAGTGCACACTGTTTGATTGAGGAGCATATGAGCTCGTTTAGCTCTGGCTTCATGTTTACCGTAACGTTTGCAAATGACTTGATTGTACATCTTTCATGTCATTATCTGAGGCACTGATCCTATGAACATTTATGCACCTCGTTTCTAGGAGCTGGGGCAGTCTGAAATCAACAACAGTTTGTCTCCAGCAGAATTCACATCTGCATCTTTCTTATCTGAAACAGCAGCAGATTCAGTACTCCATTTCGCAAAGTCATATCTGATTCATTTGAGATAAAAATAAATTTTTTGATTCTAGGAGACTCCAACTGGATCCTGAAAATGACTCAAATATCTTCCAGAACAGTGTAGAGGTTTCAACTCTTTTATCAAACACTTTTATTTATTTGTGTGTGTGTGTGTGAGTACACGTTTTTTGATTTCGCGAAGTGGATGGCTGGAGTAAGGCTGAGATATACTCCTGGATAGATTTAATCTTATTCCAACTCTACCCTAATGTAACTTCATTCTATTTATACCACTATAAACAGAAATATGTTGTGTTATCTTTCTTCCAATTCATTGTAAGAACTTGAGATATTTCATCAATGAAAACTATGTTAATTACTTCTCCCTCTTCCCAGAAGATTTTGATTGCATTTTTTTCTGAGAAAAACTTGCATTTTTTCTACTTAAACTTTAGTATAGTGGTTTCTGTGGGTTCTTTTTTATTTTGCTATAAAATTTACTTAATATATTTTTCCTTAAAAGAGGGATTGCAGATAAGATATTTGGGAAAACAGAACTGAGAAAATTTCTCATACAAATTACTCTAGTAGCATCATCCAGTGTTTGCTTGTTTGTAGATCTATGCTGTAAGGAGTTCTGGTTTTGTTTTTTATATTTCACTGTATTGATGTTCAGGTACTTTTCCATGAAATAAGGCACACTTCTCCATCTGTCCCATCTTTGTTGGGTTCCAGTAGAAAATTCATTTTATACCCTTTCATTTTCACAAGCAAGATTCATTGTCAACACGAATAGGAACTGAAATATTATAATTCTTCTCTGCACTTCCAAATATGAAACCCATTAGTAATAATTAGCTGTCACTTTTTCCAAATTTCTTAGGTTAATTAATGTCCCCATGGTACCAAGGTCACCAGCAAAAGATTATGACTGGTAGTGTTACAAGTGGTTTAGCAAATTCGTATCTATTGAAAATGCAACTTGTTTCAAAACATAAAACATTTGACATTGGTATTTGAGAGCTACAACTCCTTGTTATAATTCTTTTCAAGTACTGTTAGTGACACTGGCATTAAAATAGAATTCCCATGAATAAGAAACAAGACAAAAATCTGATTTTATTTCAATTCAACACATCTTAAAAATGTATTTCAAGAATAATACAGTCCAGTAACGCACAAAAAGACAAAGAATTTCTAATCTACATTCATAATATATTGTTCCATCACACTGAGTCATTTGAGTTTTGTTAGAAGAAAAGGTCTTATGATTTAACAGCTATTTCAAGACATGAACTAAATAAATTGAAAATTGGTGTCTCAATTTAGTTCCTACAGGACAGGGTAAAATTTCTGTTCCCACTGAAGACAGTAGTTTTGTTACCATATTTGCATTTTCAGATTTGAGGTTTTTCAGTATTCAATATTCAGTGACAGAAATAATCTGATGTTCTGATTTGATTTTTGCTTCCAAGTTCATCGTGTTAATTTCTTTTTCCAATTCTCCTACCTATTATCTATATTGTTTTTGTCATAGTTACCCTCCTGAAACCTGAAGTCAAATATTCATTTAGCTTCTGGTCTGTACCTATTAAATCTTAAATCTCAAATCCATTTGCACTGCTTACTAGCTCAACTTCTTTTGTTTTATTTATATTGCGAAATAACCTTTTACTACTTGCTTTCATTTCCTTTGCAAGGTCTAACTCAGCTTGACTTTTGGCAATTCTCACTTTATCCCTTCACTTTCTGGCCTCCCAAGATGTAGCTTTCTTTGCTGGTTAACCCCTTTTTACCATTTCTCCTAAAATTTCCCTCTATTCCAAAAAATATGCTGGCAGTAAAAATTAATCCATGTAGGCCTGGAGCCCTTCAGCAAAACTTTAATCAGCATAGAAATGGTGATTTGGGGATCATTTGCACCCTGGGTTTTGAGAGATAACAGTGTCTCCTCCCAAGATCTTTAGCTGACTTTACTAACAAAATTCCTAATTTCTTAGCAATGTCCTGTTGAAGTTTCCCCCTTCACATTGTGAAGGTACTTGTAGAACTAGTTGTATTTATCCTTCAATTTAAACTGAATCAGTTTGTGATCCCCTGGTCTAAAGATATTTACCTAACTGCTTCCCCCATTCACATTTAAAATAGAATCCACTCTTCTTGGTTTAAAAACCTTTGGTGCAGGAAGACAGGAAAACTCGGCTGGGATTTTTTTCTAACTGGTCCAAATTTTGTCTGCTAATGACTGAAGGATGACTGGAGCCTGAATACCTTATTTTCCATTAATTGTATTTTAGAGGTAGAATTATTAAGAGAGTCTGATTCTTCCTACAATAAAATCCTGGTTTTCATGGCTTATAATTTTTTGTTCAAACCGGAATTTGGACTTGAATTTTCCATACCAGGTGTCTGCCTCAGGCTAATCTTCCTCATTATTATTAGCACTAGTAACAAATTCAGACAAAAGAGTTGGGCAGTTTCCTATGGAGTGAAGTCTGGTCCATTTTGATTACAACAATTTCCCTAGAGCAAAGGGACTAGATCTTTAGTGTTCCTTTGTAGAAACTTGGAGGTCAAGATCTTGAGAAATTTGGAAAAGGTCTTGAAATTCCTAAGTCTCCTTCTCTGTGGCTACCAAATGCACGTTACACCAGCAGACGAAGTATGAGTGACCTATCATGCTGATTTTCCTAGTATATTCAAGTTAACAGTTAATTTAAGTTGCAGAAATCTACTGCTGTAGACTGCAAGTTTTCAAACCTGTTAATGGTCACACTGTCAGCAAGGTGCTGCATGCTAGATTTTCTGATTATGCTGATACTTTATATCGTATTATCTCTGTACTTTATGTGCGTAGTTGTAAAAGGGAATCCATTCTATTCCTGCTTTTTTGAGAGAGTGCTACTTGCTATTACATAGATGAGCTATACAGGGGAAGAAATACAAATACTTAAATACTTTTATATTCAGGTTAGGACACAGGAGGAAGATCATAGGCCATAAGTCAGCATTGGAATGAAACAAAATATTAAATGTGTGCTAGTTAAGTGAGAATCCCCAGTCTGGTCCACTGTTTGAGGCAGCGATCCTTTGAGTAAAGTAATCTCTCAGCATATAATTCATTATTTACGTAAAAGGGGGCTGAACTGAACTTGCACCAAATGTTTCTAATTACCTGGGGTTTTTGCCTATTTGATTTGCACCCTCAAGAACAGTATTAACCGAGGGTTTTATTTTGTGTTTTTACTACTCCCGTTACTCTTAATTTTTTACATTCAGTTCCGGTTTCTTTACAAGCTGGAGAATTAAATCCTTTTAGCTATTACTAATTGGATCCGGGTTTAGGCTGCAAGTTTTAGGCATGAATGAACAGTGCTTTACGTATGTCTACTACTTTCAGGGTTACTGACCTGAAGGCACTCTTAAATTTACACAGGTCACTGAAGTCACTAATTTGTAGGGTGAAGTCTTGCCTGTGAAGACTGGTGAAATAAACAGGGTCTGCCTGTTACAGAAGTAGGATTTGACTCACTGTTCCCTGCAGCATCCTTTGCAATCTCACACAAACGGTGAAAACGCAAATCTCATCTACACTTGCATAAATAGCTCCTTGCCAGTCAGAAGTACTCCATTTTTCTAGGAGGCCTGGATGTACACTGTGTATGGCATCAGATCAGCATTGTTTTGTATGGTGTCTCTGCACATGACTGTGAGGGCACAGTCTGCAGCCTGGTAAATAGGAGAAAAAGTAGTATTTTTAGATAGGTTGTGCATTTCATGGGGTTTCAGGTGAAATTCACCTGTTCACCCAGAATTCATCCAGGTTAAATTAATCTGTTTTCTTTGGAAGTGCATCCCAGGGCCTTTAGAGCAAAACCCCACAAAATCCTGATTTGGGGAGTTTCTGTCTGACTTAACCTGTGATTGACTTCTGAGTAAAGATGAATTACAGGCATGACGGATGTGACTCATGGAGTTGATATTGGTCTAGGACAAAAACTTTCTGAGAGATTACATTCACCTTTTTGAGATGTTTTCCTTTCCCTGCATAGTGACCAGTGGCATTTGGGGCAACAGTAGCTTGATCCGGATATGAAGAACTATAAGGAGGGTAGTGCTTATTCCTACACTGATTTCCTTGAAAACTACAGACCACCCTGAACTGAGCCATATTAGACCACATAAATCTGACAAAAGCATGAAATATATTAAACCACACACAAATGGTTTTAAAATATTATTAGACGTTACTCCATTGGAAGGTGTTTCAGCATTAACTTTATATATACGGGCTTTGGCTGATCTTGGTTGTACTTTTTTAATAGGTTTTGACAGTTTAATTTCCTTTTTTATTGTCATATGCTAAGATTTTTGTTTTATTTTGCTAAATTTAAGTTTTTTACTGTTCCCTAAGAATTTGTGCAGTTATAAGTGAACTAGAGGCCTGTTGCATGCATATAATGGAAAATTCTTGATGAACTCAAGACAAAGGATACACTTTAATCAGGCTTCAGAATCTGTTTGTTGTCTGTACAATGGAGCTGTTAAATTGCAGTCTCTTCAGGAATGCAATGTATATGTCACTTCTGCATCTATGACACTTCATAAATTTTAAAACACAGCATTACCTAACTGTAGGTGAGCATTTCTTAGCCATATATATTAACAGACTACTGTCTGAAAAGTAGGCAAGGTTTTCTGAATGATTATTAATAACCTCCAGTTGCATAGGCAGCTAGTTGACTAATTGGTTACATTGCTTGTATGAAAATAAAATCACATGTAAGTACTAAAAAGTAAGAAACCTAGTCTCTGGGCAGCATCTGATATGGTTAAAGAAATCCAAGAAATGTGTAGGGGAAGTGACATCTAGCAGTCATTCTGTCTCAGAGCACAGGAATCAACAATTATTTTTGATTGTCCTTGATATGCATGTCTTTCAAAGTCCTGCTGTGATGTTGGTTTCAACACCTTCCAATGTAACTTGTTCCGTTGCATAACTGTTATTACAGATTTTTATATACCTGAAGTTTAAATGTTCCTTGCTTGGAAGGAAAGCAATTATTTCTTGTCCCAGATTCAGTGTATGTGAATAACACTGATTACTTGCCTTTTTAATACTATATTCTGCCCTCAGTTCCCTCTTTTATGGACCCCTTTCCTTCAATCATTCTTCATAAATCTTGGAATTTTTTTGGCTTTTGCATATGTTTGGAGTTCTCTTCTGCATCCCAGTGTGTTGAATCCATCTTATACTGGGTGCACCAAAACTAGATGTGGACTCCGTTTCAGTATGCCATAACAGAATACTGTGGCATAATTAACTCTCAAGTCTTACAAGTGGCTAAATGTATCATTAATGTTCATAGAAGTAATATCTCCCTTTTTGACACAGCATCTCATCTTTCTGAAATATCTCTGCCCAATATGTTATTTTCCATCCTTTCCTTGTGCATTTGATTTGTCCTTCCCAAGTTTAGCCCTATGTGTATTTCTGTATTTAGATCTGTCTTTGTGGCTTCTTTATTTTCTCAAGATGTGCTTGAATTCCAATCCTGCCTTTCAAAATGAAATCTCTCACAAGTTGTTGTCATTCACAAACTTTCTAAGTAGACCTAAATTTTTGGTTGAAATAGTGAATAATATCAGGTCAGCCTTGTGAAGGGCATTATGTAATATATCCTATCCATTCTCCAACAAGCTATTAACAAGTTTTCTGGGCAAGATTTTACCGCAGCTTTACTCAGACCATATTTTTCCAGTTGGTTTATGAGTGTCATGTGAATCTGACATCTATTACTTTCCCAGATCTTGTTATCCTGTCAAAGAAATTGAATTACATTGACATGAGTTATTCTTGACAAATTCATGTTGATTGTGTTTTGTCTTTAGGTGAATACAAATTGATTGTTTAATAATTTGCTTCAGTTATCTTTCTATCAAAGAAAAGCTGACTCTTTTGTAGTTCCTTGTGTCCCTTTTATCCTCCCAGGGTTGTTCTCTGACTTTCTAGAACTTACTCACCTTCCACAAAACTCTCTCATTTCTCCTACACCACTAATGAAAGGTCCCAAATTGCTTTTACTAACTCTGTAAGTACTTTGGGGTGATGCTTGTCAAGTCCTAATGACTTGAATATATTCAGCTTATTTAATTGATTGTTCCATTCTCAGGCTGGTGTTCCCATTTCCTCATTAATAATAATTAAGTTAAGCATCTGGTCACAGTTAGCCTTTTTGTGAAGACTGAACCAGAGAAAGCTTTAAACATTTCATGTTTCCTTCAACTGTCCATTAATGGCTTGGTTTTCTCATTATACTTGCTTCTATCTTTCTCTTTTATTTAATGTTTTTATAAAACTTTTTCCATGGCTTTTATAATTGTAATACATTTTCCATGTTATATTTTCTTTATTTGTTCCCATATACTTTTGCTATTCCTTAGTCTCTAGTTTTAGTAAAGTTTTTAGTAATATTTTTGTTTTAGTAAGATTTTCCTTGGTTTTGTTTCTCATATGATTCATATTTCATTACCTGATCATTAAAGAACTCCTAATGCAGGCATATAAGTCATTCCTTATATTTTCTTCTGAAGTACAAAAGTTTGTCATTGCACCTTTCACACTGTCTCTTTCACAGACACAAATGCCTATGTTCCTTATAAAATCAGTGTTGAGAGACTCACAGAGGGATCTATTATTGCAGTGATAGAAGCCCGACTCTTCTTGTTGGTACCTGGAGAACAAACAGAAGATGCTACTTTCACTACAGATCAAGCCTGTCTGTCCTCCTGCTGAGAACACCAGCCCTGTGGAAAAGGACTGAAGCTTTTCTTATAAGAATATGGCAGCAGAAGCTGCAGAGTTTTTCCTGGTCTTGAGGAAATAAGAGAAAATCTAATTGGACTTGGAAAGGAGAAGAACTGGGCTGCATGTTTTGTTGTAAACTGTTGCTGGATAAAATAAAAGAGGTGTAAAGAAAAATATTGTTAGTCATAAACCCTCTTTTCCCTGCTTCAGCTGACTGCCTTAAGCATCAAGGTCTTTCCTGCATGCTTTCCATCTGACTCCTTAACTGTTGAGTTCCTAACTAGTGAGTGTCCCTAAATTTGACCTTATCTCAAAGACTGATTTTGTCTCCAGTGAGGTAGTTCTGGAACCACCTGTACAGTAAGCGTTAAAGAGGGAGCAACTTTGGAATTAGGTATTTGATTACTGATTACCTTTTTAGTGCTTTCTATGGCTCAAGCTTTATGGTGCTGTATGGGAATAGATATGTTGGCTCCCATAGAAATGGATCTACTACCAATGATCTTTAGAATTCCAATTCCTATTCTTTACTTAAGTGCAACATCCTGCTTTTTTTTTGCAATACATTGCTTAGGCATATTTGTTTTATCCTGAGACTAATAGATTTGGTGTACAAATTGCTTAACAGATTGTGCACTATCCCAGTCAGCCGTGGTGAGAAAGTATTATTGAAGCTCTGTAGAGTCTGGGAAAACTGTAGATATGTATAAAAATGAATGAGCATCCTATCCGTGTGCACCTATGGGTATCTTTCCTACTGGCTAAGGACTAGCCTTCAAAGGTAATAGGTGACTTAATGAAACAGAAATTCTTAACTTGTATCATTAGATTGGTTTTTTTTAAAGAAAATATATCTCTACTCAGAAAGTACAGGTCTTCTATGTTTAATAAGTGAATTATGTTCTATTCATTTCTATGTCCTGTAGAAGACCACTGGTTAGGTTGGAAGTACTGCAGATACACATTTTTGGAAGCATCAGAAGGCTTCAGTCTTTTCTCCTACCCTTCTCTAACATTTTCAGGCATTAAATTATCATAGCCCATATATTAACTGAGGGAGATCAACATGCCAGCATTTCACCAAACCTTATACTTTGCTTGTAGTACAAACACTAATATTAGTAGATTGTCTCAGTTTGTTACTTAATATTTACATTCCTGTCATCAGACTGACATAAGCAGTGGGTCTAATTTAATTAAAACATTATGGGTTTTTTATCCACAAAAGAGCAGCATTTGGCTTTGTTTCAAGAATAGCTTTAAACAGTAAAAAAAACGAAAAGAAACCAAAAAACACCCAAAAGCCTAATATGAATAGTTTCCCTGGCCCTCAAGATATCAATCCATTACCCTTTGCTTCCTTTCACACTGAACCAGTCTGCTAAAATCTGAAAAGCCACTTTTTACACATTGCCTTCCAAATAGGTGCTAGTCCTAATTTTCCTCAGCTGCCCTTCTAATGATCACTGGGCCATTAGTCTGCCTTTCCCCAGGCTAATTGCCTGTACAGCCCACTTGGCTGTTTTTCAACAGAACCACAAGTATTAGGGTAACTGAAGGAGCCCAGCTACAGAGAGGCAGACACAAAAGGAGAAACAGGGAATGGCAGGACAAGACAATTTTCTTTGCTCCATGCGTAACATTAATTTGGCAAATCATCTTGTCACAATGGCAGGATTACTTTTAGAGACAATGAACAAAATATATACACTACAGACTAAGTACATAAATAAAAAGCTAAATAGAGACTGTGTTTCAAAGCCTGCATTTTTTTTTTTCCTTTTTTTTTCTTTTGGTTAAAAAAGTTTCCATGTTCCTTTCACATGGAACATCCTGCAACACTGACTTCTGGCACTGATGAGGCTCTTGGTTGTTCAGTCTTTGAAAAGGAATTTGGCACCAATATCCTGGCTAATATCTCAACCTAGTAACTTCGTGATTCCTGTTCTGAGTGTCCATAATATGATCTTTCTTTGATCAGAGTAATTTTGTTTATAAATCGTGCCCTGTACTTGCTCAGCAAAGGCACAGAAAATGCAAATGTATTTCTAAATAGCATATTTGGCCCAGGGACTTGACTGGTAACACTGTGTGGGGTGCCAGGCAGTCAATGTACTGGGAATCATAGGCCACCCAAAGTGCTGTAGAAGAGATGCTTTATTCTTGTAAAGGTAGGACCTAATCAGTCTGAATCTGATCACTTATATGAAATGTTGAGGACTCGGGGTAGAGCTGATTCTGTTCCTACCCACAAACAAGATGTTTTTTAAATTTTACTAAATATTTATGGCATTTAAAGTGATATAAACAAGAAAAGAATTAAATGTGTTATCTTAGTGATTGTTTTGTAGGTCATACAATACCGACAGGGGTTCCAGAATGCTTATTTTTTTCAGATGTGTTAAGGGCAATTTTTCTTAAAATCTCAGGTTAACACTCCAGTAATTAGAGTATGGAAAACAACGAGGTTTTCAGCTCTTAAGAAATTCTAGATACTCTTCCATGGGCAACAAATAGGAGATGATGAAGATCAGCCCTACCGAGCCTTTTCAGTTTGAACATACTTCAACATGATCAGAGTCTTGGGTATTCAGTCATGCTTTTTGGTAAAATAAATGTTTAGTGTGGGTGGGAAATACTGTAGATAATTAGTTTTTAAATATTAAGGATACTTTTTTCTAAACAGTGCTACAACAGATTAACTGCTGTTTTATATCTAGACTTTCCCTCTGGTGTTATGTATATTTAATTAAAATATACCAGCATTAAACTTATACTTCCAAACTTCAGCAAACAAATATGCATATGCTTTCCCAGCCTTTATTAAAGGCTGAATTCCCGGTTTCTGTAGCATGACCATTACACATAGCACGCTCCACCCCAGTCCCCCATCACCGAGGAAGAAGGGCACTTTTTCTTCCTCTCAGAAAACAGTCTAGGGATCGCCACAGCCAGCAGTATTTCAGCCCCTCACTCAACAGTTCACTGGTCTGCTGCTAAAGCACAGAAATACATCCCAAATGCCAGAGGTACTGGAACCCAGCATTCCTGTTTGCAAGAGCTACCCCAGTCATCAGCTCAATCCTGACGGCTCTCTGCTGTTCTGTGTTGACTAACCTTCAGCCTTGCCTCTCCCCTCTCTAGGGATAACTGGCAGCTAGACTGTCCCACAGCAAAGCTCCCCTGTGCAGTGTCAGGAGCTAGTAAGTTTTCTATCCAGTAACCACTACCTCCTGCTTCTGGATGTGGCTGGGTTTCCCAGCAGGGTACCTGGCCCTGAATGATGAACGTCTAAAATCCTTGTTTCCTTCCCACTGTTCCTCCCCACCTCCTCCCATTCACTGGCCTTAACAAAGCCAAATGCTTCAGCATGAAGCAGGTGTGTTACACATGTGCTGTTGAACATCTGGCTAATCCTCTGTGGGGGCCAGAGAAGTGTGCAAATCCTAGAATGGGCAACACTCCAGGAAAAAAAATGAAGGAAACTATTTCTGGTCTCAATTGAAATCCAGGCTTACAGCACTCTCATTCTCCATCAGCCCACTGAATTGGGGTTTTGATCTGCCTAAGTTTAAAGACCGAGAATTCATAATGTGATTTATTTTATATGTGCTCTAGAAAAATATTCATTTCTACATATGTTTTCACACCTTGAAACAATTATGCTTCCAAGAGTGGTGTGGTTATAAAGAAAATGAATAAGAGGGAAAATGTCATTTTGGGTCTCCAGTACTGCTGTGCATTCATGTCTTCCTTTGAAATTGTGGCATGTGTGCATCTGAATGGGTAACTTACTCTTTCTTTCTATCTAATGTGTGATTTTGATCACACACATACACAAAATACCAGTAATTGCTTCTTCCCTTCATCATGCTTCGAACTGCTTTCATCAAATTGTATTTTTATAGACTTCCGTATGAATCATATCCTCACATTTTCATCCTGCTAGTCCCTTGAGGATTTGTTCCAGATCAGATGTAAAACCAGAAGAGCCTGTTTTCTGAATCCAGTAATGTTGCAGCTCCTGACGGTGAAAGGTTCATCTGGAGAACTGTTCTCAAATGTCAGGATGATAGAAATCAAATGGAGTTAATGCTATGGCATTTAAAATATTTTTGGCCCAACTCTCTCAGGAGCAAGTGGTGAAGTTTTGATATCATCAAACTGGAACTTTTGCTCTGATTTGATGGTTTTTTGAGAGCCTCTAGTCTCAATGTGACCTGCATTTAAAAAGTATTTTTCTGATGTATATGAATTATTTTTGAAGATGTGGCCAGAAACTTAAATAGAGGGTTGTGTTCCAAACAGAACTTTGATTTCATTCCATGCCCTTTCTGAAGTTCTTAATGCATAAAGTGCATAAAATGCAATGAACAGGGTAAAAGCCAACTTTTGTGGTGAAATTCTTACTGGGTTCTGCCTCAGACTAAACATCTCTGATTAACATTCTCCTTTGCTCAACACAAGGTAAGCCTTAATAAATAACATTAAATCCTCACAGAAAGCGATATGGTAAACAAAGACTATTTTTCATTGCTGGAAATTGCAGAGTTCTTGAGGAATCTATTGCATTTATAAATCAATACAGATTTCTGCAAAATGAGTAATGACAGCATTAAAAAATTCATCACATTAAATATGTATTAAATATGTTCTTTAATATTTGTTTGATTTTGCTTTACCAGAGGCATACTAAGAAAAATATATTTTAAGCAGAATTTTTTATGCAAGTATAATCTTAAATAGAATTCTTAATTCTTAAATAGAATTTTTAATGGAGCTACAGAGATGGGAGCCTAATAGTCTCAGTAAGTTATTAATTTTTCTTTCTTTTCATGAAGTCATGGTAGTTGGAATAGACTGTAGAAAGCTTTTTCCAACTTGCTGTCACAAATCCAGTGAGGACCAGCAAAACTAAGCTAGCTGATTTGTGTGATTTAGTTCACTGTCTCTTTCACAGGGGCAAAGGCTAGCAAGAGTAGCAAAGATTGCATCATTAACTAAAATAATTATTTCTGCAACAAAGTTTGATAATGGTTTAATGTCCATACAAGTGTTTGTGTGGGAAAGTTTCGTATTCTAAAACCAGTGGGCCAAATTCATCCTTGAATTAGTAAAACTCCTTTGTGTTCTGTTGAAAATATTAACAGCAGAGTGTCTGTCACTGGATCCAGGATATATATTCTGATGTATTTCTTTAAGTAGACTCAAGGTAGGGTCTGTTCCTCAAGATTGGGATGCATCTTCCAAAGATTGTTCCATGATTTGCAGAATGGGCAGTCCACCCTCCTTCCTCCCATTTCCTGTTTGAGAAGATGCATAACGATGGTGTCAAGTGTCTCCCCCAGCATGCTTTGGACTTGGCAAAAAAGACATCAGTGGAGACTCCCAGCTATGCTGAGAGACATTTAAGTGAGTGGAGGCAATAAACGTTAGATTTAAAGAAGTGAAGGGCAAAAGTAGTGTAGTTAAAGGATGTTTTTGAGGCGCTTGAAAGAGAGAAAAAGGGTATGAGGTAAGTGGAAGGCATCAGATGAAGGTATTGTTTACAAGAGTTTTGCTAAAATGAAGAATGGTGCAGGTCTGAAAGACAGAAGTCCATGTGGCTCCTGCATTTTCTTCAGAGGTTCTCTAAAGAACAAGAGCTCTGGGCAGACAAGCAGTGAGCAGAGAATGAAAGTATATGCATATGGTTTGGAAACAGCAGATTTTAGGCAAAAGGAATGATTTAAGGTCAGACAGCCTTCTGCCTGTTTCTGCAGGACCTGAAGAATAATAGCAGGGAGAGAAAACTCCCTGCCATGTTGTGCTATTGTGGAAGAAACAGTTCAGACTTTACCCTTGTGCTTTGAGAGCTGTACTGGACACCTCAGCAGTTGCTCAGTTTTTCATCAGGTTCTGTTCTCCACTGTTGGAATGGGAATTATCACTGTTGCAGTATCTACCTCATTGCTGATGTCCACAAGTGCCGGGCAGCCCTAACCTCACTCCAGGGCACCAGCATTGCACAAGTTCTCTGCTTCTGATGGACACAGATGTTCTTTTACTCTACTTTGCTGTCTCCCCTCCCCTCCTGCTCCAAAGGCCCTCCCAGACTCCTTTTGCCACCACCGCTATTCTTCAGTGCCTTTCTTAAGCTGTGGGGCTGAGCAAGGTACCACCCAGCAGCCCGGTAACTGTGATGGCACAAACAGTTATGGGCTGGCTGGCTAGGGAGATAGCTTAGAGATCCATCTCTAATAGCTGAATTCTTTGTAGTTAAAGGCAATCCATTTCAAAAAGGTGAATTTGGGGGCAAGTATGGCACAGCTGCAGTACTACAAAATTCTTTTCATGTGGCATAGTGATATAGTGTCAGAGCACCACCAAAAGCACACTACATTATTTGTTAACACAATAACCTGCAGAGTGATAGACAGAATGTAAAGGGTTTACTATAGAAAAAATATATAGCCTTTTCCCAGGAACAAGCAGCAGAGTGCTTGAAAATGACTGTTTCAATTGCTTGGATTTCCTTTGATCCACTTGCAGAATCTTGGAGACCCCTTAAAGATGTCTTTTATTCCCTTGAGAGGAATGTAAAACATTATTACCATGAACAGTATGTTTTACCAGTTTTAAGGCTGTAAATACAAAAGGCAAAACAAAGCCTAAGCTACTGTTCAGAAATGGAAAAACAGAAGTCTGGAGGAGAGCTATGTTCTTAAACCTAAAAAGATTTTAATGGGTTTTAAAATGAAAAAAATTGAATTGTGCAAATCTTAAGGCAAGGTTCCTTGTGATGCATTACAGTTTGACTAATTGGTCATACAGACTCTCTCATTTGTTTCATACTGAAGGTGGTTTTTTTATTTACAGCTATGGTTAACAATGCAATAGTCAGTTTGTACTACACAAACTATGAGCAGTTTGTTTCATGTTTAAATCTTCAATGAAAATCTGTAGAATTTAAAATTATATACAAATATATACATAATTTACATATATGTAAAAAAACCCAAAGAAAACCTTTGAAGAAAAAATAAAAATAACTCCTTGTTTAAAAATCCTTCAAATGGTCCTTTACAGAAAGCTATTCCTGAGGAGCTCAAAACAAAGTCCTTTTCCTTTATGCTGAAATAAAGCTTTTTGTATGTTGTTGTGAAGTAGAACAAGTACAAGGAAACATAATTCATGTGAAAACAAAATATATTGCTTGTAGCACGATGCTAATTTTAACCTATTTTTTAAAAATAGTACCTTTGTACGAAAGCTATTCAGGTTTACTATACTATTAATACAATTTTACTTTTCAATGTTCAAAGCAGTTGGTGCAGCTTGCAGTGTTGTGCTCTGTACCAATCAATTCTGCTGTGCATAGGTACTGTTAAAAACAAATCAAAACAAAGCTACCTAACTTTACCAGCATGAAATCTCTGGAAATAGGGTTCTTATGTATTAATAAGCTGTTCTATGCTTTCAAAGAAAGAAAAAACTGCTGCCTGGATTGATTTGTAAGATTGCTTGCTACCTTTTCATTTGAAGTCTTGTTCTAAGCCTGTTGCTTTGGTCATTTTCTTTTTTTTAAAAAAAGCTAATAATAGTTTTTGAAAACAGATATGTACAACTCTGAACTCATATTAATTCTACTTGATCTCAAAGCACGTATTTGGATCAGACAAATTCATTCTGCAACATTTAGACCTGAGAGCATGTTGTCTTGCCAATTGAGCGCAGTGAATTGAAGCCTGATAATTGAATGCAACAAATCCATGCCAGTTTTCTTTTTTAAAAAAAAACAGAGTGCATTAGTTTTTCAACACATTTTGAATACTTCTTCTATTTCAGTTTTCATATACTCAAAATTATTTTTTTTGGCCCCCATTCTTCATTATCATCACCAGGCATCTGCTAAGATCTCACTTACAACTTTTTGATCTCAGATGAAAAGCAGCATAGGAAAGATAACAGGAGAAGAAATTAAGGTACACTTAAGGTATGTGAAATTCACATGTATTATACAATTAACTAGATTAAAAGAATATTCATGGGGTCAGCAAGTCAGATGCTTGAAATTTAAGAGATGACAGATTCATAGCCACACAAACCACCCAAATGTCTACCCCTTTGGGAATACACTGAGATAGCAAAGTATTTATGTGCATTATGGATGTTTACTCCACAGCTTTGGAAGCTCCTGGATGTCCACAGGACAAAGTCAGCAGTGTTGGTGGTATTGTTGCTGCTGTATCAACATGGTGGCAACATTCCTAGCCCTAATGACTGTGTATGGGGTTTGTGTGGCAAGGTTTTGATAGCAGGGAGGCTACAGGGGTAGCTTCTGTGAGAAGGTGCTAGAAGCTTCCCCCATGCCCAACAGAGACAATGTCAGCCAGCTCCAAGATGGACCTGCCACTGGCCAAGGCCAAGCCCATCAGTGACAGTGGTAGCGCCTCTGGGATAACGTGTTTAAGAAGGGGAAAAAGGTGCCGCAAAGCAGCAATTGGAGAGAGGAGTGAGGATATGTGAGAGAAACAACTCTGCACACACCAAGGTCAGTGAAGAAGGAGGGGGAGGAGTTGCTCCAGGTGCTGGAGCAGAGATTCCCCTCCAGCCCCTGCTGAAGACCTTGGTGAGGCAGGCTGTCCCCCTGCAGCCCATGGAGGTTAACAATGGAGCAGATACCCACCTGCAGTCCATGGAGGACCCCATGCTGGAGCAGCTGGATGCCCGAAGGAGGCTGAGACCCGGTGGGAAGCCGGTGCTGGAGCAGGCTCCTGGCAGGTCCTGTGGACCCATGGAGAGAGAGGAGCCCATGCTGGAGCAGGTTTGCTGGAAGGACTTGTGACCCTGTGGAAAGGACCCACACTGGAGCAGTTCATGAAGAACTGCAGCCCATGGGAAGGACCCTTGTTGGAGAAGTTCATGGAGGACTGTCTCCCATGGGAGAGACCCCATGCTGGAGCAGGGGAAGAGAGCGAGAAGGAAGGAGCGGCAGAGACGACGTGTGATGAACTGACTGCAACCCGCATTCCCTGTCCCCCTGCGCTGCTCAGGGGGGAGGAGGTAGAGAAAATTGGGAGTGAAGTTGAGCCCAGGAAGAAGGGAAGGGTGGGAGGAAGGTGTTTTAAGATTGGTTTTATTTCTCATTTCCCTAGTCTGACTTTTGATTGGCAGTAAATTAAATTAATTTCCCTGAGTGGAGTCTGGTTTTTGCCTGTGATGGTAATTGGTGAGTGATCTCTCCCTGTCCTTATCTCGACCCACGAGCCTTTCATTCTGTTTTCTCTCCCCTGTCCAGCTAGTGAGGGGGAGAGATAAGAGAAGCTTGGTGGGCACGTGGCATCCAGCCACGGTCGACCCCTCACATTGTTGTGGCAAGGATCTGATGTTTTCTTGAAGAATAAAACCAAGAAAGTGGAAATAGCAAATTGTAAATGTAGACGTTGACAAAATGCTAAGTGGAATTTCATGGGATAAAGACAAAGGACTTCCATCAAAAGTCTGCTGCAAATGATGACATTCAATCACATTAAAGAACACAAAGACTTTACAGAGAATAGTATTTTACCTAAATATTGGGATCCCTGCTTGGAAGTGAAGATTCTGTAGGGGAGAATTGGCCTGCACTAGTAGCAGCACTGGTAGGATTTAACACTGTAAGGTCTTTGAAGAGTCTTTCTCCTGTGTTTCTGTACTGACACTAACACAGGGACAGTGCCATCCACATCTGAATAACTAAGAAAAAAAATATGGAGTAAAGGATTTTATTATTTTTTTTTGCTTAGTGAACGCTGTATATTACCAAATACCAATACCTTCAAAAAATTGGTGTATGCAATTTTAGTGCTCATAAAATGAGAAGAAGCTCTGTCCATGTATTTTTAATGTGTTGTTCATAATAGAAGATTACAAGCTCTTTTGTAGTTAAAGTTGAATTCCCTTTTTTCTTTTTAAAGATTAATTTTTCCAAGTGTTGCAAAATCCATGTATTTTCCTCGCCTTCACGGTTTAGCTTGGGGCTTCTTTAAACCAAGGATTCTTGAGGCATAGCCTCCTGGTATGTTTTAAAGTTAATGATTACTCTAATTTTTTATGTTTTGCACAGACATGGTGGCTCAGGTCACAACCTCCCTTATGGTTTTAAACAGTTATGTTTTATCTGATCTAGTGTATATCTCTGGCTAACACACAGGAAAGATACAATTGAAAAGAAACACCAAAAAGGAGTGTGGTCCCTGGATTGGGTGAAGCCAAACATTCACACATGAGATGGCTTGTGATGCTCATTCGCACTCACCAGCTAAGAGATTGTCTTGACATCTAGTGTTAGCACAACGGAAGGGAGGGAAGTGAGGGGGCTCTGGGAGGATATGCTGTGACCACTGACCATGTGTGCTACCCAAGCAATGTAGGTTGAAAGTCTTCTTTGGCAGAAACATGAGTTTTCTTTAGGCATGCATTTAATATTTCCTTCTGCTGGAGGGTGAACACAAGATTAATTGGGGGGAGGGGTATAATCTGAGTAAAGAAGATAATTCAGAATTGCTCAGATTGTTTCAAAAAGAAATGAATTACACATGTAAGTGATGGGGAGGGTTTAGTGGTTTGGGAAGAGAGATGTAGACTAGAAAAGCAAGTTGTGTTTTTACCTATATTATGGAGAAAAGACAACATTGAGAAGGTTGATAATGAAAAATAGGTGGAAGAACAAAGTAATGGAGAAAGGATCACGGGGAGAGAAATTAAGCATAAGAATGGGTTGAATACCTGGATTTGCAGGATAATAAAGTCAGGATGCCTGTCCTTATCAATTCTTTTTCCTCTCACATCTCTGCCAAAATGCCAGTGAACACAGCGTTCTTCTATTTTACTTGCTCTATTACATGTTACAAGCTGAAGTGGCAGAGAGATCTCTGATTTCAGGTCAACCTTGACATTTCATTCTGAGCCCTCATCTGGGAAGCCTACCCTTCTTGGTGAGGAGCTGTAAACTGGAATGAAGAAAACATTCACCAAGAGCTATCCTTGCCAATAGAATTCAGCTGAATTTTGGCATGTCTGCCTCGTGGAGTTGAATTCATAACCCCAGCTAGGTGTTTATAGTCCCTGAGCAATGTATAGAATAGTAAGGTGCCAAGGAATTGAATTCACAACAGCCAGCATTGAATGGGATTGAATGTCTAAGCCAGGAAGTGGTGAATACCAAAGTGTTTCTGCAATCCACTTTTCTCCTGAGTTTTATGCTCTTCACTGTGCCTGTGAAGCTGAAATTCACAGCCTAAAACCTTCACATAATTTAAAGTGCTGAGTCGTCCTATTGGGTAACTAATACACTCTAAAATATAATGGTGGTAGCAGTGTCCAATGGTTGTAAACTTATCAGTTTATAATAGATTTTTGGTTTGAATGCTCGTCTGTGAAATGTATCTTCCAGAGGGAGATCAAACCCTCACTTCCAAGAAAAGTACTTTAGCTATGAGACAGAAACAAGCCTTGTAGCAGTCCTTGGGCCAGAGCCCAGAATCTGTGACTCCCAGATCCCATGTCTCTTCTGTGGGCTCCTAAGAGCTCACTTCTTGTATGAATTGGGCAAAACTTCCATAAGTTTTCTGTTCTTCTTGCGTAGTGTCTAGCATCAGTAAGGATGTTGGAGCATCTCTTCACACCTCATTGTTTCAAGTCTGATGGTTAGGTCATGTTCCTGAGTGCTGGAAATAGTGGTTTGGGACTCCTTCTTATGTCCCGCCTCATCATTTTCAATTATCTATGTACCTCTAATATTTTCTAGACAGTTTAAAGGGAGTTTTGTCAAAATGCTTTTGCTTTGAAGCTGTATCAATATCTCCTTCAGGTGAAGCGGCCATGTCATAATTCTCAGAGTCATCTGAGATCCATAGCATATTACTTCCTCCCTCTCAAAAAAGCCCACAACATTTGAGTTGATGTGCTTGAGGTCTTTATTTACCAAAAAGGCTTTGCTTTCAAATGTCATACAGCATCTGAAAACTAGCATTGTTATTCCTAAGCAATCACTCCTATTTAAACATAGGAGTGCTCTAAAATGTATGTGTTCACTGAGGTTTTCTTAAAATCCTCTGTGCCCTACTGAAGCATAATAAGATATATTAACTATGCAACTTTAGGATTAACTGAGCAAGGAGTCTCTCAGATACAAACCTCCAGCCATCCCAGGAACTTGTGGAGTTCACACATTCTACCAGTCATTTAGAGAACAACCATAGTTTTTTTAAGGTTTTTATCTTCAGGCCATGGCTCCACTTCTTCCCCTAATATATTGTAATTCCTTAACATATAGGATTTAGCTTCTTTTTTCACCCCTTATGAAGAAAGAGTAAGGAAAGTTAAATATAAAGGCATCTAGCTCTGAGGAGCTTAAGAGGGTCTGGCAGTCCCTATTTTAGCACTAAAGTCTTAAGGAGGCATTCCTGGTATATGTGTACCCTGGAAATCCCTATAATTCAGATGGGATATGAGAGCAGGACATGGCTTTTAATGCTGGGGGTGGATTAGTAGGAAGGACAGTATAATGACAGTGGCAGTATAATGATTTGGTTGTAAAAAGGGGAGAAAGGATTCTAATACCTGGCATAGATGTCTTTGCATCTGGTTTAACAGACTTGTTTTTCGAGAGTAGAGCATAGGTAGGAAACTGCTGTTAGACCTCGAAATGTAAACACGACTCTGCTTTGGTGTTTCCTGAATGATATTATTTGCAAAGGTGGAAGGGAGCTGAGCCTTTTGTGAACATGTATGGTTAATGCTAGAGAGATTAGAATTAAAATTGAGTTAGCATATAGCTTAATAATTTGTTTCCTCGTTCTCAGATATATGCATAACTCTGCCTCACCTTCCAGAAAGACACAAGACATTTCAAAGCAACCTTAACAAAGTAAATTGGGAAAAGCTGTACCATAACAGTGTATTCTAATATAATGATTTGACCTTTGGTCTCTACAAGGTGTCTGTTGCACCAGTTCAACACAGCATTTAAATGTATGCAAATGATGAGCCTGATCCACTGCTCAGAGGCATCCCTGGAAGCCTTTCCAAAGAACGTTTGGATCAGGGTGGTCTAACAGGCACTGCTATTTTGTCAGTCAAGCCTTGAAGGTGCCACTTTGAAAATTCTCCTGAAGGAAATTTCAATAATCTTCAGTATAATTGGAACTTTTGTCTGGAGCTATTTAATTCTCCCTCATTTCCGTGGGTTTTCTTCTTTGGTTATTCGCTGTCAAGCTATTAGACATTCACAGTATGCATCAGCTTGACCACAGAAAAGTTCTGCCAGCACAAAGGTTGGGGTTTTTTTCCCCCTAAATGTTATTGAAGTTATTTATACTCTTGTTACCTATTTATAGAAGAGTCCATTTGTACCTTAGCGGTAGCATCTTCCTTCTGAACAAGCCTTAATCCACCTGAATTTACAGTGAACTAACAGGATTGCCTCAGCTGTTGGGTAATTCACCACAGACTCTGTTTTGATATTGGCATGCTTCTTCTCTTGCTAAGACAGATAAATAAAATCTGAATGAGAATTGCACACCTCACTGTCCTAGCAAACCACTGTTGAACTTGAGATGTATGTGGGGCAGAAAGGGAATGTACGTTCAAATTGGTAAGCTGTGGCTAAGTTGCTCATCATGCAGTTATGACTTAATTTGCTGGGAGATCATGAACTAGACAGTTTTTTCATCATGAAGAGGAAAACAATTAAGCAGTTGCAGTATCGGACAGAAAATACTATGTGGTGGGCAGCACTAATGAACTCTTTTCCTCCAAGTATGCAGATATGCATAATTTTTCTCAGTAGTTTACAATGAACACATTATTCTGCTTTAAATATTCCTCAGACCTGTTTCACATACAACAATCTATCATTCCCACACATTACTAAGTCATGAGAAATACTAATTAAAAAAAAAATCTTTATTTTTTTAAAGTGGAGTACAGCTACATCAGCTGTGGTTACTGGTTTGATTTCAAATCCAGAAACCACAATAAAGGCTGTTTTCCTTACTTCAAATGTGGTGATTAATATGTGGTAGACTTGGGCTCCAGATTTTTACAGCTCTGTTAATTGATCACAAGCCAGAGCCTGGGGCTGTATAATTAAGTTAGCTGGAAAATTAATGCAGGAATTGGCTTCTAGATTTGATTGGTTTAAAAATCTATGAATACACTTATTTAATCCCTTTGAATTAAACTTGATGCCAAAAAATTATGTTAACTACGTCTGCAATTTCATAACTTCAGGGCAGTATTCTTTTTCTGCCTTTGAAATCAGTGATGTTTGCACAAAATAGAGTCATCTTAGATGACCCAGTAAAAGGTCTCTCTGTCACTGGTTAGAGATGCTGGATTGTCTGTGCCTTTGATCTGATGCATATAGGCACAGACATTATATTAACTGGTATCTAGGGACCGAATATCCTTATTTACAGCTCAACAGTGGATTTCTGTGCCTATGCAAAAGCCCTCTGAGGTAAATCAAGCTCCATGTAGGTGCAGCTTTTACCTGAACATTGTAGGATGACAGGAACAGGGCCTCATTAAACAGTGATTGATCTTATGTATTATGCCTACATTATGGGAAAGTAGGTATGTTCTCTCTCCCTTGTATTCTGAGATTGAATGAGGTCTCCAAACAAGATTAGAAATGCTATAGGAAAAACATCCTTGAAAGAAGGGTAAGGAGTAGGTAAATGCTCTCTAGTTCTGAGCTCATCCATTGCCTTCCCATAACTCAGGAATAAATACAATCAGCAATTATACTGAAGTCATCATAATTAAAGTCAGTGCAGTAAGTCAGTGTAATACTGGAGACAGGGAAATCAAGTTTAGGCTTAGTGAATAGATGAAGATACCAAGTGTTTTAAGAAAAGGTGTTTTGTTTTGTTTTAAATCTGTAATCAATATGCACTAGTTAGGTCATACAGTATAACCGGTTTATTCTGTCTTGGGTTAAGTTTGTCATTTGATACCACATTAAATGACTGTTACTTAGCAAGTTGTAGGTCTTCATAGGATCATTTTAGGGCTGCTTTTCCTCACAGATGGGAGGTGGCATTATAAAGCCAAGGAAGAAGGAAAAACCATGATGGACAATGGACAAATAAAAGTGAAATAAGAAATAGCTCTCTCAGGACTTTCTTGCACTTTAATTGCATTTAGACTTGTCAAAGAGAAAGAACCTTAATCAAGGGACCTTTGATGATAATGTATGTGGAGTATAAAATATTTTGTTAGAAAAAATGCAAGGCAAAAGTAAAAAGCCCATTACCGAAAGTGCACCAGGCATCAGTAATAAATAAACCAAGACTGAACATAATTGGGGTGAAGGGTTATGGTTGTACAATTAAAGTTGTTATGCTAAGGTGATGTCCTAACATTACTGGCACTGCCAAGAGGCAAGTCTCTATTCTAACTTTTAAAAGCAAGCTACTGTGAAGGGAGAGAAAGTCTTCCACTGCTTTATGTGCTTTATTTGGAAGCTACAGAAACACCAGACCAGAACTGAAGTTGTCTTACCTTCCTCGCAGTTCTTGTTAGTTGGATGGTGGAGTAAAATGAGAACTCATTACACATATATCTGCATATCATGCTAAAGCGGCAGCAGCAGATGATCAAATTAGTAAAAGGAAATACTGTTGCTCTGGGAATTTAACTTTTTTAATGTTATGACTGAACATGAACTAAAAGCTTCCACATTCTTAAATTCCTAACCAGTGTTTTAATAGTGGACCATGGTTAAAGAAACCTTTTAATTAACTTTTTTATCAGGATAAACTGTTCTGAAAAGAGACCTTTTGTAATTTTTCCTACTGCCTTGCTTCTGTCTGCATAAGTTATTAATCAAAACCTTATAAATTATAGAGGTTCAACCAAGAAAATCAGTAATTATTTCAAGAAACCATTCCAGATTTTGAACTCCTATAGAATTATGTATAGTTCAAGTAAATCTCAGACTGCTTCCAGATATACTTTTTCTGTAAAGTGAAGAGATTTAATGTAAGAATCTTTAGAAAACACAAAAATATAGACAACATTTCAGACATGACAGGTAAAGTTATAAAGATGAATAATACTTAGGGAGGAGTTAGGAAGTTTGTAGAACAAGTCATTAGCAGTGTTTATTTTACTACCTTCTCATCTATTTTAGTCCCGTGCAAGTTCTTCTTTTGACTGATATACGCACTACCTCCCTTATGGCAGGAAGTTTAGGTTTCCTTTCTTTGCGATCACAAACAGTGGTAATAATTAGCTAAACAAGGTTGTATAATAAGAGCTTGATTTTCTTCCACTGGTGATGACTGAAAAATTGTAACTGGGACAGTTTCTTTTTCTTCCTGTATGATGTGCTGCCATTTACACCTTTATGAAAAGCACAATCATTGTCATTATGTTTAATTAACATTTACCATTTACTTTGCTCTGTTGCAAATTATTATGTGAAATGCACTGTTTGAGGGAATCTGTGTCAGCACCTTCTCCAGAAGTATGTGGTTTTAAGAAGATTAGCACCCTGAACACGCTAGGATTTACATATGAAGGATCCCATCCTGTGGTTTTTATTCAGACATAACTTATATCGAGCTTTGCATGAAAATTTCAGTGTTAGCTCCAAAAAGTTATATTTTCTGTTATGTGCCTGTGCCAGTAATGCTGACACTGAGGACTTTGGATCAGCTTATATCACGCCCCACACAATTGCACATTGTGTTGTCTATAGAATTATTTCAGGACTGCCTTTCTTCACAGTAAGAGATAAAATTGTATGTAAAATTCTGATGGCCATATAGAAGTGAAATACAAACTGTGATACTGATTATTTATTAGGAAGATCATTCATGTAGGTTTCCCTGAACGTGTCCCCTCTGCCTGTCTGAAACTTTTTTATGGGCAGAAATTGAAAACTTTTGTTATTTCTGTGGGGAATGCAGCCTGGATCTAACACCTCTGCTGTGCCTGAGCTCACCGGAGGCCAGTGCACACACATGAAATTTCATGTGCAAACCCAACACTCCACACAGCACCGGACCATATATTTCTGTCCAAAAAGTCCTAGGCAAAATATTTCCAGGACTTCTTGGCAGAAGTAGGGCAACACTACTTCATCATCCAAATTCTATATATTTGCTGTGTCTTTCCTAGGAGTTCTCTGCTGTTACATTTCCCAGTGAAGGTACTGAACGGGAAGTGCTGTGTCCTCCTGGAAGTCAATAGTACCTCAGTTGACCCTTTTTTTTCTTTCTTCTTTTTTTTTTTTCAGTTTGGCCAGTGAATTAGTTCTCTGGGGCTTGGTCTTCAAAGCCCTTGCAGTCTTGTAGAGAAGAAGACTAAGGGAGAAGGTAATAATACTGAAGAGCAGTTTGAGCAAGACTCTGGTGTACAGTAGTTTACTGACTTTATTTTGGTCAAAAATGTGAAACTAGCATTGGAACTTAAATCCTATTCATATATACGGCTGTAGTAAGTTTTACATCTTACTCACTGAGTTAAATATTCAAAGAAATACAATGATGGGTCATATATCTACACAAATCTATGAATTTTCTAAGGTCACAAAAAATTCTGTGAATCCCAGGTCTCAGCATAGAGCAATAAAATGTAGAGTGCTGAGGCTTTTTGGCTTTTTCAGCAAACCACACTCTTGGTAGGACAGATGGATAGTTCTATACCTCTAAGGTTACAGCTAGTGACATTTCCAGACCCTTGGAGGCATCACATTGGGCCCAATGTAAGTGGCTGTAATAGTGTTCTAACAGGAGTAGTGCCATATCATGTGAAGAAATCTCTGCAGGCAGGTGGAAGCCAATGCAACAACCAGTTTCCAGTTCCTCATTTGTACCTAACTCACACTGTAGAATCCAGAAGACCTGGTGTTTGTGAATAGGTTCGAAGGGGGATGCAGAATGATGACAGTGAAATTAAAGTTCCTCAACTATTCAAGACGGAACTGAAATTGGTCTAGGAAGAGTGATGGGTGCTCCTTCTCTTCAGTAGACATGTCTGAATTTTAAGCCACTCTCACTGGTGTGCACGCTGCCAGTGCCTTCAGTAAGGGGGAGTATCATGGAGGAAGTCTAGCGTTATAGGTCTGGTAAAGCAGGGGGAAACAAGGCAATGCTTGCATTGAATAAAAGTAGTTAAAACAGTTGTAACAATTATTTTGAGTAACTGATTGTAAGCACTTCATTGCAGTGATGAACAAAAAAACCCAGGACACTACTGTAGGCAAGGTGAAAAATTGCCCTTCTTCTGTCTGTCCTAATGCATTCATCATAACAACTCTGACAAGCCATCTTCTATAACTTTTGCACCCTGGGGAGTTAACAAAAGTATTAATAACATGGATATCAACAGACTCATCCTAGCGCCTCTGTTCCTGGCTGCTGTTCCTTTCAGGAGTATTAGTGACAGCACCACTTAAAAGCACAGAGCCTCGGTGATAAAGCTCCCGTTCAATTTGATGCATGAGAATTGTACTTTCTGCATTACTGCAGACAATGGAACCATTAACTCGCTATCAATCACCCAGCTCGCAGCACAGCCCGCTCTCTAACAAGAAGCCATGGGGCATAAAGGTATAAATAGCAGACATAAGTCAACCTCCTTGACCAGTTGTAATTGTGAAAGAAGGATTGTAAACTGCATTTGGGCCTCTGTCCAGGCTTTCTGAAACACGGCAGTGTGCACGTGGAAACTCAGCTAGGGACTTTCTGTTTTATTAGAAGGCTCCGAGGGAGGGATTGAGAGCTGAGTCCCTTCTTCTCCCTTCCCAAGCAATCATTTTAGATGTCTTGAGTACCTCTGGGTGGTTTGAGGAAGCTCTTTCTGTTGTAACAAGATAGATTAAATTTAAACTATTTTGACTTTCTGAAGCATCGGGAAGCCTGATTCTCTCTGTTGTTACATTGGCTATGCTGGGGGTAGTTCCACAGATAGTGAGTGTCGGGGGTAGGGAATAGTATGCCAAGAATTAAGGTGGCAGGACTGAGAATAAATTTACATTGTTGTGGATGCCAGGAGAATTAAACTTAGGTAGACCTTCAGAGATAGATTTTTTTAATATTGTTATTATTTCTATATTTGCAAGCTGGTTGGTTTGGTTCCACGAGAGCAGTTAAATAGCTGGATTTATACAGTCTCTTCTCCCTTTACTGATTCTCTTTCATGGGAAGTGAATGGAAGCTATTTTAATTGCCTTTCTTAGAGGGAATGAGATCACAAACTAGCTGCAATCTCCTTTTATAGTTCTCTGTTACCTGGTATGAAGGGCTAGTACAAGCTTTTAAAAGTAGGCAATTCTGGCATAAAAGTGGGGTGGTCAAGGTCTGTGATTCTTCAATGACTTCCACTGACAGCTTTATCAAAATGAAATTGCCCACTCTTCTATTCTGTAGTGGAAATCCTGAGAGAAGGTAGCAGTGAAATAGCTCACTGTTTTCAGCTGAAATGTACTCCATCCCTTATGCAAAGGGATTTGCTGATGCAAAGAAGTGTAATTTACACCTTCCTGTGACAGCCTTTGTGACTTTGACCTGGAAAGTAGAAAAGAATCCAGGCATACTTACCGAAGGTGGCTATAAATAGATTTAAATGCAGTGGCTTATCTTAAGGTTAACAATAAGTTGTCTTTACACTGCTAACAAACTAGACCACACAGCTTTGTTTAGATTTTTACCTGAAGTATAGACCTGTGTGGTCTAGATGGATGATATCAATTACATTTGAAAGCCTGATAAAATGGAATGCAGATGATTTATCTAGCTGATACCAGCCTCTCGATAAAAGCCACAGTCATTAGTAAACCTTGGCGTATATATATCATTCTTATTCTTATGAATGCATGCTGAATGCCTTCTTTTAATGCATGTATCTTCCTTACTTTCAAGAGTTTTTCCCAGTGGTGGAGAGCAGTAGATTATGGTGATTTTGCTGCAATTTACTGTGAGACATTGTAACCAAAGCATGCTCTGCAGATAGCCAGTGTATTAATCAGTGTTGCATACTCACACACACGCACAATCACACACTTCCACATGCTTCTTCTGTCAATTTACTGGTTGCGAAAGTATTTTTATTAAAATAAATGAAAACTATTGCTTAAATGTCTGGATTTGGAAACAGTGCCTTCAAAAGTCTAAAAAAACCCCAGAATTTCAGGTAATCATGCACTGCCCTGCGTGTATACTGTTGTAAGACCATGTTACTGTAAGTGAATAATTTAGCACTTAAGATGCTAAAGTATATGACTCCTGTAAAATTGCTATTCCCTAGTTACAATTTTTTTACAAACTTATGTGAAGAATAGGCAATACATGAAAAATTATCTGCATGCCACAGAAACTTATTTGAAACTGGTTGGAAAGGAAAGTTGAAGTATGAGTGTAATGGGGGAAGTCATAGGGACATTCATATGCCCACATTAAGTGAGAAACATTCTCTGAAAGTCCCCTGGTTGGCAACAACACACATGGACATATGCATAGGTATTTCTGAATAATAGACACAATGAAAATATTTCCAGCATTTTTCAATGAATTATAAAATTCTGATGAAATAAAAAAATTATAGGGGGAAGAAGTTGATTTTTGTATTTTAATAGTGTTTATTTTTCCTAAATGCCAGATTGTGACAAATTATGATTTCTAAATGTTTAATTTTGATGTTAAAAAGGTGGAATTACTCAACCTGAAACTTTTGAACTTTCATTCCACACCTGCAATTGATTTATTTTGGCCCAAATTGGGGTGGGAAGGACGAGGGAAAAAAAATTATTGTAATTTCATAAGATTTAGAAATTTCATTTTCTAGGGAGGTGTTTTGGACCATCATTTTGGGAGGCAGGAACCGTGAATTTCAGGAATGGAACTTGGAAAAGGCTTGTTTCATTTATTGAGATGGGAATTTATTGTGTACGAGAGTCTCATTTGCAGCTGACTTTGCTTAGCACTTCTGGAGCATCAGGCTGAAATTCCAGGTCTGTGAAGAACAGTAATGTAGTCGTTTCAGAAAATTAAATTTTGGAAGAAAAGCTGTTACAATTCCTCCTTGGATTTAATCTCAGGAATGTGAGCCTTAGTATAGGTCAGAGGCCCAGGGTTTAAAGATACCATTGGATGAAGCTGTGAAAACCCATCACTGCTATATATGAACATTTTAGTACATGTATCACTTGAATTTGTGAGGGCCTCTCTGCTAAAATGTCCAAGTGTTTTCCCCCAGTGAATTCACTATTGCTGCATGTTGATTCTCTCATGACAAACCAAGAGAATTCAAGCTTTGGCTGCTGAGATGATGTGATTCAAAGCATTGGCAGGAATTTAAGTAGTCCTCACTCCTCAACTGCATGTGTTTCACAAGGCTTGCAGAGCACAGCCACATCTTGCTATTTTAGAAAGCAAGCAAGCATTATTTTGCTTATATTGCAATTAGATTGTTGACATTTCCAGCAGAGCAGGGGTCAAATTTTGTGCAAAGTTTCATATGGTCAGAATGGGAAGATGACTAAACACTTTTATACTTTCCAGTTTCTGGACTGCTCCAGAGGTCATTGTGGCTTTTCTAAATTATGACATCCTCTCCTTCTGCTTACAGCAGTTTCCTTCATCCCTGATTTTCTTGCCTCCTCTGTGTCCCTCTTCTGAGATTGAACTTCTTCTTTTAGGGCCTCTCCATTGCCAAAGGGGTACCACGGGGCTATTGGAAATGGAAAAATTGTACTCCTTGTCTCTACAGACCAGAGTTTCTCTAGCTAAGTGTACTTTTCATCTTGAGATTTACACCCAGGCTGAGCTCAAGACCAGACAAGTTGCGTGTTTGCGGTTTGTATAACCACAAGCAGTTGGAGAAGACCCATTAGAAAACACAGGATTTCTTACAGCTGAGCATGTCTAGTATCTGCATAGGCAACCACAACAGCTTGCATCAGTTTTTCACATGCAGACTATAGGGAGTCTGAGAGGAAACTCTATGAGATGCAGGCACACTGTGTATGTTGTGCCCCTGACTGCTTTCTAAACCTGGTGCAGACAGCTCTCTTCTGCTTGTGGATGTGTTGCAGCAATGCCTTTTAACTGCGTGACCACAGACTAACAGTTTTGCAAGGACACTGGTGGTTGTACAACCAGCAAATTATATAAAAGGGGATGAAACAGAAATCCTCTTCTATGTAAGATACTTGCCTAGGCCTCAGGAGAGCTTTTTTCCCCTACTGAATTCCCACAAGATTCCAGTGTTGTAAGCAAGAGGGAGCAGATATATTTATTTCTAGTATATCACAATATCACATTGTTTGACTTTGGAGATGTAGCATTCTTTTATAATATAGTTCTTACAGCTCTTACATATAACTGTCTCAGCCTTGTACTTGGCTCTGCAAAACCAAAGAGAAATATACAGCCTTTGGTTTCAAATGATATTACAAGTTACATTTCCTTCCTTCATCTTCTTCACCAAAGCTTCCGACACACTGCTCAAAGCAAGAGTGAAAACAAAGGTTATGTTAAAAAACCAAGCAACAATAAAATGGTAGCCAACACAGACTTTTCTTCTAAGTATTGTTCTTGTGTAATTGGTATATGAATGATACTTAAGTGCCCAAACTTCCTGGCTACCACAAACTCAACATCTTACATGAACATGGGTTATTCCTTTAGCTCGAGCTGTAGATTTTACTGGATTGGCAGTACTGATCAATGCAGTGATCAACAAGACTCTTAGTCATCTGAGAGAGCATTCTTTCCTTCCAGGTAGTAGAAGGAAGTAAACATCTTAAACTGTCTTTCTATACAGTTTTAATATGGGAATAGTAATAGATATCACCCACTGCTATTAATGTAGGTGGGAAATCTAAAGGGAGACAACAGGAGTTTTAAGACAAAAATGTTTGGGTGTATTGATAAGGTCAAGACTTGTTTTTGCAAGAGGGAAAGCTAAAAGAAAATTTGCTTTCTGAATCAGCATCTCCCAGTCTCTGCTGCCTGAGAAGCAGCTACACTGAAGTTGCTTTAACACAACATAAGCTTGTTCTTTGTCAAGAATGTCTCATTATGTAGGTCCTGCTGATTTTTAAAATCTGGAGTTTTCAAACACTTAGCACAGATGGAGAACAAAAGGAGCACTGTGATTGATTTTACTCAGTCATTAGGGTATTTTTGAGATAGCTCATTAACACAAGGTGGATGCACTAAACATTGCTTTTTAAGGAAGACTTAAACTGATAATCAAATTTTATTAGTACTCCTGAAGTCTTTCTTTAGGCTATCATGAATCATCTGTACCATGCAGTCTTTAGGTTTTAAAACTGGGAACTAAAGTAAAAATTGCATTTTCTATACATTAAACCTAACAGATACTATTTTTGAAAAGGAATATTTTATACTTAAACTACTAAAGAACAAAAAAGCCTAATGATTTAGTTGAGTTTAAGGGATATGCAGATGATTGGGCTGTGATTGTATAATAACATAAATTAACAAAACAATATAACAATATATAGTAATATATAATAACAATTTGTACAATAAAAATTATTATTGTATCTATCATAAGTGAAAAGGAAAAAACAGACATTTGAAACTGCTCAAGTCTTCTATAAAATAATGAAGTACATTAAGGAAAATTGTTATATGATTTGAGTTCAAATACAAGTAAAACAATGTCTTTTTATCATAAGGAAATTTGCTTATAACACAATAAATATATTATGTGTATGCATTTGAAATATATACATTGCACACAAATATATATGTGCATATATATGCATATATATATACATATGAAATAACTTCTGAAAGTAATAATATGCCACTTCTGGCATTATTATAGTGAAAAATCTATTTATTGGGTAGAAAACATTCATTACTGGAAAACACACAATTCAAAATACTTCTGTCACAGATGCTGCTAAGAGACTGTAATCTTGTCCTTGATCCTTGGGCACCCAAAGACCTCATAAAATCCAAAGCTGTACTAGAAATACAATACAGTCTAGTAAAGTACAAATGCAAAGAAATAACAAAACAAAACAAGCTCCATCTGCTTTAGAAGTATCAAACACCTTCACTAACAGAACTGATCAAAAGCCTATGGAAGTCAATGACAGTTAATTGTCATTTAATTAACTTTGATGAGTTGTTCATCAAACCCCTAATTTACGCACTGGGTCTGTGGACCCTTTGTTTTTCAACTTAGGTTCATACATATTAACATCTCCTAAGTCCTCCTGTAAATTTTCCATTCTACTGAAAAAGCTGTATTTGATCTGGGTTCCAGGGAAGCCATGGAAAAATTAAAATGAGGATTTAAGTTTTGTTTGGGAATTCTATGCACATACTCTGGGAGGCCATGAATGTAGCATTAAGTAAATAAACAGATCAAATCAATCAACATATTATCAACTTTTATAGAAATAAATGGGCTCCTGAGTAGCAATCAAACAAAAGATTATGAAAAGCAAAATAGAATAACATCAATTTATTTAAGCTGATATTCTTTCAAAGCCAGATTGTTATTTTCAGAGCTGGGTAGGAAAGTTTTTCTGATGGGATTGAAATAAAACTTTCTGTAGACATATGTCTATTTCAGTGAAATTTTCTTTTGGAAAAAAACCCGAAAAATTAAAATGAGAAATGGAATAGTATGAAAATGTTAAAGTTTTTTTTTTTTAATTTTAAAAATGTATATCCAAATCCACTTTGGGATTTGTCTTCTTTGTAGAAAACTGCTTGATGATTCTTTTTAGATCAGAATGAAAGGAAAGTTTGAAATAAATGAATATTCCATAAAATTGAATTCTACTTGTAGCCTAAATCTCTCCATTTTCATGTAAGCTACAACTTAATCTTCAGGCAAACTCTAAGATAGGAAGCACTTTCTGAGGCATTAACTTCTTTTTGGAAATTTTAAAATAGAAAAACGTTTTTTGCTTGATAGTATATTGTTGCTTAGATATGAAGTGGGAAAACATTTATAAGGTGGCATATTTGAATGGCTTTACTGGCTGTGTCTATTTCAGAGTATGTGAGTCTTGTTAATGCTGCCAGCATTAACACTGGAAAGCCACATTATCCTTTTCCTGTGGTGGAATAACTCTTTTTACATAAATAGCAGTGGTACTATGGAAACCCTAGAGGTTAGTGCTTGAACTGTAATTACTTTCTGGTCATTAGTAATTGTTCCACGAGGTATTGCAGAGCATGTTCTCTGAGAAAATAATAAATAAAAAACCCAACACCACCCGGCAGCTGCAATAGACCAGATCTTTAATTTGGGGATATTTGATTGTCACCATATTGACCCCAAAGGCCTGAATCATCAAGCCCACTTCCCATCTAATTAATATAGCAACATATATGATATGACTAGCAATTTTTCCAGGGTTCAGATTTCTAACTTTGCTTGCCCTGATTTGTTGTTGTTATCAAAATGTTTCCATTAATGAAGGCTCACTAAACCATTTTCTTTTTACATGAATATTATGACAATTTATATTGTATATATGAAAAAACATGTTTTTCTTCGTTGGTCTCAGTGCATGTTATCTATTTGAAGTATCTGCTTTTCAAATAATTACTGAATGTTAAAATGCATTACATTAAACTTTTTAAAATCAGAATTACTAATAAAGGAATGAGCTGGGCAAAAAATTTGAAGAAATTTTAACTTCTATGATTTTATTTTTTTTCAGTCTAATCTCTTTGTGAAGTTACAACTGGTGAGTTCACTCAATTTCTCATGCAAAAGTCATTGAAATCAGTAGGTATCTTTCCACCGACTTAGATGCACTATGATTCAGTGCAATTCTGTACCTCTGCGATGCAGCCAAATCATTTATATGAAAGCCAAATGAAGCCATGAGATATAAAATGTTGACTTTATTTTCTTTGCTTGCTTCATGTGTGTGGTACTGCAATGTGGTATAATTGAGATGATATGCAAACACTACTCTTCAGAAAACCTTGACAATTCTTATAGAAAAAAAAGGCAGGTATATCTGAGAATTTCTTATCTTTCGGCAGTTTATGACAGATCTTAGTGTTATTTCAGTGTAGATTTTGAAATCTCATATTAATGAAGTCGATTACATCAGCAATATGATACATTTACTATATTGTATTTGTATTGGCTTTATGTGGCAAGGTTTTGGGGTTTTTTTGGGGGGGGGGTGTAGCAGGGTTGGCTTCTGCGAGAAGACACCGGAAGCTTCCCCTGTGTGGGACAGAGCCAGTGCCAGCCGGCTCCAAGACAGACCCGCCATTGGGTGCGTCTGGCCAAAGCTGAGCCAGTCAACAATGGTGATAGTGCCTCTGGGATAACATATTTAAGAAAGGGTAAAAACCACTGCACAGCAGCAGCTGGGAGAGAGGAGTGAGAACATGTGAGAGAAACAGCCCTGCACACACCAAGGTCAGTGAAGAAGGAGGGGGAGGAGGTGCTCCAGGCGCTGGAGCAGAGATTCCCCTGCAGCCCCTGGTGAAGCCCCTGGTGAGGCAGGCTGTCCCCTGCAGCCCATGGAGGTTAACGATGGAGCAGATATCCACCTGCAGCCTATGGAGGTTAATGGTGGAGCAGATATCATCTGCAGCCCATGGAGGACCCCATACTGGAGTGGGTGGATGTGCCCTGAAGGAAGCTGTAGCCCATGGAGAGCCCGAGCAGGAGCAGGCTCCTGGCAGGAACTGTGGCCCTGTGGAGAGGAGCCCATGCAGCAGCAGGTTTTCTGGCAGGACCTGTGACCCCATGAGGGACCCATGCTGGAGCAGTCTGTTCCTGAAGGACTGCACCCTGTGGAAAGGACCCATGCTGGAGCAGTTTGTGAAGAATTGCCGCCTTTGGGAAAGTCCATGTTGGAGAAGTTCACGAACGATTGTCTCTCATGTGAGGGACCCCACACTGGAGCAGGGGAAGAGTGTGGGGAGGAAGGAGCAGCAGAGACAATGTATGATGAACTGACCATAACTGCCATTCCCTGTCCCCCTGTGCTGGTCAGGGGGAGGAAGTAGAAGAGTTGTCAGTGAATTTGAGCCTGGGAAGAAGGGAGGGGTGAGAAGAAGGTGTTTTTTAGATTTGTTCTTATTTCTTACTATCCTGCTCTGTTATTCATTGGCAATAAATTAAATTAATTTCCCCAAGTAGAGTCTGTTTTGCCCATGATGGTAATTGGTAAGTAATTTCCCTGTCCTTATTTTGACCCATGAACTCTTCATCATACTTTCTCCCCCTGTCTTGTTGATGGAGGGGAAAGTGGTAGAGAGGCTTGGTGGGCACCTGACAGCCAGCCAAGGTCAACTCACCACAGTATTATAGCAAGGTTATATCACTTTAACACTGTTAGAATGTTCAATGACTTTCTTGTTCATCACTGTGCAAACAAATTGTAAACTCAGTTATATACACTATACTGCTACATATTTTCATAATGTTATTTTAATAACAGACTCATCTGACTAATGTGAGAGATTCAGATGTTCCAGTCTGCATTTGTGAATATACTTGTTGAAGTTCAAATTCCATATTAAAAGCCACCACGACCACATGCATTGGTAGGGACTATAATTATGTGATTCTCCTTCTGAGGGGGTATAGAGCACCAGGGCCTGGGTGTGCCACCTAATGGAAGAGGAAATTCAGGAATAATCAACAGATGAATAACCTTGTCCTTTGAGTAGAAGAGAGAACCAGAAAAATTTATTGGAGAAAAACTGAGCCAGCTTGGACATGTGATCAAAAGTCAGTCTGACTATGGCTGGGATGACTGAGGGAAGGAAAAAAATAAAATGGTAGAAATGGGATTTTTTTTGTTTGGTTGATTTTTTTAATTATTATTTGTTTGGTTTTTAATAAGAAGACTTTTACATACTTTTTGCACTTTTTCATTATCCTAACCTTGACCTACTAAAGTGGTTGTGAAGGAATACTTTCTAAAAGTGAGGTTTGCTCCATTAAATAAATAAACAAATAACAGATTTTTTTTAATTCCATGTTAGATTACTGTTTTGTCTACACGGTCTTTTAAAACTACTTGGAAATTTCACTTTTTGCATGCCATCTGTTTAAGTGTTGCATCTTGTGGGAAGCTCTCCATGTTGCCTGTCATTTCATGTCTAGTCACAGTTATAAGGGGCTAGGTTTTACTCTACTAATCACTCAATAAAAAAATGCCCTGTCTGAATATTTATTCCTCTGCCAGTGAGACAGAGATACAGTTTCAGTTCATACAGCAAATCTGCATCTTTTCTCCCTAAATGTGTTTTTTAAAAAATCAGGATAACTGCTCACATGGCACAGTGGAAGAATTTCATTATGGAGAAGTCTGGGGTAGGTTTGTGTTTTAGGGCTAGGCTCCTGGCTGGTGTAAGTCAAGACAGTTTTATTTAAGTTTCAAGCCACCTAATAATAATAGACTGTTCATAAATCACTGGTGTGGTTTTCCCTTCTGTCTTTCTAATTAAAAAGAATTTAAGTGGTCAGAACAAGGGACACACACACACACATAGAGTTAAATGGCATAAATGTCACATAAAAGACTGTCACCAGCCCTAAAAAAACCCAATGAGATATTGCTTTTTGGAATTAAGAAAGAGTGCATAATTTTTTACGTTATACCAGCCATTTCACATTTCAGTGGTTTTAATCTTAACATGAGAAGAGTTTAAATTGTTATTATTCCAAGAAAGACAATTTTAGAATACCATATAGATATGCAATGCATCTGTAATGTTTGTCTGTCAGTTGTACTGTGGTCTGTATATCGGAACTGTAAAATCTATTATGCCACATAATATTAATTGTATTGCTACACAAGTCTATTGTACTATCCTACCTTTTCTTGGAGTCTGCAGAACACCTATTAGCTTAGGTTATTTACTAAAGCCATTAGGCACCCTTTCTTTGGGCTAATGGATTTGCTGCTTTCAGGTTTGAGAGGTTTAAGTCTCTTCTGTAGAGTGTCAGCTTAACAAATGGAAAAGGTGTAACGCACTGAGATTTATAAAGTAACGTGGTAAGCATTTACGAATGTTCTTAAGCTTGAACTGAGGTAGCTTAAGCTTAAGCTCCTACAAAGTGAAGGACAGCTTCTGCAGCCATTGCTCCTTATGGAGTGGCTTCTATTGATGCAAGGCAGCTTTCTTACCCTTAGGGCTGTGACACCCAAGGGTGACAGGAAGGGTCAAAAAGAGACTGGAAGGGTGAAAAGAGGAAAGCATGAGTCTTTATTTTTTAAATGCTTAATTATAAAATTGACTTGGAGATGCAGTTAAAATAAAAAACATTTTGCAAACGAATTATGATGATTTATAGCTGTGAGCAACTCAGTTCCTCAGGGAAAGGTAATGAGAAGTGACTGCAGATGTTTAGTTAGCAGAGCTAACTGCTTTTAAATGCCTACAGAACTTCGTTCCCTGAGGAGGGAGAGTGAGCTTTTTAGTCTGCCACTAGTAGTTACAACCAGTTTTTTGTTCTGTCTTTCTGAAAGGACTAAGGAACTGTTGGAAAGTTGCATGCAAGGAGTGAGAAGTTTATAGGAAGTTCAAAAGGAGATAGTACTTCCATTATTTGAAAAGTACTGATGCAAAATATCTCACCTGTTCAAGTAAAATGAATAGGTACTTCTTTGCAGGAGTAAAGGTTGTGGAATCTGACTTTTTGTATAAACATAAATACATGCTTCTGAACACATGCACATATATGTGTGTATCATAGTAAACATAGATAGCTACAAATCTTTCCGTATTGTATTGGGATTTCTTTGTGATGATGAGAAATAAGAGAATATCCAAAGTAACGTGGCCTCAGCAACATTAATTCTACTTCTCTGATACTTCAATGCAATGCATAGTCTTTCCTTAAATAATCCCGTATTATGCTTTCTTCCCTTCACAGGATGTCCTCATTTCAGAACTTTTATTATTGAGTTTTATCCTTCCCTCCCCTTCAGGGAAAGTCACAGGCTTTTGAGCTGCTTTAAAGGCTTCAGTAGACTTTCTAAGTCCTCATTTGAACATACAAGTGTTTCTTGCTATGGTAACCAAGCCAAAACTTAATCAAAGAATCTGTGGGTTTCCACTTCAATGCTGGAAACCTTGGTACCAATTCATCAGTGAGTTTATGTTAGCCTCCTGTATATTATAAATCAAGGCAGAAAGCTTCTATATTTGAGTTTGAAATATTGGCTAATGGCATGTATAGACTAAAGGTAGGACTCAGCCTAATTTCAAAAGCATAAATTACTGAAACAGAATTAGGATTTCAGTAGTAATTGTTATTTAGAATTAAGTGCAGTGAGGGTCCAGTCAGGACTCTCATTTTTTCAACTGCCTCTAAGCCCGTATCTTAGGCAGATATGGTGAATCACAGAAAGCAAGTGGAGCACATGGGACTGAAATCCCCCCCTCTGGTTACCATAATCTCAGACTTAACACAGCTTCCTGTGGCAGATGCCTCTTCAAAATGTAAGGGGAAAAACATGAGCAACCTGTCTGTTTCTAGTAACATGATATCCTGGTAGCTGCATATTTTCCTTTTACAAGTTTAAATTACTTTATATTAAATGAGAACTGTTATGATACAGTAGCATAATTGAAAGGCAGATGTGCATAAAAAATGAAAATTACAAACATTTCCATTATCTTTTTAAATAATAGCACTTCAAAGAGCTGAATTAAAATATATACGTAATATTAAGACAGAACTGATGACAGAAGGTCATAAATTGTCATTGTATACTAAATGTCCTAGTCAGTCCAAATAACCTCAAATTCAAATGTAGTGACAAGTTCTAATACTTCAACTGGGAAAGAAATATGGAAAAAGGACTTAGGCATGGAAATAATTGCAAAAGACACAATGAAAGAGTGTTTTCTTCCATGCAGCTAAATATTTTTTGGTTGCCTAATTAATTTATTTAGCTATAGTCCATTGAGTAGGACTCCATAAAATTTTCCAACCAAACTTTTTTTTGACAGAAAATTAAGTAACAATTAATCTTTTTAAATTTTTGTGGTTTTTTTTTCTTTAAATTTTACTAGCTGAGTTTTATTTGTGTTGTGACCAGTGGAACATGGCAGGATTATTTTTGGGAAATTCTTATGTTGCTAGTCTCTGAGAATGATCCCAATGTGGTTAGCATTGAAGAACACAGTTCTTCATGTGTGTAGACACAGTTTTGGCTGTGACCAGGTCCATATTCTGTGTCCAACGGTAACTACAAACAGAAGAGATGATACTGTACATATTTTTCCCCCCACAGTATACTTGGTAGGGTTCTCCAGATCTACTGCCAGCTGTAGGAAGGACTGCTGCCTTTTGATAAGCCTTGTTCCCAGAGGCCTCATGTAGTGGCACCTTGTTTTGGAATAGTCTGTGACTGGCCAGTCCCTATCCACCCACATTAGTCACAGTTTTGAATTCCTCTTTTATAGCCTACTTAAAACTGTCTGTTATCCATATTGAAGAGTCCTGACTTACCCAGCGGTTCCTTGTAGAGAGGCCATTCCCTGTGTTTGCTTAAGTGTGTCCAAAGAAGGTGGTTTAGCCCCAGCCGGCAACTAAGCCCCACGCAGCCGCTCGCTCACTCCCCCCCGGTGGGATGGGGGAGAGAATCAGAAGAGTAAAAGTGAGAAAACTTGTGGGTTGAGATAAAGGCAGTTTAATAAGTAGAGCAAAAGCCATGCGTGCAAGCAAAGCAAAACAAGGAATTCATTCACTCCTTCCCATGGCAGGCAGGTGTTCAGCCATCTCCAGGAAAGCAGGGCTCCATCACACATAACGGTTACTTGGAAGTCAAACGCCATCACTCCGAATGTCCCCCCCTTCCTTCTTCTTCCCCAGCTTTATATACTGAGCATGATGTCATATGGTATGGAATAGCCCTTTGGTCAGTTTGGATCAACTATCCTGGCTGTGTCCCCTCCCAGCTTCTTGTGCACCTGGCAGAGCATGGGAAGCTGAAAAGTCCTTGACCAGTGCAGCAACAACTAAAACATCTCTGTATTATCAACACTGTTTTCAGCGCAAATCCAAAACATAGCCCTATACTAGCTATTATAAAGACAATTAACTCTATGCCAGTCAAAACCAGCACAGCAACGAAGCTGGTGAAGGGTCTAGAGCAGAAGTCTTATGAGGAGTGGCTGAGGGAACTGGGGTTGTTTAGCCTGGAGAAAAGGAGGCTGAGGGGAGACCTTATTGCTCTCTACAACTACCTGAAAGGAGGTTGTAGAGAGGTGGGGGTCAGTCTCTTCTCCCAAGTAACAAGTGATAGGGCGAGAGGAAATGGCCTCAAGTTGCACCAGGGGAGGTTTAGACTGGATATTAGGAAGTTTTACTTCACTGAAAGGGTTATCAAGCATTGGAACAGGCTGCCCAGGGAAGTGGTTGAGTCACCATCCCTGGAGGTATTTAAAAGATGTTTGGATGAGGTGCTTAGGGACATGGTGTAGTGGTGGTCTTGGTAGTGTTAGGTTTACGGTTGGACTCAATGATCTTAAAGGTCTTTTCCAACCTATACGATTCTGTGATTCTGTGATCATCAAAGTGAACTGGTCACATGGAGAGACAGCAAAACAGACATAGATGATACCAAGCCATAGCAACAAAGATGGCAGATGCGAGGTGAAAAAAGGCTTCAAGATAAAAGAAAAAGTGATACTTCTTGATGCCAAGAAAGCCATGCTAAATATGCAGTTATTTGGAGGTAGGGAATTAGGAAGACATAAACAATGACAAGGGAACAGAAAGGTGTGAGAGAGGGCAGATGATCAGAAGGTCACAGGGCTAGGTACAAAGTGAAACAGGTTAAAAGACAGTGGAGAAAGAGCTGGAGAAAACAGACAATCAGAAGAGAAGTCTTTCAAGACAACCTGTCTTGAATGTCCAAATATTCCTGATTTGACTGGTCCTGTGGCTGCTCCTGTCCTTTGGGATCACTGCTTATTTGTTCCTGCAGCTTTTTTCTCGATATGACTATGCTCTTAAGACCACAGTGATGCACACTATGGTATCTATTAGGGAGTAAAGAACATTGTGCACTCTAAATTGAATGAGATTCTCAACTAAAAAAATAAAATCTCATGTTCTGTGTTAGCACCCCTCAGTACATGAATCCAGTCAGGCTCTGGAATCCTTTGCTTTTCTTCCTGCTGTGGTTATTAGGTATGTGTCTGGGGTTATTTTTCATCCTGAGGAAGCTGGCTGGTTTATGTAATTTTGGTCAAGCTGTAAAGACTTTGAAGAAGTCTTGCAGAATTTCTTTCAAGACATTAATATTCTGGGCTAACCTGATCCCTAAAATCTCATGTCATTCCCCCTGAGTCCAGCGGGGTACATTTATGGTCACAGTATAAGAGAGCTGACATTGTAGGTGTTGCCCATATTTCTAGTTAGTGGAAATGTTTTTCAAAATGAGATAATCAGGGTAACAGAAGACTGTGATAAGTATTAAAGAAGTCAGACTTTTGACCTGACAGCTTCAAAATCTGTCAAGTACAACGAATGTTGCCACTATCTTAAAGCTAAATTGAGGCTCTAGAAGTTTGTTGTTATGCAGATTATGAACATTTTTGTTTCAGTATCCCAGAAGGAGACAACATACAGATTGTTCAATACTGAACTGTCACATAGTAGAGAAGTGAGAAAAAAAAGTGAATTAATTTGGAGAAGATTTATTTGGTTTGTGTAATATGGAGTGTAAAACAGTAAGAACCCAGTTGCCTAGCTGTCACCTGCCTCCAGGGTACAATCAAACACTGCCAGTGAATCAATAGCCTGGGAAGTTTTTTGTTAATGTAGCTGGAGTTTAACATGAGGCTGTAAGTGCTCCAGGTGGCAGGGTCATTTGTTCATTAGTGACTTTTCACAATAAACAATTGTGGTCCTGTGACATGACAACAGTAATTTACAAAGAAGGAGGACGAAAAACAAAGAAACCCCCAAATCCAGAACTCTGAAGAAAAAGACCCCTGAGAAAGTCCTATAAATCCTTAGAAACACTAGTCAAGAGTATGGCAACAGGAGCAAGTAGTGCAGTAAAAGCCCATTACATTATTCAGTTGCAGCCTAGCTGATCCACTTTATAAAGAACTTCCTTAAATTGCTTTTCATTAAAAACAGAATCTGGTATCAATACTCACATCACTCTGTGTGCTTCAGGCAGAGATTTAACTTTTACAATGTTGCTTTATACTCCTTTTTTCCCTCTTCTTAATGCAAAGCCTATAGATGATCTGAAGGATGGATTCCAACGGGTACTGTGTTGCTAATTTATGAAATCTGTGTCTTTTAGAGATTATTTTGTTGAAATTAGTGTAAGCACTGGTGATGCAAGATAAGAAGAAAGAGCATTACACTGCTTATGCATTTCTTCTGAAGTTTGAAAATCCTATTTAGAGACCAACTTTAACATGATTTAAGACTTCCAACAGTGTTCCTGGAAGCATAATAAGTAAAGCTTTAAGTTGTGAGAGTGGGTGTATCTCAGCTTCCAATTTCTTTTGGGGAGTGTGGAATGTAAAAGTGGAACTCAAATTTGACTGAATTTAAGGCTCTGGTGTTTGGCATTTGCTGCCTGTGTGCCCACAGCATGACCACACTTTGAAAGGACATACTAAGAGAGAGGGAAGAAGGATCTTTGAAAGTGTGTTCCTGTGGGGTTGAGTTTGCCTCTTAACCATTAACCATTAGTTTACCTCTTAACCATTAAATAATCAATAAATAATAATCCTGGGTTTTGCTGTTAAAATAAACATTTGTCCTATTTATGTTACTTTTTCAGTAAAACAACCAAGCGCCAGCTAAGCATTTTCTAAATGCTTTTGTGTTCATCAAATGCCAATTATGCGTTCTGGATAGCTTGCTCTGCCTGCAATTGTGCTACCAACCCCTGTGTATCTCTAAACAGAACTTCATGGACCAGTTACTTTATAGAAGTAGTGAGCAAATGGTAAGTAGCACTAAAAGGTGGATACCAGTGCCATTTATTACTAAATACTGCAGTAAAAGAGGCTTGATCTTCTCTTCTTCGATAGTTCTGTTACTTGGGAAGGGTAGGAAGGAAAGCTGTTTCACGTTCCTATCCAGCAGGTACCTTTTAGAAAAATCTCTTTATGAAATGTGTGGAAAACCTGGCTGTTAAACCACTTACAGGTTTTTTTTAATTTTTCTTATGTGTCCCTACTGGTTTCAGTAAAGTTTCAGCTTAAGTTAAATTTCAGTGTTTAGCCTGTGGCACAATGTGCATAATCATAGTACAAGCGTGTCTTGCGTTCACTTATCTCTGTTCTTAGATTGTTCATTACAATGGTTTGTATTACCCAAGGAAGTGGTTGAAGTTTTAGCCACTATTTACGTTGGACACACTTCAGGAACATTTTAAGCATGTGTTTCATTTTAAGAATGCGAATAAAGAAAGCCCAGATGTCCTCCTCAATCCAAGACATTTTCATTATCTTCTTAGTTTTTTCCACTGAGATTTGAAATGCTCTATTCCTTAAAAACTTCAGCTTGAAAATTGTAACAGAACAGTGGTGATATTTCTGACCAGTCTAAACTTTCAGGGTGTTTCAGCAAGATTTTACCAGTTTCAGTAAGGATGGAATTTCTGAAACAGGGAAGACTTTAATTTATCTCTGAAGATGGAACAATCCTTAGGTTAGTGCATTTATCTTGAGGCATCACTACTTTAATGGGTATTATTGGATGTTCTGAGTAAATAGCACTTCCTTTTACAACCATTTGTGTCCTTTGAAAAGTCTTCAGTCTGATACAGAAAATTGTCTTCAAATCCTCAGATTTTAATGGTATAGCAAGAGTACATTGCTGAATTATATTTGTGACATTTAAGAGAAAAGTAATAAAACATTTTGGTTTTATAAAATTCTGAATATAGGTACATCAGAAGAGATGCTCTGGTTCAGAGCAGACCATTAGCCAGTGGCAGGTTAAGAGAGTGGCAGGTACAGGATGTGGGAGAATGAGAATGGGGCATCCATAATTCATGCCTAATAATTCCCCAGCCTCCATGCATTTTCAGCTCAGGAGATTTCCTGAGCTTTGTGTTGTTTATCTTTTTAGTAACTTCCATTACATATATTTTAATAGAGTTGAAGAATTAACAATTTCACCTCTGTGTTGGGTTTAAGTGGCAAGGGTTTGGTAGCAGAAGGACTTCATGTGTGGCTTTTGTGAGAAGAGATCAGGAGCTGCCCCCACATCAGACAGAGCCAGTTCCAGCCAGCTCCAAAACAGACCCACTGCTGCCAAAAGCTGAGCCCATCAGTGATGCTGGTGGTGCCTCTGTTATTAGTACATAACAAATATATAACATACCTAATGTTATTAGTATATAACATTTAAGAAAGGGTAAAAACCGCTGTGTAGCAGTTGTGAGAGAGAGGAGTGAGAAAAGTATGAGTGAAACAGCCCTGCAGGCACCAAGGTCAGTGAAGAAGGAGGGGGAAGAGGTGCTCCAGGCACCAGAGTGGAGATTCCCCGCAGCTCGTGAAGACCAGGTTGTTCCCCTGCAGTCCATGGGGAACCATGTCAGAACACATATCTACTCTGCAGCTCATGGAGGACCCCACGCTGCAGCAGGTGGATATGCTCTGAAGAACTGCAGGCTGTGAAAAGAGTCCACGTTGGAGTGACCCCACTCTGGAGCAGGGAAAAAGTGTGAGGAAGGAGTGGCAGAGACAAAGTGTTATGAACTGGCTGCAACTCCTGTTCCTCATGCCCCCTGCACTGTCTGGGGGAGAGAGAAGATAGAGGAGGCAGGAGTGAAGGAGTAAAGTTGAGCCTGTCAGGAAGGGGAGGGTGGGGGTCATGGAAGTTGCCTTTAGTTTTGATTTGTTTCCTACTATCCTGCTCTATTTTTAATTGGCAATAAATTAAATTAGTCTTCCCCAAGTCAAATCTGTTTTGTCCATGATGGTAATTGGTAAGTGATCTCCCTGTCCTTATCAACCCACGAGCTTTTTCACCTTATATTCTAACCCGTCCTTCTGAGGAGGGGGAGTGAGAGAGCAGCCGGGTGAGCACCTGGCGGTCAGTCAAGGTTAACCCACCACAACCTCACTCTTCCTAGATTAAAGAAGCCTACACCTATCATTATTTTCTTTTATAAAACCAAAATGTTTTCTGACCTTTTCATCTTTTCTTACTCCACACTAACTGATCCACAGGTTTCCCGAAGTACCTTAACACAGATTTTGACTCCAGCTGAGGTCTCCCCAGAGCTGATGAACTTCTGGGGTTTGCACGTTCATATTCTTACTGATGCATCCCAGAATTAGATGTGCTGTGTTCAGCACATCCTTACTTTTTGTTTGCTGTTTGAAGTATTCAGTTGTAGATTAACAATAAACCTTCAGGTTCTTCTTTTCTCAACCTGTTGATATGTGCCAGCCTAAGGTATTGCTGTTAAAACATGATCTGAACCTTGAGAGATCTAGGTTAAATCTCAGTTCTACTACAAATCTTGCTGTCTGAACAAGACAAGTGTTCTTGTTTTACTGACCTTTCTGCCTCAGTTCCCCTCCTACGTCTCCCAGTTTATTGTGTCCATTTAGATTGCAAGCCTTTCAGATTGGGACTGATTGTGTATATGCAATGTCTAGTACAGGGCTGTGATTTAAGTTGGGTTCAATATTACCAATAAAAATAAATCACGTCATATTGGCTTTCTTGGCCCTCACTGAAAAGCCTGGTGTTTCTGCTGTTGATGACTGAGAAGGGTAAGTAAAGGGACATACACCTGTGAAATAATACCTTTTCACCATGCAAAAACACAGAACTATTTTGCCTTGTATTTAGGATGTGTATCTCTAAAAAAATAATTAAAAAAAAAACCCAAAAAACCAAAGAAAGAAATAGCATAATATTTTAGTTATTTTATTTTAGCCATGGAGTAAATGAGTGAGAATAAAGGTAACTCAGGCTGAACAGAATACTTCACATCTTCAAAATGCTATGCAAGCCATAACTAATTAAACCTCACAGTGGGCAAAATACTTTTTCTTGGAAGCAAGACAAAAGTTTTTAGATATTAATTAGATTTGAAGAAAACAAATTTCAGGTCAAATAGTTCTAACAAATACCTCATTTTTTTCCCTCCAGTTTGGCTGTTTGACAAGAAAATTTCTTTTTTAATGGAGGAAAAAATATTAATGCATTTTTAAGGCTTTCTGAATCTAAATTTTTACTTGGAAAGTTTTATTTTTCTTACAGTTTAAATAAACCCTTTAAGAATTCTCTCCCATACATTAAGATGTTAAAAATCAGAAGGATAATGGTGGATGTCTTAATAGAGGTAAAAAGATTCATCATGCAAATGGACTGGTTTGTCAGATAAGTCCATATCATGTTGTCTTGGTCATTACTGTGCTGGAAACCAGGTTCACATTGGCTTTGAAAGAACTTAAGCAGCAGCAAAGTGAAAGATCTCACTTACATTAGGACAACATGCAGCTTGCTTTGGAGATGAGGGAAAAGTAATTTCAGATGTAGATTTTACAGGAGCGAGAAAAGGGCCAGAGGCAATTACACATTCAATAGACAGAGTTAGCTTAGGGTTGAACCTTTTGAATATAATTTAAGCCACTCTTTTAATCAATTACCTTAATGTCAGGCAACAATTTGTGCTGGATAGCACCAGGTTTTCAAGTTTGTTTTTTTTTCTTTTCCTCATATGACTGTCCAAGGAAGTACTGGGTCTTGCACAGTTTTTGCTAGAGCAACCGTTGTCTGTGCAGTGACAGTTAGTCAAGGTCTAACTAACCAGAAGGATTTCAGTCCTCCTGAGTTTTAGTCCTCCTGAAAATTTAAGTTAGACTCTTAAAAGGGTATTGGAGGCCCTTCTCTTAACCTTAATTTTTTAATTTCTTGCCTAGAAAAAGTGTTATGCTGTAGCCTATGAAGCTGCACATTTGTACAGCTTCCAGCAGTCTCCCTATCCTTCTACTTTGAAGCAGTCGTGTCACGTGAAGCAGTCATGTGTCACGCTACCTTACAAAAGAGGCCAAGGTAGAGAAACATGAGGGAAGAATCTTTCATAAGTGTGAATTGTTGTAGTTATGAATCTTATGAGAATGAACATAATGTGAATATTCAGATCAATTAGATGAGAGAAAATGAATTCTTGTATTTTATCGGACACCTTTGAAAATATTGCTGGAATTGAAAGCTTTAAATATAGTGTAGTCAACAGCTTTAAAATTATAGTCACCCCCTTGCTTGTTAAAATTCATTTCAGATGGTCATTTATGGTAAGCATTGGCATTTCTGAATTATCCCGTTGTATGAGAGATTACACTTCAAAACAGAAACTTTTGTTTGAATTTAGGTCCATCTAGTGTAATAGGCCAATTTGATGTGATTTATTAGTTGTCTTGAGACACTTCCTCACTTGATAGAATTAACTTATGGCTCACTTAAACTGAGTTGATTTGACCAGGAACATACACTGACCCTTTCCTCTTATTCCTTGGGTATTCCTGTTATCTTTTCTAAATCTTGAGAGCTATTCTTTGCAGAAATGAATAGAACAAACATTGACTGGATGAATGAGAAGTTGTGTTCTCCCCTAACTGAGCATGCACATACATAAAATCCAGTGCTACTGTGTTCTAGCTTTTTCCTAGTCTTGAATACACTTCAAGCATCCTGTCACTTGCTAATAGACTTAAAATACAAATGATGGCTCTTGTAACACTTAGAGATGCTTTTTCTTATTCTAGGAACAAATTGAGTAGCACATTTTAAGTGTAACTAATTTTGGTATTATTTATAGATAGTTGTAAAGATTTAAATATAGAAAGAACTCAATCTACTTTCTACCTCCAGCTCCAAAACTATTCAGATTATTTTTTAAAGTACAACGCGGCATACATTTTATTGTTTTGTACTTCGAGGTTCCTTTAGATCATTAGGAGAAATAGTTGTCTACCAGTCTCAGTCTAGAATCTTGAGGGAATCCTCTCAACAATAGCTCCCCAAATGTAGCCTTTAACACCAAACCCCTTATTTTCCTCCCCAAATGACTTTTTAAAATTACAAATAATTCTTTAAGAATGCTGTATAACAGTTAGACAGTTAGCATTTTTCCAGCATTTCAAATGTCAGAGATATACTAGAAATCCAGATTAGTTCTCCCATTGTGAAATAAAGACAGTGGTCCATTGTCAACAGAGAATGTAAGATTTTTTCTTCTAAATATGCAATTTTTAAAAAATCTCCTTTTAAAAGATCTTTTCCAGAACTTTTTACTAGTGTGTTTTGTTTCTGTTGCTTGAATTACAATGGCAATATCACAGAAATCTATTTAGTACAAATATTAAACCAAAAAGATGGCTCATATCCTGAATAGTCTATATAAGAAATGAGATAACAGATAGCTATGGACAGAAAAGTGAGGATATAAGATCCATCAGCATAACAGGCTAACAGGTTCTCTGTACATTATGGAAAAGGAGAGACTGAGAGAAGGATTTTTCAAAAGATGGTAATGTGATATTGTAGATATTTATGGAGATTTCTCAATCACAAAGAGCAGAAATAGAAAAGACAGGAAACTACTTGTTCAAACACTGAAAAAAATATATTATGGAGGCTAACATTTCTGGTTATTGGCCACAAAAGCCAACAGTTTGACACTGAACATAGATGTGGTGTGATGGGATATTTAGAAAAAAACCTTATTTCTCTGTGGTTTTGGCTTTTCTTTTTTAAGGGATTCTCAAAAATAATATAAAATATTCACTTCTAATAGAGCTTTCTTGTGTTGAGAAACTTTGCCGGATGTTCTTCATGGTACATTTTCCTTTCTGTGGAAAGTCCAGCAATTGAACACACTCTGTGGTATCCTAGGGGAATGTTTATGTGATGGGACAAGAAAAAGAAACAGCCTTGGAATGTGGGGAGACTTGCAATAAAATATTGAAATTAGCAGCTGCAAGGCTTGGAGGGCCAAAACACAATTCCAGGAAATCAAATTCTAAGATTTCCTTAATTTTGCCAGCTGTGGATAAATTAAATAAATAAATGAAGATGGTGTGTTTCTCAGAGAAGACAAATGATATGGAGCTCCTTACTCCTGAAATGTATCATGACATTATTTCCACTAACCTCACATTGATTTGTATTTAAAAATTCAGTAACTTTATGTTTTGCAGTGTTTTGGGGATAAATTCTTCCTGATGTAATTTACCTCTGATTTGAGGTAAGCCTTGTTATGACTCAATAGTTTGTATTTTGCTTTTTTCTTATATCTGAGGAGGAGGTGAAAGTGATGCCTAAAAAGAGATTGTTTTCTCTTTATTAGAGTTTAATTTTTGGAAATTCCTCTCATACTTAGAGGGTTCTCAGTCTATGAAGCAAATTTAGCTTCATCCTTTAGCACTGATACCTAAATTAGTTGAGTTGAATTCAGAATGCTTAGAACAAAACAGGAGGTGGGGAAACTGATAAACCACTAATTTGAATTCACTAATTTGCCTACACTGAAATGCAAAGATCAGGCCATTAGTATCTTTTCACATTGCTGTGTCTTGGCTGGAACAAAAGAAAACCTGTATTACTGTAGCAGACTTTGACTGTTCCTATCTGCTAGTATCCAAACTATTTTCATGCCACTTTAGGAACCTACAGATTACTACTACATGTTTTAATAAAACATTGCAGGGCTAGTCACTGCTGGTGAATTTATGCATGTTTATGCACAAATATTTGTCTTAACTGAAGACAGTACTTTTGCACTGCAATTTATAATGGAATCAAATTTATAAGCACCATGGAAATTAATCAAACCAGAGTACATGCTGAAGCCATTTCTCTCAATAGCTTAAGCACCAATGAGGTGAGGATAAAGAAAGCAATTTAAAACCTCAACTATCAAGAGGTATGCTTGTTGACTTGAACAGCTTCAATAGCTTATTCTTCTCCCTTGGCTCCCTCTTGAAGCCCCAGTCCAGTTCAAGTGAGTCAAATTAATGTAGCCTTATTTTGATTTGGATATTTGCTCTATAAAAAAACAACTAGAAGATTATTATATACACCCCCAACAGACTATTTAGATTTTGATTCACGTGACACTTATGTTCTGTTCAAGTACTTTGCTCTACATGTTACTGAAGAGCAATCTGTACCACATAATAAAAAAATACAAATCACTTTCCCACTGAGAACAACTAATAAGTCTTTCATCTTTTTTATTACTAGATCTTTATTGGAAAAAATAAATTCCGTGCACTCAGGCATAATTTTACCTTATGTCTTAACATTTGTTTGTTAACAAAATATAATTGTCCTTTCCATCATTTTCTTGGAGTGTGTGGGGGGAGCTCCTGCTTGCCGTCTCCTGAAAACTGAGAAGGCTTTGTTATAGTATGAAACTTGCAAAGGCAAGAGTGTATTCATCTCTCACAGTTTGAATTATTTCCCACTGGAAGTAATTGAAATGAAAATATGCTTGTCCATGAACAGAAGAAAACCATGCATTAGTGCCTTCTTTCACAAAAAAGATACAGAAACACAAAAATTTGATTTCCGTTATAAGAATCAAAATGGTTATCACAGTAATAAATTCCTTGTAATGAATACAGGCTGGAGAAATGGGCCACCAAGAACCTCATGAAGTTCAACAAGGAGTGCAAAGTCCTGCACCTGGGGAAGAACAATCCCATACACCAATGTATCCTGGGGGCCACCCAGCTGGAAAGCGGCATGGCAGAAAAGGATCTGGGGGTCCTGCTGGACACCAAGTTGCACATGAGCCAAGGATGTGCCCTTGCTGCAAAGAAGGGAAATGGTATCCTGGGCTTCATTAGACAAAGTATTGCCAGCAGGTCAAGGGAGGTGATCCTTCCCCTTTATTCATCACTGGTGAGACCACACCTGGAGTACTGTGTCCCGTTCTGGACTCCTCAGTACGAGACAGACATGGACATACTGGTATACTGGAGAGAGTTCAACGAAGGGACACAAGGATGATTAAGGGACTGGAGCACCTGACGTATGAGGAAAGGTTGCGAGAGCTGGGACTGTTCAGCCTAAAGAAGAGAAAGCTCAGGGGGGATCTTATTAATGTATATAAATACCTGAAGGGAGGGTGCAAAGAGGACTGAGCCAGGCTCTTTTCAATGGTGCCCAATGACAGGACAAGAGATAATAGGCACTAACTGAAACACAGGAGGTGCCATCTGAACATCAGGAAACACTTTGTTACTGTGAGGGTGATGGAGCACTGGGAACAGCTTGCTCAGGGAGGCTGTGGAGTCTCCATCCTTAGAGATATTAAAAAACCAGATGTGGGCAACTGGCTTTAGGTGGTCCTGCTTGAGCAGGGGGTTTGGACCAGATGACCTCCAGAGGTCCCTTCCAACCTCAACCATTATGTGATTCTGTTATTCTGTGATACACAGTCTACAATTTTTATCATGGTTACATGGCTTAGGATCACAGGTGCCATTGACTCACAATGATATTATGCTTCAGCTCCTAGAGATGCTTTGAAAATCTCTCTCATTAGCATGTTAGATCAACACTGACAGTTGTCTTTTTTTGTTTAGTTTCCAAATTATGCATTTAGGACTCTATACTTCAAAACTTTTGCCAAGTCTTTTTTCATGTGTCCTCTGCTTTGTATTTGAAGCTATTCATTTGTGGGACTACTCCATCATAAAATTACATGGGTGGCTGTTTTCTTATGTCCCAAACCTCATCATTACTGACATGAAAGCACTACATAGATCGCAAATGATCCATGAACAAAACTAAACTCTTGCAAATGCTGTGATCTTTAGAGGCAGATTAGGCTGCTATTGATTCAGTGGCAAAAGAGTCTAATAGTAATAATGGTAATAAAGGATCATTGACTAAGCATTCATCTAATGATGTTAGGTAGAATTGGATCAAGGATCAAGGATCTTTTGACTAATATAGCAAGAATCCAACAGTTTGTAGAAATTTGGAAAGCGCCTTGAAACCAAAGAAACACTCTGCCTTGAATTATTCCATTTGATATATTCTTACATAATTTTTTCTGGTAGTTGTTTATGCAGTGATTGCGAAACTGTGGTCCAGAAATATATTTTGGTGACATATGATGTGTTGTGTCATGTGGGACTGACTTTTCTTGTTTACATAAAATGATAACTCTTTTCTACATTTTCTTAAAAAATGTCTCCTCTACTTCTACTACTTTTCTAGGTAAGTAGTTCCTAAAACAGCCAGTGAGACTTAAATAAAATAAAATGTAAGCTGCGTGGTCACAGAAGGGACAGGATATAGGTCTTGATACAATTTCTTTTGAGATGTAGGCCAGCTTATGAAAAAGTGCTCAGGGAATGGTATTTGCCATTCTCTACACCAAATTTCTGTTCAGGATTATTATATGATATAAAATATCATTCTAGAACAGGGTGTATTTTATGTGTGCAGAAAGTGATCTTGGTGTGTGCACATAGGTCTTTATGTATCAAGGGTTTTTTTTAAGATCTTCCTAATACAAGGTAGGTCCTCTATATGTATTTCACAACTGTTTAATCAGGCAGCAAATCAAAAGAGACACCTCAGAAAAGAAAAATGTTGTTTTGGCTGAAATAGTTGTCTGGGATTTGACACTTTGCTTGATTTCCTAATTTGCTGTAGCTTTTCTCCACAGGCTTGAGTAAGCCAGAGAGTGCGATGTTCTCTATTGTAACTTAAGACATATAAAATATAAATACATTGTTCAAGCTCCAGAAAGTAATTCTATTCAAAGGCAGATAAAAGATTACCTTCTGGATGTACTTGTCTTTCTCTATTAACTATAGAAAGAAGAAAGAAAATTAGCTAAGACTAGATATCTATTTTTTGGATGGCAAAAATTTGACGAAAGCAAGCCTACTTGCGGTTTCCTTGGTTGATATAGCTTTAGTCATGGACACCAGAGAGCGAGATGTGAGCTAACAATACTAGATTTCCCTTAACAGTCACTTTTATAGCACAACTTTACTGAGCTGCTTTTGATGTTTACCCCAGGGGAGATGAACTGTACATATGAGGTAAGTGTCTAGATCTTTCCTTTTACTGTGAAGGAATTTAGATGACAAGTTATATGCACATGTCTAAATGAGAGACATCTTGCTGAAATTGATTTCTTAGTTCTCCTATCTCTAAAATAGTATTGAGAATATCTTCCCTTTTTATCTTTATTATTTTATATTAGCTTTTTAGAGACTATGCGTTTTTCAGAGGGAGTTGTCTTTTATTATGTATATATTTTTCATCTAATAGGAATAATTTCATGTAAACACACAATCCAAATAAGAATGAATATAATAAACTATTGGAGTCTTCCAGTTTAAGAACTCCAGCTTCAGAATTTAATTTAAGAATTAAATTGTTAAGAATTATTATTAAGAATACAACAAGTAAGTTACTCAATTAAGAAGAATTATTGTTGTCTAGTAATGAGTTATTCCAAGGTTATTTCTGCATGCATCTGAGCCTTGTTTCCCAAACTTTACATAGGTGATCTTGAGTTGTGCAGAAAAGATTCCCAGACTGGGAGAGCCACCCATAAACAAGTTCTGCAGTGTTTCTTCTTTTCTGTTTTCCCTGTACACTAGAGTCTACAATGTAATGTAAATGTACAGACCCTACGTGCCAATATAAACTCACACTGATCGCTTTGCAGGCTTACAGCCAACATTTGTATTATCAACAGTGAATATCATAGAGAGGCTGTGTGCAGTCATACTTCAAATTAGATTAAGAAATTAATACTTAATATGTCATGATTTATAATAGTGTATTTTCTTGACAACAGTGTTAAGCTAATTGTTTCAATTAGGTTGGAATTCATTGCTTGTTACTGGGAATTCATATTGATTAAGAGATGAGAGATACCAGAAAGTATGCAATAATTTTATTACTTCCCAGCAGTAAAAAAGAATTTAGAGAGTCTTCCAATGCATGTCAGTATTTACACCTTTTCACAAAACCTTGCATACTCGGTGGTTCTAATTGTATGTGTTTGTGTTCACTGACCAAAAGACCTATTTTGGACGACTCATAAAATATTAAATTTGAAGATTAGGTTGACAATATCATATCTGTAATTAGGGGCTACCAAATAAAAAGTATATTACTAATTTAAACTATGTCTGTGAAAGGGTCATAACAGATTTTTTTTATCCCTTAACCCAGCTACTAATTAATTTGAACTGGTGTATACAAAGCCAGCACATATAAGATCTTAGACTAACTGTTTCTTGAAGCGCTTGTAGATATAGCTTCCTCCAAGCATCTGGCTAAGGTTCTTTTGGTCTATCCTGTCTGCTGTAGCTATGTCTGTGCCTCTCTAACCCTATTTCTGGTGAAGTCTAAGTAGTAAAGCATGGTCCTTTTGTTCTTTCCTTACATCCCACAGTTTTTGATTGGAATAAAAACAGTAGTGTCCCTTTCTCTTGGACAGCTCATAAGCCAATTTTTATACTGCATGTATATACAGTATCTTTAAATGCTTGAATTTTTGGTAGCTTGTGTACTTGGTACTGAGGATTTTGAGTCATGAGTGAAGAAAACCACTTGGGTTTAAGGTAATGTTTCTCATGTGCCATGGTGGAGGTTGATACTGCAGAGGTTTCTTTTGTATCCCTGAGGGTTGCATCACTGCAAAAAGTTCTTTGAACATTTATTTTCCAAACAAAATTTTAAACTAGAGGAAGGTAATTTGAAATGACTAATTCAGAAAAGTAATGAAAAACATGCTGTAGATTGTCCTGATGGCAGGGTTTCCCCCTCTGGCCGATGGTGGCTTGGCTCATTTGGTCTACCAGAATGTCACTTCTGTACCGAAGCTTCCTTTTTCTCCTCTGACAGCCAAAACCTTCAGTGCAATTGAATGATGTAGGGCACATCCTTCCTTTAAGGAAAATATGCGGTCTCTAATACAAAGGCAAATGTTGTCTTCCTACTTTATACAATGTCAGGTCACATCTTGACCTATTTCCCTAGGTACCCATAGAATTCCCAATACTTGTGGAGCAGCACACCCTGGGGTACTGCTTTTTGTACAAAATTTCTCTCTGGAAGGAAACGTTCATCCGCCAGTCTTCAGTTAGTCTTCTGCCAGTTTGGTAGCACCTGGATTCTGACAGGAGACAATCTTTGAAGGGTAGGTGTAGCACTTTGTTCTGTTGGGAGAGGCAGGGTGGGAACATGGCCCCACTTTGGACTGTTGAATAACAGATTATGATTTTGAGTGCAGGAAGTATATGCACACCAGAACTGAAATAGGCAAGGAAGACATACCTTAATGGTGGAAAGCTATATGATTTTTCTTCCCTATTCATACCAAATCAGTATTCTTAAATTAATTAATCCAATGTTTCTTTGAATACCATGAAAAAAACAAAACTGGAAACCTCAATCTATAGTAAAAATGTCATAAATCTTTACCATAAGTATTTGTTGTTGAAGAGGCATATATATCAACACTAAAACTCCTATATAACCATTCTATAATATGTATAGGGTCAGACATATTCTCTATTTTCTAATAACAATGAAGAACATGCACAGAGTGTGTGTCTTTCCCCGCACTGGGTCCTGTGAGAGGGCACCTTTTACCTTCTCTGCTGCATTACATGAGGTTGTGGGACAAAACAGCTCTACGCCTGTGCCTTGGCCTGGGCTTGCACTAGCTGCAGGGTCCTCTTAGAAGGTATGTGACCTCCAAGGTGGCTTCATGGTACCACGGTGTTTCCTTCTTAGAGAAGCCATTCATTGGATACAGCTGATGTCATAGAAATCCTTGTGAGATGTCTAGAAGCAGTAGAATTGCAGCCACAGATGTTGCATTAGGAATGTGCCATATTCTGGGAAGTGTCATGTGAGTGAATCCTTGAGCTAAATGCAAAGTGCAAGACTTGACAGACCTGATTAAATCACTACCTTGTATCTTATAATAGGACTACAAGAGAGCAGAACTTGTTCTTTCAATTAAGAATTTTTTTTTTTATTCAAGGTTCAATACAAGATGAGGAAACATGTCTTTATGCAAATATTATTAAACATACTATTATTTGTTCTTAAAAAATCAAATCAAATCAAAGTGAATACTGTTATAAACAGCCAGAGAGAGAAAGCAGGAAATTCAGTACAAACGATTTTTTTCTTCAGAGGATTCAGTGTTTGCAATGGTTACAGCTATGGACTTAATGACTTGCATGGGATATTAATCCAAATTGCCTTCAACATAGCAGGCAAAAAATGATTACATTAAAGAAAATTAAATTTAAACACCATGACTCTTACTGCCAATGGGTGGAAGCTCTTATATAGCAAAGCAGAAAGCACATCATCTTTAGGTTTTCCACATTTGCCAAGTGTAAAATTAGCATTTGTTGCTGCTCTTGCATGCAGTGGCAGAGTTAATTGCAATAGTTTGCTGGGTGTACTAAAGTATTTAATGAAATTAAACTTTGTGGAAGGTTTCATAGCTTTGCCAGTGGGTAGCTGTTTCCTACATAATTCAAATGTATGGTAAACTTTAAAGGATTCTAATCTCCTTTATAAAAATACAACCCCACAATCTAAAGGGGTGCTTTGCTTGCCTTTCCAGGCTAGGCAATTGCCTGTTATACACTGCCCACATTTGACAGCTGCTGTTTCCTCTAAATCTGAGGAAATAATTTGAAATGTCTGTTTTTTTATAGAGGAATAAGCATTTTGGCACTCTGTTAAAGAATACTGAAAAACTTCACAGAATATAATGTCTGTCCACAGAATAAGGTTCTTACCTAAACAAGTTTTGCCTCCTATTTTAGAACCTGTCAATACATTAAGGCCAAAATCTGTGTTTGAATCACCAGAGGGAGACTTTCCTGTAATGCATGAATTCCTCTGTAAAGCTGCTGAAGCCATAGCTACCAGCCCCCTGAGACCTCCAGGGGAAAAAATATTCTTAAGAGTTAAAGTGTTAGATAAATAAAATTGTTCAATGAAGAAAAGTCTTCATAGAGGAGTTGGCCTCTAACTCACCAGAGGGACTAGAAATACGTAAACCAGCTCTGAACAAGCTACATGGCAGTCTGCAAGATAAACTTGGCCTTGCTCTCATAGGCTGTGTCTAGATCTATATGAACTCAATGCCCTGCAGATTGGTGTCTCGCTGTGAATCAGGACTTCCCAGCCATCTTTTCCTTGTAGCCATCCTGAACAAGGCTAGTCAGTCTGCATGTAATTCCCATCTCTCCTTGCAGTAGAGGGATGGTGAATCTGAAGCCTGGCCTTGGAACTGCTCCTACACAGTAAAGAGCCATAGAGATCAAGCTGTCAGTTTAAAAAAACAAACAAACAAACAAAAGCATATTTTTACTGCCTAGTTAGTAGTACTAATCTTAGTCTTATTTGTTACCACTGTAGAGGGTAAACTTTATCTTGGCTAGAAACTTTGCTTCTACATGTCTCACTTACACCCTTGATCTTTAACTTAAAAAGAACATATGCTATCCCTATCTGTTATGACCAAGCATCACCAAAACCTGCTTTAAAATCTACCCACTTATTCCTGTCTCTTGGTTGCGGTGGTCTCAAAATGATGGTAAAAACATTGTGAGCAAAAGTTACTTTGCTTTCAGGGGGCTTTCACTCATTGTGGAAAATTGCAAATGTTTTAAGGTTCAAATAGTGTGACTGGTCAGAACATGAGGTGGTCCTCCAGAAATCCAGTAGGGTTACATTAGGGGTGCTACTTAATTTAAACACACCACCATCCTACCAATGCAGTCATATGTTTTATGGGCTTAACAATGAAGTAGAGTTTTTTCCCCACTGAAAATATTTGCATAGTGATTGTCAAACTGTATATTATAATAGGCTGTGTGCAAAAATTAAATGACCATGGCAAATCAGTTATTTACACTGACCACCAGTTTTACAAGAGGAGGTACACTTGCATGTATTTACTTTTTCTCCATGTATTGGGCAATAAACATATCTAGAGAAGTTCCAGGCACGTTTCAGAAGCAATTTGCTCATCAAAACCTAACTGTGACAGACTGATTTTCATTAGCTAAGATGTCATACCTTGATTGAAGCAGTTTTCAAGATTAAAGGTTTTAGGAAATTCCCTGGGATGTATATACACTCAGTGAGATCCTCAGTTACTAGAGAGATTAATAAAGGATGCCTTCACCCAAGCTGTGGTCCATCCTTGAAGGCTATACCCAGGTTCATCAGCTGTTCTGATTTATAGTTGTTATGGCTAAGGGAATACCAGATTTCTTAATGAACACACAGAAGATCCTGAAGTTAAATTATAATATGGATAGACAGAAAGAAAATTTCTGTTATCATTGACTTCTACCTGTTTTGAAATGTAGAGGCTAGCTTTTTTCAGCTGACACATTTTTAGAATCAATTTAATTTTATTTCAGCATTAAATTGTGCATTGTTGCCATACCTGTTTGGCAAACAAAGAACTGATGAACTTTTCCAGGGCACTGGTTTGCTATCAAATTGCCAGATGCCATGACCACAAGGAAGTCCAGGAATAGTGAGAAGTTTCCTCAACAAAGCTGCAAGCTAGGTTGTCAGTTGGTGCCTTGATATCCTTAGTTTGGCAGAGGATTCACTCATGACAAACATTGACTACCATCTCTCTAGTAAACAACAGAAAATAGAGGACTCAAGACTGGAAATTCACTTTTGAATAATCTTAAAAATAGAGTTAGTTTGCCATCTCAAAAAGAACTGTTCATATCTACTGTGAAGAAAGTTGATTGGCCAGTGACTGGAGGGTGTTTCACAGAGTCTACATAGATATTGGTAAAAATGAGCTTGATAATTTATGCTGTTTGATTGTTTGAATGGTCCCAAGCATGGTCCTGGCCCAGGCCAACCACCACAGTCCCAAACTAATGCTTGGCACAGGTTAGGACCTTGCACAGGCAGGGACCATTTCCAACAGACAGGTTTGCTGTTGATATCTGAATGTTAGCATCTTTTTTCTTGGTTAATATTATCTTCCCCTTTTCAAATCCCTATCATGCTTCAAATGACTATAGCAGCCAACAATTTCTTTTAGAGACTGGGATTTTAGCAAGCTTCTCTGGAAATAGGGACTCTGAGCTAGGAGTCCAAATTTGTACCTGGAAGTATGAATATCAGACCATGGGTTAAATGTTTCAGTGTCTAATACAGACCTAGGGCTCTGATCTCAACAATTTATTTCTGAAATTTGGCTAAGGGCTTCAGCCATGGGGGTAAAGATAGGAGATTATTTTTTAATTAGGCCTGTTCTGTGGTACTCTGAAAATTAGGCCTGTTCTGTGGTACAATCTGACTGAACACCTAGGGAAAGACACTAACAAAATGTTAGATAACTGCAAAATGGCTTTGCAAACTGATTGAGTAACCAGATCCTCTTACACAGAACATATCACAAACATAGACGGCTTCGAACCACATTCAACTTCTTCCTTATATTATTTATAAATAATTATCCTTGCCCAGAGAACTCAGAGGACAAAAACAAGTGGAAATGTGAATGTGTCCTTTTAAAACTGTTATGTTGGCATGTAGATTTATTTTAACTGTAACTACTGTGAGCCCTTATCAGCAGGTTTATATATTAAAGAAACAAACAGAATTTTTCTGTGATCACAGTGCAAGCTGTTTCTTAACTCAGTATTAATGTGAGCATAAACTTGTTGGAAAGCTAAAAAAGTTACTCTAATTAATCCCTTAGAGAATAATTAGCAGAGTTGAAGATACAAAATTTAAACCTCCCAGGTGGGTTTTTTTATAACAGTCTCATACAGCACTAATAAAAGTACTACACTTTTCCTAAGAGCTAATGCACTTGTAAAACGACCAGAGCATAAAATATTTGTGTAATAATAAGGAGATTGAAGCAAGAAGACTGTTTAAATAAATACCACTTGTCAAGGAGAATAGACTCTTAGAATGGTTCCCTCCGTTTCTCTTCTGTTAACATTTCTAGTTATTATGCTTTATGACTCTGTTTTACAAGACATGATCATTTTTTATTGTTTGGGTTTTTTTGTTTTGTTTTGAGAGTGAATTAAACTTGCATTTGGACAGACTTCTGTGTGCTGCATTTAAGTGAGGCTACTGACATGCTCAAAGTTAATGTGAGTGGTTCCAAAACTGAGGTCAAAAAACTACAACCGGTCAAAAAAAAAAAGAAACTATTTTGGTTTGTGTTTTTTTAAACAGCAGCTTTTTATGTGTCCTGGTTTCAGCTGGGATAGAGTTAACTTTCTTCCTAGTAGCTGGTATAGTGCTGTGCTTTGGATTTAGCATGACAATAATGTGATAACACGCTGATGTTTTAGTTGTTGCTAAGCAGTGCTTACACTAAGTCAAGGACTTTTCAGCTTCCCATACTCGGACAGGGAGGAGGTGCACAAGAAGCTGGGAGGGAGCGCAGCCAGGACAGCTGACCCAAACTGGCCAAAGGGCTATTCCATACCATACGATGTCACGCTCAGTATATAAACTGGGGGGAGTTGGCTGGGGGGCAGCGATCGCTGCTCTAGGACGGGCTGGGCGTTGGTTGGCAGGTGGTGAGTGGTGAAATCGCTTGTTTGTTTTTTTTCCCTGGGTTTTGTTTCTCTCTCTCTCTCTCTCGTTGTTTTCCTTTTCATTACAATTTTTTATTATTATTCGATTTTATTTCAATTATTAAACTGTTCTTATCTCAACCCATGAGTTTTCTTACTTTTGCTCTTCCGATTCTCTCCCCCATCCCACTGGGGCGGCGGGGGGGCAGGGTGAGAGAGTGGCTTTGCAGTGCTCAGTTGCCAGCTGGGGTTAAACCACAACATTATTTAAACGGAAATTTCCAATACAAAATTCAGAATCTAAAAAAACCCAAACAACCACAACTATCAGTGATACTTCCTTTTGGCTTTTGGAAACATCAGAAAAGAAAACCAAGAAAAAAACATAAAAGCTCTTTTTGCTATATTTGTCTTGAAAATTTGCAAAGGCAACAGAAACATTCCTTGACCTTCTCTACTAAGGAGAATGGTTGCATAATAAGAGTACAGGAGAGGAACACAGTAACTAGACACATTTATCAGACATAACAGTCCAAATATTTGGCTGCTTAGGTACACTTACCTGTTAAACTAAGAAAAAGACGTGTGTGCAACCTACACCAGGTGATGAAGATGAATGTAAGTATGGAAGTTAATTTGGCTCTTGTGAGTTTCTCTTTTCCCTCTGTTCAACTCATGTAAGACTTCTCTCTCCCAGACTCGCGCTGCCTGTTGGCTGTCTCTCCCTGTGTTGCCCTGCAGAACTCCGAGTGCTTCTCGGCTCAGCAGCCCCTGCCTCGCAAGAGCTTCCATCACTCTGGGGCGATATAAAGGCTCATTGACCTTAAGTCCTTTTTCCCAACCTTTTAGGCAGAATGTAGCCTAACCCAATGTAACTGACTGATGGGTTTTGGGAAGCATATTCAGCAACCTTAAATCTTTCTTTTAAAGCACCCAAATAATTGATATTATGTTGAATGGCTCCAGTTCTGACAGTGTCTTCAAACACCTCTTTTACTCTAGCATTCAGAAGACATTTCTCTTCTCTTAAACATTCAGAGCAAAGACATTTGAAGACATCAGATGAAGCTGCTGTATATAGGCTGAGAAATTAGCATGGAGGCCAGAAGCATGTTTGGTAGTAAGTAAAGAAGAAAGAAGGCAATCTCTAACAATACAGGAAAATAGAAGTTTAAATTTTTTGTCTGTCACACACACACACACAATCGGTAATCAACTGGCAGGGTTTTGTGTGTGTGTGTGTGCACACGTGTGTATTTTGACCCCCAAACCATCCAGCTGTGATTTTTAAAAATTCTAAATATCAAAGAAACAACTGTTTCTTGCATTGTCTGATATAATTAATTAAATTTTGCTGCTCCAAATTAACTTTGGAGAACAAAACTTGAGACATTTTTACTTATTTATTTTCAATATTTTGAGCAAAGGATGGACTATTCACACTAAGTAAGAGAATGGAATTTGAATTGGAAAAGTGATGTTTATCAAGAAAACTAACACTAGAGAGAAACTGTATACCATGAACTATGCCATATGAACAGCTATACCATTAAGTGCTCTTGTAGCTTTGAGTGGAAGCCATCCTCCATAATTTGTGAACTGCATACATCAGATTTAATTGGATGTATCATTAGGGGAGGCTGGACCCAACCCTTTGCTTTTCAGTTACAGGAGATTTATTCTGGATCTGAGCACAAATAACAGGTCATATTTAGTAAAATTCCTTAGAATGCTGAAAAGAAAATTGAAAAAAAATACTAGCTAAATTTTAGCAATCAAAGGTTGATTTAAGTGGATTGATAGCAGATCTGATTCATTTCAGGATATTATATCAAGAAGATATATTTCATAAATAAAAGTTGTTTCTTTCAAGTGAGATTGGAAATATTATTGACACTTACAAGTGCCTCAGAGATACTGTTCGTTTTCAAAAGGAAGCAGTTAAGACAGCACGTGGAAATGGTTTGGATGTTCAACCTCTTTCAGCGAACCCTTAGTACTTCCTTGTTTAATCCTTTGCAAAAAGCAGGTCTAAAACTAGCAGGGTGTCTGAGTGAGCTTTTATTAACATCTAGCAAATTTTGTATAACTGCTTTTAAATGACACATATGTTTGGGACCTCATCTTGTTTCTGAATATGCCTGCTCAGCTCCAAGTGTTATCACTGGTAACTGTGCATGCAGAAACAGCAGACAAATCAGAGGCCTTAAAGAACTCCACCTCTTTTTTTCTGCAAATGCAAAATTTCCCTGTGTTGTATTAATCTGCATCAGTAGTTTCTGCAAACAAGACAGTTTCAGCAATGACATAAAAACTGGTAATTATGGGCAACTGAGTCATATCCTTCCAATGTAAACTGGCTTTCAGCTCCCAGTTTGTGCCTCTGACTAACTGCACTGAAACCTGAGGTGGCATGGCATGAGGTCATACTGGATGGTATGTGACCCTCATTCCTTTACACATTATCTCCACATAGACTATGAAACAATGATGTATAGGCGTATTTCTAATGATTGTATGTGATGAGTGTGGGTTTGAGATAGCAGCAGTGATTACTGCACAGTACACAATTTCCAGAAGGTGTGGTGAATTTGGAAAGTGTACACAGTTAAAATAACCTGCAATAGTCCTGGGTAGTCAAATCTTTATGCTTCTGCCTACTGATTTACTCGAGGAGAAAACCAAAAGCAAAACATTTGACCAGCTGCACATATTATATGCCTTTCCTGAGAGATGACTCTTGCAGCAGCACAGTGCTGGCTAATGCACTGGTATTGATTCATGGTTCTCCTGCATTGCTCTGTAATTTTAAGATGCTTTGCCAGCTGTCACAGGTCAAGGATCTGTGTATTACCTGGCAAAGGTGGGTGTAGGTTACACAAGTAGGAGCTGGTTTTGAAGTTGCCTACTGTTCCTCTTAATAAATGATTCTTGCTACCTTTTCATTGAAGGCCTTATAGGTGCAGTGCTTTGCTGCCAAAAGAAATCCCCTTAGGTCTAAGGAATTAGGAAAGAAGAAGTAAGAGGGTGGGTTTTTAATGCCATGAATCTCTAGTGAGCCGCTGCTGAGTTTTATATCAGCATCACTTTAATTTGCAATCCTCGGCATGCTTTGGCAATGTTTCAAAATAATGGCTAAATATAGGAACATTCAAAGGCTGGGGTCATATTACTGCCACAACAGCAGTAGGAGCAGCAATAGCAGACTATTAAAAGTTCCCAGGATTTGCTGAGAGACTACAGAAGGGAGAAGACCAGACACCTCTTCTTCCTTCTGCAGTCACACTTTGATTAAATCTGTCCTAAGTAATAATAAAAAAAGCCAGTGAGCATTAAGATTGACCCTTGCCTTGTGGTTATCTGTGCTTTTAACAAAGTTGCTGCCTCACAAGGTTTTGCCTTGTGACAATCATTGTCCTCCCAGACTGAGCTTAGACCTGGTTTTTGGGCAGAGTACATGCCAGGGTATCTTCTCAACAGGCAGTGTAAAGGGTGCCACCTCTTTCTGAGAAGATAGCTTAGCTGAGGAGATGCAAGCTATGTTGTGACAGTGTATTAGAATAGGTTGTGACCCATTTTATTTCTAGTACAGATTCAGCCTCTGAAGATACCAAATGGTAGGGGGGTTGTTTGGGGCTCTTCCATGCACTACAAATGACTTCTCTCCATTAAACTCTGACATAAAGGCTCATTCCCTCTTTCTGGTTAGGGCAACATAAGAGGCTGAAGCTCTTTCAAAGGTGAGGAAAGGGAAAAAGAGGTAACAGCTACCTTTATTCTTTATTTTACCTCCTGCTTCAGAGAGCAGTGGCCATCTCCAGCCTGTATAAAGACTTTTCAGCTCTGTGTGGGAATTAGAAATGGCCATAACTGTCCAGAGCAAGAGAAGAAGCAGAGGGCAGAGAGCTGGGCATGCTGTGCTCTCACTTGAATAGCAACTTACACTGGGTGACAATGGTCTACAATAAGACTTCTGTCATAGCTGTCTTGCAGTGCTGAAAGTTCAGGATAGAAGGATATTAACGGTGTATGACAGGGATGGGATGAGGTTTCACACAGTCAGGGTTTCCTCTTAGCACTAAAAAAAGGGAAATTAAAGTATAATCACAAAAATGCATTGTTTCCCCATTCCATAGTCAAGAATATGAAGGCTAGGATATGTTTCTAGCTTTTGTACAACTTTAAGTCTTCATTTACTTGGATACATTAACTTTCTCTGTGTGGCCATATATCATCTTTTCCGCAGGATCCCTCTCTTCTCTGCTCAGTATAGCTGTGCAGGTGAGCATATAGGTTGCCTATGTGAAAAACAACCCTGACATTCCTGCACTTAGAAATTATTCAAGTTGCCAACATTCATCAAAAATTATTTAACTTTACAATAGCATTTTCTGTACACAATCTTTATACATCTGTTAAATACAGTGGTCCTGCTTTAAAAATGGTGTTTAAAATGTTATAAATTAGATTTTCTTCCACTTATTTAAGACTGACTTACTCCAGCTCTACCCATGTGTTAAGGAGGGTTGGTTAGTCTAAATGGCATGCTGAGGAGCTATAGGAAGACGGAAATTAAGTAAGCAGTCTCTTTTATGTTACACCTTCTTCCGGCTTCTAAGCATGTAAATTATAATGAGACTAGCTTTCACATCAGTAAAGTGGCTGTAATTAGACCTAAGTGAGTGGAAGCAAGCCTGAGTTACAGTTCCTTATACATTACTTCCTCATTTGGCACACTTTCAAATTTATCTGATCATCACATCTAAGCTTCATATCATTACATCTAGACATTGCACAAGAGCTACAAAAAAGAATGAACTCATACATGGGGCTTTCAACAGTGTTTGCCCTTAGCAATAGAGAAATGACTCCTCCCCTTCCCACACACAAGAGGTACCAGAGGACAGAAATGTTTTCACAGATTAGCTAATGATGTGACCTTGGTAACAGGGTCCAAATAACACTTAGTGACCATATTTTAACAGTAAAGAGAAAAAAAATTGTCATGTATGAAACCACAAGAAGGCAGTTTGTCCTAAAAAAGAATGTCAGGTGTTCTACATTTCCAGCTGGTGTCACTGATGAGATTTTGCAAAACTGCTGATCTAAGAGACCAGAAGCAAATAAATGCTAACTTATTAAGAAATACATTGTCAGCATGGACACTAAAGGTGTTTTCCTCCTAAAAATATATTTCAAAAGGAAGAGAGGAGGACACAGTTGAAGTAATATGAGTTTGTGCTCAGTAGAAAGAACTTTTTTATGAAAGTCTGGGTCATTTAACAGTGCTCTCTCTTGCTCAGGTAGCATCAATAACATATTTGAAGACTTTTTATAAACTGAGTGTCCCACAAATGTGTGTCTGATTCCTGCACAGTTGTAACAAAGTTTACTGCTGCCTTTTGCTATGCTGATGGAGCTGTTTGTACATTGTCCCGGAGACAGCCTCAGTGAATTATGTGGGCTAAAAAACAGCTCCCCGAAGTGTTTGTGTTTTATTTGGGTCATTTCATTCTTCTGGTTTATAGTGTGTTCCTACAAATAATTGCACCGGCATGAGCAGATGTCACAATGGAGAGGAAAGTGGTTAAACTAGTTTTATTGCTAGTAAAAAAAATGAATGCAAAGCAATGAAATTTTATTCTCAAGAATTGTACTATGTGCTCAAAGATTTGCAAACTCAGTTCATTAGGTGTTGTCCATGTGATGCCTCTTTCTCTTTATTCAGTTCTTATTTTTGTAGGGCTGGGTTTGCTCAGAGAACAATCACATGTAGAAAGTGGAGGAGATGGGCAGCTGTGCATGTCTGCCAGCCCAGAGAACCTTACTTGCCTATGAAAATGTGGGTGTCTCTCAGGATAGTGTAAGACTTTATGGTTTTAAATTTTTGATCTAACATGCTTGAAATTTTAATTAGTTACCTAAGTCTTCTTTTTGTATCTCAGTCCAAGTTCTTGGTTCAATATTTGAAAATACAACAGTGTACACACTGACTAAGCACAACACTGAATCAGAAACTCAACGTTAAGCAGATACAGACATCCTTTCCAGACTGGAATAGTCCCGATTGACTTCAGTCTGTTTTACATTCGTTCTTGAGTGTGCTACTGTCTCAAATGCAGAAAAAAATATTTCTACAACCAACTTTGTTGAAAAGGTAAATATGTAACTTGAAAAAAAGCCCAAATACAGAATCTTCAAAGTCCACCAAGGCTTATTTAAGTATAAATATTCATTAAAATCTGAATTCTTTTGGACTAATAGTATGTTTGCAAAACACAAATTATCCTAATTCTTCTACAAATGTTGAATTGTCTCTCAGTGATAGCACTGTGTTCACATTTCTGTGTTGAAACATCTGCCTGAATTTGCTAAGACTACTTTTGCTAAGTTCAGGCATTCATATTCTCTTTTAAGCCACAGTCTGTCCATCTGTTGATTTGAAAAGGGCATTTGCATAGTTTACTGACTCAATTATAAGTTAGACCAGTAGTGCTCACCATTTCATCATCTCAAGTTTCTCAAACTAATAATTTATTTTCTTTTGACTCTGATAAGAAAGAGTTCTTTACACATATTGATCACTTGTTACTTGCTTTGTAGCATGTATAGCAACTTCCTTGAAATGTAGTGTGAAGAACACAAGTATGTAGTGGGCACCATGTGAAAGGAGATTCAATTTTCCAGCTGCCTTTTAAGTGCATGAGGGAAAGAAGAGGACCTCTGAATTCAGCAGACCCAGAGGTCTCTAATAGCTGTTAGAAAAAAATGATACAAATTAAAATTAACTATGCTCCTTGCCAAGTGGTGAGGCATATGACTGCACTTTAGTCAGGAAATGGATGACTGTATACATTAAAGGCTTTCCTTTAATTTCCATCACTGTAAGCTGCTTTTGCATTGGAGTAACTCTCTTGTCTTGAGTGGAATAACATGTGATTTTCACTGATGTAGTTTACCGTGGAGGAATATCACAAATAACATCTAAACAGTCCAGTTCTCTGGTAATGTAAATGGGAACCTTCTCTGTGACAATGCAACTGCACCACTGTACAACAGCACTTACAGCTATGACATTTACTTGCCTATGAAATCTGTGCAATTATCTTGCTTGAAAAGCAGGGCATTTTCTGTACTGCTTTCCTTTTTCGTTTGCTACAGCACAGGTTCAAAAATTCCTAATAGCACAGGGCTGTTTCTGGAAATACAGTGCTCTGGAAACTGGGATCTAAGCAGCACAGGTTTTAAGATAAAGAAATAGTTCCACTTTTCATATATATTTGCAAATACAGATCCTAAGAAGAGAGCAAGAGGAAGGGAGAGAGATAATGTCTTCCAGATGACAGCTTTCTGGATGGAATCTGAAGTCTAAAGCATGAGAAAATTTTCATTAACATTCAGATTACATGTCATTTTGATTCACACTCCCTAAGCAAGCTAATTTGGGCTGCAGCCAACCTTCTTACAGTGTGATGACAACACAACAAGCTTCACCGCCTCTCTTTCATTGCTAATGATTCCTTGAGTGACAGCCGTGGTCTCTGAGCTCGGCACGACACTTCACCCTGCAGCGACCTGCAGTGTCAGAGCTGCCTCTGTCCTTGGCCCCCGCTGGGCTTTCTGCAGCAAGGACACTCCACCATGTCAGGACAACAGCAACAAAGGGAAGGGTCTGCTCAAGACCGCACTCAGAGAATGGTATGTTTTCTGTGCATGTTGCTGTGGTATAATAGCCATAGCGGGTCATTTGATCCCCTCCCAATGCCTCCATCATTTCACACTGAACAAAAAGGAACAAAAGAAAAAATCTTCACCTCAGCACTAGCTTCTTTGTGAAAATGATAACTGTGACGTGCTTCCCTCACAAAGGTTTTCAGTAATCTACGGTCTTAAATTCTATCAAAGATATTAGTCAACGTAGTCTTGATGGAACAATGGAGGCTTAACACTGACAAAATATTGCAAATTGTTACGGGTTCACTTCAAGCTTTGTTAGCATGGGAAATATTTTACCCACTTGCTCTTATGTATAGCTGCTGTAATGTCTGATCTATTTCAAGATTTTCCCTCTATGGTAGCAGTTTAGTCTGAGGCCTGTTCAGCTGTCTATGTCTAAAAGGATAGTTATTCTAATAATTCTCAAACTTGTGTTTATGAAAGGCAGGGAAGGTTTTGGAAACCCTAAACATCTGATTGCTCATTTCCCTGTTCAGAAAGGCTGGGCATCATCTTATCAGGATTTGGGAAATTTAAACTCATGTGTAGCCTATAAAGAGCTCTGCATAACTATTCCTCAAGGGACTGAGTCTTACTGGAGAGCTGCTGCAATACCCTTAAAGTCAATGGAAATGTATGGGCTGTTAATGATGTTTGGATTGATTATATATACATATATATATATATATATATATAAAATGCCCCCCCCTCCATTAATTTGAGTGGAATAATATTGCAAATATGAAAAAACAAAGTCTCTAGAGCTGCATACTATATGCTATATCCACTGCTATGGGGGCTAGGTGCCTGCTTGAAAATTTTTCAACACTGTTGAAAATTCTGGCCACAAGAGTAGAGACTTGACTAGAGCTCCAGCATAGGAAGGATAAGATAGGAAAAGGTTCATACCCATAGTACCTGGGAAAGTGAAAAACATTTAGTTACATGTCTTCTCCCTGACGTTCACATTGGTTGGACTCCCTCTGAGGCACAAATATGACTTGTATACTAGTAAATCAAATGGTCCTTGGACTTATTCTCTGACCCCAATAATAATTGCTTTACTACCATAGTCCATCCTATTTTACCTTCCACAATATGAGTCATCTGCATATCCCTGCTAAGAATGGTCCTTGGGCCATGCTTAACTCACCATATGTGCCAGGGAACTGTCTGAGAGGGTATAAGTAGTCCAAAAAACTGTGAGGTGCCAGTCTAACAATTTAGGTGTGCAGATGATTGAATTCCAGTGCTTTTATGGATCTTGGTACCATGGAATTTGCTCATGTATATGTGTGTGTGTATGTATATATACATATGTATAGAGATGTGCAGCTATATAAAGGTGAAAGCAACAAGGAAAACAAGAAAGGAGCTCAGTCAAGGTGAGCAGATAGTGCCTGTCTTGGTTGAGTGTGATGTCTAAGGGATCTCTCCTACTTGTTAGGGAGTATCAGCTCTCCCGTGCCTGTGGAAGCATCACAAGCTTCTGATGTGCTGTCAATAACAGGTAGACAACTAGACCGTTTTTATCTCTGGCTGCTGTTACTATGCATTTCCCTAATGACATCGCTGGTTTTACAAATTATCGGCATCTTTAGAAGCTGTGTCTGTTTGGTTATAAAAGCAAGGGCTAAAGTATTATGTAGGACACCCACATGAACTACCTGGGAGGTCTACTGAGAGAGCTGAGGACTTGTATTTAAGTATAAAAAATCTTGACCACTGACTTTGTTTGTAAATGTGGGCAGTTGAAAGAGGAGTAGAGACTCATCAGATCATGTTTTTTGCAGTGTGGAGTACAATTATGTTTCAAAGCCTTTGCTTTTCCAAGTAAGAGTGCTCTGCCATCCTTCTAAGGCTAACAAGGTTAAGGAGGTTGTAGAGAGGTGTGGGTCTGTCTCTTCTCTCAGGTAACTAGTGATAGGATGAGGGGAAATGGCCTTGAGTTGCACCAGGGGAGGTTTAGACTGGATATTAGGAAATTTTACTTCACTGAAAGGGTTATCAAGCATTGGAACGGGCTGCCCAGGGAATTGGTTGAGTCGCCATCCCTGGAGGTGTTTAAAAGACGTTTGGATGAGGTGCTTAGGGACATGGTGTAGTGGTGGTCTTGGTAGTGTTAGGTTAATGGTTGGACTTGATGATCTTAAAGGTCTTTTCCAACCTGTGCAATTCTGTGATTCTGTGATTCTACTGCTTCTGCTTCTTTTATATCTGGCATTAACAGCAGGATGTTTTGGCATCATATCTGGTGTAAGAAGCAAAGGTGGAGCAGCTCCAGTGTCAACACCCAGAGGCAGATTCAGCACTGAGAACTGCTACAATTTATAGTCCTTTCCAGCAGAAGGCAAGATCTGTGGAGCAGGTGATGATACATTATATTTCAGTCATAAAATATGACCCACAAAAATAGTCTGTTAGTAGTGAATGAAATATATTGTTCTGCATGTAATAGAAGAAATTATTTTTTATTTGTAGTTGAGGAAGGAAGGCTAGTAAGGAGTAGGTTGGACAATTCCACTGTTCCTAGACAAGGCCATGATTTTTCCACATATAATATCTGCTAGGTAAAAGTGGCTGTTCTTACTACATCTAGCCCTGCTCCAACCTTTGCTGTGTGTTTTTCGTATTTAGAATTGGGAGTTTAATTTTGCAGCTTCTTTCATTTCATTTTTTGATGCAAATATGCATAAGCCATTTCTGTGTGCAGAAAATTTTTAGCATAATAGAAGCACTAGGGTGAATCTTTGGTTACTGGAACAGAGCAGAAATTTCACTCATTTCATATCAGGATTTAAAGGGTGGATTACCTAAAAATGCAATTATTAAGTATGACATAGTTTTTATTCTTCAATATTCCAGTTTAGTTTCCTTACACCATAGGGAGCTTCAATGGGCTTCTTGCCCATTGTTACTCAGGTTGCTTGGATTGGTATAGGGAAACAATGTTCATTTGCAGCAGGGAACATGCCTCAATAGACTACGCATGGGGCTGGGAACTGGCAGTTCCTCAATTCAAGTTTTGCTGGTGATGCTGTCTTAGAAGGGTTGCTCAGCTTTTCTGAATCTTTCTGTTTGCAAGCATTGGTTTCACATGCTTATAACTGCAACTGTGCTAAGAAAGACTGGCTTTGGGTGGTGCTAGTCATGCTCAACCTCTTCTCAAATGAAAATGTGTAAAATCTGACTTATTATTATCTCAAAATAGTAGCAGCTTTCATAAGTCTTACAGAAAATGATTACAGAATGAATGAGACAAGTACTAGAATTATTGAGATAGGAAATTAATATTGGCAGTCCTTTACCTTCTTATTAAAAGTGAAACAGAAGTAATAACCAAAATTTATAATGTGTGACTAGAAAAAGGAAAACAGTAACCAAGATTAAAGAAAAGACAGTGGTAAGTATTTAAAGTGATGAAATACCAAATAAAAGAAAGAAAGAAAAGAGAGGAAAGATTGCTAGTTACTACTGAATGTGATGTGAAAGCAAAGTTAAGCAAAATTATGTGCAGGTGTGAGATGTATCTTAGACATTTAAATAATAGGAAGATAGTAGCTCTTAAACAAAATTTAGGCAAGTATATTTTTAAGCACTATGAATGATATCACTTTCGTGTAAAGACTGAAAGGCTGTTACCGAGATTCTTCAATCCCACAGTGCCAGTAGCTGATGCGATGCTATTTCTCCTCTGCTGGAAAATTACGATGGAATGGTAGTCTTACTAATAATGAGCAGATGGAGAAAACATTTTTGGAGATTAGTTTGAGGTTTTGAAAAAATATAGGCAAGATGCCTCTGTGTTATGAGATCTGAGGTTTACCGGTGTAGACAATTAAGCGAATTTCAGAATCCCAGATTACCATATGTTCATGCTTAGTATGACCATATAGCACAACTTAACATTCTCTCATACTACTTTAACCCTTAAGACACATTAGCTTTCTTCTCTCCAATGGAGAAACAACCTTGCAGATGTATTTGAGATATAGTTCCATGACTATCCTTGAAACCAGCACTGGTTTCAGAGAAGGGAAAAGAGAGCCTTGCCATGTTCCTGAGCTTCACTATACATGTTTGTTGCCAGCCCACCATTCTGCATCTTACATATACTCCCTGATGCTTCCACATATCTGATTTCTAGCAAAAACAAATACTCGGAAGCTTCCTAAGAGGATGTGCCTACTGCTAGAGCAAATGGGATTTGAAGGAACCCTGCATTCAGGTAATTCAAGTTGCCCTTAAGGTCAATACGGACAAGTGGAGGCAGATCTGAGGAACATGCTGAACTTCAACTCTCTTCCCAGAATTTGTTACTTCAGGAAAGGCCTGTTCTGGGGTCAGTGGTGCATTTTATGCAATGGCATTAGTGTTGTGTAAATGACTGGCCCTTTTGGAAACAAAAATAAATGTTGAGCTTGAAGAGTGCTGAACAAATACCCTTAAAAAGCCCTGCATGGTGAATCCATAAAATTGGGATATAGCAAAAATGCAGATTGAAATGGTTACCATATCTATGTAAAGAATACCTGTGAATATTCTCTGAAAAAGAATGGAGTACCAGATATGCTAAGTACATTGTCTGAAGATATTCTTCACTCAACACTGCTTTTTTATTTCCCATGAATTTTGGAAGTATCATACCCCAAAAAATTTTGTTAACAGTACTTGGTACACAAGATGGTATATATATATAAGTATTAAGAAGGCTTTCTTAATTTATCTGTGGTTTGTTTTTTTTTTTTTCCTGTTTCCAACAGTTATTAGCTAGCTGGGCTGCACTGCCTTGTATTTTAGATGGTGATAGTTGAGAATAGCTTTTCTTAGCCTTTCATTGCACGACTGTCAATATTGTTCACCACGTGAGAGCACTATCCTTATTTCACAGTTCTGTTGTTGGTGAGTGTTCAATGATTCATGGATCAGAAACAGTGATGTTAGCTGTTAACCACATCTACTCTTCTGGCTACTGCTCCTGGTTTCTCACTGAACAAAGACTTTGTCTGAATCTATGGTTGACTGGAGCAAGCCAAGAAATGAAGTTAAAGCTTTGTGCTGCCTCGGAAGTAAAATGATGCTTCCTCTAGATGTAGTGCTAGCTCTAGCTCTCATAGGTATGTTTGCTTCCATGGAAGAAGCTCTGCAGTGAAAAATACAAGGTTTAACTATCATGGTAAGACATAAAGCCTAATATAAGACATATGCTGAGCAGGAAAGAGGTTGCACTGCAGCACATGTATTTAAATAGACTGAGAGTTCATTCTTGTGAAACTACTGTTTGTTGGAGCTGCACAGTAACAACATATGTAACCATTAAAGCACTTCTCAGCTTGCTCATTCTGACACAGGGTATGTGGCAAAGATGCAATCTGGTCCATGGTAAAAGGCAATGTATTTGCTAGGATGCAGACATAGCAGTTTGGTTATGCTTCATTGTTCACAGAAGAAACGTGTCAAGTGTGATTGCATTCATCATGCCTACTGCAATGCTTTCAATACTTGAAATACATTTACTTCTTTTTTACAATCTTATAATAGAATGCTTTTTTTTAAATTTTAGTATATAGCACAAAAAAGTACATACATTAATAATATCCATAACATGTTTTGCTCTTTGTGTTGTTATATTATAGCTATCAGTGAATTTCAAAACAGACAGCTGTGTATTATCGGGGGGGGGGGGTGGAATAGAAAAGCGTAGGCATTTACAGGCCATGATACTACAGTCGTGTGGCAACCAAAATTCTTCATTCTGATTCCATGACTAAAAATCTATTTCACAAAGATCCTGATGAAGTAGTATGGTTCCTGGAAAAGTGGCTCTGTTGGTGTCTCATGCATTCTGTACTTTGTTTTATTCCCTTTCTTTAGCACAGTTCCTGAATTGGTAATTATTACAGGTTGCTTTCTACCTATATGACTGAGATGGGTCAAAATCATGTGTTGCATATGTGCAAGTGGTAAAGATGAGTTTGACTAGGACATATCAGAGAGAACGCTGGGGAGTATATGTGTGCTAAATGAATGGAAACAAACAGATTACCTGAACTTGAAAACAATGCACCATAAGTGCAGAATTAGGACCCTAATTTTTTGCACATACTCTGGTGTGATTCTCAGAATTTCTTCAATGTTTATGTCAAGACCTTGAGACCGATAGTTTATTTGCTTTCTCTCGTGCCAATAAAATTATGCCAATAGAAGTTTTGTCTCCTTTAAAGCCCTCTTTTCTGGAGATGCAGACCCTTGAGAGTTTATAACCCTGCAACTCTATATTATTGTCAGACACATGTATTGTTTTGTATAAATCAGGAAATGATTGGCTTCATTTTATAGTTTCTATTACAAAATGGTATCAGTTGTATAACTTCAATTTTGCATATTTTACCTATTTATCCATTTTCTATAAGACCTGTGTGATCTTTCCTTTGAAGGAATAACCTCTGTTTTGCACAGATGAAGCTATTTGAGTATTTTTTTAAATATATGCAGAGTAGTTCTCAGTACTTGAGAGTTAGCAACTTTGATTATCACTCACCAGCCCATCACAAAAGCGGAAGCCTGGCTAGAGAAAAAGGCTGCTATTTCTTACCTGAAACGTGACCAGAAAGGACTGTATGAGTCTAAAGGCAGAAAAGGGAAATTGTATTGGGAAGCTTCTTCCACACACAGAATAGACTTTGTTTAAGGGATGAGCATCCAGAGCAGTTGTTCTCTCTGTGTCACTGAGGAGAACAGCGGGAAGAGGAAGGCACTTAAGTGGCAGTGCAATTCATCCAGTATGCAAAGAGAAGGCAACAAATATACACACCTTCCTATTTTTTCCCATAAATTCATCACCCTTTCTGGCACCATCCCTTGCTTTACGTGAGAAGCCTGTGTTGGAAATTTAATTTTTAATTATTTCTCAAGTGTAAAACTTGGATGGCTAAAAGTTATGCTCAGCAGAATATACCTTTTAGACCTCAAGAGTTAGGAGCACTGATCCTGTTCTTTTCAGACCCAGGTGGTGCAAGAACACTTTGAATCTAACCACAGCAGGTCAGTGGTCTGCCAAAGGAGAAAAGAGGGGGCCAGGGAAAGAGCTCCCCTATTGCTTGCTTGCAGGCTCCAGAGGACCTACTGAAATATTCACTCAGGAGGTAAAGCAAGAGTACATCACATAATCCTCCTGAGAACTAATATGTGGTCAGTACTGGGGAAGGGAGAAGGATTTAGTAGCTTGATACCTCTGGTTTCTCAAAACACTGCCATCTCAGAGAGTTTGTAAAGGACTAACATGGCATAATCAATCCTCTCCCCTGCCATGGGCTGCAGTAATGCTTGGTTCTTTGCTGAGGGCCATGCTGAAAGCCACAGTCTCACCCTCAGTAAACTTCAAAATAGATTGCTCTAATAGGAATATAATCTTGCTTTCTAAGAAACCATTCACAAATTCAAGAGAATGTCCTGAAGGTTTGGAAATCTTCCTTTCTAAAGATTTTCCTGTTTTGCTATGGTATGCTAAGGAATATCAGAGTGGGAGGTTCAGGCTGTAGAATAGAGGAAGTTTGCAAGCTCCTAGTAGATTAAAACCTGATTGGTAATAAATGAGTCCAGAAAGAAAGAGGAGAAAAACCAAACCAAACCAAAACATATAAATTATTTGTAAACATTTAAGGTCAGTAGCAATGATAACGCAGCAGGAGCTGTGTCTAGTTTCAGCTTCCCCTTGCTCAGAATCTGTGTCTAATCAGTGACTAACATTGCTAAGCACTGGAAACCTCATTTGCAACAACACAGCTGCAAAGGAGCTGGCATAAAAAGGCAAGCTTAGATGACAATGGAGTTTATGCTTAAACTTTTGGCTTCCATTTGGATTGTTGGATCACTTTACATCAATCTAGTATTCAGGCCACAATTTGTTAATGGTGATAGCAATAAAATTGTTTTTGATGATGACTTCTTGCAAGCAAGCCATTTTGTGTCTATGGCAGTGAGGAAAGAGATGCTGAGTAAGCAGAAAGCTAATTTGCAGCCAGACAGGCTACTGTTAGTACAGGGTTCCTGGAATGGTGTTATGCTCTTTACTCCTTGCTGTCTGATTATGCGGAGCTCTATAGCCCAGAAGACTGAAATTGCCCTTCTTTTCTGCTAAGGCCCACACCTTAATGCCCTAATTCCTCATCTAAAGTAAACTCACATACTAGTATAGGGAGTTGCACAAAGGAAGCACAGATTATTGAACAGTGCTGTGTGTTCTTGATCACCATTTAGTTCCAAGTTTTAAATGCGTAGGTAGGAGGTCAGATAAAGCACTGTACTGGTTTTGTCTGGGGTAGAGTTAATTTTCTTCATAGTAGCTTGTATGGTTCTATGTTTTGGACTTGTGACTAAAACAGTGCTGATATAACACAGGGATTTTTAGCTGTTGCTGAGCAGTGCTTACACAGCATCAAGGCCTTTTTGGTTTCTCACACTGCCCTGCCAGCAAGTACGCTGGGGGTGCACAAGAAGTTGGGAGGGAACAAAGCTGTGACAGCAGACCCCAACTAACCAAAGGGATATCCCATACCATATGATGTGCTCAGCAATAAAAGCTGGGGAAAGAAGGAGGAATGGGGGACATTCGGAGTTATAGCATTTGTCTTCTCAAGTAACTGTTACATGTGATGGAGCCCTGCTTTCCTGGGGATGGCTGAACACCTGCCTACTGATGGGAAGTAGTGAATTAATTCCTTATTTTGCTTTGCTTGTGCATGCACCTTTTGCTTTACTTATTAAACTGTTTTTATCTCAACCCATGAGTTTTTGCACTTTTACCTTTCTGATTCTCTCCCCCAACCCATTGTGGGAGGAGTGAGTGAGCAGCTGCATGGGATTTAGCTGCCTACTGGGGTTAACCCACAACAAGCACTTTTATAATAACAGTCTTCCTCAATTTTTATTAACTCCTGTTTACACCTGAGGGCATATAAAAGTACTAGGTTTACTCTACTAAGGCTCTTTGGTGGGTTTTATCTCAACGGTTCTTTTGCTACCCTGGATCTATTCTCATGGTGAAGTTCTCCATGGTATTGCAGGTGAGAACAGCTCAGAGCTGGAGATTATTTGTGCTATAGGTCCAAATGACAGCTGTTTGTTAATTCTGCCTCTTTGAAACACAGTGCCTCAAACTCGCAATTTTTATTCCTCCTTTTGACTTGTATTTCTCATTACTGCTGGCTAACCTCATCACTGGGACAAGGATGTCCAAGCACAAGGGTGAGAGGATGGTAGTTGGGTTGGGGGTAGTGAGATGGCAGGCCCAGAAATCCTTGCCATCACTATGAGTTCTTCAGTCTTTTTCTACCTCTTCCCCAGGGTGCTTAGGCTTAATTCCAGAAATCTGTCTCCCTGAAGGATAACGTGGGGATCATCCCCACTGATCCCTTCCCCATGCTGCTCCTCTCATTAGGCTCCTTGGCCATGTGCCGCAACTAGTTGTTTCTCAAAGAGTGGCATACTCCTGCTGGAAATACCCTTGGCCTTGCCTAGATTATAGCTCCACAAAGGTATAATGGCACAGACCTTTAAAGGGGGTCCCTAAAGACTCACACAAACAGTACCAGAACAAGCTAGATTTGGTCTGACACAAGAAATCAATAAAGTTACTGAACAATTAAATATCGGTACAAAAATATATATACAGATTTGACACCTAGTGATTGAAAACTCCAATGAGGAGGTTTTCAGTGGATGTGCCCATAGTCTCAAATCTCTTTCCCACAGCTGGCCTGCCACAACTAGAGTTCACTGAGCCTCGGGGTATAGATGAAGAGAGATTCTTTCCTGAATTTGTTTGAGAATGACATACATATGAGGGATGTATTACTGAAAGGAAGCTGAGAAGCATGGTTTTCATATGGGTCAACTAGCTGCTTAGACTCATTTCTAAGGGAAAACAGTCTCTTGAAATTGCCTACTTAAGAAAAAAAAAGGATATCATCTGATATTGTTTTAAACAGGTAAATTAAAGGGCTGGATAAGAGATGCATCTTTGATCAAGATGTACCTGAGACGCTAAAAAAGTTAACTATATAGCAGGGTTAGATCACTACATTTTGCAGTACTAGCACACATCTTCCTCCAAAGGCATCACATTCATCATTCCTTCACAAGGGAGCATCCCCAGTGGCTGTGAGGAAGCACAATGTGACCACCACTGTAATTCTTAATTGTGACCTGAAAGAAAAGGGAATAGTGAGGAAAATTCTAATTTTAGATGCTCTTCTCAAATTGCCATAACTCTTAAAACAGAGCTCTGACATAAGTGTATGTGCTCACACGTCTTCAAGGAACTGCCCTTTCACTGAATGACCCAGAGTCTCAATTATTCTAATCTCCCCCTTACCCCCCCAAAACCAACCGTGAATGAAATGCCTTTGTAAAAGCACTTTCCTTATAGGTTGACTTTGGTTGATAATTTATTAGTCTGAAAAAGAGTAGAGACAGAAATCAATATATACATTCCATCAGGCATCTAGATACTCTATGCCGCTAATGAAATTTGGTTTAAAAAAACCCCAGCATGCTCATTAAATGTACAGTCTGCCCTGATCCTGCTTAGAGGGAACATATATCAGACATCCTAACCTAGAGACCACCATTTTGAATCAGACTTATTATACATGGCCATATGTCATTTGATGGTGGCTGGTTCAGGATTTGTCAGGTGGGCAAAAATCTTCACACCAAACAGATATGGGATAATTTGATCTTTTTCTCACAAACTAATAATTATAAAATAAATCTTGACTCAGGAAGTTTTACATTCATGCTAGGATTTTTTAATAACAGTAATGTTTTCAATTTGGACTTTTACAACACAGGCCATTCTTTCTATCAGTATAAATCTCTAATGCCTCCTCAAATGTTGTAAGATCCTTGGCCTTTGCACTATCTTGTGGCAATGAGTCAAATGCAAGTTCAGATCCACAAGCTCAGGAATAGTGGGAATTGAAAGAAAAAGGCAGAAAAAGGAAGAAAGAAAACACATAATGTAATTCCTTCATTAGTTCATAACTATTTCTTCATCAAATAAATCAGTACAAAGTTACTGGAACAAAATTGCCATGATCACTTGTTCTGCTGGATATTGGGTCTGCCAGGTAACAATTATTTTCGAAAAGATTCAAATAACTTTATGAGTTCCATAGCTTGTGCTAGTCCACTGAACTTCTTAAAGATCAAAATGTTAATCATTGTCCTAATGTAGTAATTAAAAAATATTTTAGGGTCTGATAGACTTTCTATACTTGTGAGGCAAATCTTCAAGCCTTGTTATAGTCAGGGGAGCTTTTCGGAGTTATACAAAGTATAGATGCAATGTTTGCACATAATGTATCTTTAGGAATAAATTGGCCTTTTAAAATTAAATAAAAGAAAATCAATAAAATTGAAATTGAACAGGTGAAAAACAGAAGCAGTTACAGTATCCTTTGTTTTATTTTTGAAATTTTGTGATTACTTCAAAATGGACTATAAATTTGCCCAGAAAAACTTTAAAACATCTGCTCATATGCTTTACTAATTATTTAAAGCCATTTCACATTTTTTAAATTACTTCTACCCATAAATATGCAAAGTAGTGTTGGACACAGTGTTAGAGGCTGAAGACAAGTAGATTGACATACAGCTAAACACTAAAATAAGACGTTGCTTCCAGGGAAAATATGTAACTTTTGATGCTTCCTCAAATCTTTTATGTTGTTATACTAGTAAAAAAGTAAATTCCCAGCCATTTTCTTATCTTAGACATACAACTCTGGCCTAAAATGCTTAAAATATAAACAGGAAAATGAAACATATGCTACATATTACAAAAACATCCTATTCAGTAGCAAAACCTGATGGAACTAGCCAGAAGGCTGGACCAAAGATCAAAAAAGCAGAATGTAAAATAAAATACAACAAGTTTTCTCTCTCATCATCCTATGTATGGGATCAATGTTTTAGTAATTCAAAGTTCAGACTTCTGGTCCTAGTTCCCAAGTTTCACTTCATCTGGAATTTAAATTCTAGTGATGCACCCTGGCAGTGATGAAGGCCAAGAGCATCCTGGGCTGTGTCAGCATGGGCACAGCCAGTGGACTGAGGGTAGAGCTTGCCCTTCCTTTACTTGCCACTTGTCAGGCTGCATCTAGGAACTGTTTTGGGCCCCCAGTTCAAGAAGGACACTGAAAAAATGGAGTTCAACAGAGGCCACCAAGATGGTTGGGAGGCTGGAGCACTTACCCTGTGAGGAGAGGCTGAGGGAGCTGGGCTTGTGCAACCTGGAGCAGAGAGGGCTTCAGGGGCACCTAACAGCAGCCCCTCAGTACCTACGGGGAGGTTACCAAGGAGGCAGGTATTTAGTGAGGTGTGTGGCAGGAGAACAAGAGACAGTCATCATAGATTGAATGGGGAAGTTCTGCGTGTAAGTACAGAAAACGTTCGCTATGAAGATAATTACACAAGGGACCAGGCAACCCAAGAAGCTTCGGGACCGCTGTTCTCAGAGGTCTCTAGAACATGACTAAACAAAGCTCTAGGCAGCAGGGTCTGAATTTGGTGCTGACCTCTCCTTGAGGAGACACTCGAACTAGATGACTTCCCAAGGTCCCTTCCAATATGAATTATCATCTGAGTGTCTGCTTCTAGGATGTGCTGCTTCTTTCAGAATTGCTGAAAAATATACTGCTGGATTTTGCATAATACTTCCTTAATGCATTAAGTCCCTGGAGTAAGGAACAGAACTCAGGTTTCCCCAGTCCCTTGGGGTTGCTTTGTACTCTTCAGGGAGTGGGACAGTTGTCCTAAAAGACATATTATGATAATTACGTAATTAAAGTCTGTGACTTAATGCAGACTTTCACATTGATTTGCATAAGTCATGGTTCTTCTTGACTTCCAAACTCCAGCCAGCATGATTGTGTCATTTTAATATCGCTATTTCATGTCATCTTCTTATGTTCTATTTCTATGTTGTTGAAACAGAAAGCCTAAGACCAGATATTATGGAATACCCCGAGTGAATTGCAATTTGCGAGAGGCCATCAGCTTCCTGGCACAGAGCTTGGCCACGTCAGCTAATTAAAAGGGTGGCTTTACTGACAGCCACGAGGAGGTGATGACACAGTTTTTGCCACTGGGTTTTACAGTGCTTTGCTGAGAGCAGAGAAACAATGACACTTGGAACAGCAATAAATCTCACACTTGCCAAACGTGGAACTCATGTCAGAAACATGGTAGCATTAGTTTAATGACAATATGATTTTCACAGCCTAAAAGGATTTTGAACACTTTATTTTCCTAACTTCAGTTTTGGAAATAGTGGGCTGATTTTTGCTGAAAACTTTCAGCCATACTGCTTTTGAGGCTCCATGGGAAATCTTACTTTGAATACTCCAAGTGCAAAAAGTAGGACCAAATCCTAGGATTTTACAATGGCAAATTTTAGATAGTAGAAGCAATACTGACTCCACCTTTAACTTAAATGGTTAAACAGATGGTGTGCCAGAAGATGGCATTCAATAACATGCAATACTGTTTCGGAGTTATGTGCCAGGTAAATATCTGCATGAACACTGTAGGAGACTTCTCCGCTGTGGGTTTTAGATCTGCTCTTGACAATTTCAATTGTTAATGTTAATTACAATTTTTCTTTTCAGTGGCACTCTAAGTCTATAACAGGTTAGGATTCGGTTATGATAGGTGTTTTACAGTCCCATTAGGTGAAAGAAAGTGAGAATAAGGGGGAGCAGGAGGGTATAACAATAGAATGTGAACATTTCTTTTAGAGACTAGCTCACCAGAGAGACTATCCTGGTTTTGGCTGAGATACAGTTAATTTTCTTTATAGTAGCTCATATAGTGCTATGTTTTGGATTTGTGCTGAAAACAGTGTTGATAGTACAGAGATGTTTTAGTGGTTGCTAAGTAGTGCTTATACTAAATCAAGGACTTTTCAGCTCCCCATGCTCTTGCCAGGTGCACAAGAGGTTGGGAGGGGGCACAGCTGGGACAGCTGACCCCAGCTGACCAAAGGGCTATTCCATACCATATGGCATCATGTTCAGCATATAAAGCTGGGGGGAAAAAGGAAGAGGAGGACGTTCGGAGTGATGGTGTTTTGTCTTCCCAAGTAACCGTTACGCGTGATGGAGCCCTGCTTTCCTGGAGATGGCTGAACACCTGCCTGCCCATGGGAAGGAGTGAATGAATTCCTTATTTTGCTTTGCTTGTGCGTGTGGCTTTTGCTTTACCTATTAAACTGTCTTTATCTCAACCCACGGGTTTTCTGACTTTTACTCTTCCGATTCTTTCCCCCATCCCACCGTGGGGGAGTGAGCAAGCGGCTGTGTGGTGCTTAGTTGCCAGCTGGGGTTAAACCACGAGAGAGACATACAGTCTCAGTGGATGAATTTTAGTCCTAATTAGGGCATTGCCAGTGGAATAGTTATTGTCCTAATCAGAAACTGTGGCAGACAGGTGGTCTGTTAGACAGGTTGTAAAGGATACACAATGCATAATAAAGTCACCAGAGACCAGACAATGTACTGATGATGATCCTAGTGCTCTTTCCAATGCTGCCCTTTGCATTGAAATTTGGGGCTTATCCCTCTGATAAATATGCTCCTATTTGTATAACTTTGACATTTGAATGCCTATGTTAACATACAACACAATTCCATTTGATGCCAGGATAACATAAAGAGCCTTACAAGAAGAGTGTTATTATTGTTGTTACCTGCAGAATATTAATGCAAATACCTATGTTGTGCCAATGACTGTTTAGTGCTGAGTGGTTTATGTGCTTGACCACTTGGACCCAGTTTTACAAGCTGTTATGCGCCTGTATTTAATTTTAGGAAGAATGTAGGTACCTCACAGTGACAGAAAAAAACATTAAAATTCTTCCAATGTCCACAGCAATTGTATTTTTTGTCACGTGGTTTCCATAAGCAGAACTGTCTAAGCTTGGGTGAACCATGATCCCAGGGAGCAAGTGACAGTATTTGTCTTCCGCTTAAGGCTGCCTGAGATTTTCCATGTAGATCTCCTTACAGCTAAGCTCTCCAATAGCCTAATCTACTCAGAGCTTTCTTAACATACATTAATAATGATAATTTCAGCAATTGCAGTGGTGAGAAAACTCAACTAGTAATATGTGCCAGGAAGAGTGGATTCATACACTTTTTCATCCCGAGTAGAATTATACTACAGCTACCACTGTCCTACACAGTGCTTACACTACTGAGTCACAGGTAACACTGACGATGGACAATTCTTTGTTCCTTCTTGTGAAATTGTGGGATTATTGCTACAAATTGCGTAAGATTTATTTGGCATGAGACAGAGGGAGTAAACAAGAGAAAATACAGTTTTGTAGGCTACTATCACAAAGGTGAGGACTCCTATATTCACAGGGATTCTTTTATTCAAACTTTACAGAAAGTTCCTGACACAGAAACAGAGGAAATTATCTAGTTAAAAAACTTCCCATGGGAAATACTATTTTTGTGTCTGCGTTGTTTTCTCTGGTCTTCTTTCTCAGTGCATTTTGTTTCTCCTTGCCTTATTTACCTTCCCTCCCTCCCCCCCGTTTGTGTCAGAAACTAACTTTTAACAAGTTTAGGGGCTCTTAATCTAATGATAGATATTGCCATCCCGGTTTCACATTGAGAATACTAGTAATTCATTTCTAACATAGCTACTGCAGGACAATTCTTCTTTGCTACTCATGCTTAGCTTTCTTCCATCTGCCATATTCATATGGTGCTGGGTTAAGAAAGGAGCATAGGTAGGGTGCACCCAGAACAGGTCTGTCTTTATCCTGACTGATAGTGTTGCAGTGAACATTCGCCATCCTGCCCACTGTGCGTAGAAGGGATGGGAACTTGTTAGGGAGGTAGCATTTAGTTCAGGAGGGTTGTGGCTTTGAAAGGATGTGGCTCACAGAGATTAGACTCCCAAGTAGTCACTTGCTACTCATCAGGTTAGGACAATTCAGGAGCTTGTACATTTATTTTAGAGTGGAAAAACACATGACATAAATATTTCAGATAGGATCATTGATCGTGACTGGGAATATGGTTACATAAGAGCTTTCACAGGTCATCCTCTGAATAAGAACGAATGAACGGAGGTGGACTTCTTTAATCCATCAAAATCCAAGAATGTTGAGCCACCCGGCCTTGTTTTATTTCTGAAATTATTTCTCAAATTACTTCTGAAATTATTTCATGTTTCCTTAATTTGGTATGTGCTTCCTCCCCCTCGATTTCTTAGTGCTACATTAATAAAACTGCTGCTTGGCCTTCTGTTTTGATGCTGAGACCTATGGAAAATCAATAAATTGCCTAATATGACAGCAGACCATCCAACTAATGTAGGGGAAACATTAGGTGACATAAATCCAGCATACCTAGCTTCTGATACTTGATCTGGCTCACATCTGTCAGAGATGATGTGTAGACAGTGTGGTCTTGCAGGCAGATGCATCCAAGCTGGTGGAATCATTTTAGGAACAATTCTTCTGAGATAAATGACACCAAGGACTGAACGAGAAACCATATGTTGTTAGGATTATGGAAGGCAGACGAAGAACTGGGATCCACTTTTCTAGTGAATTCTGTGAGACTTGTGCTAATAGCAGCTCGGAGCTGAGAAATATGAAGTGGAAGTGGGTCGATTGTCTTACTGAGACTGATATAATCAAGGGTGTTAGTGGGGTTGTCTCTAGAACTCAGGGTACAGGTCCAGCATCCACACAAAGAAAAGTGTTCAGATAAATCTTCACAGTGAGATGGATTCAGAAAAAGCTGCAAGGACTACCTGGCATCCAGAAAACTTGTCTTTACTGTGAGAGACTGAGGAAATCCAGTCTATTTAATTTATCCTCCTGGGGTTTGAAGAGTAACTTATTAATGGTCTACAAGCATTTTCTCTACTATTGGAAATCTTCTCCCTTTTGCAATGTAAGTATTCAGCCTAGGAAATTGAAAGTGTTTATGTCTAAGAAGAAAAAATATTTCTGATATGGGACATCTTTTTAAAACAGGAAAGCAATAAGGCCAAATCTGACATCTGGTTGTCTGATGCTAGAAACAATTCAAACTGGAATAACTTCAAGCTTGTCAACACTGGGAAAGTAATGTTTTTCAAACAAGATTGACTCTCAGTCATGATTTCTTAAGGTTGTGTTCTAAGTTATCCACAAGTAATTCAGAATTGCTAGGTCAAATCTTGGAAGATGGTTAAAGAATGATATTTTAATGTCAGTATTGTAAATACATAAGTGATAAGTATTTAATTTTTTGCTTTAAATTTCCTAGCTGAAAATACAAGGTCATATAAGCAGTTAGCTGTCAACAGACCATTACCTGCCATTGTCTGCCAGTTGCCCACAGATGGTCCCATGAAGTCCTCCCCATTAATGCTCCATGCAGGTGTTATTAATAAGTAGTGTATAGCAGCAGAGAAGTAAAAATTAAGTCCTGTATTATCTCCAGAATCAATGGTCAGATGAACCTTAACACGGAAGCTGACAACCTCACCCACTGTGATTGCCAGACAGTTGTTGTTTACATACAAGTTGTTTCTGCATGGTGAAAAATCTGACATGTGGTTGTGAAGGTCTTCTACTGGCTCAGTTGCTAAGGGATAGGAGGTTTTGCTTTGATGCAGATAATAAACGGCTGTTTACACAGCATGTTTGCACATGCCTTAATAGGATCACTTTGCTTATTTGCTTTTTTCCCTACTAGTTGCACTGTGTTAACATCTGTCAAACAACAAATAGCAATATCTGGAATGTATGAATATTAATGAAGATGCTATTTTCATCATGGGAAGGACATGAAAGTAAATCTCATAAAAACCTTGATATTTTAATATCTTTTCTCATTTGAGGATGATTACCTATTCTTCACATGATTTCTTCACCTATATGTACTTGTGAGAGATTTTATCCCTGAACTTGAAAGCAGAGTTAGCATGACTAACCCCTAAATGGTTTCATGATTTCTTAAGTCTTAAGGCCACATGTTATGATCATGCTGTCATATCTGGCATAACACAATCCACATCATTTAATTAAGTAGTTCACAGACATGTTTACATCTTCTGACTGATCTAGAACATATCTTTTGAGAAAGGTACAGCCAATCCGGTATGAAAGGTCTCAAGTGAGAAAGAAAACACTGCATCCATAACAAGTTGTTCCAGCGCTTAATCACCCTTGAAGTTTAAAATGTGCATCTTAACTGTAGTTTGAATTTAGCTCTGCTTTCAGTCATTGAATCTTTTTTAATGCTGTGATCTGAGGCTAACAAATTAGAGCGCATGGTGTGTGGCAATACAGTTGGAGGTTCATCATAGCATCTCTGTGCAGCTTTTTGGCATTGTTTAGGAAGTTTTAGAACTGTAAGTATAAGAGCTCTCATCTACAAATCTGCCTGGAGTCTTAGTGCAGCTATACATACCCTGTGGACAGTGGGTCACTAAAATGCTTTCCGGACGCCTTATGCAAATGCTTCGCTATCTCTACCATTTTGGCAATATTATTTCTTGTGGACACTGTGCCTATCAGCCTCTGGCCAATATTTATTTGTTGCATGTCAAGTAGAAATGTGCACTGATTGTATTTCTCTTGCCCATTTGGAGCTTCACATGAGCAGTTTAACAATACTCCTGCTTCAATGACTTTGATATAAAAGCCTGGTTCTGTAATTCTCTGCTGCTAGTATAGGATGATAATGGATACCAAAAAAAAAGCAATGCAAGTATGTTTTTTTAAAAATAACTATCTGTAGTAATTTAATATTGTACACAGTAAAATTGTAAAATTATCTTACTATTATGTAAAATTTCTGGTTTTCTAGAGCTGACAGACCTAAAGTAATTAAAACAACAGCTCTTTCCAGTTTTCTTATGAAAGCTTGAGTTTTTATTCCTGTAGCCTCTTTACATTTTTCTTTTTAGAGCAACATAATCTGTTTGTAGTATGCTATTTTTTTCCCAAAACTCTACTGAACTGCAATTCATGAATAATTACTAAAGATCAGTTGTCATTTTTCAACTTTTTAAAAATGAAAAATAAATTTTGATTAATATAGGGGTTTTAAAATTGAAAACAATATAAATATATATTAATCTAGAAATTGATTTAAAAACTTTTTTTTTTTCTCAGTCTTTCCTCTTTCCTTACTCCCACATTTGGCTGATAAGAATCCCTGGAATTTTTAAAGAAATGCAGGAAATGCTAATTAAAACAATTTTCCACAGCACATCTCTTAATTATATACTTATTAACTCTGAAATAAACATTTCTGGTCACTTTGGCCTTATTCCTTCCAGCATATCTAGACTGGTGACCATTACCTCTTTCTAGACCCAAAGTATCTCATGCCTTATAAGAACATAGCAAGGCAACATTTTCAGATTAATTTGAGTGGATATTTCCAGCTGCCAGACTTTTTGGCACCTCAGTAATCTCCAAAAGTTAAGTTTATCTTCTATTTGAATAGACTTATCAGGAATATATGAAGTTTACTTTTTTTTTTTTATATCCATGTTCCAATATGAGGAGTCCCATACATTTCTTCAGGTCATTTTACATATCACTATACAATAATTCATAAGGATGGTGAAAAATTTATTAGGCAGGACTAGAGGCTTGTCTACACTTGCAAGTTACTTTGAATTCATTTTTGGATTAGGGTAGGGTGTGAATTTTAAGTGTGATAGCTATTTCTGTCCATGTGCTGACAAGTGAGGGTATGAGGGGTTTGGATATTTGGCCACAGTATTTCCTTCTAAAGCTTTTATAATAACAGTATGGTGGGGTGTAAAGATCTTGCACAAAACGGCTACAACTTGAATCAGTACCAAGACTGGTTTTTGTCTGCTTTATTAAAGAAATTTTAGTTTATTGCTAAAAGGAAGTGATATGAACGTCAAGATGTTGCAAGATAGATATATGTTTTTACCGCACATTTAGCTGATGACTTTGTCCTGTAACAAAGACAGGGTACAGTTGGAATTATCTATCACCTGGAGATATTGCCATTATTTTATTATTGTGGGATAAACCATAAATCAATCTCTTACAAACCATAGAAATTATGCATAAAGGAATGGAAGAATCTCTTCTTTTTCTTTTTTTCTTTTCTTTTTTTTTTTTTGTATTTTACAGCAAAAGAGGCAGCAGAGAGATGTGTTTTGCAGGACACTCTTAAATTTAGTATTGTATTCATCAGTAATATGTTATGATGGTGCAGCTTTGCCCTACTTCTTAGGGTTGGACTCCAGCTTGTGGAGTTAAAAACCTCATATTCCTAGGCTCAGTACAAAGGTCAGGCAATATGAGAGGGACCTACAGCAGACTCGCATCAGAAGTACTACTTTAACAGTTTGTTTGCTGTTGGGTTTTTCAGTTTTCTTTATTAGCTGGCCTCTGGAAGCATAGTTCAACATCTTTCTTACAGCTTTTGACCTTTCCTCTCTTCACTGCTTTGGATGGCTCCAGTAACTTTAAAGAACACATTATAGTTGCAAGAATCTTGAATGATCTGCCGTCTTGAAATAGCAACGCAATCTGGGCTAATCAGAGGAAAATAAATGGCTTTCAGGAAGAATTTCAGTGAGCACCATGTTGTGTTCAAAGCAGGGGTCTGATTCTAGCTTCAGCGGAGTTCGGCAGGAGCTGGGAGCATCTCAGCGGTGCCCTGCAGCTGCGAGTTATCAGCTTTGGAATTAACAGGCAAGTCCACTGCTAATGCCAGATCACAGCTGCCTCCCCTCCCTGCGGAGCTCACCCCAGCATGGCGGGTCCTGCTGCATGAGAAGGGAGAACATTGCCTGCAAGGGGAGAGAGCAGCTGCTGAGGAGAGCAGGGCGCTCCTGAGTTCTCCTGGATATGGTGACTCCAACACCCAAATGCAAAATCTTTACTCCATGGGTGCCATGGGTCTCTGGATTTCCAGTGAGCTCAAAGTAACTCAGGATGCAGTACTGGAAACCTGGCGTGGTAGAGAGCCAAGACACTGCTGGCTGCAGGAGTATCTTGCAGTTGTGAAGGACGGTGCGCACGGAGATAACTTTGTAGTGCAGTGGGAATAATAGTAAGAGTGACCTTGTGTGTTTTCCCCGAGTTTGTCTAGCTCCTAGCTTGAGGCATTTGCCTCAGGGATAATGCAATCTGTTTTGATACTGCAGTAGCAGTCACCAAAATAAAGACCCTATCAGGAATCACTGCAAACTTCCAAAAATTATAGCTAAAACTACTAGACTGTCTTGCAGAGAGTTGCTTCCACATGTCTTGGTGTTAGTCTTAGCTGCTTGTGAAAATTTTGAAAAAATACATTCTGTTTTTAATGGGCACTAATCTCTGACTCTCAGCTGTAGTCAGGCTGTGTGCTTGAAGCAGACATTACATTATATGTAGAGTTTTGAGGTGTCTTCATTAAAGGTATATTTGGCTGTTGCATGCACAAAATGAGCTCTTCAGAAAATATTATGACTGGGTAAATTGCAAAATACTGGCTGTAGCTACACAATCTGCCCTGAGCAGAGAGTAATCCAGGAAGAAAATTGTCTTTCCTAGTTTCCTAGAAACTAAAGAATAATAAACTGGCATAATTGTATCACTGATTTCAATGAAGAGGAAAGTTGACAGCAGTAAGCAGAGCCTACCTGCTTCTCCTGTGACACCATCTCAAGTGAAAGAAGACTGCATCAATTTACTCTCTTTTACTGGGTTAAAACTAGGCAGTGACTTGGCAGAGTACCTACTGCTTTCCTTTTGTTACTTTGGTGCTAAAATGAATGTTACGAATCAGAACTGATTTTCTTATTAGTAACATAACTTTGTATAAGGAAACAAATAGCCTAGTTATAATAAAAAGCAATGATGTATCTCTAAAATTATGTACAAAGAACTTACACTGTTTAAATGTCTTTTTTTGGTGTTATGTGTCAACTTTCATTGTGTTGCTCTTCTCTTTGTCTAAATTGACTGAAATTACTTTTACCCATATTGTATAATAAATTTCAAAATAATCACATTTTGCTACAGCATTTAGTGCCAAGTACTTTTCTGCACAGTGCAGGCTCTGTTTTTGTAAAAACTATGTCCCTAGCCACCTGGCAGCTCATTCTTAATTCATGTGCATTTAGTTACAGCTGGCATAAAAAGCAGAGTTTTCCAAGGACACTCTGCAGACTTGCCCAGTGGAAATTATAACCTCTATAAAATTGTTTCATGATCAAATTCTGTTTTCTCAGGCCTGTTTTGTCAGATCATGGCCTTGGGTAGAAGTACTGGAGCCACTGAGCTGCCAGGATGACATGTCTAACTAGAATTACACTGAAGGTAACCAAACAATTCTTAAATAGGACAGACATTTCCATCTGTTGATTCCATTGCAGGGTCAACATTTAGGACATTCAATGATTCTCACAGAGACACACTACCCACCCCCCAATTTTTGTTTTTAAATTTCTAAACAAAGAGTGGTTGTGGTTTGTTGGTAGGTTTCTTTTTTCTATAATTATAGAGTTTTTAATAATATTTAAGTAATTTGAAATTATGATTTGTCTGACAGATAGATCCAGAGACTTCAACCCTTGAGAGCATGCCAGAAAGTTAGGAAAGGTGTTAAACCAGTGCAGAATATCAACCTCTAAATAAAATAGCATATATAATATAGTTAAAAATAATTACCATTGCCTTAAAAATAAAAAATACCTTATGGCCACAGAATATGTCCTTGTCACATGTAATAATGTATTTCTTTAGGCCTGTAATTGCAATAATTCTGTCTGGCTGCTGGAGGAGTGAAACTGTTGCCCAGCAAGGTGACGTGGTTTGTACAGACCAGTCTGGGAGGATGGTGGCAGCAGGAGAAACAGAACAGAGGCCTTCAGAGCTCCAGGTAAGTGTCCCAGCAATTCAGTGACAGACATTTTCTACAGTCCCTCTGGCCCTCACAGGAGCACTCAGACCGTAAGATACCATGCAGTGCAAACAACACAGTAATGTGGTCCTCATTAATTAACTAAAGATATCAACAAATATCTTCCATGTTCTGCCACAAGTATCTTCTTACAATATTCTGTCTTAAACCAGCTGATATTTTGAAGTTTAGATTACTTGGGTTATTTTGTATGTTAAAAGATATAATTTGAGATGGAAACTATGCAGGTATGTAGTCTGATAATATGGATGTAGGATCCTTCAGTCAGAAAGTTCTCAAGTTGTACAAATCAGTCAGGTTGCTGGGTCTAAGGCATTGGTTTGTTCAGGCCGGCATTCTGAGATTCTTAAATGAACAGCTAAAGCAGAACTTGAACACACACTAATGATTTGCAGTCAAGTGGGGAGTGTAAATTTGTGTTGCTCATTTGAAACACAGTATGAATAAAAAACGCACACATCTAGACTGTCAGTTGTGAAAGAGGTTACATTTGTAAAGAGAGAGATGCAAGGAAGTTTTAAGTGCTTCATAAGTCAGAGAATAGAATCAAACCAAATTAATGGAATTATAAAGCAGTCCCACTTCTGCAGGTTTCTCTGCTCATGCTACGGTATTATAGTAATCATGACAGAAGTAGTAATGGTAACTATATACAACTGAAAATTAGAGTGAAAATCTGCAATGGCATGCATTTGCAAAAATGGACCTATTTGAAATTGTAAAATCAGCCTGAAGTTTGAGGATGAGCAAAGAAAAGGTATGATTTCCTACAAAAGCCTTGTAAGGCATTGTTCAGACACTCCCCCCATGCAGAGAGTAACCTAAAAACCACATTATGCCCTAGTGATTTGCTTTGTGCTTCAGTATTATGAACCTCAAATTAACAAACCCCCAAATTAGCAAACAATAACCATTCCAAGCAATATTTCAAATGGAAAGTAGAATATCTTTTCAGTTGGGGGTTGGATTTTTTTAGTTTGAAATGACAAATTGAATTAATATATTGCATTACTAAAACATGTCTCAATTACTGAAAATGAACACTCAATTGATGTGACTTTTTTACACCCGGTACTTTTTATATATTATTTTAAAAACTATCTCCATATCAATTTCTCCACTCAGTTGCATAGATGTAAACCAGAAGTAATACAGCTGAAATTAATAAAGCTGCAGTTCTGTAAAGCCAGCATAGAAGACAGAGGAATTAAGTTATGGAGCCTCTTTCTCTTCCATCTTATAATGGAATAAAACCACTGCAAAGCTATTGGCTTAACTGGAAATCGATGTCATTTACATGAATATGAATAGAGAGTAGACAATTTGTTTTTATTTTCCATAGCCATGATAACTGAGGCCATATGTCCTACTATATAAAACATATGCTCTCCATAACTCCTGTCCATACAGAATTGGCATACATAAATTGCAGATTACAGTTCCAGTAGAAGTTAATTGCCTTCTGCCTTCTCTTTTTCTACTGAAGTGGTTTAAGGGAACAAAAGGTTTAGTTCAGCATTTTGCCAGTTACAAAACCTGGTCAGATTAATTTCAAAATCTTGAAAGGAAGTAAAAGGTAAACCTGAAAGGAAATAAAAGATGGTGTTGCCTATTCATCAAAACACAAGACTCTTTTATCTACAATACTAGTTATAACCTTTATTGTATAGGTGGCTGCTACAGACCCAGGGCTGTGATTCACAGTCAGGTTCCTAAATTTAAGAATTGATATGTCTGCCAGATGCTTAAGCTCTGATCATAGTTATTGGAGAACTAGTCAGCATGGTCAGTGGATTCTAAAGAGTTATTCAGCTGACCAGCCATGACATATCTATTTTACCGTGAGCAGAACTGCTTTTCTAGTTTGTGCTAGATCTGCAGTGAGAAATTTAGGTGTGTAAGTCTGAAGCTAAATCCCCCCCAGATGACTTCATGTCTAATATTCTGAAACAAGTGTCCATCAGAATTACAGGACATCTTTCTAGAATCAAAGTTAAATGTTTCAGACATGAGGCAGCATTGCCTCCACCTGATCCAGCCAATACTGATCCCTTTGAAAAGGCCATTTGAATAAGTAGCTAGAACTTGGAGCTCATGTACTTTTTTCCCTCCTCTTCTGCAGATCACTAAGTTTCTTATCAATTCACCCTCACCTTCTATCCCAGTTGCCTTAAAGAGAATGAAGTGGAGAATCCAGAGAAGGCACAAGAAGGGAGAAAGAGGCTTTCAAAAACCTTCCCTCAGAAAGCAAGCCTAGCTAATATGGCCCCATACCTTCTTTACTCTCTCCTATGAAAGAGAGAAAATATGCCCATATCAGGAGTATTGAAAAATTATTCTCTTTAATGTGATATTAAATACTGATGAAAGGGAACTGAAGGCACCCTGGCTACAGTATTAGAAATCACTTTGGAAGAAACAGTCTTAATGGTTAGTTATACTTTCTAAATAATGCTAATAACGTCTAGTGATATTAATAATATTAAAAAAAACTGCACGGGATTCCAAGAAATATATGGAATTACAATATTTTTATATCTTACAAATTAAATTTTAATGCACAAGAAATGTAAAGACTCTAGTGTGAGAAACCCCAAAAACCTGGATATGTTTGCCCAAACTGTCTATCCCACAAACCTTCAGATTGAAGTGGTTAATTATCAGCCCATTTATTTTAAATATGATTTGCTGTTCTTGGTTGGGCTTCCTCATCCATTAGTTCATGGGCTGTTATTTAAATGTTTCCTTCCAACAGCATGTACAATAATTGCTGTGTATGAAGTGCTATCTCTTTTTTTTTTTTCTCCCAGTTCTAAGGAAAAAGGCTTTGATTCATGATTTACTGATGTAGTTATTTGTTCATTATTTCAGGCTTCGTACGTTCATTCCACTTTCCATAACATTTTCTGTGGATGCTATGGATGAGTTTTCAGTTCTCTTCTTCAAATTATTTGCTATTTATCTGTTTCATAATAAAGTTTCTCAAGACTGTGATAGTAAATTCACACTACCAACAGGGAAGCTTTACTTTTAGCTTTTCAGTGTTTACAAAAGTCATGACACGGCTGCATGTAAGTGTTCAGGTTGATCCTTGTCTGAATGGCTGTTAACTAACTTAATCCAATAGATTTATCCTCTTTTCTTCAAGGTAAAATTTATCCTCTTTTCCTCAAGGTAAAATTTAGCAAGCAGAGCAATACTCTGGTCTCCACTCAGACTGCAGAGTTCACCAGGGAAATAGTACAACAGTCAGTGCAATTGCTTTCTGTAACACTAGTTCAAAGGATGAGAGAACATGTCAGAGAACTTAGATCATGTCTCATCCAGCTATCAGCAGCATGCAGACCACAGCCACAGCACAGCCTTGTTGGCCATGGCTGTTTGAGAAAGCCTAATCTCAGTCTATGATTTTAGAGATCTACTTGTTTGATGCTTCGTTCTTCCCTGATTGTGGTGATGGATGCCACACTGCACTCAGGAATGATTAATTCATTTCAGATATCTCAAGAGTCAATGGCTATGGTTTCTACTTAAAGCTGATTCTACATGCCAGGGCTTTCTACATAAGTGTTAGATATCACCTTGCTGACACTAAGATGCAATTATCAGGAAAGTGGAAGATAAGACCTTTTGTACTCTGTGAATAACTTTAAAACCAATGCATACTTTACATTACCCTGGTAATGTTTACGTATCACATTTACAGAATATCCTTCTAAGGATCATCTCAGCAGGTGCTTTAAAAAGAATTATGAGTATCACTGCATAGACTCCATACAGTTCACCTTGTTTGGGTTTAGTCCTGACTGTGTCAATCAGTCAGTTCTGACTGATCGAGGAATATATCATGGTTGTGTCTCCTGGTATGAAGATACATGAAGGATCTCATCCATGTCTCTCTATGTCATAATTAAGATGCAAATTTCAGAAGAGGTGGAAATTTGTTCCAAATATTGTGCAGATACTTTTCCCTGTTTTCAACACTGCCACAATCCCAGTGTCTTTTTTGCTTGCTTTAAGATTAGTTTTACTTTATAAATGATAATCCAGACAGCTGTTTTGTATATAAGAGAAATAGATTTGCTGTACCAATATAATGTGATCTTAATTGTATTAGGCTACAAAGTCACAAACAAAAGCATGGCTGCTTTGTTCAGACTTGAGATTAAAGTTCTCTTTCCTTTCTTATAGTAAACCCAATGACATGGATATTTTGCAAATGTATTTGCCTTCAGCAACTTCCTTTTTTAAAGTCATAAATACAGTGTACTGCTTAAGAAAAAACAAAACAAAACAAAAACCAACTTGGCCCTGTGCCATATAGTACATATAGTACACAGGGTCCTGTGGAGGTCATCTGAAGTGCATGACCCATTTTGAATTCCTTCAGTTTGCATGACTTTGTCAGTCTTAAACTGATGATTCTGACAATATTTCTCAGCATCCCTGCTGAACGTTTATATCTGGCTTCCTACCGCTCTTCATACTGACGCTAGCTTTCAACTTGATGAAATGAAGTCATAATTAAACAAAAAACATCCCATAAATAATGATAAAATAGCACTCAGACTATCATTCAAGCTGCCTGCAGGCATTTTTAGATATTTGTTTTTATTTGTATTATGTGGCTTTTCTATAATACTAATAACTATTTTTCCTGTACATCTTTCTCTAATTCCTCTCAGATGATGTCAGTTTACGAGATTAGTTTAATTCTCTTAGATGTCTTTCCAGGACTCAGTGACCTCACTCTGCAGGAGTGGACAGCTGGAATGTGCAAGTGTGCAGTAAACTTCCTGCCTCTTTGTACCAACTATCCAGAGATGCTTTCTGCAAGTCCTGATGTGCAAGGGAAGAAACTGCAGCGATGCCAGAAAGTTGCTCTTAAGTCCCTGATGATTCTTAGAATCTATTTTGCTTGTGGGGTCATTCAATTATGTTTGAAATTAGTTCAGTTATTCATTTTGGTTTGTAAGTATAAAAATAGAAAATATTTTTAAATCTGGGGCTGTATTCAGACTGCAATCTGAATAAATTGAAGAATGGTTCTAACTGTGGGGTCTGGGGTCTGTTCCACTTTTATGTAAATGCTGAGACTGCAGACTTGTGTCAAGACCTCCCTGCTGAAAACTTCAAAGGCATTCCTTCCAGGCAGAGAGTTTATTCTAGAATAGTGGAAGTTCCTCCCTGAGGTTCAAAGGGTCATTGCTAGAAAACTCATTATCTGTAGGGACTGGTGACTTGAGTAAAAATCTAAAAAATAGTATGAATATTGACCATGCTCACAAGGTGACAGGATGTGGGAATTAGTCAGCAACTAGAAGAAGCAGGTAGATGTTTGAGGGGTGGTGGTGTGAATGTGGTTACAGTGTAAAGAAAGAGATTTTTCAAGTACGACAAAAATATTTTATCCAGTGTCTAAACTTGCTCTCAAAGTCAAACCAAGGCTGGTGTCAAAACTGCTTTCAGAAGAGCTATCAAGGAATGAGGGAAGATTCCTCGTCGTTGGGAAAGAAATCCAGAAGTGGTGTAGAGTCAGCAAAGTATATTTTTGTTAAACTTTATTTTTTCTTGTACTTTGTACAAAGGACAGATAGGATATCAGGATGTAAGATACCAGATGTGACAAGACTGGAAAAATGGAGCTAAGGCAAAAAGCTTTCTGCGCTTTAGCTGGCAAAACTCTGCAGAGTAATGGTATTTTAGTCACTGCAGGTTCTTGCAGGACTGGATTATCTTCCCCTATTCTTGGCTGTACCATTCCTACAATGTGAATATTTAAGATTATATCTCCTGACTGTACTCGACCAAGGAATATTGCTGGGTACAGACTGTTCAGTACCAGGAATACTCCTGCCTCTCTAGAAAATCATAATTTTCTTCTCAGTAGCACTGTGTACTTCAGATATTCACAGTCGTCAATTGCTTGCTCCTTGTATTCAGTGTGCTCCTCTGCTCAGACCCACATATGCCAACAGATTAACTAAAGTTACAGGGTGATTAACGGTGACTGTTGGGTACCACCACATACAGTTCCAGAACATAAAACAGTGAGAGCATAACTTGCTTGTGAGAAAAGCAAAACCTTCTCAGAGGCTGATGCCAACCAAGAGCAAGGCACAGCACGGCTGCTACTGACCCAGCAATTTGGCCTTTCTTCTTGTGCATATTCTATCAAGAATACATTTCAGCAAATGCATGCAAGTATTTAAAAAATCCTTGAAAACATGTCCCACCAATCTATTTTCTCACAGACAAGGACATGAAAACAAACATTTGACAGGCATCAATCACACTGCCTATCACATAGTAGAAGTGAAATCTGTGAGAACCTCTGGAGGTGAGGACCCATCTATGCCAAATGCGCAGGCCATATCTGTTATCTTCAGGCTACTTATCAGTGCTAAATCTAGGGTACAGTAGGTTACATTTAGCAGTCAGTATATTTAAGCAGTCAGTATGAATCCAATGAGACACAACCCTATAGAAGAACAATTTATGTCTATATTAGTAAACTAAGCTGTTTCAGGAAGCATTTCCAGGTACTGTTGTCAGTACTACAAAATTTCTGGAATGACTGCTGGCACACTTTTGGCCTGAGTCAACAGGCAATCTCCCCAGAAATGTCTTTGCAAAATTTGAGAGTTAACATAGGGCAGGAATCATTTCTAAAAATTGGACCAGATGTTCTGGAGAGTTTAATAGTTGAGCAGAGACTGTTTTGTCCCAGTTAGTCTTGGGAAGAGAGAATAAGTGCTGACACTGTGTTGGTTAACCAGTAGAAAGAGGTGTATTCTCTGAGTGTGCTGGGCCACTGGCTCAGTACTGAATCAGAAGGAAAAATATTGGCAATTGTGTTTCTTGCCACCTTTCATGTGGAAACGTATATTTTCTTCACAGCTTGCTTTCTTTACCATAGAAAATGGTTGAATGGTATTTTTTCAGAATATTTCTGGTTTGTTTGAACATGTGTTACTGCATTCAATAATTAATCAATGATGAAAAGAGCTTATTGACAAATTTATGTGTGTGTGTATAGTTCATGGTAAGTGAAAGTAAAGATGTAACTAGAACTGTCATTTCTAGACTTTTGCTGTCAATGAAGAATGAAAGCTAAAAAGTCATGTTTAAAAACAATGAATACTAGGATTGCTTTTCTGACTGTTATACCAGTAACTTGTAACTAGTGTACCAGTAACTAAATGGGCATGTATCTGGCCTGCAGATTTATGTTAGCCTCTCATCCTGTTAGTATAATAATTTTTTAAACAAGAAATTAGACTGAAAGTGTGAGTTCTGATTGAAATGAATTTAAATATAACTATCATCATCCACGTGAGACAAAAAGTGCTTCTCTCCATACATATTTTGAGTTGAGGTGGAATCACTTTTCTTCCGCTCCAGTTTTCTTACATTCCCCCTACATGAACATAATTACACCAGAGGGGATCCTTCATCCTCTATATTTTGGTCCCTCAACTGCAGCCGTAAGTTTGATGTAATTTTAATAATATTTGTGCTATGTAATGGCTTCTAATAGGCTCCAGAATGATTTTCCACTCTAATATGTGCTTCCCCAAAGGATTCAACTGCAAAGCATAACTATCAGCTACATGAAAAGTAACTGCCATAAAGTCTGAAGCTTTCAAATTTAATGCTGCACTACTAAAATACGGGAGTATCTCACTTTATTACATCAAAAGCCTTTACTTTATGTATAGTACTATAATCCTAGATTTTTTTTTTTTTTAGCTAAATGACTATGGCTGCTGGTAGTCATTGTTGCCTGTTTGAATATTTTACAATGTTATTCCAATCTTTATGATTTTTTATAACTTTATATTTCTCTTCTACCTACTAAAGAGTGAAGAGAAGTATAACTTAAATCAACAAGTTAAAGTAACTGTTCCATAGTCTGACTGAAATACTTCGGATTTTTAAAGCTCAAACATTTCCCAAGTAACTTGGGAAGTCAGTTGGGAAATGTAAGTGCAAGTGACCTGGATCTAAGATATATATATATAACCCAGATTTTTTTATTTTGCAGTTTGAAATAAAAAATATTAAGTGTTGCAATGTATTATCATAATCAAAATAAAATCGTTCACATTCTCCTCAGTTTGCATCATTACAACAATATGCATTTAATACACCAAAACTTAATTCTCAAAACAAGTGTTCTTCAAAAGTACTGCCATTTGGATCTAGACCTAGATATGGATTTAAATTTTATATGTGGCATCTCAAGATTACTTTTTTCATTATGTCTTCATATATGACCAGATTTTGTAATAATGCTGCCTGGATTCGAGACTTGCAGGTTCAATATGTGCATAGTGGCATGGTGGGTTGACCAGCCAGCTGCTTTCTCACTCCCCCTCCTTGACAGGATGGGGGGGAGAAAATAAGATGAGAAAGCTCATGGGTCAAGATAAAGTCAGGGAGATAACTTACCAATTACCATCACGGGCAAAACAGACTCAACTTGGGGACAATTAGTTTAACTTATTGCCAATTAAAACAGAGTTGGACAATGAGAAACAAACTAAAACACCTCTTCCCTCCCACCCCTTTTTTTCCCCGTAAGGCTCAACTTCGCTCCATTGCCAGCTCCTCTGTGTCCCCTCCCCTGCCCCGAGTGGTGCAGAGGGATGGGGAATGGGGTTGTGGTGAGTCCATAACAGCTCCGCTCTGCAGCTCCGTCCTCCTCACATTTTTCCCCTGCTCCAGCGTGAGTCCTTCCACAGGCTGCAGGGAAGTACCTCCTCCAGCATGGTTGCTCCATGGGCTGCAGGGCAATCTCTGCTCCAGCACCTGGACCACCTCCTCCCCTTCCTTCTTCTCCAACCTTGGAGTACCCAAGGTTGTTTCTTGACTTTTTTTCCTCCACTCCTCTCTGCTCTCTGGTAGTTTTGCCCTTTCTTAAATATTTTTCCCAGACATGCCACTGTCTTGTCTGAGAGGCTCAGCCGTGCCCTGCGGTGGGTCGGTTGGAGCCAGCTGGAACCGGCTGTGTCAGGCATGGGGCAGCCCCGGCCTCTCCTCACAGAGGCCGCCCTGCAGCCCCGCTGCCAGTGCCTGGGCACCTGCACCTGGTACAAATGTCCTTTTCTTTTGAATAATGAAGTTTAAATATTCATGAGGGTTTGTTTTTTAAAAATATCCAGGTACACTTGAAAGTTATTTTGCATTGTTCTGAAAGTAATAAATATTTATATTCTGATTTTTTCCCTTGTTAACTCTCTCCTTTCTCCTTCCTTCTTAGATGTTCATAAATTGACTCAGAGACTAGACACTATTTTTTTCCCTAATTCAGCTAGGGAAAAAAATAGCTAAGAAAAAATTCAGCTAAGTTCTGAATGATCAGAGTATCCAGATATTAATGGGTTATATCGCAAAATGGTATAGTGTCTTAAAACTAGAAGTGTGGTGCAGTTTGTGAGGATATGACATTTTAAAATAACTGTAAATACCAGCAGATCAACCATGATCTTCCTAAACTTTCAACTCTGAAAACTCCTGGACGAGTTTGAAAGCCATAGGCACAGCTGATAAGTTTATTGTAAAGGATATAATTATGAAGACAGATTTATGGGGCATCCTCCCAGTTGAAGTCTTAAAGAACTGAAAGACGTAACTCCATGCAGATACATGGCTGAAAACTGCAATCATGTGACATGTTTCTATCTTTGATCAGTAATTATAGGGTTTTGCTTCTTTTCATTAAGCACTAGTTTCCTTCTCAATGGCCTGCAGTCATTCAGGTTGATCAATGATCTAATCATGTTATCCTTCCATCAGTTTAGTCTCAAATCCTTTTGTGGGATCTTTTACAGTTTAATAGAGCTTATTTTCAGGTTCGAAAGATCTGAAGAGTTCAAGATTAAGATCTAACCAGACCCCACATAGACATCCAGTATTGATTTGCAGTCTCAAATGTAAAATCTCTAACTTTCATTTGAGATCTTTCTATCTCTTTTCCTGGAGGCCTTCCCATTATAAGTCTATCTGAGGATCTTGTTTAAGGAGATCACTTTTCCCTTGCTTTATTTCTCATTTTCCATGACAATCTTCAGTGCAGTAGCAGCAGGATCAAATCTCTAATGACATTCAGAAATTGCAAATTAAGTCTTCAGTTCTACCATTTGTTCTGAATGTTCAAAATTTACATCTGTATCTCCTCCATTAAAGTACCTTGATAATCTCTTGTCTGAATGGAAAAAGATGCAGGACTGTCAATTTGCACTAATTTCAACCACCCTTTCTGTAAACATTCTTCCTTAACAACACAGGACACAAGGAATGAGAAGTTACTTACACTGATGCAATTATTTTAAATAGAATGAAATAATTTTGAAATCATTTATGTGAGGCTAAACACTTCAACAATTACTGGGTAAATGGCTGTAAAACTGCTGCTTACCTTAGGATCGGGCCTTGCTTTCCCTAGTATTGCAGAAAGCCCCATTGCCTTTGACAATAATTTTGATCTTTTTCTGTATCTTTTTAATCTTTCCTATATTTTATCAGTGAGACAGGGCTAAAAGAATTACACATAAAATGCAATATGTACTTGTGCCATAGATTTAAGCAGTGATAATAACGATGTTTTCTGTTTTCTTCTCTATTGGCTTTCTGATAATTCCTAATATTCAATTTTTTAAATTGCTCATAATTATTAAGGTGATGGTTTCATAGAACTATTTTTAATATGATTATAATCGCATTCTTTAATGGGAATAGTAAGTGTATAGCACATCACTCTGTTTGTATGCCAAAGCTTGTTTTATTCCTTCTGCATTACTTCACATTTATCACCATACAGTCTTGGCTGTCAAATTATTGCCCAGTCACTCAATAGGATGAGAACTTCCTGCGAATCTCCACACATGACTTTTGATTTTATCACCCTGAATAATTTAATGTATCAGCAACCTTTGTCACCTTGCTATTTGTTCCTTTTCTAACTCAATTTAATAAAAAATAGATCCAGGTATAAATCCCACTGGGACCTAACTGGAACCTCTGTTACAGAAAACAGCCATTGATCCCTACCTTTTGTTTTGTCCTTCAACCAGGAATTAATTTAATTAGATTTTCAAAAAGACTCTTAACAAAACTAATCTTTCAAGATATAAAATAAACTTCTTGAAAATTTAACTGGATCTTCAACTGGAATATTAGAGGTTACTGTTGCTCATCATTGCATTTTTTATTTCCTCCAAGAACTCTAACACACCTGTAAGAAGTGATTTGCCGCTACAGAATCCAAGTTATTTCTCCCCCATTGTATCATAGTTATCTTTATGTCTACTAATTCTATTCTTTATTATTATTTCAACCAACTTACTTGGTATGGAAGTTTTATTTCATTGGTTTCTTTCCCTAGACATTACTTTACAATTTGACATCACATTTATTACCTTCCAGTCCCCAGGTACTAAAGCTGTTTTAAGTGTTAACATGCTCAGAAGAATTTAACAGTTTGATGGTTTCTTCTTCAAGTTTTTGGGTGACTCCTGCTTGGTTCTATTATTCTTTTTTTATTTTTTTAAAAACTATTTCTGTTGTTCCTTTTGCAGTTCTTCTGGTTAGTCTTCTCTAGAGAATGATTCCAGCCTGGGAATCTTCCTAAGCTTCCCTACACCAAGGAATTAATTTAGATTTTCTAGTGTGAGCTTGTATTTTCATTTGATTTAGTTTCAATTTACCATATAGCTTGGTGTGCAATATATTTCAATGATGTACAGTTCACAGATTGCTTATTTGTTAAACTGAAGCTTCAACAGATGAAATAAATTGCCTAGATGTATGTAAACATTTAGTACTGTCGGTGAAAAGTTATAAATACTTATGACAGGAAGTTTCCTTCAAACTTAAAATCTGAAATGAGAAGTCCAGAACGCACTGATTAAGAAAAATAGATACCAAGAAGTCTGGCTTATATGTGAATTGTAGTTTTTAGAAGATTTATCTAAGCCTTTCAGGATTGCTCTTAAAGGATGGCAATTTCCTCTTTAAGGACTTTAAGCAATTACACTGGCTTTTGAGACACCTCTTATCAAAATATTTCCCACAAGTATTTTACAGAACTGTAGGTTTTTCAGGCTGTGGCGCCTGCATTTGAGCTTTGCTCTGACTCCCTTAGGCCAAAAGCTCATGAATCATTATGCTACCTGCCTTCTGAGGAAGGCAAGAGCGACTAACTCAGTAGCTGTGGGCTGATTCAACCTCTCCTTATTACCTTGCTATAAATAGGCCCAGTGGTTTTGTTTACTCTAATTTCTTCTCAAGTTCTCTCCTGTAATCCTGCAGATTTGCTTTTGCTAAAGGAGGAAATTGAAACGGACAAGAGGTTGGCTTGTTGTTTTGGGGTTTTTTTAAGAAAAAAATGGAGGGGGATATGTGCATGGAAGACTGAATAGGAGAGGAGAAAAGCTTCAAATAATAACAGGAAATTTGAACCGTGTGAATAGTGGCAGAGGTAGCTGGTGCCTACAGGTGGTTTCTGTGCAAAGCTTCAGTGCTCCAGACAGCACAGGAGTGCCAGGAAAAAAAAGGGGGGGGAAAAACAGAGGGATCACTTAAAAAAAAATTGAGAAAAATCTCTTTTTGGTTTCAATTGATGTTTTTCAAGATGTGCAGACAAAAAAAGCCGAATCTTTTGCAGCATCCATTGTAGTGCCTTTTCTATTTCACTTTGTTTCTTAAACTTTTAAAACTGTGTTTTATTTTCTGTTCCTCAATTCAGACACAGGGAGGGAGTGACTGCTAAAGACATTGTGAAAGCTTTAACTGGCCATTAGAAGACAAATATGGACAGTTTGAAACAACATGTATTAGTTGTCACTGTCTTTTTGTTAGTTTCTGTTGTGTGTAGTTTGATTTCCCATCCTTATCTTACACAAAGATCCCTCTTTCTGTCTTGAAAGATCTCTTTTCTTTTAATGAATCTTCCATGTTTCATATGAATTATTATTTGAAGCCATAGTTTGTTTTTTCCTGTGCAGTATATGGACAAAGATTTCATCATTAACAGGTGCATACACCTGTGTAACATTAATTCTCTTTCAATTCAGAGCAAGAAGGCAAAATTCACTGACTTTTACAGTTGCCAGTTTTGAAGGTGTCACTCTGGAGTGACACTGGAGTCTTTAAGACTGGTATCACATACGCTTTACCCTGTGTCTTGGTGTCAGATCAGATTACCTTAGGTTTTCATACAAATGACATAGCTGAGCAAGCTGAGAGTAGGTCAATAGACAAATTCCTGTATATCAATTAAAACCTGTTAGGTAGATTCAAGTATGTTTAAAAAAGATTTTTGTCTTTAAACATGCAAGTAATGTCATGGACTTTTGCAGAACTAGTCACATATATAATATTAGGCCTCCTCAGACTCTTTTTCTAAGTTTTGCTTTGATGATGCTAAAGAACACTTGAAAACAATTGATGAATGTAAATTTGTGCATCTTTTCCTCCATCTACTTAATTAAGAACAATCAATTCTACTTGGGAGCCAACTGTCAGCACTAATAAATAATAGTACTCCAGATTTGTCATGCTGTCCAGTAAATCTCATTTTTGTGTATTTTTAAATATATATATATAAATGTAATTTTTCCAGTGTTCATTTCAATCATTAGGTTTTAATAGTCCTGTGAAGAAAGCTGCTAACTAATGTTTTTGTAGCAACCGTGTCCCATGTTCTTTTTTTTTTTCAAGGAAAATACGACCTGTGCATGCACTGTTGCTCTTTTTTTGCTTCTAAAAGATTTTCTTCCATAACCATAGTTTTTTTTCACATGAACTATTTTTAGAAAAGAAAAATGCCTGGAAGATTTTGTGTGTGCTGTAGACCACACTGGAATTTTGTCACACCTATTAGCTGAACTTCGGACCTCACAAATTCAGAGAAACCCACTAATAAAGAAAATATTTTCTGCTTTAAAAAGAAATATGTACCGTATACTGTTACAGTCATCTCTTCTGTTTTTAGTGCCTCTTGAATATTTCTGGTAAATGATGTCATTAAAACCATCTGAGAATATTAATGATGAAAGCTCTTTGAAACAGTGACACTCTTGTCCTGTTCTCATTAGCCTCCTGGCAAATGCTGTTGACACAAAAGTCTACGTTATTTCCTATGTTCATTCTTCTGGAATATTCAGTTTTCCAAAAAGCAAAGTCATATTCTAACCTATTTTTATCACTAAGAACAAAGGTCAGTTTGAAGTCACTATCCATAATCGTATTTTACACTGTACTTTAGCAACTCTAACTGAAATGTTTAGAAGGAGCTGGTTTAACATATATGGGGGGTAAAGGAGAAAAAGAAGTACTTGGAATTTTCTGTTTAAACTACTCTAAGCATGATGTGTGATAGATACCAATGCAGAAAATGGGCTTTGTTTTGGCCTGCTATTTCCATGGATGCAGATAGGACATACCTAAGAAAAAATATATACAATCCTTCTGGAACTTCTAAGGCTCAGAAGGTTGTGATTTCAGGCTGTGCTTAAGGTGACTTCCCAATGGGAGAAAGCTCTATTGCCTTGTAAAGATATTTAATAGGTGAGCTGCCCACCTTTGCTCCTTTGCAAAGTTGTTGATTTTAAAATCCCTCACTTTGGTGCTAATCAGTTCTAGCTCCACTGACTTTAGTAGAAATACTCTCCACCTCAAGGCTGGCAGTGAGATGACTAGCTGAGAGGCAGAAACGTGTTTTGTTTGCATTAGTTGTATTTCCTACAGGATGAAGGTCACCTGTCTAAGTTACAGGGAGTACATAGGAAGAATCCTTAGTCCCATTCTCAATGTTGAGGAAGGACTACAGCACTGGGAGAACTGAGGATACATCCCAAGAAGGCTGGCCTCAAAATGAAAGAGTGCTCCAAGTATGGAGGAGAGACAATAATGGGAGTATGTTGGAGGTTGAGTGGTGTCTGTCAGATTCATCCTGCTTGATACCGCGCACTTATATGAGTTGTTAAAGAAAATAGCCCCTTCACAGTCAATGTATCAAAGTGCTTATTCAGCACTTATATGATGGATGGGATTAGGGGTCCCTCCTGCCATATTTCCTAATGGGCTCTCCTATCCCACAGAAGAGAAAGACACCTTTACGTAAATAACCATTCTGCAGGAGAGATGTGAAACAGGGTCAAATGACAGGTTGATGACTTCTCTTTTTTTTTCTCTCCAGGATTCTGTTTCCAGTTAACTGTTCTTAGGCCTGTCTGCCTCCTTAAGCCTCTTTTCTGTCCATCTGAGATGACTGTAAATCAGATGGGACCATGCCAGGGTATTGTGGAACGCAACTCGTGCAATGAGTTAATTCCTGTTAGCCAGAAAGGCTGACAGAGGAGAGGGCTAGTCATGGGTTCCAGCTCGCCAGCCTTCCCAGAGGCAGCGTGAGGCAATTGGCCTTGCAGGGCACGGAGCCGACTTTTCTAATGGCATGATTGTCTTCATGACTAAGCAGCAGGGTGCAGAGATGAGTCAGCAGTGTGCTCTGGCAGCCAAGAGGGCAAACCACATTCTGAGGTGCATCAAACACACCATACCAGCTGGTCAAAAGAGGTGATTATCCCGCTGTATTTAGCATTGGTGAGGCCTCACCTTGAGTACTGTGTGCAGTTCTGGGCCCCACAATGTAAGAAGGATGTTAAGGTACCTGAATGCATCCAGAGGAGGGCAACAAAGCTAGTGAAAGAGCTGGAAGGAATGTCCTGTGAGGACCGGCTAAGGACCCTGGCTTTGTCTAGTTTCTTTGTCTAGAAAAGAAGGCTGAGGGGCAACCTCATTGCTCTCTACAGCTTCCTGAGGAGGAGTTGTGAACAGGGAGGTGCTGATCTCTTCTCCCTGGTATGCAGTGATAGGACATGTGTGAATGGTTCAAAGCTGTACCAGTGTAGTTTTAGACTGGACATTAGGATGCATTTCTTCACCAAGAGGGTGGTCAAACACTGGAACAGGCTTCCTAGAGAGGCGGTCGGTGCCTCAAGCCTGTCAGTGTTTAAGAGGCATTTGGACAATGCCCTTAATTACATACTTTAACTTTTGATCAGCCCTGAATTGGTCAGGCAGTTGGACTAGATGATTGTTGCAGGTCCCTTCTGGCTGAAATAGTCTATTCTATTCTATTCTATTCTATTCTATTCTATTCTATTCTATTCTATTCTATGGGAAGCAGCTAAATCCCAGGCAAAAGCCACACATAGGTTGTTGAGGAGTACAGCCTTGGCTAAAGATTCCTGAAAAACCAGCAACACTACCTCAGTTGTGAGCTGTTTGTTATCAATGTCAAGTCTACAGGGCCAATTAGATATACGTTGTAGTCTGTGTCCTATTTGACAGGAGGCTTTTTATCAGCCAGCAGAGACTGAATGCCAGAAAGACCTGTTGTAAACAGCAGGAGTGAGAAACAGGAGTCTGATTCTACAGCCTGTCTTTCTTCTGAGCAATACCTACTTCCTTTGGCCACAAATATCTTCCTGACCTTTTCATACAAACTCATCCACCCTCAAAAAATAACAAAAATGCTCCCTAAGCTCTTTGTCTCTTTATTTGCTCTTTCTGATAGAAGCCAACAGACATTACATGATGGTGGCTGGAGGAGGCATGCTTTTCTCTAGATTCTTAAAGAGAATTCACAGCTCTAGCTAAAGATATGGAAAACTGGGTGTATGTTGAAGCTTACTGCTTCTTTTGGCATCCTGGAAGCATCCAGGTTCATATTTCCTTTGCTGTCATCCTGTACACATGCTAGGGCACTTCTGAACCCTTGCATATCAGTTAGTCCAGTCTGCTTTCATGACACTGGGGAATCAACAACACAAAAAACCTCATTACAATGCTAGATTTCTAAATGTCAAAAATGTAAGTAGGATGGAGACCCTCTGGAGGCCATCTAATCCAGCCTCTGCTCAAAGCAGGGCTAGCTTCACAGTTAGCCTGGGTTGCTCAAGTGGTTGTCCAACTAAGTATTGAAATTCTCCAAGAATGGAGATTCCAAAACTTCTCTTGGCATACAGTGCTTAACCACTCTCATGTAAATAATTTTTTCTTTACATCTAATTGGAATTTCCACTGTTGCAACTTGCAACTCTTGCCTCTTGTTTTTACTTCTGAGGACTTTAAAGTCCTCTATAGAAATCACTTGAACACCTTGTGATGGAACAGGCTCTGCTACTTGGCTAAAGCGTGGTACAGGGAGTTAAATGACTTATTCAACACCATTCATCAACTAAAAGTCAGAATCCAAGGTCAAGTTATGTAATTATCCAGTAGACAAATTGACATTTCTCATTCTGCTATAAAAGAAGGGAATAAAAACAATAAAGAAACCGCAACACAAGAGTGACTTTTGTTTTTCTTGAGACATCTGTGATTACTTATGGTAAGAGTTGCTCGAAGCGTAGTTGTCAAACCAAAAAAATGTTTGAAATTTCAGCTTTTCTTTTGTTTACTCTGGAATAATTTCCAAACCATTTCCATAAGCTGAGAATATATTTGGTATTTGTAAGTATTTGCTAAGTCAGACTTAGCAAATTGGCCTGACTGCAATTTGTTTCTGAACTGTTCACCTCACCTTTTTACTTCTGGCGATGTCTGATTGTTTTTTCTGTCTGATGGCTGTCAAACTTTGCACACAGTAAGATAGGACTGGCAAACAGACTGTAGTGAATAGGAAGGCAGTGACATCCATTGCAAATTCCTAAAAGTGTCAGGAATCACAAACATATTCATGAATGATCAGCTGTTATCTGAACACCTACTAACTGTATATAGAATTATTCCATAAATGCACTAAACAGAAATCAGTCTGGTTTTCATGGTCAGTATCATTACTGTCACCAGCAGAGTACTCGCTCAAGGTGCTGGCTGATCCTGGACTTCCTCTGAACGCAGCTGAGCCTCAGTTCCAACTAGGGTGAGAAAAGGGCTTGAAACTTTCTCTGGGAAGACAAGGCAAACACTGATAATTAACTTGCTCAAAAATATCCCAGAAGCATATGCCAGATCTGGAAGCTTAATTCTACTCATCCCAGTCCAGAGCCTTTGCAAGTAATTTCAAATGCAGGTTGCATTCTCCGTAATTTTTAATAGCTTTCTCCACTACAGTAAGCCAGTCCTATTTACAAAAATGAACACAGTCAACAGATTTCCTATGGATTGTACCTAGCTTGCTGAATTTGTCAGACAATATGTTAGACTCAATAGTACAAGCCAGCAGTTTCCAGTTATTTACCTTTCAGAAGTAAATTAGCAATGCTTTCTTTCTTTTTTTTTTTTCCCCCCAGGGAATGGGAAGGAAGCATTGTAGCTGCACTTTCTGGGATAGAAGGATGGAGATCAGTGGTAAAACATTAATGCTTCCAGGCAGGGTACTTAAAGGCAAACAAAGGCGCTTTTCAGTCTGTTAGATTGGAGTCCAGTGTTATGCCTCTTAAGTCCCTCAGGGTGGGGCAGACAGACTGTTGCAGAATTGCACTCTGAGGCTGGACACAAAATACCAGAGAGGTATTCACAGAAAATGAGTGAAGAACAGGCAGTAAAGAAAAAAAAAAATGTTCACATGAATTCTTTCGTATAAAAGTGCCCTACTAGTACATGGTAATATTTAAAACTACTGCAGTCTTCCAAGCTCAGCTGCATTTTGGAATTTTTCTTTAGGTTACTGCAGTAGCTTGACAAAGTTAAAAAAAAGGACTGCATACGTTTCTGTTGATTTAATTCTTTCTGATAAGTACTGCAATTTAATGGCTCTATCCTGCACAGCTGTGTCCATAACATGCACAGTGTAAAAGCCAACAGCCATTTGTTTAAGAGACAATCTCCTATTCCTTTGGTTGGAAATTTCACAGCCAGGGCACCTTTGGGTCCTGATTCTGTGTCACATCTGTTGCAAGGTGGGGCCTGGAAGGTTAACTTTTACTCTGTCTGAATGAATTCAAATTCTGTGAAGAATTTCAGCTGTGGTTAACTTTATTAACATCTAATTCAGAATTTTATTTTTTTTGCTCCTCCAGCAGATGTGAACACATACTCTAAACTAAAGTGCAATTGCTTTAATTCCTTTCATAGTAGAGAGCTAAGTCCAAAATCAAAACAGAAGTCTAAGTGAATTCAAGATTTGTCCCCATAAAAATCCTAAATTATGGGTTGTGTTGTAGAATATGAACAAGAATTTCATTTAATATTCATTTAAAGAATGTTAACTGGTAATACAATGTAGTTTCAAGGTGATAATACTATTTTTCAGGCTGTTAATATTTCTTTGATATTGTGCAAAGGTCATACATCACAGAAAAAAGATGCTTGCTGTCTAGGTCACAAACATTTCCAGGCAGTAGCAGAACCCTGGTTTCTCAGTTGTACAAAAGCAAGCCAGAGCTAAAGGATGTTCTAAATCAGCAATATCAGTTATAGGTCACTTAACAGCTTCTGTTGTCAAGATGAAAGAGGTCTGTGTCACACAGGCATGCATACACAAGTACAAATGTCATGTCACCATAACCTCTTTATATGCTATGCCTGGAATGAAGAACAAATGTACCCATATTGCATCCTTTTTTCCTTGAGAAAATCACAAAGGGACCAGAGATACTGTCAAGTGAGAAACTATTACCACTGCTAGGTAGATTTGACTTTCTACTCTGTTTCTTTAATATTAAATTAGTCCTATCACTATGATAAATATTTCTTCTCTCTTGATGGCGTTTACACCTTTCAAATATTTGTGGATTTATTTCCCTGCTCAGTAGTCTGTAAGCCAGCCTATACATACTTAGGCATTGTAATCATTCCTGTATGAAGACATGAGAAATGAGAGGCATCAAGCTGCCCTAGGTAAGGCTGCTAACAGAGTACTGATGTATGGTGACCCACATAGGGAAGGTCATCTGATGCACAACACCTGCACATTTCTGCTTATCATCTGAAACTGAAATGCCTGTGATTTTTCCCCTCTTCACCACCCTGTCTTCAGCTCTATGTTGCTCTGTTATTAAAGGCAAATAAATTACACTTCTTACTATTTTGAGGTGGATTCATTTTGTTTTTAATAAAGATTTCCAGCCCCAAACACCAATTTTACTCAGGGTATGTTGTGTTGTGCCTCCTGTTCTCTCACTGATGAGGAGCTGCCTTCGGCAGAGATGAAGCTTGGGAGGGGATACCATGCAAGAGCAATTTTCCTGCAGACTGTGTTCACTGTCTCCAGCTCCTGGCGAAAAAGGAGAGAAATGGAATAAATGACTGGACAGGGAAAAGCAAAGCATCTCAGCTGCTTTTCTGTAGCCACCTGGCTATCACAGCAGGCAGCAAGCTTAAAAAGAAGAAAAGCAAATAAAATCAAGCAGGAGACATTGCTGGGAAGTGCGGAAGCTGGACAGCATAGGTAAAAGCCTGAGCCTCTGGCTGTTAGTCAAAGGTTAGGCATGTTGCCACCTGCTGCAGATCAGCTAGTGGAAAAGAAAACCTATCACTCTAATTTACAGCTTGAGGAAATGTAGCAGCTACCATTGGGCTTTGCATCATGATGTCTAGAGCCCTGGTTTTGATCAGCTTCCATGTCACTTGTGAGCAGGCATGCTGGTTTTGGTTTGTAATCCCTGTGCTGTTATTTGTAGCTCTTGCATGTAGTTGAGTAACAAGCTCTGGGGTCATCACCTTGTTTCTGTATATTTGTATATTTTCTGTACAGCATCTGACAGTGTTTCAAGTGCTGCAAAGCTATGCCAAATGGTTAACCTAGAGACAATGGTAAACTCATTTGTAAGGAAGGGTGAAACTGAGGAAAGAGGTAGAATCTCACTTTAGAACCATTTCACTGGTTGTAACAGGTATAATGTTCCCATTCCTTAGCTTTGGCACCTATTACAGGCATTGGTGTTGTTTCATGGTATGCTACAGTTGAATAAGGCCTAGGGAACTACAAGATGTGTATCTAATAAAAATCAGAAATATCTTCTTATTACCTGCTTACAATAGATGGCTGATCCAGACAAAATCTTTATTTATGAATTCTCTATGGCATAATCACAATCCACAGATAACTGGCTCCCACATCTGGATTTCAGTTTCAGCTGAGCAGTGAAAGTAACGTAAGCCTTCTAACATTATTTTGAAATTTGTATTTCATGGCACTGTACATTCCTTTATAGTTTGGTTGCTTGAGCAACAGTGATTTTTTAATTTATTTATTTATTTTTAATCTCTTGCAAACACATTCAATTACATGTCCAGGATATTTTTCCTCTTGTTCCAGTTCTGTCATTTGATCAGCATCCAAGCAGGTAAAACAGTTAGTGACCTGTTCAGTAGCCACAGCTTACCCTGATTTTTTTCTCTCAGCTTGCTGTAAATCAGCTAGTATTTTTTTCAGTAGAGTTAGAGGAGCTTGAAAGAGGTGCACTGTCTAGAGTCAAGTTCATTATTGCACTGATACCTCCATAGAAGAAAACTCTCATTTTCTTTTCAGGATCTATTGCATGTTCATTTAGATATGCTTTTAACAGCTTAAATTGCTGTTTCAATCAGCTGAAAGTAATGATGAATATATGTGGATTGCCTAACATTTAGCTGGGCTTGTTTTTGGAAAAGGTTCCAACCAAAAATATTTGCCCAGCTTTACTCAGAATATTTTATGACATGCTGCCTTTAAGTATACTTCTATGACAGTTATAATGTTCTTAAATACATATTCTGCATACAATAAATCAGGAAAGGAGCTGATGTGTAGCAGAGAAGCATCCACAGGAGAAAGAAGAAAAAAAAAAGTAAAAACTAGAGCAGAGAAAGGAGGCGAGCTAATAGGAAAAAAACCCATGAAATCTGAGGGTTTGGACACACAAACTTTTGTGTGTCAGCAGGTCCATGGTAATAGTCCGTGTGTGTGATCTAAGCCCCAGCAAATGCAAATACTCTTTCAGTAAAAGAAGACTAAACCAATTTGAATTAACTTGAAGCTTGAGATCATACGCATGGATGGTCAGCAAAGATTAGCTGATGTATAGGATTTTTTTCCTCCCTGTTTACGTATTAGGGTTTTGCCTCATCCACAAAGGTAAATGACACTGAGATGACTTAAGAGTTTGACTTCTGCAGCTGTATGGACAGTTTAGCTGCAGCTGATCAGCTCCAGATATGCTGCAGTTTGTAACCTGACATGTTTTAAGTAAGATCAGTACTGGTTTACTTCAAGTTGTTCCTGCTTATGATTTGGAGCTTAGTGCCTCTGTGGGTGCTGTGTGAGGAGATGGCTGAGCTCATCTAATAGCTTCTTCCTGGTAAAAAGGTTGTTTTTCCTGCTCCCAGCAATGTACTCCTGCCACTTCACTCTGCTCTTGGCACTGCCTGACCCTTTGACAAGCCAATTCAGGTCACTGGGCTGGCAGAAAATAAACTAAGCAGAAAGAATGAAATATTTTTCTGTTGGCTTAATGAACAAAATTGAATCAGCAGAGAATCTGCTGAGTACAAGTAGAGCTAGTGCAGCCAGAGAAAAGAGCAGGATCATGCAATCAGGAGAAGGGCAGAGGAGAGAAGGCAACTCTTTTTAGTCGATAAATCAGCTCAGCCTGTCTTATTGAACTGCATGGTCAGTCATCAAGAAGCATGACAAAAGAAAGGAAAAAACCCTCTTTTTTCTGTTAGTTGTGGATACTAAAAGCAGAAAAGCACTTTGGAAACTGAGGCTTAGCAGCCACTCATCTCCCAGAACTTGATCAGGAGCAATGCACAGGCTATGTTTGGTTTAACAGAATTGCAGCAAAACACCAGTTCAAGTCCCCACCACCAGCCTAAGTTGCCTGGTAGTCAATGAGGTAATTTTCTCCCACTAACAAATATAAACCATATGGCTTAACAGGTGATTGCTTTACTAAAAATAATAGAAACTCTATAGATACATTTTAGGAAGTATTTATTGTTGCCCTGTTTAACTACTACAACAGTCTGTTTCTTGGAGAGGCAACCACAAGGCTGGGCAAATTACTTTCCTCTTCCTGGCTTAATCTTCATTCACTGCTTGAGTTTATTACAATTTCCTGGGTAGCAAGGTCTGATTCATTCTGAGCTATTTTTCCACTAGCTATTCCTGCTAGGAACATAGCACAGTATCTCCTGTGCTGGCCGTACCAAGTAGTTGTGCCTCCTGCCATTCCTTACCCTGTTAGCCACGCTAACAAACCCCTGCAGCTCTGGTTTTGCTATTTCAGCCCTTGGGAACGTACAGACAGCACTGAAACTAAGCACTTTTCCATCTCAAATGACGTTCATAAATAGTTTGTTCTCCTGCCTCTCCAATTACAGAATTCCTGTAAAGAGATTTTTCTGTCTCATATCTTTCAAGACACCTTTGTACAAATCCCTGACCTTTTTTTCCACTATCTTCTAGGTGCTAACTTTTGCACCTTACTGTTCATCTTAGATTACTCTTACCATTTACCTCAGTCACATTTAGGCAGGTGGTTGACCATGATGTCTATGCACTGTTGTAATGACAAACTTTACAATAGGACTCCCTCTTAACAGAAATACCTCTCACACAATAGCCCAGCATATGTAAAACAAGTTTGCTTCAGGCCTGGTGACTGGTACCTTCTATTCATCTCTTCTTCACTCAACCAGATGCCAACAGAGCATCCATCTTTGTTTCACCTTCCCTCCCCTCTGCTATTCCTGGAGGGGTTTGTTTTCACATTTGGCTTTAGCTATCAGACTCACACTTTCCCCCTGAAAACACTTCAATAACACAAATCTTTCACTACCTTGGGATTCTCCTTCTAGAAATGAGATCTTTTAATAACTGGATTGCTGTTTCCAGTTTTGTTTTAATAACTGGATTGCTAAATTCTGTGGTTTACACCATGAGAATAAAGCAGTGCAGACATAAGAGACAAGAGAAGTAGTTACACAGTAGCAGAGAGCACCTGCTTGTGATAAGCCAATTTTGAACAGGGTTAGTGGGCTTTATTCTGAGCAGGATTAAAATCAGCCTGAAAAGGGTCCTTCAGTGCCCTGAGCAGAAAAAGTTGGAGTTTCAAATTACAGCAAATGTAAAATAAAAATCACCCAGCATTTTGAATCTGACAGGCATTCCCCAAACTGGAAAAACTTGAGCTGAAATAATCCACAGCTTTGTAAACATACTTATTGATATTCTTGGATGACAGAACTTTGCCTTGATTTTACATACACCTCTCCTTTTCAACTTTTCATTAGAAGTTTTTCTTTTGACTTGCCTGAATGCAAATTAGTTCTGTTATGGTAAAAGAAAATGTGTGGTATTTTTGCTCCTATTAACTGATATTCACATGTGTTTAGATGATGTTTCTGTGGGAAAGAAAATCACACCTATGAAAATTCATTTAGCTTTTGAGAGAATGAGTTTGGTGACCTAGAAAACTCCCCCTTTGGAGCTCAGAATTGAACATGCTATATATCCAAGATTCAGAAGTGCCAGGGTTAGAGATGAAGATATGTTTTGATATGGTGCAAAATATTAACTAAAACCAAACCAAGTAGCACTATCTCCAGAAGAACTTCCTGTTATAGCGTCCTTCGATTGTACCCTAGAAATTAATTAGCTCAGAATCCTGAGTTATAATTTTACCTGGATTAGGAAATATCCATTTGCTATTTCTCTTCTTAGACTTCTACAGACAAGTGTTTAATTTCTGATAAAGTCAGTGTTGTTTACCTCGGGTCTTCACATGTTCCCTCAAAAATGTTCTGAGCTAGCTCCTAAGGTGCTATAAATTTGCATAATTTCGGGGGGGGGGGGAAGGAAAAATATATCTGACCAATACTGATTGATTACCTTCTCTTTTAAAATACACATGGCTATTGCCATATGTTTGTTTAAGGGAATAAATTTGCTCATAATTGATTTCACATTTCACCTGAACATCCTTATCTAAAGCAATAACCAATCTAACCCAATCCAGGATCAGATCCAACAGTGTTTGCTGGACTGATGACTGAACTCCCATCAGCTCTAATGCACTTGGAAATAAGCCCATGAAAACTAATAGGTGATTTCTTAAATCGTTACCATTTTACTAAACAGGTACTTTTTACCCATTCTGCATTTATCTCATGTAATTTTGTATCAGATACATCAGATTATTATAATTCTGCAGCACATTATGATTCTGTTAGACAAAATGTGTACACTTTTCATCACTGGTTTCACTCTTTCCCTTAATAGAGTCTGGGGGTCAAGGCTGATGCAAATGTCTCCCATCTTTTTTTGCTTCAGTATTTGTTAAGTTCTTCTGAATCCCCTTCATTATTTCTGTATGTCTTAATAGTGCTGGAAGCATTCATCTCTTTTGGCTGTTCCACCTCTTTACACTACTACTACTGTGAATCTGAATTGGAAGGCTAACTTCTACTCCTGGCAAATGTTGACCCTAGGGCTAAGTGTTTGAATTTGCAGCACTGAGTGTTAGAATGAGTGTGAGACCAACCTTCACACTTCAGAAACTTGCCAGTTGGCAGGTTATACTGCCTGTCTGTTTCTCATTCTGTTGTGCCCTCTGCAGTCTGCCACCCTACATCCCACAGTCGTTTTTGTCAACAATTTGTCAACCTAATGGTTTGTACCTGAGAAGTTGCCTTATGACCCATCAACAAGTATTGAAAGCCACAGAACAGTTGTCCCAGTGAGATAAAAGTTTCCAGTATGTTTGGCCAATGAAACATGATTGGAAATATTTGTCCTAGGTTAGTAGACACTTATGAAAAAAGGGGTGTGTGGGAGTGCATTTGCTCCATGTAGTTTTGTGCTTTTGCTATGTGTTATTTTATACAGCTTGTTAAAATAAATTGAATATAAGTAATTTAGTCAAAACAGAAGAATGTACTAGATTGCTTTGGGTTCTTCCAGCTCTATATCTTAATGATTTTTAAGCAATAACCTGGGAAAGCTAAATCTTATGGGGTAGTGAACCTCCATTTCTTGATGCCATCTTCTGTACAGTATACTTCTAGAATCATGAACAGAAGAAGATCTTGTAGGGGCTTCTAAGTGTTGCCATGAAGCAAGCAGCTGGATAGTTTCATTGGGTTTTTTTGTAGAGAAAGTTCAAGACCATATATGTATTAAGCTCTGTTGAAGCTTGGAGAGTGAATCAGTTCACCTTAAATGAGAAGATGAATCAGAAGACACCTTGTAACTGCTCCGCTGATTCACTCTTAAGGTTCTTTTGACTGTATCTTCAACAGTGCTGATGGAATCTTTTGCAGTGGGGGTGGCTGAATGCTGGAACAGGCTGTCAAGAGAGATTGCAGTCTTCATCCTTGGAGATACTCAAAACCTGACTGGACATGGTCCTGGGCAGCCTGCTCTGGTTGATTCTGCTTTGAGCAGTGGGAATTGGAATAGATGATCTCCAGAGGTGCTTTCCAACCTGAGTAGTACTGTGATTCTGTGAATCTAATCTACTTTGTCATTTCCTTGTCTTCCACCAAGAAATGCTGAGTTTAGACTTTTAGTACAACTGGGTTGATATGCAAAAAGCAGACCTGGGGCAGAACTTTAAAGGATTTTCCCCAGGGTGAAGGACCACAGTGCCACTGGGAATCCAGACCAGCATCTGGAAGGAGTTCAGCTCAGCACTTCTGCCTGCCTGGCTGAGGAGAGCCCTCAGTGATTCACCAGGGTGTTCAGGGCTTTCTATAATTGTTTTCCATCCTTACTCACAGCACCAGAGTTCATGTGCCACCACATTAAGAATTATTTTTTTTTTCAGATTCCCTTTCATATTTTTGGTTCTTTGGTTTTTGTTTTTCTCCAGAGGATACTCTGTAAATGACTAGAACAGCTCTGCCTGGGACCAGCTGTTACTGCTTCTCTGCCAGATGTGCTTCCTGAAGGTTTTAACAGGCAGCTGAAGTTTCTGTGCTTTTCTAGCTTTTGTAGCAACAATAACTGAAGATCTGCAACTGAAGTGAGGGCTCTTCTAGAAAGATGGTTTCAGAGGAGTCCTTCCAACTGCACCAAGTGTAGGAAAGCTGCATTTGCAAATGCCAACAAAGCCAAGAAAGAGGTAAGATTCACAGTTGTCTTCAATAAGGACTTTTGGTCAGGGTTTCTAGTTTTAGGCAGAACTTCCTGAAGCCCTGGACAAGCGCGCACTCCCATGAGAACATTGCAGTACAAATTAGCTTGCACCAGCTCTGCTTCTCCCTCCCCCTGATCAGCTTTCCTTTCAGAAAAAGGCCAGGAAAAAAACCTCCCTGATTGCATTCAAAGCAGCTGATGCACCAGTTTCAGCCGGTTCCAGAAAACCCTAATAATCCTTTTGTAAAAAGAGTCTATGATCCTTTCTCATTCTGAAATGCTCTTAACAAAAGAAATAAAAGACAAAGAAAGGCAATCACTTGGCCTTGAGTAGGATACTTTACAGCCATGGCACTTGTAACAGTGAAATGTGCTGCATGTGATGGGTGTACAGCTTTACTTGGGGAAGTTGGCTGAAAATACTTAAGCATTTTGCATGGGCAGATGGAAAATGTGGCCATTTTTAAAACAGGAACAAATGTATGAATTTAATTACAAAGTGATTTGACAAGCACTTGTTCACTCATTGCATAATTTCCTAAAGAAACCTGGAACAATTAATTGTTTCAGAGATGTTAAATAGTTTTTATAGACCTTTTTTTGTTGTAATTTCAGAAGTCTTATTACAAACTTCAAGTAAAGTGTTTTGGTGTTGTCCTGCTATTGTATGCTGACCACTTTGGCAGCCCCCAAATATGCACACATATTTAAAAACAAACAGGAAAAAAAAAATCAAGCCTAAAACCAATTTGTTATACATTTTACTAACTACAAGTGTTTTGTCTAAATAGGGCTCACTGGTGACCAGATAAACTGTCCAGATAATCATGAAAATGATTGGAAATTGAGGTATCTGCCTTGACTGGAAATTGAGGTATCTGTGAGAACAGTGTCAAAATTACAATTTGAAGTGTGTGTGGTTAAAATCAGATTTTGGAATCTATTCTTGTAGGTACCTAAACAAAATGGCTGCACTATGAAATGCATCATCTATTCACAAGTATTAACCTTTATTAGGAATGCCTGATACTGCCCAATCCTACACTGGGCACTAAAAAATCAGAGGTGCTGTTCAAGCATTTCCTTTCAATGAAATTGGTGGTTCTGGATTTTTTTTCTCATTTAATTTTAAAAACAAAACCTCAAAATTTAATCTGCAGTACTCTTCTCGCACTTTTGAAAGTAAGAGGGAAATCTTGTTTACACCTTGCAAATAACAAGACTATGCCTCTATTATTTGTCATACTAAGACTCTCTGAGAGCTTGTGAGTTATTTTCATATATGTATTCATTCATTGTTTTAGTATCTTTACCTTCTTATTCTTTCTAAATTAGCCTTTACGAAGCTGGTGGCAAAATACATTAAAAACTATTTTAACAGTATCTGCTCCATTATACTGAAATTTGTTTCAATCCATTTTTCTAACTGTATATTCAGGGAAAAGAAGGAATCTTCATAAACTTGTTCCTATTTTATCAACATTTTCTTGTCCTCCTTAGTGATGCAGAAGCAATTTCAGCCTCATCGTATATTTCATGTGCACTCAGAGTAATCTTTCAAGTGAAATACCTACTAAGACTTCCCCTTAACCATATGTCAAAGAAAATAATCCATAGTCATATTTGGGCCACGTATTAAAATATTCCTGAACTGACTTTTCCCCAAACCTATTTATTGGCAGATCATCTCAATCCTGATCTAGAAAACAACAAGAGCTTTTCAAAATATTCACAAGGAAATCTGAAATTATGCAAACTTCAATTACTTTGTTTCACAAGAAAAGAGAAAAGAAAAGGAAAGAAAATGCAGGCTAGGTTTATCTAAAGGTATAAAAAAGGTAATGAACCTTTAACATTCAAACCTGGAACTAATTTCATGTTAAATAAGGCACAGCTTGTAATGTGGCAAATTCTTCAGCACAAAACTAATTTGGCTCCTCAGGGACACATTTCCTTCTCTGTTTTTGGCACTTTTAGTAGAGAGTTGAAAGTGTCAGGACCCTGAGAGCACCAACTGGCCTTCACTGCCCTAACCAGCCCCAACTGGGATATATGCATACACACAAATGATGTGAAGTCCCTTGAGAGGACAGACATACTACTGCACGCATGCCAAGGTGCCATGCTGAGGACCCAGGCAGTTTTGGGGCCAGAGCTCACTTGCTCCTGCTGGCTCACAGTGTAGGCAGAATGAATGTCTGCTGGATTGCACCTGACAGTGCAAAATGCTCTTGTTATACAAGTTTACAAGTGGAACTAATCTGAATTTTGTAATAAAATAAATTTATCAAAGAAGTCCCACGAGCAAAGGTTGACTTTTCAATGACAAATGCTTTTTTTATTTTACAAAAATGGTTTTCTTATCAAAAATGTTTTTAAATCAGCTAAAACCCAATCATATACTTTCCAGTTTTGTGGCTGAATACCTAGGGAAATCTAATGATTTCAACAGACACTTCTTTGGCTCTTATTCAAGAAAAATCTTATTTCATCAATAAGAATTTTTGGCAAAACATTTTCAAGTAATTGTGGTAAGTTCAGCAATTTTTTTTTTAAAAATAAATAAAAGAAAAAGAAAAAGCCTTTTTTTTGAAGTGTTAGTTTTTTAAAGCCAGATAGGGATGCCAAAATCTAGGTATCTGACAACCTATACAATTCCACCATGTGGGTGGTCATGTGCATGACTATTAAAGGACTATTATTTTGGAAAACATAGAGTCTTGACCTTCACAAGCATTTAGTTTGACATATTGGATAATGCAGGACACAGATTTGCCTTATATTAATTTCTGTATGAACTAAACCATCCCTTCTTAGAAAGAAATAATGTGTATTTGGTTAAAAAAAAATCCAGAACAACCTTCCCAGTAATGGAGAAGTCATGGAAATCAATACTGAATATTTTTAATTCTTATTTAACCTCAGTGCAAAGCAGCACCGTTTCTTTTTGGAATGGGTATGAATTTAATGTGGCTCACAATTTTGACGTGACTCCTTTGAGCTCTCCCTAAGTTACCATTTTGATAAAGCACTCCAGTGTCGTGTCATGGCAGTAATGACAAATACAGAGGTAGTAGCTCTATTTTTCTATTTTGTGTCCTGTTTATACAGTTGATGATCATGCTAGCTCTCTTGGCTGCAGCATTTTACATAGGGATCTCAAGTTCTGCACATAATCCATTAAGATCCCTAAAAGTCTTGTCATTTTATCTCAGTATAGGGTTCCTATCCTGTGTGTTTGACCCGCACGCTTTGTGTGATCTCTCTTTTTTTGTTTGCAGATGGATAACTTTAAACTTGGTACTAAATATATCAAATGATAGCTAATCCATCACACCTTTAGGTAAACTGTTCGAATGATTGATTACTATTGATGTTAAAAATGTTTGGTTTATTTCCAGTCTGATTTGATCGGCCGTCAGATTCCAGCCTCTACCAGATTATGTCGGTTGATAATTCAAAGATGTTGTTAAATCACATCTTTTTCTCTGATGAAAAACTTGTAGAGCATTTGAAATGTCTTTTGACATCCCCTTTGTTTTAAAGAGTAAGTTTCATGAGGCATTTTTTGTCATAATCTTTTTTTTTCCTTCTTTTCTGCAGACTTTCCTGTTTGTCAATTGCTTTTTCAAGTAGCTGATACCAGAGCTAAGCACTGCACTCCACTAATGGTCTTCCCATATACAAAGTTGTCATGTCTCTAATCCTGTATATAATTTCTCACTTACACGGAGGGATTGCACTTGATTTGCTGTCTGAACCACGCCATTGCAAGTTCATGTTAAGTTTATTATCCAACATAACTCTTAAATATTTTTGAATCATTGCTTTCCAAAAGGCAATCTACCCAGTGGGGGTAACCTGTAATCTTTATTCCTACATGTGGCATGTCACTGTATTATTAAACGTTATGAAGAAGTTGAATGAGGTTTGATCTTTGGAACTGTTATAAGACACTAACAGGATTAGGACTCTCTACATGCAATTACTTTTTGAAGATACATCAGTGAGTTTTCAGCTCACCCAATACTTGCTGATTGATTTTTTTTTCCTTTATTTTAAAATGTTAAAGCACTATCAACTACTAATTAAAAAAAGTCAGTGTTTATCAATCAGATTCCAGATTTCATTAAAAATATCGTATTTCCAATTACCATAAAATAATTCACTATTTAAATTTATTCTATGTTCAGCTTGGGACCTGATGGTTTTAGCTTGCAAGTTAAGTTACTTGTCTTACAAGTGCATTGTTCACCTGTGAACCCATTTAAGAATATCATCCTGTTGGCGTCTCATTGTCTGCAATTTAATGTGTTTTCAGCTTTCTGAAAGTCACTCTAACAGCATGGAGACCTCTTTTCCTACTTCTTCCTGAACTCTTGAAACTTAGTAATAAGATATGTTGATTTTGAACTGTACCATTCTTGCCTTTGTTGCAGAATCCCTTTTTTGCCTGAGTAAGACTCAGTGCTCTCCTGGCTTGGAGACCTGCCTGCTGCCAGTAAGACATGGTAACATCAGAGAGCTCTTTCTGACCTTCTAATTTGGTATCAGCCTAGTCCATCTGTCAATTAAGATGGGATAGGGGGTCATTTATTTCATACTAATAGCATGATTCCTCTCCTATCTGCCATGCATTTGGACTGCTTCCAGTATATTTTCTCCTTACTGTGTGTTAGAGCAGAAGTGAAGACTAGAAGTTGAAGTCATCCCCTGAGCAGGCAGTAAATCTCTATAAAGTTTCTTTGTTGTCTTTTTAAGGCCAGAGATTGATTCTTTCAAACGTCCATACTACAGTGGGTAAATTGTCTGCTTGTATTGTGTTTAAAGATTTGCAATTTGATAAGCCTTGTTAGATACCAACTTGAATGATATAGGACGTTGAAACTTATGTACACAAAATATGCTCATCCCATATTCTTCCAACAAATATATGGGTAGCTCTGAGCCGGCAAACAGAAGTTTAAAACATGTAGTCAAGTACAAAGAACAAGCACATTTTATTTGCAGAATGAATGATATGCATAATAGTGTTAAATGCGAAGATTTGATATGACAATAAAATGAAACTTCTGGTAGTGTTCATTCTCTCAGAATTAATCAGCAGTGTGAAATTTAAGTTGGCTGTCTGCAACCTGTCTGTTCTGTTGATTTTTTTTTTTTTTTAATTGCCTATTGGTTAATGTGAGGAATCAAAAGGACATACGGAGACAAAATTCAATAATCAGGTGAGCAGCTTCCTTTCTGTGATTTAAATGACACAGTGGAGTGAGTGATGATAAGTGAGAGTGAAGTGACATTTTAACAATTTTTTTAATGTTAAAATGTCCCCAAGTAGACTGGATTCATACATACTCCTGGCTGTTTGATGTCTCTTGTGTGAAGAGAATTTGTGGTATGTCTTAAGTGGTGAGAAAGTTGAGTTTAGTGTTGTCTGGCATCACTATTGCATTGCAGCGTGATTGAAATATGGTAGTGAATCTGGCCCTGAGAGTGCATATTTGCTACAGACAGTTTAAGTGGACTCAAATAGTCTTCCAGGAAAGATTTTTATGCATCTTGAACTCGACTGACATGATGTGCAGTTATCTACTCCAAAAATTTCACCACCAACCAAAGTCCACCAACATGGACTTCCTTCTGACGCTTACAATATTTGTACCTGTTTTATGCAAGTATGACTATTTTAGTTGTAAGCACCCCTATGCCACATGTTTTTTAATCATTAATGCAAAAAATTTGAGTTTGGATGTGGAGTTTGGAAAGGGGTCAAAAGAACATAGGCATGGATTTGTCATAGAAGTTGCACAAAGAAGTGATTGTGCCCCTTTCTGGAGGGGAGTAAAATCTCATCAAATTGAGAAGGTGAACTCCCTGTACACATGGAGATCTTGTTACTGCACTACTTCAGCTCTTACTATTGCAGACCACCGGGAAGGGAGCTCTGACTCACTGCTCGTTGGGCCCTTTGACCTCCCTGCTGACTACAGGTGAGTCTATGTTTTCTACGTGTGTGCATGTGTCTTTCTTTTTTTAAATACATGCACACTAGGAAGTAAATGGAGACTATGATATCCTTTTAGTTTTAAGAAGCATTGAGACGGGAAATATGAGAAACAATTATCTAGAATTAATTTCACACTGTGTTAAGCCTGATTTAAGAAAAGAAATCTGTGTTTAAAAAACAGTGTGATTTCTATTTGAAAATTATTGTACAGTAGTTCTCACAATTAATCATTATATTATCACTGTAAATACAAAAATAATTTTGAGACAGAAAGGGTCAGAATGACAGACTAGAATTTCCTCTCCCTACAAGTCACACTGCCGTGTTGTTTGAGCATTTTTGTTTTATGTGTCACTGTTCTAGCACCTTCTCCTATGTAAAATTACACTTGATATATGGTAACACAGTAGGAAATTAATTCTTGAAAAAACCAAAATAATTCAGAAGTATCTTCAGTGAGGACAGTGAAGCAATGTCATTGTTATTGAGCTGAGAATCAGGCAGAAAATATCTTCTCCAGAAAGGTGTAATTTATTAGCCTGATCTTTTGAATATTTATGGTACAAGTAAGATTATTCATATGCATTTGGTTTTAATCTTGCAGCCATGTTCATCTGAATGAAATTAATTGCTTGTGTAGTAAGCGTAGTGAGCATAAAAATGTTAGAATCATAGTGAAATTAGGAAGCATTACTGAAATCATTGATTACAGACTGAATAAAAGTGAGATGCACAGTCAAAAGGAAAGAGGAGATAGAAACTGAATCAGGGAGAGATTTTAAGGGTTATATACGTTTCATATTTCTATTATTCTTTCCTCAATATACTTAGCAATTTCTACATTAAATGACACTTTGATGACAAACTTGACCAGCTCTTTGTAAGTATTTGCAAAAGATTTTTCTAACCTTTGTTCAGTTCTCCAAAAAATGTGCAAGGAAACAGTACGAATATGTTGCTCTGCTGACCACACTACCTTCTCAATTTCAACTTTAGAAGATTATGTTAGACGCTATTTCTTTGCATACCACACAGCATTATGGGTGAAATTTGGTCTCCCTGCACCTAGAATTTTCAGTATGCGTATTTGTAGTCCATAGATGACAAGTGCTCTGGTACTGACTTGATGTGACCTTCCAAACTTCCTCAGCTGATTATATGAAACTCAGCTACTTATTTCAGGAGACCTTTGCTATATGCCTAACATGTTAATAGGTACTAGATCTAAGGTGGACTGGATTGCTAACACTTACTATTCTGTTAGGATCTAGAAAGTGCAGATTATAACCCCCTGTCTGGGCATTTCTTGATAAATAATAAAGTCTGTGCCTGCAAGACCGTTTCTCCTCATAGGTTAGGGTTTGAATGGGTTGACAAGGTAGCAGAATGAGTTGAGATAAGTTTGGAAATGGCAGTTTTAGCTTTACAGTTGTCCCTTGCTGTGTTTGCTTCAATAATGAAAAGTTAAATCAGGAGTTTTACTTGAAAATCACAAGTCAAATGTGGAAGTTAAGGAAGAAACTTTTATTAAGGTATCCCTAATATGCTAGTACTGACTGAAACAATTGCCAACTCAGACAAGAGAACTATTTTTTAGACAACAGTTACATGTACAAGTTTAAAGCTGCAAACTGGGTAGAATAGTCCCAGTGTATAATATCATGCAAGCCAAACATTTAAGTGTGAATAGAGTACATGTCCATATAATTATTGTGGCCACGTACTAGTGCATTTGCACTTGCACACATGAACATTTATATTATATGACTACCTGGAGTGCTAAATTATCTGTTTGTGTGTGCTTTTACTTACCTGTGTGGCAGTGAATGTGGGTTTTCTACTACAAAACAGACAAGTAGTTTTCACTTACACTCTGTACTTTCCTACCAAAACCTTGCAGATGGATGCTAAAGTGTTTTTACTTCATTTAAAAAAGCACTCTTGAACTGTTTGGGAGTTCACCTATGAAGGAGAAGATTTTTATCAGTGCAGCTGGATGTTTATGAGGACCTTATGCTACATTCAAATTGAAAGGTATTATGTTATCACGACTCTGGAAAAGAAAAGTTCTTGTACGTATAATCCGGCATGAAGGCCTCCAGCACTGTCTGACAGCAAAGCCCTCTGGCATTCGGAGCACAGAGCTCTCTGTTGTCTGATATCCTGGAAGTAGCCCACTGAGCATGAAGATTCAAGCACCCTTTCATTTCACAAACATTTTTTTTTCCTTTTGCTCCTTCCTACAGATCTTTTCTGCCTTTCACCCTTTCACCCTAATTAGGCATGGAATGGACAACTAAATATCAGAATATAGTCAATGACACTTTATTCATATGGCTTGAAATCCTCCCATGATGTTTCACATTGTTCTCTTCCTCCACAAATCAATTTATTTTGGTGGCAATTTTACCTAATTAAGGGCTAAAAAAATCCTGAATAAGAATGACAATATCTTGCCTTAATTACTTCTCTGCAGAAAATGCTTTGATTGAATGACTTCTCAGTTTTGGCAGTAGATGTATATTTGTTATTAAGATCCTTCTTTCATTCTCAGTAGTGTGCATGCAGTATTGATTGAAAGGTGAGTGGGCATCGTGCTGTCACTAAGGATTTTTGTGGGTGGTCACCTACTTATTCATGAAAAGTTATATTAGAAAGTAGAGTGGCTAACACTGGAGCGAAGGATAAACCCTGAAAGATGCAAGCAAAACAAATCATGTAGTTACTTCTTCACGTGTCACTATTTTTTCAGAACTAGCAGCATGTGTGTTGGTGAGGCTTACAGTTACCTAAAAGTAATTCCTGCATGAATTAGAGAGATACTGCGAAGGAAGCAGCACCGTCAAGGAGAAAACTGCAAAGAATGACAATTATAAATGTCTTTGACTAATGGCTAGTGGTGAGAGAAATGTCTTTTTCCTTGCCTCATTCCGTGCATATTCCTTTCATCTGAAAGAAAACTGCTTTGCGTGGCAGCCAAGGGGTACAGTGTGTTTTGCTTTTTGCAGCTGAATGATGATTTTCATGATGTGCATCTTCACTTGGAAATTATATGAAAGTACTAGGTATCTGATGAAGCTCAGGGATATGGATAGAAGAAAACCTGGCAAATCTGCTAAGACTTTGCCAGTGAAGAGGGATCTTTTAACATTTAGTTGTTGCTTGCTTTCATTACATACAGTCTCTGCAGATCTCTCTGCAGATCAATATTTGAATATTACACTAACAGATTTATGAGAATTCATGCTGTATGCTGCTCCAGCCAGCTTACAGAAGATGTGTTGTGTTTATAGTAAAGCCTCTACTAACTTTTAAGACCAGACTTTTAAAACATAGTAGGATTTTTAAAAATTATTTCTTGATTTAGATAGTTAGCTTCCCTTGAAATACATAGAGGCTGTTACCAAGAAGGATTTTAAATGCTGATGCTTATCGTGATCCTGATTCCAAAAGCTACCTGAAAATCTGATACTTAATTCCTCAGGAATCTCATACGTGGCTGTCACTGGCATTATTACTTTATATGTTCACAACCTGTATCAATAATATGGTAGCTCATCATTTGCCTTCTTTAGGACTAAAGGTTCCTTGTGCATAATTTATTGTACAACTAAAGAATGGTGCTATATTCATTTTCTATATACATAGAGGACTTCATTAGCCAAAAGATGTATATAGCTGGACTTGGAATATAACAAATTTATTATATTATTATAGGTTTTGGGGTTGTCTTCCTTTAGGTGGAAAAAATATAAGTACATTTTGTCAATCCTTCTTTCTTCTTTTAAAGCAGATAGGCATGAAGATGCATGAAGAGGAGCTGAGACTAGTGAAACATTGTCTGATGGGAGGGGGATCGCATCATAGTTGTATAAATGTGTATGTGTGAGCAACTGGGAAATACAAAAGGGTCAGCACTGTTTGAGATGTGGTAAAATAGATTAATATGGGAATATATCAAAGCAGTGGATGCAGAGAAGAAGAGAGTGGAAAGGAAAAAGGGCTACTAGAGCAGAAGCCTTCAAAATACTGAAAAAAACCTAGAAAACAGTGCACGCATGTTTTAAGTTCACTCTGTTGTGTGTTTCTTTAATGGATGGTATTTAATGGACAGATGGGGCTGTTGACCAAGGCCAAAATACTTATGATTTTCTTTCTAGTAAATAAAGTGCTTGCTCTTTAGGCTTGGTTTTTATTCCAGTTATAATGAGGCTTCCTTTCAGTGATTCCAAGAAGTGCCTGATTTACATGTGCAAATTGAAGATTAATATGAGTGAACTCTGTTAGATTTATTAATCTGTTGTTGCCTATATAGAATGTATTGCTTTTTTTTCCTTCTAGGCTTCTGTGTTATATCCTTAGATGACTTAAATACACAGGTTATTTTTGTCAGCTGTGATTATGTGTTTTTTCATGATTTTAAATCAAGTATTAAAAATAATTTTATTTTAAGAGAATCCATAAAATTCCATGGTTTTCCCTTCTCTTTCTTTTTTTTCTTTTTTCCTCCTGGGCTTAAACAAAAGCAATGCAATTGTTTGCATTCAATGAATACGCAGTATTTTGAGACTCTGTCTCTCAAAATAGCTGTTCAGATTGGAATCCTGTAGAATGTTATAATTGCTCTGGACCTCTGAGTCATCTGCAGAAATATTTTTAATGATCAATCGACCATAAAACTCATAAATTTTGATTTGAGGTCCCTCATCAACAAATTGATTCTGTATTTCCATATGATTAAGGAAAATATCCTTCCAGTTAGGGATTTGCTTTAAAAGGTGAAGAAATAGGGAAACAAAGAGTGATTCCTATTGGTAAGGGTGAAACATCCTACACTAACAGTGCAATAACATTATTAAAAGTGAGCATTTGATTAATTTCCAGTGTACCCCTCGTACACATGATCACAGCTTCCATCTTAGAAAGTGAGGGATAAAACAATTGCATGCAATTCCCTCTTAGCACAGGATTAAAGCCTTATACAAAGAGGCAGGACAAAATTCATTAACTTGGCAACCACACAGTTTTACCAAATGCTACTGATGCTGAAGCTGGAATATATGTATGTGTAACTTAGAAACAAATTTCACATTTTAGCATTAGTGACAGGTGAGCTGCATTGGTAATTCCATCCTTTGCAGCCTGTCTAAAATAACTATATGCAGCTATTCATGCATGTAATTCAGCTACCTGATTCATTAACATTTAAACAGTCTGTTAGGCAATGACCATAAATTAGATGCCTTGCAGATCCTTGGCAAATGTATGTTTAACAGCCATTGATACACTAAAGCCTTGTCAAGAAAAAATACTTACATGCTATGCAGTAACAAACATGTATGTTTTAGGTTACTCCAGAGTGTGCCCTTTTAAGGATGGCATCTAGTATCAATGGGGCCTACCATATAAAAATATGGTGGTTATATGGAAGGAGGGCAAACACAACTACACTTAATTACAGGTAAATAGTAGCGGGGCTGCCTGTGTCTGGAAATGGCCAATGATGTAGGTAGGGTCTAACCCAGAATACTTTTAGAGCAATGGAAAGATTCCTACAGATGGAAGAAAAAGGACTCCATGACCCCCAACCAGACAACTGGAGGGAGTCCCACTCCCCTGAAACATGTGAGCACCGTTATGTCCCCAGGACACAAAGCAGCGGATTGTGGAAGTAGCTGGGAAAATCTCATCCTGTTTTATCTCCCAAGTGTGATATCCCCATTTCTTAGCAGTCAATTTAACCTGTTTAAAATGCTGTGCTATGGCAGTGGTGGGTAGGTGTTACCCTAAAGCCACTCATCTGTGGGTCATTCTCTCTAGTGTCACAGCTCCTTCATGACTGTGCCTCTACCACTATGTAGTACTTCACACTGTAAACTCATCTCAGTTAGGACCATTCACAACACCTTCATCTTCCCTAGTTCACTTCTGGCAATGAACCCTAGCACCGGGCTGAAGGGTATACAACTGGGCTTGTATACATTACAAAACCATGCATATATGCTGCATGCCGTGGGTATTTGTCCTGTGGCATGACAGTATGTGAAGGACTTTAAGGACACAAAAATCTGATGGGATAGTAGTTGAAGTATGGCAGAGGGAGTCAGACCTAGTATCAATATTGTGTGCTGTAAAAGACCTTCAGATCAGCTACACTGAAAACGATCCTGAGGTGCTTTTAGAGGGAGAACTACTGGGTTCACTTCAAAAGAACTCAGAATTCATCCAATATCTTTCCAACGTAGGTGATGAGGGCAAGGGACCAGGTCCTTGGACCTCAGGCTAATTGAAATTTTGACTCATGAAAAGAGTAATGTGAAGATTTTCACATTTTTATGCCCATTGGGCTTTAATATGCATGTCACTTGATACAGTAAGTACAGAAGCAACACTAGTTTAAAGGTAAAAATGGGGAAGAATAATTTCAGGGAAACAAAAAATTCTGTCATTCCCATGTAATACATATGACTATATTTTTTGTGGCTTGCAACCAACAGCAGAAACGCTTCATACTTGTATCACCAGGTACTACTACAGTTCCAGTTCTGGAAACTGTTTCCATGTGTTTCAGGAGCCTAATTATGGTAACTGAAAAGATAATAGTTTTGCTACCAATCACTCAGTTGAATATATCTTGCTTGGTCAATTGGTATATTGTTATCCCACAATAGAATTTTAACTTTTTTTCCCCAAAAAATGAACGTGTGAACTACTGGTAGATCTAGTGTTTGGGGTTTTTTTTAATACTAGAAGAGGCTCCCACATAGTTTTCCCATGGCTGTGTTGGTCAAGTTGAAATTCTGCTTTCTGAACAACTGAATTAAGTTTGCCTTTGGAAAGATGGTTTTGGTGTTGGTCATGCAATGCACTCCCATCTTGTGATGGCCAGTCAGTGGATCAGTTATGGTCTAAATAAGCGATGATCCTAGGGGTATTTCAAGACAAGATTTTTTAGCTGTTTAAAGAGCAAGCCTGAAAATGTGTGGTGGCAACTCACCTGACTGGCAGCTTAATGCTCTGTTTCAATGTCATTAACAGCTCAATGTGTTGCCAGTTGTGTGGACAGTCAGACTGTCCCCCAGGATGTGTGCAAGGCCCTTGTTTGGACTTGGGAAAGGCAGATCTGAAAGAAATACGGGCTCCTCACAACTCCCAGGAGGTCAAACCAATTGATTTTACTGATATCCAGAAAAATCTTTTTTGTCAAACTCTTTGGGAAAGCGCGGCTCTGTGGACTGAGGCTTGATTCAAGTACATATCGAAACACCCAAATTAGGAGTTTACTATCGCCTTTAAAACAGAAATGGCAACTAGACTCTGGAAAAGTCCTCATTGTTTTTATATTACCTCTTAGATGCCATAGATGTTTTAGACTTGGAAACACTAAATGAGAGAATTTTTAAGAGCATAAGTGATTTTTATTTTCATAGTCTTGAGAATTTTTCCACAGTGCTTTAATGCTTTACTACTACTGTGAATTTGCATAGCTCTATTTTACTGATCATCTTTGACATATTTCAAAATATAAGAAATGAAATAATTTTTTTAATTACTCTGATTTTATTGGACATCTTTATTGTCTTATACATTAAAACAGTAGATTGTTTTGGGAACAGCTATAATATTTTGGGGGGAAATGTTCTGGAGAAACAGAAACATGTTTGTAATAACTTATTGTAACTTCTTTTCCTCTTTGCTTTACTATCTATTGTAATTACAATATTGATTAACTCTGTATGATTAGTCCATGACTAAGTGAACATAAGCTGTTTTGACTGGTTAAATCAGCAATCAGGAAGTGTTTACTGATTTCTTTAGTATTTCGTGCTCATTAGAGAATAACCTACACAAAATCATTTGGTGCTTCTGTAGACATAATAAATACATGGGTGCCGTCTTCTCATTCTAAACTTCATCTCCTTTCAGACAACTGATGTAGTTCAGTGAATTCTGGATTAGTCATTACATTTGTTTTTGACTACTGATGAATACAACCCTTAGAAAGGTAAAACATTCAAAAATATCTTTGAGAGGCTCATATTGACTGATTTTATTTTTAGATTTTTTTTACATTAAATTTCAAAACTTCATTTGTCATCACAGACATGATCTCTGTGACTTACAAAAATAGTACTTTAATAGACACTGCATCGCCATGGAATAGAGATGTCCATCTACAAATGTCTTTCATTTTCTAGCTATTTTGTATAGTACTTTAAACTCTCTTAAGCATCATTGTATTTTTTTAAGGTACATCTAACTGCTGATATTTTTAGAACTCTTCACATAAACAGTGCTTTGCTAGTAATGTTTTCAAATCTGTGAAATCAAACACATTTATTGCAAGAATAATTCTGCCTAGACATAAACTAGCATATTTCCAGTGAAATAAGTGGAATTTTGCAAAAATGTATCAAGCAAAATGCTTCATAATTTGCACTCCATAATGTTAATACATACCCCTTTGTCATGAAATATTATCCAATTTCTAAAATTATCACTCTTTCATGATGAAAAGCAAACACATTTTCCAGTCTATCCTTAGCTCTGGCATAGGCTGTTTATTTATTACTGGATGTTCTTGTTAAGTCTTAACATATTGCATTTGTTGTATATATCACCATTATGTATAGAAATACATAATAATGCCCCCAATGTCTCTTAAATCAAAATATTATTTAAGCCATCAAAAAATCCAAATCATATGAGAATAGAGTATAGGTATCCATTGTATCTGAAGCCTATTCTGTGGGAAGGCTTGGCTTTTTGTATCATCCAGCATAACTTCCTAGGGCTTTAGAGACTTCCCTGTTAGTTTGTTTACAGTGTTGGCCCAGAAGGCCTGTCTATGTCTTTCCTGGATTGTTTTGATTTTCCCATGTTTACCAGTTGAGAAGTTACTGTGAGCTCACTAGAGAGATGGAGGTAGGACTTCCAACTGAGTAACTGCAGCATCATCCCCAAAGTGTTGCTGCATATATGGTTCTCTGAGCTTACTGGGTTTATGGAAGCTGTGAAGTCTCATAGCTGTGAACACATCTTGTGCCCTACAAATATGCACCACGTCAGCTACTGGTAATGGGAAAGGAGCAGTCCTACACATCTCTCTCCTATCTTTCATGCTCACGGAAATGTGGAACTCTCTTCAGTCCATGTTCATTTAATCCCATGTTTTGGGCCAATACAAAAGACAGTAGTGTCCTATGCCTAAGATCAGGATTCTGCTGTGGAAGGACAACAGGAAGAAATAGCAGATCCATGCCAGTAAGAGTGTATGTTGAAATAAGTAGGATGGATAAAGGCTGGCAACAGGGGGACGCAGGAGAACTGATTTGCCTATTTGGCCAGTGGATCTTGGGACTCCTTACCTAATGCAGTATGTGTTTCAATAAATTAGGTTTGCATAGACCAGAATGTAAAGTTTCTTTAGAAACTATCACATCATAACTTCTCCCCCATCATGACATTGGGACTACATAGAACTTTCTGACCAATTCCGTCCTGATTTACATTTCAGTACATGTTCATCTGTGACTGCTTAGCTCATCTCTATAGCTCATGGGGTTTTCAAATATCATTCCAGACTGGTCTGAAAAAGCTGTATGGATTTTCAGCTGTTGTGTTCTTTACTTAAACACCTCATTATCTTTCTAGTTTCAAATTTTAAAATGACTTGTTAATCAAAAGTTACTTGTAAAGTTGTTTTAGTTTTAAAGCGGGAATACTTTTTAACTGCAAAAAAAGCAAAGAAATAAAAAAGTGGTTTCATGCCTATATCTGTAAGCACAATAACTAAATTAGCAAATCAAGACATTGTCAGCTCACACACTGAAATTAAAGAAGTTGCTGGCTTTTTTCCTCCCCCCTCCCCCTTTTTTTAGCCTCAGATCTTTTTCAAAGCTACAATAAATGGTTTTGCACAATGGCTGACTCTTAATTTATTCCATTTGAATTATTTAGCATTCATTTATACAATATTGGAACATTTTATTTCAGGATATAACATTTATAATGGATTTTTTTCAAGGAGAAGCATATAAGTCTCAAGACAAAGTTATTTGCCACACAGTTTTTTCCATATTTAGCTTGATAAATCAGGCATTAGTGATTGGTTGTTATAGTAATACAGGCTGCAGGGGCCCTACAAGATCAGATAACTTTGAGTTCTGTCAAAGCCCATGGTGTTCGGAGGAATCCTTTAGACAGTGTAAAAATAAGGCCAGTGTGCTAGCTATATTTGGCATTCACTACAGGAGAACCCATGTAGCATAGGACAGATGCTCTAAGTGAGAATGACATTATATGTCTGCAAAGGTAAGGTTTCTTTTTGCTTTTAGACATTTCTTGAGACATGAGAATTTATTGAAATGCATATTGTTTCAAATGGCTAGGAAGGGAGATCAGCTGTTACAGTGGAAACAAGACAAAAACTGAAACAGATTAAAAAGGGGGCAGGAATATCTTTAGGAGAAAAAAGGAAAAGCAAGTCATGTATTTTTATAACAAAAAACGTGGAAACCAGTAATAGAGCCTGTCTGCTGTATCTGCGTAGCTCAGGGGAACTGAGGGAGAGATGGGACTGAACTTGTCCCACACTGGTGAGCAAATCAAATCCTGGTGCATTTTCATCAACTGTCAGAAACAGACAGATATTTCTTTGGGGCCAGGCAGGAAATTAGGCTATTAAGTTACAGCTTTTTCACAGAGCCCTTGTCATTCTCTTCTCATATCCTACAGATGTTCTATCAAAGCAAGTCATTGTAACCATTTATCTTTCCAAACTTAAAATACTTTTTCCAGAACTAATTTTTTCCCTCAGTACTTGAGGTCTTTGTACTCTGTGTCTTGCTTCCCTGATCTTGTATGGATCTAAGATTAATTTGGACTAGCAAGGAGTTCAACAACAAAATCAATTTCAATTGGGTCAGGTGAGGTCACTCCCAGCTCAGTAGTGTGAAGAGAGAAATAGATTATTATCATTCTGGGAACACTACTACTTCAGTATGGAGAAAAAAAAAAATGTCCATTAAAGACCTTTACAATAATTTTCATAACATTGGAAACAATGAATTTTTTGGTACTTTCTTCAATATTGGTATAGCTATCTATATACGAATAATTTTGTGCTACAAAAAGCTTTTGTGTTCCTTAAGAAGAATGGAATAGAATTTGTTAACTGACTGGTAGCATTTCTTTAAAAATATGGCACTGTCAAATGGATACAGCAATACCTTTGATAGATCTTTTTATATCCTTGGCACGTAGCAGGTGTAAATTAAACAACAACATTCCCTCTGTTAGGTATTCCACGCACCATATCACAAAAGGGCAGTTACAATGAGAATTTAAGTTACACCTTTAAAGAAAAGATTTTAGATTAAAAAAATGTTTAAATGTTTAAAATTTAATTTACAAGGAAAGAAAATGCATCCCATCTACAGAATCTGTTATTTAGTGTCTATCTTATCTTATAGCTTTGAAAGACCAAAAAAAAAAAAAAAAAAAGAAGCACCATCAGCTTAAAATGGTTAATAAACCATTAGTATTTACTGTGAACTGAATTTTAATTATTTCTTCCATCAGATAAAGAATACTAGTTAAGAAAATGCTCTGGATCTATCTGCAGCATGTGCTTGCCTGTTTGTTCCTACAGAATCAGGTTTTCAGGTGAGTTAGAGCTGTACGATTCCTTTAGCTTCAGGACAGCTGTGCAAACCTGTGATCTGGCCCACACAGGCTAAGAGGAAGGTAAAGCTGTTTGACTGAAATTGCTGGGCCATGTTCTTGTTTCTGCTTTGTACATCTTAACTTTTTGTGTAATCTGAGCTGAAGAGTGACATGGAGGGTATTAGTTTTTTTAAGTTAAAATCTGTATTCTGCTGTCTGTGAAATAACATTCTTTGGAGTTAAAGGTTCCATATATTTATGTTGAATAGAAAACAGGAACTGGAAGTACTTTAAGAAGATTCCTTTATGGAAATACAATTTTTCAAAAAAAGGAAAGAAAACTAGTGGAATAATTTAATTTGTGGTGTAGCAGCCCTGCCTTCAGGTGCTGACCTTAATCAGTTTCATTATATGCAAAAAGATTCAGATTTTCTGGGTCAAATTCTCCCCAAGTGTATTTTCCCTGAAATCTGTGGAGTAACACCAGCAAAGAATCTGGCCTAATGATCTCAGATTTCCTCCATTTCCTCTTTTTGTGATCAAAACATGCAAAATGAAGTAATCCTGCTAATCATTCTTTAGAGAAAAAGATACCAGATATATGTTTCTTTATCTACAAGAGTTTGAATTAAATCCTCTGTCAATATAGACATAATTTTATCTTTCTTCAAGTATGGGTTTAGATGATTAACTACCTGAACATCATTGGAAAAAACCTAACCTGAAAAAGCCTATAGTCAAAGTTTATTTTATTGCAAAAAATAAAATCCTTTCTTCCCTTAGTCAGGGCCAGAGTTTTTAACAGAGTTAAATAAGCTCTTGACTGTGTACTGGTAATAGACAAGGTTTCTTACAACCAAATTTGCCTTCATTGCCATGTATTCAATGTTTAGCCAGACACTTCCCTTTCAAAATATCACTGATTACTACTCAATCTATTACATTGCACAGAGCATTGAAAATGTTTCCCTAAATGCTTTGGTATTTGGCAGTAAAACATTTAGGCTTTACACTTACATAAGGCTTTTAAGTTTTCAAAGGGCTGAGTGAAGACTCCCTGATTATTTTCTCATCACTCTGTGAACTAACAGTAGTTCAGGATTAATCTCTCAGTATTACAGATAAAAAAAATGGACGCAAAGAGTATAAAGGCTGGATCTGTACACATAGTTGCCAAATTGTCCTTTCAGGCCAAAACTGTTATTCCAATGGTTCGTACTACAAGATATTCCTAAGTTTTCACTGTGAAATTATATAGGTCCTTAAAGTAAAAATCTTGAGCCTACCTAGTATGGTGGGTCAGTGTGAATGCCTTGTAAGCATATAAAAGTGATACAAGCGTATAGCACTACTTCTAGAGAACAATTCTCCAGTCTGTAGCCAGCTATTACCTCAGGTTTCCTGAGAAAGCTTTTAATAACCCTATGAGGGCACTTATAAAGTGTAATTTTATAAAATTTATGTATTTTTATATAATTTAAAATTTTGTAATTTTATATTATTTTTGCTATTTCTAATGTAAAATAATTTAAAATTTATATAATTTTGTATAATTTATATAAAAGGTAATTGCAATTCTAGGCTGCTTAGTATGAAACTCACTCACTGGTTGTTGCACAATAGTATTTGTATTAAATCTAGATTAACTGATATCTTGAATTGTGCCATTCTTCCTTCAGGGGCTGATCCAAAGGCCATTTGATGTTAGTTAGCTTTGGCTCAGATGCAGGAGAGATCATTGCAGCTCCTGTTGTAGTTAATAAAAAGGATCCTCAGATTTTATTAGCTGTTAGATCACATCTACAAAGCAGAAGGTCATATAACAAGCTTCTGGGGTAGGACACTGGTGGCAGAGGAGGTACTAATGTTTTTTTGTGAGAAAATAGAGGATTTTTTAGAGGACTACTTAGAGCTGAAAGCTACTGTTTAGTCTAGGGGCATACTAATCATCTGACAGTAATCAGACTGGAGTCTGATGAGCATGAAGACAGGAATGTAAAATGAAATTTCTGAATAAGTCAGGAAGTGGTTACAATAATCATGACTATTTGAGTGACTGTTACACTAGTGTACCTGCTTTTCCACAGCAGAGATCTGTATTAGAGACTATCTATCTAACTCAGTGAGATCTTTGGGTCTCATTTGGCTTTACACTGCTGGAATACAACTGAATTAAATGAAACTATTATTTATTTACACTAGTGATCACAGATCAGGTCAGCCTTGTATTTTCCAGCGAGGCATGAAACTGTAGACTTGGTTATTTGTGAGCAATGTACTATTTGGATGAATAAGCATGCTTACTAATGGCCTGGCTAAAATAGCTAAACACAGATGAGATAAATTCCATCCTGCTCGCTTAATTCTTGCTGTTTCAATTAGATGTGTTGTTTTTCTCGCTCTGTCTCAGCCCATTCTATTACTTTTCCTATTTGTATCACACTACATCGCTGAGCAGACTACACAGCTATCAGTTTCTCTACTTGAAATGAAAACACAGCAAAAGATGATGGAGGTGACTTCTTAATATTAAGTTGACAAAGTATATAAAGCTCTTTTGCATTAAATGGACTGGAGAGTTACTAATAATGTCTGTAAATTTTTCAAGATATAGGGTCGACTACAAATCTTGAATAAAGGAATCTCTATTAACTCTAGATAATATTCATGAATTAATATGTTTCCACATAGTGAAGAAATTTATGTTTCCATTGGAATACACTGGGAAAATGGCATCAGTTTCTTTGGGACTAAATTGCTTAACCCAATCCACCAATTACCATTTGCAGAAGAAATAATCCATTTATATTTTTATTAAAAGATTTCTGCTCCCCAACAGACATTTGTATTGCCAGAGTATTACTTTACCTTCAGAGTATGGCTTTATAAACTGGTGATAAAAACTCGTGAAAGAATAATGGAAAGACACATTCAGGGGAATGATATGGTAAAGGGGAACACATCTTGGGGGAAATACACTTTGGGGATAGTTTTACTAAAATTTGACCCCAGGCAGAGCAATAATGGAGACAGATTAATCTGCGTACAAGTAATCAAATCCATCTGCAATACTGTATATTTCAGAAGAATTATAAATCTGTGGATGTTTCTGGTGATGGGAACTGATATCTATCCAGTTGTTAGATTTGAATTAATAGGGGTTTTTTTCAGGATTAGTGTCTTATGGTTATTTAAAATGCACCATTTATAGTATTTCTTGCTTTACCTTCTTCTCTTTATTCTGCATTTTAATTTTCAATTTAATTGACAAATTATTGCCATTTTTTAAATTTATGCCTTAATTTTTTACCCACTCAAGCTGCTTTTGCTTTAGTTTAACACCACTGAATTCTATGATCATGGAGTAAAACAACTAATGTAATAGATCTCTTGTTGCTATTGCTCTAGGCCTTGGATTCACCTCACTTAACTTTAGTAATCTTTAGTAATCTTATAAAGACACCAAGTTAGAATTTCCATTAGCTATTCTAGAATCCATAGAAAGATGCATCCTGAGGAACGTTAAACTCATTGATCTGGGTGGTTGGAGTGGAATTTATGTATTTATAGAGAGAATAAGAATGGAGGAAAAAACACACATATTCTGGCTATGAATGGTATGAAGTAAGAAGTTGGGGGGAAAGATACACAGATTATATGCACAAAAATGATAAACTGTAATTTCAAAGAGATAGGTAAAATATATACATTTTTCAATTAAATGTATTAATAGTGTAAGGCAATGTGTTTTCAAAACTTTGCTTGCTGTAGAGACCCTGTGAGTGAGAAGCTGCCATAAGTTTAATGTTTGGGTTACTACTACTTTGGAATGTCTGAAATGTCAGCTTCATTTCATATATAGTTGGTAATGAACACTCTTCCATACGCATGACAATTTCTGCAATGAAATTATTGCAAAATTGCTAAAATGCATGCAAAAATAATTATTGCTTGGAATTAGAGATTAATAGCAATGAGCTTTTAATGTACTTTCTCTTTTTTTTATGTTATTGCAACTATATATGATGAAAAATAGTGATGAGATCAGTAATGTTAAAATAAATATGGTCTCACCTAAATGTTATGAAATATGGGCACAAAATACTACTATTAGTTTAATTTTAGACATAGAAATCATTTGGATGTGATAAAACTATTGCTATATGTTTTTTCTATCTATGTACTTTAAATAACTAATTTTGAAGGCAAATTTGGGGCTGTGCCCACAGGGGTGTTTCTCTCCCTTCAGATGTTGTGCTTCCTCAAGTTGAACTCAGACAGCTGGCTTCCGTTGATGCGAATGTCAATTCTTATCATTGATATTTAGTAGCATTTCCTTTGCTGAGCTCTGACTCCAATTTCCTGACTACCTTATGAATTCACCTCCAACTCATCTGTTTCATGTCACACCAATGGACTTTGAATGACCTTCTTAGGATTCTTATCCTTACAAAGCATTTGGCAGCCATCTCCTATGCTAATTTCCATCAAGTTCCATTTCTTTTTTTTTCTATTATCAGCTTCCATAAGTGTTCTTCTCAGCTGATCCATGAAATCTCCGTGCAGCCAATGACATTTGGTATATTAGACAATATTAGAGACAACCCCAGAGATCAAATCATCGTGATAGGCTAAATAAAGCATTTTGAAAATGACAATTGTTTAGCTGGAGCCTTGTTGCTATGATCCAGTCAAAGAGCCTGAAGACTTTGAATTGGGGATGTTGCTTATAGTTTAACTAGTTTAAATTTATTTTTCTGTTCAAGTTACTGATGCTGAGAGATTATTATTGTGCACTACTAGCTTATTTTGACATTGAAGATATTAGATACTTTCATCTTTGCATGTTGCTAATGGAAAATAGTTTTCTTGTAGACATAAAATTAATGCAAAAGGACAAAATAAAGCGTCTTTTTGTCTTATGCTGGTTATTATCTGGAATAATTTTCTTTTTTTTTATGGAGCATATACAGATGGAGCATATAAACTTATTTACATCTTTTTACCCTCCTAAGACTACTCAAATGAGCAGTTTAAAACATAATAATTATTATTTAGGTTTTATAATCTTTGTTTCTCTTCCACAGTTTCCTCTGGTTTGGCAAATAAAGCTAAACAAGCTGTTTCACTTCAGTATATTTTGGATATTTGTGACTTCTGCTTTCCTTTTCTAAATCTTTCAGAAAAAGTCATTTTTTATAACTTTAATCTGAGGTCAGAATTGACTTTTCATTGACTCTTGAACCTTAAACGGTGAATTATATTCAGAGAAAAAAAGTTCAAAATCTGACTCTGGACCTAGCTTCCTCCAGTCAGTATCTTAAACAAGCTTAATGTTTGGCTTAAGGCAAGTCTGATATTCGTGCTATTTTGTTGACTTTCCCAGCTAGCTTGTCCACTCCTGCCAAAAATATGTTTCTTCACTCTTGCTGTTGCTGGATGCCATGTGAGTGTACTCAGTTTTCTCCTCCCTTAATTTCATGAAAAACTCCATGGTCAGGGCTGGTTCCCACCAAAGATGTAGCTAATTGTGAAATACACAAAAGCAAAGTAAGAACTTACACAAACCACCATCCCCTTCCCAGCTCTATCTCACATGAAGGAGATAGGATACAAATCCAGTGCTCTTAAATGTTTGAGAAATGCCTAGTGCAAATCTTCCTGAAATTTCTAAGAACTGTTGTGTGATTGAGCTCTGAAAACCAGAGTAAAACCTGATTACTGGAAAGGGAGGCCAGAATCTTGTTTCCACCAGAAGTTAACCCAGTACAGCTCTCTGCCCCTTTAGGAACTAAGGAGTTCTTTGCAAAGTTGTGTGCTTCCCTCTTTCCACCTTGGTTTTGTTTAGTGAGGGGCACTGAAACGGAAGGAAAGGGGGCAAACTATGGTTCGCTGTTGCCATCCTAGGCAGAGTGCGTGTTTCTGCAGCCTTATTTCTCCATTAAACCTTGACTTTGAGATACTTCCACTACTTGATCTCCAGCTAGCTGTCCCTGTATGTCACTGGGTAGTAGTGATAAACAGAAGTTAGTACTGTCAGACCCAAAACTTCTACAAAACCTACTGAGCAGCCAACTTAAACTTCAGTCTTCTGGGCATATCTGGTTCACTCTAAACACACTCAGAGACCTATACTGAGCCTCAGTATGGTTACATTTACACTGTATTTCATTCAATAGTTCACTCTTTTTCCTACTGAAGGCCTGAACTGAGATAGGCCTTTATTGCAGTCACATGAATGACTAAAAACAATTAAGAAGAACTTGGACTGTTAGTCTACCGACGAGGAGAAGAAAAGACTGTTAATGTGACAGCCTTAAACAGATCCTGGAGTGCCTAGCCAAATGTGCCTCCTTTTACCTCATATGCTTTCGACTAAGGCCTCATTTCTAGTGCTGTGGGGATATTTACTTGTCAAAATCTATCTGTGTCCAGAATTTATTAACGGTAAAACAGTATTTTTCTTCCTCTTAAACATTCAACCCCTTATGTAGCCAAGTTCAGCTGTGTATATGAATTCAACATTTTCATAAACAGGAAGCGTTTCTGTTAAAATGTTAATCTGCAAGAAAAAGACTGGAGCTTGCTCAGTGTTACAGAGTTCAACTGAAGGCAAATAATCCAATATATGTATGTTGGGGGAGGGAGAGGGGAGGATAAGGAGGAAGAAACCTATCTTTCTGTGGAAAATAAATAAAAATAGCAGCAAACGTTATCATTTTCAGATTGTTACTAGCAACAGGGAGACGTGATCCAAATAACAAGTGAATGACCGCATACACTGGTGCAAGATAAAGACCCCAGATAGGAATTTGATTAAGTATTATTAGCAGTCACTGTACAGAGAATGGCAGGCAGCCAGCAGAGCATTCACTTTTCTGTCCATCTCTGCCTCTGGCTGACTGCTTATGCAGGTTGTCATAAAGGTAACCTGGAGATAGGACTGCACATCAGATAGCAGTCATCATTTTCTCCATACAGGGTCTCCTTAAACTTTACTCTCATTGTTGCAGAGATAAAATTAGGCTGGCAGCTTAAACTGTTCTGCTTTTTTTGTTGTTTGATATTAGATTTTTTATTATTACCATTCCTCCTTCTAAAAGTTGAGATTTACAGCCTGTGTAAACTTATTCATATCTACCGTGTGACCTTTCTGCCACATCAAAGGAAAAACCTTGATGCTGGAGTGAGAAAACAGAGATACTTCTTCTCCACCATCCTTTGACTTTTTATGATTTCACTTTTTATCCAAATTTGGATTGTGGACAGGAATTTGGATTACGGATATAATTTTGAGTTACGATGCACTCTTTTTCTGATGCAGGTGAAATGGGAAGGGGTAAAAAGTGTTGGTGAATACACGGATCCATGTTTCCTCCACTTTCCAATGCATATATCTGTATATACTGTAAAGGAGACACAAATAGGGGCAAGAAGGACAGAAGCAAATTGCATTTGTCCTGGAAAAAAGGGGAAAGAGTAACCTAAGCTTTGTTTTGGGGATAGTAATGCTACTCAGGTCTTACACTTCATTTGGATTGATCCTGCCATCAGAATTTTTACAGGATACTTACAGCAATGTCTGTAATCAAAGATAGCATAAATTCCTATCAGTTTGACATAAGAAAACTAGAAACAGTGAGAACAAACTGGGAACAGTGAGAATAAACATTGTGCAGACATTTGCTCAGAACATGGCCAGCTCCAAGAATTTTTGCCCACTCTCCATCTTGTTACATAACATCCTATAAACATGGGCAGTGATGCCAATGAATGTCCTAAACTGAAGTAATGTCATCAGCAACCTAACAATGATGATTCACCTTTGACAGAGATTGTTCCACTTGCCTACTTAATAGAAATCAGATGGGAAGTAGGCAGCTGTAAAAGGAAGCTATTAAATTCTATTAGATTACATAACCAAAATGTAATACTAAAGCAATGTGTCTGATGTATATATTTCCCGAAACTTCTATTTGTATGGCCAAATATGTGTTGTGCTACCATCAGTTGTTGCTTGAGCAATTCAAATTAAAAGGGTTTTCTTAGTTTAGCCCTGTACACTTGAAAACGAAAAATGGGAGAGCCAGTTTCAGTCCATTTCCTAGCCTAGTTCTGGGTCATTCAATTGCACCTTTGTTCATAGTAGCTGGAAATGTGAAAAGCAAGAAGACAGATTAATTCATTATTTTACTTGGATGCAGGTTCATGTGAGAGATGTTTAGTTTTGTCTGTGCTTGGCTTTTGCCTGTTCATCGCATCTCATGGTGTTCCCTGCCCTGCTGTGATCTTTCTCTCTGCCTTTCCTGCCCCATGTTTCCCAATAGTTGATGACAAGAATCTTTCCAAATAAAATTAAATGTGTTTATGATAACTCCATATATAGTTAGATTATGCCTACCAAAAATGCTTCAAAGCTTCTAATCCAAAACTAAGTAAGTCTTCACAATGCTTTGCAGATGTGCTCTGAGGAACAAATGCTTAACGTTATTATGCACGAAAACTGCAATCTTCTAATACATAAAAGGTGACAACATCTCCAGCAGGAGATGAGATTCTGCAAATACTCTCTCATCCAAACAAACGCTTCATGACTCTGCAAGAAGTTGGCATAAAGCTAATGACTGATAATATAAGAAACTGATCTCAACTGAACAAGCCAAGCAAGGTCTAATGTTATCTTCTGTCACACACAATAACAAAAGACTTCATTTTAATTTGTGCCAAAATATCTTGTGTTTAAGCTGTGATTGCCTACCTTACATCTGGAGCCATTTTGCAAAGCAGCCACTGACTTACAAGTTGCTACTTCCACAAGAAAAAAACACAGCAGTAAATTGCAAATTTATCCATTACATAATGGATATTTATCCAGTCTTTGGGACACAGTTAATGAACTAATATTTGATTTTTTTTCTGAATATACTCATTTATATATGACCAATAAAGCAGATGGAAAATTGTAAAATAATAACATTTTCCAACGAAATGAACCACACTCCACATGCTTACACATACATATGGCTTGAAAATGCTTTTATAGCTTTCATAACACCTCAGAATTGACCTGGTGAAGCACTAAGCATTTCAATCTTTCCATCAATCCCTGACAAACACCATATTCTCTTAGAAGAATAAGACCTTTATCACCATCCTGGTCCTAAAAATGCACTTCCATGCTTAATTTCTGGTACTCAAAGTTGTATGATTTGTCCCGAATAGTGCACCTGAGATAGACAGCCATAGGAAAAGCTAGGCTGGAAGGGCGTCTTCTCAGGAAATCTCTAGACTAGCCCTCTTTGTTCAAAGCAGAGTAGCTAGGAAGTCACAGCAGGCCAGATAGTCAGCTCACAGAAATGAAAATAAAAAAGTAACTGTGATGGCTCTGTAGAGTTTTCTAGAATACAGCAAGAATCAGAACTACAACTACTGTTTTAAATTCTGACTTTATAGAAAATAGAATTTAATTTGGACTGTGAGCTATGGCCCCCTTCCAGATGCCCCTGCTTATGCCAATTAACACCTTATATAGAAGTGCCCTATTTCAGGCACTAGGGGAAGTTTCTGAGTAAGATACTGTGTACTTTCAGAAATAAAATCCCATGTTGTCTACATGCTATGTGCTATTGTTGTATTTTCTGCAATTCTGATATAGTCACAGATATCAGCATGGATTTCATCACTGAAAAAGCACAATGAAAAGCAATTCAGAAATCAGTGAGTCATAAAATGAATGCAGCTCAATAGTTTTTGTTTTCCTTTTGTTTCAGCCTAACGGGCACCAGTTTTATTTAAGTGGATTTATCACTTCTGTCACAACATTTGTGACAGTTGTAGTATCCTTGGAGAAACTGCTTTCGTGTAGCTGTTGAAAGCTGTTCTTTTCCCTCACGTGAGACCTAACCACCAGCTTCTGGCACACAAGTTCTTCTGCAAATAACACTCTTTGTAATGTCTCAGAAGGGTGTCCAGTGCTTCTTAAAAAGAGTCCCCAGCAGTTGATTTAATTAGTGGTGTTCATCAACTCCAAAAGATGTCCAGAATGTGTAAATTTAGCTGCTTTATCTCGTTATATGTGCATGTCTTTCTGTATTGTGTAACTAACCAGAGTTAGGTTGCTTCACAAGCTGGGTGGGAGGTATCAGGCCACTTGGGAGCTTGATGCATAATGGTCATACATCATTACACGTTTCTTTTTTCTTAAAATGTTATAAACCTTGACCCCATGTCAAGTTACTTGATTCCTGTAGCAAAAAAAAAAAAAAAAAAGGAATATTAGCTGTGGTGTTTTTACTAAATGTCAAGCTAGGTAAATATATTGAACCTTTCTAGAATCCTGCTCTATATTGTAATTTATCAGCATTCCCTGCATTGTTCCACAGATTTGTATTATACTGCTGTAACTTAATCATCCTGATATTTCACTGCCAATGACTAAATTCCAGTATTGAAAGGAAAAAATCTGCAAAAATCTCTATGTCCCTCTATATATCCCTCCTCTTTGTATGTGTGTTTCTGTGTATAAATAGATAGTAATTTTTAATATGGAGAAAATTATTTAGTCATTATTATTTTGATCAAGGAAAGGAATAAAATTGATGGAACCCTGAAGAAGAACAACAGGAGGAAAAAGCAAAAGCTTACTGAAACAGCAAGATTATTCATGGTGTGTTCTGATAGCAGAGATCACAAAGGAGCTTTATAACACTTTCACTGCAAATTGACCTAATTCTCTGTCATAATCTACTTAGGCTGACAAGGTTTCTACCTATCTTCAGGCATAAATGTAGTCATTCCTTTCTAGCTGATAATCAGCATGTTTATTAGTCATTCTAGTTGCTTAAAGACAGTATTTTCAGAAATAGTCCTGCACTACTAATGTCATCAGTGATATTGGAACAGCAAGGGAATAAACTCAGTCTTTGCTATGGGAGCTGTTTAACAAATCTAAAAATGTTAATAATGTTCAGGGCATTGTCACTTTCAGGGAACAGAGATTACTTCCAGTGATGTGCCCAGAAGCAATCTATTTAGTTTTCTTTTCATATAAAGTTGGGAAATAATGAAGGCTTTATTAAATGAAACTTAATTCACCACAATAGGGACTTCAGATCTACCTGTTCCCACTGCCAGGGGATGCAGTATAATTTAATAAGTCTCTTTAGATTAGCTCTGTCTATTTGCATGTCACATTATTAACTGACTCCATGCCATAGTGTGTAGAGGATTTCAGAGACTGCTGTCTCAGCCTTTTTTATTAAAAAAAAAAAATCCTATATTGATGAGTTGTAAACTACATTATTACAGTAACAGAACTATAGGATAAGAATAGCTAAAAGTGGTGATGTAAGCTTTTTGGCTGTGGTCCAAGGCATTAAGACTTAGTAGTTTGCTAATGTTGTCTAGTAATGGTGTGTTTTTCCTGCCACAGTGACAGCTGCTGAGAGATTTTCTATTATTATCTTACTATTTTTTTAAGCATTAAAGATTTACTAGCCTATAATGTGGTAGCAATGTGTGAATTACTGTGGCTGCATTTGTATGCTCAGCAACATCTGGTTAACAGGTGTGAATATGTGGATTTTGCTAATTAATACTTAGTGGCACAATTTCTGAGTGAAGGTATAGCGATGGAAACAGAGAAATGTTCTTATCTATACAATGTTATTTTAGCTCACTGGGAAATAAAAAACAGACAACGCATGCTTAGGATATTTTTTATTGTTGTTTTTACTGCCTACTTCTTTGGTTTGTTTTATTTTAACACCTCCATAATATCTCCCTAGTACCTAGCCAGGAGACCTTTTGTTGCGGAGAGTTATAAAGAGATATCTTAAATAGAATGTTTTATTCATATGTATCAGCAAAGATTTGTGATTTTAAGAAAAAAATCAGTTTACAATCTCAAGCACGTAGTTAAATAGCATAATCATGAATGACCATTCCTCAGCTGAGTGTCTGTCCTGGTCCATATGCATGTTCTCACGTTGTGCAGTATGCAGGACTTGGTGAGCCCCTTTACCTTTGCTGCAAGCTGAGACTGAGGATGGGAACCATTACCATGGCCCAGCTCCTGTGTTGTAATCCATTCCTGCTGAATATTTTTCTGGGTCTGGTCCTTTCATGAACCTGGGTAATCTCCCCAGGCCTTTTCTCATTTTGATACTCCAAATCCTTTGGTAAATAGTGTTTGAGAAGTTTTAAAAAGAGGACTCACTTTGGAGTTATAGGGAGGGATGAGGGAATCGAACAGAGAAAATGGACCAAGAAGGAAACACTGTCTTATATCCTTCCCTTGTGATTATTTAAACTCCTCCGTTTTCTTGCAGAAAATATATTAAAATTTGATAATTTTTTTTGTTTGGGTTTCTTTCTCTTTCTTTTTTCTTTTTTTTTCCTGTGTCTGTCCTGTAGAACTTAATGAAGTATCAGATTCCTACTGTGTATCTTTGTAGAATGATTTGGAAAAGCCATGCAACTCTCTGCTAAAAAACCTATGCCTTTTAAGCACACTCCATTTAGTTATATAGGTTTAGTCTATATTCAATTCTCTGAAGCAATACCCTTCAGTTCAGTATTTCTGAAGCTATGGACAGTGACCTTACACCATAGACAGTATTTCTGGGATTTATAGCTGTAAAGGTCTAAAATGGGAAAGTCATTATCCACAGAAACCTATATTTTTTGGCTTCCAGAAGTTTAGCCTGTATGTATCACACAGGATCAAGAAATTCAGTCAAAAATCTCAAATTGACTTCACACTGAGAATATGGATCATAGGCTCACAGGACAGTTAGTTTGGAAGGGACCTTTAGGGGTCCCATGGAATGTCCAACCCCTTCTCAGAGGAGGACTAATTTAAGGTCAGATTGCCTATAGCACTGTCCAGGTGAGTTTTGACTGTCTCCAAGGATGGAGAGGTGGCACAACCTGGACAACCTATTCCAGTGTTTGACCAACTGTGAAGAATTTTTTCCTTAGGCTCTGCACAATAGTAAAGGTAAAAGAAATATTTAGTCTGGAAAAACTGACATAATTTATTATAAACAATCTGCATTTGAGAAAAGGAGATGAAACATATTTCCAGAGCCTGAAATCAAATAATTCTGTCAAGTGTCATTTTACAAAGGCCGACTATTAAACAAATCCCACTGAAATAATCAGTGGGAGTCAAAAATACCTGATCTGAGTCCAACATGGTAATAGTTTCAGTTGAGTGAGATCTTCACACAAAACAATGGAGTTTAATAACTGAGCTTTTTATGTGGTGTTATGATAAGTAAATTGGGAATGGCCCAAATACAGTAACTGTTTCCCTTCAGAAATTCAAACAGAAGGGAGAAAAACAAACACCCAAATGAAGTGCTTTTGCTATTGGTGGGACTAAACTAAGTGAGTTTTTTTACAACCACGTTATGCAAGAGATTTTAATTATAAAAAAGGAATTACGTAATTGCTAGTTAGCAAATAAAGCAGAAAGAAAGAATAATGAAAGGTAGGTACTGATGCTAGATCTCTAGCTTCAGCCATGGGAGCTGCAGGTTCAAATTCATACTAATTTCCTTTGTTATCCTGGAAAAACAATGAAAAATCCATCTCTTATTCTACAGTATTCTTTCTTTCTGCCTTATTTCCTAACCTTGTTGATTATTTCAGTCTAATTTGTTTTTCCTTCACTACTCTGCAAAATCATGACCCAGTCCCTTCCACACTTAGAAAGTGTATTCATCTATTCATATTCCATATAAAAAATGAATTTTCTAGAAGATGAACTGGTTTGAATCAAGTAAAGATTTATCTTCTCCAAATAAATACTTTTGTCTTCGTTGGCTGTCTGCAGGTATTCCCTCTTCCTATGCAATCCTCCCCTAGGGCCTCTGCCTCTCTTAACCAGCCCTCTCATACCTTGTATGTCACTCCTAGTTCCTTTCCAAGTTCTCTACTTTGTGACTATCAAATACTTGAATAAAATTTGATTCCCTCCTGAAGTTTGTGGCCTGAGGGAAATGTGGGAGGTGAAAGAGTTAAATCATCATGGCAGCAGGAAGCTGAAAATCGACTGGACTTCGAGAGGATGGGATAAATACTAAAGAAGTGGTCAAGTGAGGCAGTCAAACTGCCTGAAAGCTAAGTCTCCAATTTAGGCACTGAAATGGCTTAAAATTAGGCATCCGTCTTTTAGCAAAATGATTCGGCATGATGAATGGGGGGTACTTAAGCAAATCAGAGTGCTGGCTGCCTAACAAGGGTGATTCAGGATTTCAGCATAGTGAGAATAGGCTTCTCTAGAGCTTAAACCAGGAAGGATTAGATCCCAGGGTCCCTCTGACCTCTCGTTGCTTTTCAGATTTAATGTGGATTTCCATTGCCATCTCCATTCACAATTCTCAGTTCTCAGAAGAGGCAGCCAGCTAAGACCACACTCCCACAAGCATTGCTATTGAATTGGTGTGCTACTGGATCACCCAAATGTAAAAGTTTGATGTGGAGCAGGCATGGGCACATGGCTGTTAGGTGGTGCATTATCTAGACTACACAGTACGTAATTTATTCCATATTTATACTGTCATCCTGGTTTTATAAACTGAGAAGACATGTGATAAATGATCTAGCACAAAGTTAGTGTTACAGATGAAAAATATCTCATTTGACATCAAGTCTGACAGTACAAAGGTAGTCAAACATTTTTTTATGCAGACTTGAACAAGAGTGAGCATACAACAGGTGCCATATGACTACAGCATCTTTAACCTGGTGCTACAAGCAATAGCTCCAGATTTACCACACCATCAAACTGTGACTTCAACAGCATTCTCTCTTTGCATGAGAAACTGCTGGCCAAAGTGCATCTGACTCTCTAACCTAGTTTTTGGGACATTTGGACAGGGAGAGGTATGCCCAATCTTTTCTGTTTTCTGTCATTTCTGGTTTCTGGAGTGCTAGGGGTTATTTTATTTTGTCTTAAAGGTATATTCCTTTTATATGCAGCCATTTTATATACATTAATAATAATAGTTAAACTAATCAAAGAGGCAAAAAAAATCACTTTGGGTTATATATTTATTTACTCTTCCACTGCATGAGATTATAATTAAATTTGCAAACACTTTGTGTTGTTTTTAAAGAAAAGGCATTCAGCCAAAATAAATAAATTGCAGCCTCCATGCCAAAAAGACATGGTAGATGACATTCTTCTCAATAAACTCCTGTCCTTTATAAAGTCACCCCCATCAAGTCTGACCTTCTTTCCAGCCCTCTCAAGAAGACAGGTCTTGCATCATGATCAGCTCTGCCAGAGTCTTGTTAACTGGTAGCAGAATCCTGTTCTGTATAGGAAGCCCATTCAAATGAGATGCCTACCACTGCAGTCCACCGTCTTTCTTAAATTAAGGAATATTCAGATGAGAGCCTTACCTGACCAAAACTGCAGTCATGAAAACATGGACAAGAGAACTTGCAGGTAGACTGTACTAAAATAACAGGTTGGCTGGTATTCCAAAGTCACCCTGATTTTCAGGCTTTAAGTTCTTGCTCATGCAAACTGCTTCCATAGTCTTTCTTTCCATCGGCAGTGATAGCAGAAAGTGTTTGATAGTAGAAAGTGTTCAGTATCAGTTAGGCTTAAGCTTCAAGTGCAGTATGAAAGACTATTTCATAGCTCTGTTCAGCAGAAAAGAATGGATATGTATGAAGTTATTATTAATTCAGCATTCAATTTGAATCAAAGGCAATGAAGAGCCATAATGTTTTAAATAGAAAAAAATCCCACTGTTCTGACATAGCTGAGATGTTTTCAGCCAAAAAAAGGAGGTTTTGGGTTTTTTTTTTAATTTTATTACTGTTTTCATAGATTTAAGAGGAGGGAGTGGTAAGCAGGAAGGGAGGAAAGGACTTGTTTTTCAGTGTTTGCTTTGAAATCAGAAACATTAAATCACAGAACAAAAGAAAATACATAAGCTATAATGTGTAGAGCCTGAAATACCATATGACTGGTAAAGAAGAGTAGAAGGGAACTCAGTACATCTCCACAGTTGACAAGTGAAAATGATAGCCATGAAATGGAAAGTAGATAAAAGACAGAGAGCTGCTAATTGTAAACATGCAGAACTGACATTTCTTCCAACATGACATGAAAAGAACAGACAAGAGTACTGAACAACAACAAAAATTTCTTAGTTATATATTTTTGGCATTTTCTTCCAGGCTGACACCATTTCATCACTGTCAGAAAACCAAGGAGAAGGCAACCTTGCAAAATACCAGATTTTTCCTAAGACATACTGAATACTCATGACCTTTCAGGAGAGCTTTCACAACTTGTTAAAATGAGTCTAGAGACAGAAACATGAAAGGGGATGGGGGAAGGCACTGACTTACACTTCCCAATTTATCCTTGATAGTTGAGATACAACTTAATCTAAACATTGTCTTCTAAATCACTAATGAAAACAGGATTTGTTAATTAGAAAGCTCTTCAGGATGAGTTCTTTAACAACCTCTATCATTATGATATCTTAGTGTCCCATAATTTGTAATGTATTCATCCTTTAAGTCTTGCCCCAAGGGAGGGAAATGTTATGTCCCAGCTCTGTGAGTGGAAAAGGGAAGCATTTGTTGCCTAAATGTCACATAACTTCTGAGTTCAGTAAGAATCTAAATATCTTTGAAGAGCTAACCTGAAATAATTTGCCTGGTACCATATAGGATGCTTATACTTAAATTGTAAATACTGTGAGAACATTAAAAGTGATCACTGACCATAATGATCACTATAATCAGAAGTTCACTTGAAGCTGGTGATCCAGACACAGATGTTGTATAGCTGTGATTGTAACACAGTCAGCCTCCACCACTGCTGTTGAAGTTGGCCCAAGTCTCTCAAGGAATGAGAAATTTATCATTCCAGGAAGTCAGGGAGTGAACATGCAAGAAGGAACTTGATTCTCCAACCACATCAAAGAAAGTACTTGGCTATGACAGAAGAAGGGAGGCATGAGGAATATTTGCTTCAGTGTCTGTTTATGCATTTTACAGTGAAGAAAAAACAGCAGATATGGTGCAAAAGCAGGGAGGAACAGAGACAAGAACCCAGGGCTACCTTCTGCATGGGAAGAGTACTACCACAAACAGCAGCACACTTGCAGTTTGTCTTCCTATTGCTGGCCTAGCTATGCAGTGGTTCAGGCTGTGAAGATGGAATAAGTCTAATTCTAGCTTAAACACCTCAATGAGGATTAGAAATTCCACTTTAACAGCTAAAAGCTGAGCTTTTGGCTCATGCTATACTCAGCATTCATCTACCTGTGTCTCTGAACTGGGGCTTGCTGATTTTGACTAAATTCCACTGGCTATCTTTTTTTTTTTTTAAATTATAATTTGTTTTTACTGGAGCAACATCTGGGAATAAATTTAGCATATCCGTTATTGCAATTACTTTAAATGCCAGAAAGGGCCTGAAGCAAAGAACCCATAATTTATGTTCTCCAACGTATCAGAATGCATGTTCATTCTATGGACATATTCAATATCTGTTTCAGATGATAAGCACAGCTATTAACTGTTTTCCCTCCTCTGAACAAGCAAAATCTTACCCCAAATTAAGTTCTACTAAACAGCAGATATGTTAGTTATGAAGTGCTGCAGAGTTGTACCCCCCCCAGCTATTTAGCACTATTCTTGGCAGGTTTCTTTTGTGAAAAATGGCCCAGTGCTCAGAACCTCTGACTGAGAAAAGAACTCATGGCTGGGAGGCTACCTGGGAGGCAACACAGGACAGAGTTGATGGAGATAGCATAACATCTTGGGCCTATGATATAAGGGAAAAGCTCCAAAGATACAAGGCAAGAAGAAAAGACATCGGTATAGCACTGAAGAACCCTCTGTGCTATTAATCTTCTTTTAAGGATTTTATATTTTAAAAAGTCTTAAGGGAGGAATTTAAAAAAATTGCTTCAATTCTGGATAGAGAGAAAGGATTAAGGATGAAGGAACTTGTGATCTGGGAAGGGCAAATGATAACTAACTCAGTCTTGTGAGGGAGAAGGTTCACTGAGTTATTCATTTGTGTCAGTCAATCACCTCAAGATCATTACATTCAATATGAAGTAATGGTTTAGATTAATTCCTCAGAAAACTTTGTCAGCCCAAAATTACTTATATCTCATCTACATTTAGTTTGTATGGATCTTTTGCAGCCAGATGTTAATCATCTGGTTCTATGAAGGAGGCATAAAACTAACAATTACCTGCATTGCTGTTGACAGCAAAATTCATGGCTTATGATTTTCTAAATTGAGTTAATCTATTTTTTGAATAGGATGAGAGAATCCTACTGGAAATGAGGTGAGCACTACTAAGACAGAAAAGTCATTCCCCATCAAGCCTTCCAGAGGATATTTCAGGGAGAAGATTTGAACAAGCTAAATGTTGATTTACCTGACAGCTGCCAGTCCTGGGACTTCTGTACTAAGCATGTCACTGTTCTCTATTTTATTAAAATGGTAAGGCTTTTGCAATACAAGCTGGACTTTAAAGGGCTGGAGGGGCGAAGCCTTCCATACTTATCCTTTGGAGCTTTTGTAATGGTACATATTGAACTGAAGCAAAAGGTAACACCTGCTTCAGAGTACAGTAGGCTGGAAAAAATCTTGCTGCACAATTTTGAAGAGTAGATTGCTACAGAAATCTTTAGGATGAGCCAACAGTAAAGAATCCAACACTAACCTGAAAAGCATGCAAAGCATGGAGGCACATGGCTTTTTACCATGAGAAGCATTTAATCTGACTTGAGATAATTGTTATGCAAAATTCTACTTTTGAGCTTCCCTTATTGTCTGCAGAGACCCACAGGCTTTTCTAGAGAGCAGTTCACCTGAATCCCACTTTGCATGTGTCTGGTTTTTACCACTAACTACAGAGTTCTGGTATAGATATGTAGGTTGTAGCTTTTTCCATCTGGACAGATGTAATTTGCTGTGGCGTGTAGGATCATGTTGAGAAAATGGTACCTCATGTAATATCTGATTTATTAGCAGTGAAAAGCACATTAAAAATATCTGAATATTTGTGCTAACATTTTAATATATGTAACTAAAGTAAGTTTGTAAAAGGTTTCATAGACTGCCCAGGGTTTGATAAGTGAAAGATCAGATGTTGATACCTTAAAAGAAAAACCTGTCCACGTATTTCATTGTCACTGGTGTGCTCTAGTCTGAATTCATTTTGGCTTTCACAACAGTCTGAAACAAAAGTTAGGGTTTACTTGAGGCCGTCCTGATAAAGCAATATTGCTCCTTTGCAATGTGAAAAGCAGTTTGGCATGGAAATGGTACAGTGAGTACCTAAACCTAATAATCTTTTTTTTTCTCTCTTTTTTCTTTTATCCAGAAAATGTGAGTGAAACTGAGGAGAGGCAGCAGACAATGACTGCAAACATGAATGTCAGTGCAACGAACAATTCCACAAAGCAGGCTCAATTCAGGGCAGTAATAGATTGACCTGTTAGATGACCTGGCTTCAGAAAAAAACAGACAGGCTGTCAGGTACTGTCGTGGTTTAACCCCAGCTGGCAACTAAGGACCACACAGGAGCTTGCTCACTCCCCTCTAGTGGGATGGGGGAGAGAATCAGAAGAGTAAAAGTGAGAAAACTCGTGGGTTGAGATAAGAATAGTTTAACAAGTAAAGCAAAAGCCACGCACGCAAGCAAAGCAAAGCAAGGAATTCATTCACTACTTCCCATTGGCAGGCAGGTGTTCAGCCATCTCCAGGAAAGCAGGGCTCCATCATGCTTAACGGTGACTTGGGAAGACAAAACGCCATCACTCCAAACGTCCCCCCCTTCCTTCTTCCTCCCCCAGATTTATATGTTGAGCATGACGTCATATGGTATGGAATAGCCCTTTGGTCAGTTGGGGTCAGGTGTCCCAGCCGTGTCCCCTCCCAACTTCTTGTGCACCCCCAGCCTACTCACTGGTGGAGTGGGGTGAGGAGCAGAAAAGGCCTTGACTCTGTGTAAGCACTGCTCAGCAATAATGAAAACATCCTTGTGTTATCAACACTGTTTCCAGCACAAATCCAAACCATAGCCCCATACTAGCTACCATGAAGAAAATTAACTCTATCCCAGCAAAAAACCAGCACAGGTACCTATAAAATAGGCAGAAATAGGTAGTTCATTCAAAATGGGAAAGGAAAGTGTTTCTATCTGCAGCTCCTAGATAGTTGTCATCACTGGTAACTTCCCTCCTTTAATTTTCTGCAGTCTGTTGGAGAGAACTGAAAAAGCAAAGTGAGATACTGAATGTTAGAAGAGGTGGTAATACCTTCAAAGATTAGGTAGGGCAGAGAAACTCCCATAGAAAAAAAAAGACAGCAGAAATCAACAGTACATTAAGTGAATGCAACAAGAATTTAAACAATCTAAATTTCTATGATTTTCATAATGAAATCATATGACAAGATTGAAGTGAAGGACTGCAGATAAGGCAATTTTTTTGCATATGTTTTCAGATTTGAGAAATCACAGCTGTTCTACAGGTTGCCACTGATTCAAAGATGAGAAAGAGAATAGACCTCACTTCTCACACGTTAAAACTCATGTGGAAGGGGAGAGATAATTTGTAAAGTATTTGTAGTACTAAGAACTGTAACCCCTGCCAGGATTAAAAGAGTGAAACTGAGACATCAGTAATGTTTTGTAGCTCTCAAAACACATGGACAGAAGTTCATTTTCAAGCCTATTTAAAGCTAGGTGGAAGAAAGGAAGAAAAATTTTGCTATACTAATGATCACATAGATCTTTCCCACTGCTAGTTGTGCGACTTGATGATTTATCATAATGAAGTAACGATAAATGAGAAGGAAAAGTAGGAAATATAGTAGTTAAGTGTCAGCTGCATGGAGTGAGCCCAATAACACAGTATGCTAATGATAAAACTATTTTCATGAGAATTTTGGCTGCTGCCACAAACACAGCATTGCTATTTAATAGGTGTCATAAGAGGAGAAAACTTTGTTGGTATTTGACATTAATGAAAAATTCCATTCTAAGAATCTGACATAAAATAATCACTTCCTTACCCTAGGAGATAGGCGTGCATGTGGGCTTTGGATTGCACAGTGATGTTGCTACTGAACCATAGCACTGGAGACTGTTCTTCAGCAGTCAGCTTTGTTGGACACGAAGCCACACCAGGGTAGTACAGTCCTGACTGCTACGGGACATAGAAAAAGAAGAAAACAAGAATCATGAACAGAAAGACATTGACCTAAATCTGAACAACCTTGTATTGTGGTTCCCTGGGTACCTACATTTGCATATGAACACACACACATTTACAGGTATGTCTATATAAACCTACAGACCTACTCTGAGTTTGGCAATATTTGGCAGGTGAATAAACACTTCAGATTTTTTGCCTTAAGGAAGCAGTGTACAAGTTGATATATAGCTAAATTATCTGAATATAATTAGGGTAATATGTAAATGGGTAAATGTCGACATAATAAGTAACTTCTCTCGCTAGCACTTGCACAGTACATATTGACCAAGCAGTTCTAAAAATAGGCAAGTTGTTAATTTGATTTTTTCTTTCCTAACATCTTGCTTTTGACTACAGAATTACAGCCCTATTCTGGCACTTTTCTGAAGAATAAGATAATAATATGCCTTGTGGAATAGAGTGATGCTAATGTTGCCTTTAAAGGCTTTAAAGTTACACCTTTGTTCATCATATTTTCAACACATTTTAAATGCTGACTTTAAATGCTGCTTCAGCACACATGTAAAATAAAGAAATTATAGAATTTATAGTTTAAATGTGATGAGTCTGTCAAATTTTCTATGACCAGTTTGGGGAAAATTCATGGTGACTTGTAGAAAACCACCATCTAATAGTACACAGTGGGTCTTTCCCTCACCTTGATACTTCCCATCTCAGAATGATGCTGGTGGACTAGTATCTATGATATAACACAGACTA